>NC_045599.1:34244682-34874667 GCF_009762305.2 Zalophus californianus | reverse complement strand
TGTCTTACAGTCATAGGAAAAAGGGAGGTTTGGAATGAAAACACAATTCCTCATCGGCTCCCACCCCACCTCCAGTAGCAAACCCTCTCCCAATTCCCTGTTCCAGATATAGGCATTCCCTTCTTTGGACACATGGATTTGAAGCCCCTCAACTATCTGGCTTGAACCCTTGCTTTTGTAGTCTGTTTATTTTCAACCAGCAGGTCCTGTTGCCTCCTCTCCCTCTCTCCCTTTACAGCAGCTTTCACCCCGACCCTCCTGCTTCATTCCTCTAGTATGGAGGAGTAAGGCCTCCATCACCCCAGTGAGGCCTCCATCACCCCAGTGAGGCCTCCATCACCCCACACCTACATTTTCCCAGGGCTCTGTCCTTCACTCCAAGTCATTTTGACACCTCTGTCAGATTAATCTCTCTGAGGCATCACTTTGCAGTGTCTCCTCGCTGCCCCAAAATACCTTCAGAGGCTTTTGACTTCCTCTCGTGTTAAGTCACAACTCTTCTGCCAGTTTTCAACCTTCAGAATGACTTCTGATGCTCTGTTTTCCCTCCTCACACACACCATCTCACTTATCACACATACACAACTCTCAAAGATTAGGCAAGATGCCTCACTGTCTCAGAAACAACAGAGCAGACTTCTGCACAACTTGTGCATTTTCTTCTCTGGAATGTTCTCCCCACCCCTCTCTTAATTCAATCCATCCTTCCAGACCTGATTTAAATTTTTCCTCCTCCAAGATGCCTTTATTTACAACTTCAGGCCTTGCAGATCTTCCCAAATTTAAAATCCAAATAGCACTTATCATCTTTGCAGCCCAGTTACATCTGGATGTGTGCCTTATATAAAACACTATATAATCCACATGCATTGGTGCAGTCTTCCCCAGCTAGCCTGGCTGCTCCTTGATGGTAAGGATGTCCTGTTCTTGGACCTGAGGGACCTAGAGTTCAACACAGAGTAGTATTCAGGAGGTGGTAAGAGAGCTGCCTTCAGAAACAAACTAGGGTTAATCCCAGCCCTACCAATTCTAATTGTGTGTATTTGGACCCTCTGAGCTTCAGTGTTCTCATCTGTAAAACTGGGATAATAATAGTGCTATCTCATAGATTTGATGTGAAAATTTAAATGAGATAATGCTAAGTAAAGCAATTTGCACATTGTTCTGATACAGGATAAGTACTCAGTACGTGCTAACTATTGTTATTAGAGACTCCAATCCCTGTTCTTGGAGTTGAACTTTGGCCTTGATTTTGCTTGAGACTTTCTGTCACTGAGCCAGCCTTGCAAATAGTGATTTCCTGCCAATCCCTGCCTCTGTGTCCACCCTTGGCTGGTCAAAGCATTCTCTGCAAGCGGTGGCTAAGAGAAAGTTCCACGATGCAATGTCATCTCAGGCCCTACCTGTGGTTCTTCCTGCCCTCAGCACTACTGGATTCAGTGCTGAATTGTTTAGTACCTTTGGTTTGAGAACCTTAAGCTTTTCTTTTTTCCACTTCTTCTTTATCACTATCATTGCATTATAAAAACAATACATGCTCATTATATTTTTTAAAGCACATAAAAATATAAAGAGCAAAAGTCTCACTCCTCACCCAAACCTCCATTTCTACTCTTTAAAAGAAACCAGTTAGCAGTTTCTCATGTGTATTTCCAGAAAACACAGCTATTGAAACATATACACACATACACTTTTCTGTGGCTTTATTCACTTAATAATCAGTCTTGAACATCTTTCTCTACCTATACCTGACAGGGTCACCACACACTGTTCAATGGCAACTTAGTTTTTTTTTTTTTTTTAAGATTGTATTTATTTATTTGAGAGAGAGAGTGTGTGAGTGGGGAGGGGCACAGGGGGAGGGAGAAAGAATCTGAAGCCGACTTGGCACTAAGTGCAGAGCCCGACAGGGAGCTCAATCCCACAACTACCAGATTACAAACAGCTGAAACCACAAATCGGATGCCCAACCAACTGCGCCACTCAGGTGCCCCTTAGATTTCTTTTGTAAAAAGCAACCAAAGTTGATCTCATCAATCCCCTACAGATGGGCATGTAGGTTGCTACTACTAAAACAATGTGATGAACATCCTTGTATATATATTTCTGTGTACTCCTTAAGTCTTCAGGGTTCTGATTGCCAAATTAGACTAGATTGGGGGTGATTCATCAAATTTGGTTCTACCTCCTAAGTCTCCACCCAAATATAGCATTCAGTTCCTATACCCACTGACTCACTGCTCAGTGGTGTGACTACCTTCCTCTTCACTTTAAAATAGAAGAAAGAGGTCACTGGACTGTTTCCTCATGATCCCACTCAAAAAGAGTTCACAGAACCCATGTTTCTCCCTTTATCTGGAACCAGAGGGGAAATCCCAGGCATTGGGGAATACGATTTCAGAATCAGCCTGTGTTCTCAGGTAGCCCTGAGGTAGCCCCAGAGAAGGAAGGAAACACGTTTTTGGTTCATGAGACACAATCCCAGCTGTTTTCAGTGGGGCTGAGAGGGATGTGAGTGTGACAATAAGGACAGTAGCTGAGACAGGCTTCAGGTGGTAGCTGGGGGATGGTGAACACATAGGGCTTTCATCAGCAGTGACTCGGCATTATTATCCTAGCCCACATCCGTCCCTTTACACCACGTCCTTGCTCAGGCCAAGGACAGGATGGAACAGCAGGAACTTTGATTGCTTATCCCCAGCTCAGCCTGACTCATGCAGGACCCCAAGCCAGACCCTTACTGTACCCTGGGGGAAGCTCCAGGGGCCTGGGTGAAACTAGGGCTGGAAAAAGTTGTCCCTGGGATGTATCTAAGTTGTTTACATATAACTCTATGACCCACAGTGAGCTACCAAACCATTTTAATCTTCAGTTAGCCCATTGCCCTATCTATAAAAAAAAGTAAATGCAACACCAATAGTCCATGCGTTACAACTGTCCTTGAAGGCAGGAGGTATACCGAGTACTTAACAAGAACATGGCATTACATAAGCAGTCAATAAATCTTTGATACTTGCTTCACTGATATCTCCCTCTTGCCTAGCACAGTGCCCGATTCAGAGTAGGTGCTTAATTAAAAATTTTTTCAATGAATGAATGAACAACCTCTTCATTTCTGAAGGGCAGACAGGAAAATTGCAAAATAACCCTCAAGGCCTTTCCAACCTCATGTCACCCTATTCTCTTCCTTACAGTATGGAAGTTTACAGATAATGGAGTTTAGTTGGGTTCATTCAATTCATTTTCTCTCTCTCTCTCTCCCTTCCTTCCTCCCTCTGAGAAAAGATGTTCTATTCCCCCTGGTTTGTCCTCAAGACCCAGCCACATCAAAGAATAAGCTCAGGGCCAAGGTCCTGGAATGCAGCCTCACCTTAGAGTTTCTAAAGCGAAACCAAGTCCTAGGACCATGTAATATCAGAGGAGGGAGGAAAGAAAATTCATTTATTCATTTAATAAATATATATGTGGAATATCTATTGTGTCTAGAAGTGAAACCAAAAGCTTTCTGCTTGGCCTTCATCTACTCTCTTGCCATGCTGGCATCTTCCTCAAACCCTCAAAGCCTGATCTCCAAATGCCTACTGAAAAGGCTTCCTTGTAGGTAGTCCTCAGGTACTGCCCCTGTTAATGCAAGTGCCCTTGCCCCTTCTTGTTCCTCACTACCTCTCTCCCAGCACCTTTCTCAACCTTTGGTTTCCCTCCTCTGCCCCTGATTCTTTTTTTTTTTTTTTTTTTAAGGTTTTATTTATTTATTTGACAGAGAGTTAGAGAGAAGAGCACAGCAGAGGGAATGGCAGAGGGAGAGGGAGAAGCAGGCTCTGCACTGAGCAGGGAGCCCGATGTGGGACTCGATCCCAGGACCCTGGGATCATGACCTGAGCCGAAGGCAGACGCTTAACCATCTGAGCCACCCAGGCGCCCTGCCCCTGATTCTTGCCTTCTGTTATGAGCCTAACCGCATCCCTCCAAAATCCATGTTACAGTTCTAATCCCCTGCACCTCAGAATGTGACTGCATTTGGAGATAGGGTCTTATAAACATTTTATTTATTTATTTATTTGAGAGGGAGAGAGAGAAAGTGAGTGAGCACGAGCGAGGGAAGGGGCAGAGGGGGAGGCAGAGGATCTCAAGCAGACTCTGCACTGAATGCAGAGCCTTATGGAGAGCTCAAACTCATGACCCTGAGATCGTGACCTGAGCTGAGATCAAGAGTCAGATGCTGGGGCGCCTGGGTGGCTCAGTCATTGGGCATCTGCCTTCGGCTGAGGTCATGATCCCAGGGTCCTTGGATCAAGCCCTGCATCAGGCTCCCTGCTCCACGGGAAGCCTCCTTCTCCCTCCCCCACTCCCCCTGCTTGTGTTCCCTCTCTCAGTCTCTCTCTCTCTCTCTGTCAAATAGATGGATGAAATCTTTAAAAAAAAAAAAAAGAGTCAGATGCTCAACCAACTGAGTCACCCAGGTGCCCCTGGAGATAGGGTATTTATTTATTTATTTATTTATTTTTAAAGATTTTATTTATTTACTTGAGAGAGAGACAGATAGAGAAAGAGTGAGAGAGAGCGTGAGAGTGGGGTGAGGGTCAGAGGGAGAAGAAGACTCCCTGCTCAGCAGGGAGCCTGATGTGGGGCTCGATCCCAGGACTCCAGGATCATGACCCGAGCGGAAAGCAGACACTTAACCAACTGAGCCACCCAGGGGCCCCTGAGAGAGGGTCTTTAAAAAGTAATTAATGAAGCCATTAGGGTGGGCCCTAATCCAATATGACTGGTGGATTTATCAGGACACAGGCAGAGGGCAGACCATGTGAAGACAAGAAGATGGACACCTACAAGCAAAGGAGGGAGGCCTAAGAAGAAACCAACCCTGCTGGTATTTTGATCTATTGTGGGGAAAATAACTTTCTATTGTTTAAGCCACCCAGTCTGTGGTACTTTGTTACAGTAGCCCTAGCAAACTATTACACCCCTGTATTGTAAGTCACAGTCATCACCCCCAAAGATCCCATCCTCTTCTATTAACCCACCTCCATGGCCTAAACTATCATCCCTCCCCTTCCCAATGGCCTACTCAGGTTAACACATCCATACACTGAAACCTGAACTCTCATTCAGATCCCAGCTCCAAATTCCAGCTGCCTACCAGACTAATATGCCTGAATTGTTTTGCCAATCCTGAAACCTCAAGAGGTCTAAAACCACAAAATCCCTGTAGGTCAGCCCAACCACCTTGCTTTACCCATAAGGAAACTGACACACAAAACAAAACCAAACTTGGCTCTCTTCCCGACTTCCCTATTCCTAAAAGCACCATCTATCTGGTCACTCAAAAATGTGGAATCATCTTTTACTCTGCCCTTTTTCCTCCCTCAGAGCCAATCAAGGAACTTCCAATGGATTCCAAAACAAGACAGAGCTAGGGGCACCTCAGGAATGGTCCAAGCAAATACAAATTCTCTCTAAAGGACTACAATTTCAACCAATGCATTCAGGAATGCCCATAAAGTCCTAAGAAACTGGGCCTAAGCTAAAAACCACAAAACACACAAGGAAACAAGGCACCATAAGTGAGAATCAGCAGGAACAACAGACCTACATAATCATATCCATAAAAGTATGACATAGAAATTATCAAGTACAGGGGCGTCTGGGTGGCTCAGTCGTTAAGCGTCTGCCTTGTGTTCCCTCTCTCACTGCAAAAAAAAAAAAAGAAAGAAATTATCAAGTACAGAAAGTGAATATATCTTTCCTTCTTTCTTTCTTTTCTTTTTTTTTTTTTTTTGAGGGGGGGCGCAAGAGGGGGGAGGAGCAGAGGGAGAGGGAGAGAGAGATTTTTTTTTTTTTAGTAAAGTGACATAAGTTTACTAAGTTAAGATACAGAAAAAGCTCTCAAGAATGAGAGGGGTTCTGACAGTGTTGTCCGGGAGAGAGACAATCTTAAGCAGGCCCCATATTTCAGCGCAGCACCTGACTCTGGGCTCAATCTCATGACCCTGAGATCATGACCTGAGCCAAAATCAAGAGTTGGATGCCTCACCGACTGAGCCACCCAGGTGCCCGTATTTCAAGAAATAAATGTGAGCCTCAAATATATGAGCCAGGGGTAAAAGACTAAAAAGGTAGCCAAGCCAATTTTGAAAAACATTAAAACTAAGATGAATCCAGTAGCAGATTAGATACTGTTAAAGGCAGAATTAATTTACTAGAAAATGGATCTGAAGAAATCTAAAAAGTGACCCAAAAATAGAGAGATGAAGAATACAAAGAACTATATATGTGACATTGGAGGATAGAATAAGATGGTCTAATATATATTTAATTGTATTTACCAAAGAAAATGAAGGAAAGAATAAGAAAGAGGAGTGTTTGTAGAGTTAGGACCAGGACTAGAGTGAAGTGAGGGAGGTACCTAGGGCATAAAATTTATTTTAGACACTCATTCTCAGGGCCAATTCTGCATTTACACAAGCTCAAGAATGAGTGTCTCCTAACACTTCACACTGGTGCTGGCCATGCTGAGAATTTTTCCAAATTGTTGTAAGACAGCAAACTCTGGATTCAGAAGTCCCAAGAAGGATGAAGAAAAATATATTCACAACTACTTACATCATAGTGAAACTGCAAGGGCCTGGGACAAATATAGGTCAATAACAAAGAAACCGAAGTAGACTGATGGTAGACTTCCCAGCAGCCACAATGGGAACCAGAAGGGTATCTTCAATGTGCTGAGACAGAGTAACTGTTGTTCGAGAATTTTATTCAAGAACTTGACTATGAGGGTGAAAGGAAGTAAATTTCAAACCAATGAAAACTGAGAGAATTTACTACCAACAGACACTGAAGGAAATTCTGAAGGATGAATTTCAGGCAGAAAGAAAGCAATCTCACACACTCTTATAAGAAGGAACAGTGAACAAAGAGATTAGTGGTTCTGCAAGCCACCAATGAACAATATTTGACCATAAAAGAAATAATAATGTCTCATCTCTCCTGAAAAAATGAAAAAAATTAAAAATTTAAAAAGATAGAATGAAAAGACTGAACTAGAGCAGACTATAAAGGGGGTAGGTAGAGACTTAAGGATTTAAGTTAATTTAAGGTCCTTGTATTAAATTGTTTAAGAGGGTAAAAACTGTGATTAATTTTTAAATATCTAGGGGATCCACTAAAAGAATAGAGAGACTGTAACTTCCATGGCAATCAATAGGAAAGAATGGGATAACTAAAAAACAAAACAAAACAAAAAACAAACAAATAAACAAAACAAAACAACTCAGTCCACAGGACGAGAAAGTAGAAGGAAAAGCAGAAATAAAAACCAGCACCTAGGGGAGGCTATGCACGTATTGGGGTAGGGAGTATACGGGAAATCTCTGTACTTTCTTCTCATTTTTGTTATAAATCTTTTTTTCAAAAAGATTTTATTTATTTATTTGAGAGAAAGAGAGACAGAGATAGTACCAGTGGGGAGGAGAGGGAGAAGCAGGCTCCATGCTGAGCAGGAGCCCACCTCAGGGTTCGATCCCAGGACTCTGGGATCATGACCTGAGTGGAAGGCTGATGCTTAAACGGAGCCCCCCAGGTGCCCCTCATTTTTGTTATAAATCTAAAACTGCTCGGGGCGCCTGGGTGGCTCCGTCAATTAAATATCTGCCTTCCGCTCAGGTCATGATCCCAGGGTCTTGGGATCAAGCCCCACATCGGGCTCCCTGCTCAGCGGGGAATCTGCTTCTCCCTCTCCCTCTGCCCCTCTCCCTGCTCATGCTCTCTTGCTCTCTCTCAAATAAATAAAGAAAATCTTTAAAAAAAATTCTAAAACTGCTCTAAAAAGTCATCTTAACACATATATACACATGACAAATAGCACAAAATAAGACAGAAAGAAATCTAACTAATTCAATCATTTTCAGTTCTCGTATAAATACATGCAAATTGAAATGTACTGTTCTGCATTGAAAAGACAAAGCTTGTCAGGGTGGCTAAAAACCAAATCCAGTAATATGTGCTTGTTACAAGTAAAACAAAGGAGTTTAAGTAAAAAGTTTCCTCCTGCTTCATCCAGCCAATGTGATTGCCCCATAAAGTCAAACAGAATAAATTTGGTCATCTGAGGAGAGTTTGATAAAGGAACTATTTGCAAATAGTTGGCTGGACCATAAGGAAACCACACGGACAGTGCGACACCCTGGAACTGGGAAAAACTGGCCTCCGATATCACCTCTAGGACAGAATGACATAGTCCCTAACACACACACTCACACACATACATCCCACAGCTTCAAGACTTTTAATAGTATCCCGTGGTCCTTAAGGAGGATCAAACTGCACATCCTTACAGAGCCTCCGAAGCCTTCTATGATCTGACCCCTCCCCCCTATCTCTAGCTGTTTCTGGGCTCAGAGTCTACTGGATTTTCAGTCCTTTAGTCACAGTGGCTTTCTCTTACAACCTTGGGTTCACCATGCCTGCTCCCTCCCATCTGAGGACCTTTGTGTGTGCTGTTCTCGGCCTGGAATACTTCTTACCAGCCATCCTTTTGGGCTGAGCTCAGGTACCACTAGATACTAGAGGAACTTTCCCAAAGCCCCGGCCTCCATTATATATCTTCAGGGCATTGATACCTCTCCTGCCGAGCATGGATCATTGGTGTCACTTTGTATTTATACTTGTGCAGTTGTTTAATAAATGTTTGTCTCACTAGACTGGAAGCTCCATAAGGGTAAGAATGGCACTCTTTATATTCACATCTGTGTAGTGCCTGGCACCTGGCGCCTAGCAGAAGCTCAATCAATACTGATGAATAAAGGAACGAAAACATCCCTACTAAGAGAAGGGCACTTTGCCCAGAAACAAAGAAGTTTTCCCCAGTTTCATCACACAATTTGCATTCATTCATTCACAGATTACTTACTTAATCTTTCTCTGTGTCAGAGAAAATTAAACACAGCCACCTTCAAAAGCCTTTCCTGAACATAAAAACACTCCCTAGGTTGTTTATATGGCAAGAACATGGTAGGAAAGCCTCCAAGCCAAGGCAGTGGATGGGATCTCAGTAAACCTGGTGGACACTCAAGGTGGAAGACAGGGAACGCCTCCCCATTCTTGACCCATTAGACCCAGAGCAAAGGCAGATGGATTAACAATCCACCATGAGCCTTTCCAAGGGCCCTAAATGGTGGTGGGGCCACAGCCAATGGTACCCAAGTGACTGAACTCTGGGCATTTTGTCAAAATGGGGCTAAAGGAGTTGAGTTTGGTTGGCTTCAGACAATTGCTGACCAAAGAGAAAATCTTCTGCCTTAAAATTCCCATTTGGGAAAGGGACAACGAAAAGCAGTTCCTTTGATTAATAAAATTTACAATCCTGTTCCCTGATTTGGTTGACTTTACACATGGATGGTAATGGCTTCCTGATCCTCAATGAGGATGAAAATTTTTAGATTCTTTAAAACTATCAATAATAGGGGCACCTGGGTGGCTCAGTCGGTTAAGCGGCTGCCTTAGGCTCAGGTCATGATCCCAGGGTCCTGGGAGCGAGCCCCCCATCAGGCTCCCTGCTCCGTAGAGAGCCTGCTTCTCCCTCTCCCTCTGCCTGCCGCTCTGCCTATCTGTGCTCTCTCTATGTCTCTGTCAAATAAATAAATAAAATCTTTAAAAAAAGGAGTATCAATAATAATAATAGCAGTAGCAGCTACTAATATTTACCAAATATCACTCTATGCCAGACTAAGACTCTGTGCTAAGTTTATATGTATATAAACTTGAGGATATACACATATGAGGATATACATATATATAAAATCTTTTAATCTTCATGTAAATTAGCTCATGGTGGTCTCCTGCTTAAGACTCTTCAATGATTTCCACTGATATTAGAATAAAATGCGGAGTGCCTGTGACTCAGTCAGTGGAGTGTGCAACTCTTGATCTTGGGGTTGTGTGAGTTTGAGCCCCATGTTGGGTGCAGAGATTACTTAAAAATGAAAAAACCTAGAAAAAAAAAATAAGGGGCACCTAGGGTGGCTCAGTCTATTAAGTGTCCAACTCTTGATTTCGGCTCAATCATGACCTTAGAATCGTGAGATCAAGCCCCGCATTGGGCTCTGCACGCAGCAGAGACTCTGCCTGGGATCCTCCCTCCCTCTCTCTCTGTCCCTCCCCCTCACTGACCGCTCCCTCTCTCTCTCTCTCTCTCAGATAAATCTTTAAAAAAATAATTTAAGGGGAGCCCAGGTGGCTCAGTCGTTAAGCGTCTGCCTTCCACTCAGGTCATGATCCCAGGGTCCTGGGATCGAGCCCCGCATCGGGCTCCCTGCTCCGTGGGAAGCCTGCTTCTCCCTCTCCTACCCCCACCCCGCTTGTGTTCCCTCTCTCGCTGTGTCTCTCTCTGTCAAATAAATAAATAAAATCTTAAAAATAATAATAATAATTTAAAAATTAAAAAATAAATAAATAAAACGCAAACTCCTTACCACAGCCTTCACGGCTGTACATGACCTGGCCCCTGCCTATTTCTGCTGCTGTACCCCAAACTGCCCACCCATTAGTCAGTTAGCTCCAGCAGGATCAACCTTCTTTCTGCAACTCACATACACCAAACTTGTTCCTACCTCATGGCCTTGGCACCAGTTGGCCCTTCTGCACGGAGTGCTCTTCCCTCAGAGCCACCCACAGCTGCCTTCTTCTGATCATCTGGGTCCCAGCTCAATCACTACCACCCCGAATCCCCTACGACCCTCCCCCCATCGCTTGGTCAGAGCACCCTGTTTTACTGCCTCCACAGCATGTATCACTATCTGAAATTATCTTAATTATTTGCTTCATTATTATCTGCCTCCTCTAACTAGAACATACATTCCATGAGGGCAAAGCCTCAGCTGTCTTGTTCACCCCTGAATCCTCAGTGTCCAGAACAAAGCAGCACACAGGAGGCATTCCACAAATGGTTTTCAAGTCAAGGAATAGGTAAAAGACCCTGCGAGATAAGAACTACTATGCTTAACTGATTTTACAGATAAAGAACTTAAGGCCTAGTGATGTTGGGTGACTTGCCCAAGGTCACCGAGATGGCAGGTAAATAGAGGTGCTGAGTAACAATTGAACCCACTTGGGCTCTTAATCACTACACAGATTGAGACTCATCCCATGAATCATGCCATGATTATCTCCCCTCTATTCATTCTTTTTTTTAAGATTTATTTATTTTAGGGAGAGAGAGAGCATGCACGAGAGAGCACGAGTGGGAGGGGAAGGGGGAAAGAGAATCTCAAGCAGACTCCATGCTGAGCACAAAGCCCCATGTGGGGCTCAATCTCACAACCCTGAGATCACGACAACCTGAGCAGAAACCAAGAGTCGGGTTCTTAAACAGCTGTGCCACCCAGGGGCCCCTCCCCTATACTCATTCTTTGCATAGAACCTGGCCCAAGAGCTAGGCAGCAAGGAAACATGTTAAAGCAGTACAGAGAGTGCGAATTACCATAGCCACTGGGATAACTGGAAGTACTCACTAAAGTTAAGCCAGTCCTCACTGTATATCGACAGATACACAAACATGTGGTCAATAAAAGTCACGTACAGAACTATTAACAGAAGCAACATTCTTTTTTTTTTTTAAGATTTTCTTTTTAAGTAATCTCTACACCCAACATGGGGCTTGAACTCACAACCCCAAATTCATGAGTCGCATGCTCCACAAACTGAGCCAGCAGTATTCTTTTTTTTTTAATTTTTATTTATTTATTCTTTTTGAGTAGACTCCATGCCCAACGTGGGCTTCGAACTCAGGACCGAGAGGTCAAGAGTCACATGCTCTACGCACTGAGCCAGTCAGGGGCCCCCAAGAAGCAGTATTCTTAAAAGTAAACACTGGAGGGGTATCTGGGTGGCTCAGTCAGTTAAGCATCTGACTTCGGCTTAGGTCATGATCTCAGGGTCCGGGGATCGAGCCCCGGGATCAAGCCCCACATCAGGGCCTGCACTCAGTGGGGAGTCTGCTTGTCCCTCTCCCTCTGCCCCTTCCCCCAGCTTGTGCTCTCTCTCTCTGTCAAAAAATAATATAAAATCTTAAAAAAAAGTAAACACTGGAAACAATATATATATATATCCATCAAAAATAGTATGAATAAATATACTGCAATACAATTATATAGCAGAATAGTATACAGCAATAAAAAAGAAACTACAACTACATGCAACCACATGGAAGAATCTCACACACAAAAAAGTATCTACTATATAATTCCATTTATAGAAAGGTCAAAAAAATAGACATTAATCTATGGTGCTAAAAGTCAAGATAGTGATTACTGCTGTGGGTAGAGGTGGGGTATAGTGGTGGTTAGGGATGGGAAGAGCATGAATGTGGCTTCCAGAACACCGGTAGTGTTTTCTTTCTTGACCTGTCCACTAATTTCACAGTCGTGTTCATTTTGGGAAAATTCACTGAGTTGTACACTTGACTTATACAGTTTTCTGAATGTTGAATCACATGAAATTTATGTTGAATTGCACAAAATTGCCATCTTTGTACATGAAAAGTGGCTGAATATCGGCAATTTCGTGTGGTTCAACTAATATGTTATACTTATTTTTTTAAAGATTTTATTTGTGGGGCGCCTGGGTGGCTCAGTTGTTAAGCGTCTGCCTTCGGCTCAGATCATGATCTCGGGGTCCTGGGATCGAGCCCCACATCTTTATCTATTTTTTCTTTTTTTTAAAAGATTTTTATTTATTTAACAGAGACACAGTGAGAGAGGGAACACCAGCAGGGGGAGTGGGAGAGGGAGAAGCAGGCTTCCTGCTGAGCAGGGAGCCGGATGCTGGGCTCGATCCCAGGACTCTGAGATCATGATCTGAGCCAAAGGCAGATGCTTAACGACTGAGCCACCCAGGTGCCCCTAATATGTTATACTTTAAAAAAAAAAAAAGATTACTTAAGAAAAAAATATCCTATCCGGTTGAATTGCTTTGTACACAGATCTGTTGAGAAAGAGCCTGTGCCTTCCAAGGGTTCCTTGGCAGGTGGTAAACAGGCTCAGGATGGTTGTAAATTCTTCCCCAGGGCCTGAGGCTGGTGCACTTGGCTGTGTACTCCAGAGTCCAGAGCCTGGGCCAAGCCCCGGTGTGATGCAAGTCAGCTGGAGGAGGCCAGAATGTCCTAGAGCAGAGATGAGCAACTCCACCCCAAGGCCCAAGGCGTCAGTATTCCTGAAACACACCAGTTCTCGCCTGCCCTACTCTCTGCACTCAGGGTGCCCTCCTTGCTGAGCAATTCCATGGCTCTTGCTCTTCAGCCTTCAGAGGGCCCAGAGATGCTTTCCCTGACCTCCCTAAAGGGGCCAGCTCCATCCCCCAGTCGCTGTCACATCCCTTTGTTATTCCCTTTGTAGATTTTTTTTTTTAAAGATTTTACTTATTTGACAGAGAGAGACACAGCAAGAGAGGGAACACAAGCAGGGGGAATGGGAGAGGGAGAAGCAGGCTTCTCGCGGAGCAGGGAGCCCGATGCGGGGCTCGATCTCGGGACCCTGGGATCATGACCTGAGCCAAAGGCAGAAGCTTAAGGACTGAGCCACCCAGGCGCCCCTCCCTTTGTAGATTTTACCAACATCTAATATTGTTATTATTTGGGTGTTTACTTCTGATAATCTGCCACCACCATTAGACTAAGCTTTATTAGAACAGGGGATTCCTAGAACTTCTTTACTGTTGTAACCTCAGGGCCTGGCATGGCACCTGCAACCTAGAAAGTGTTGAATGAATGAGTGAGTGAACGAATAAATGACCAAAAGAAGTGGCATCAGTGGAAGTCAGGGGAGAAAAGGTGGCCCAAAGCACAACTGTCAAGTCAGAAAGAAGGACACAGCCCCCATCACCCTCATGACGAAAGATGAGCCTCCAGAAAGTTGCCGACCCCCCAAGTCTAGACATCCATTCTTTATCCTTGTGTTTTCCCAGGGTCCCCATTCTGTTGTATGAAGGACAGAGGCATTTATGAGGTATTTACTGGACCATTTTACAGAGTAGGAATGAATCATCCTGCCCATTATATAGATATGATTGAGGGCGGAAAGGATCAGTAACTCACCTGAGATCCATCAACAGTTAAGTGTCCATTTACTTTGGACAAAGTCTAAGACTGTTTATTTCTAAAGCCAGACCTTGCCAACCACTATATCACCTGATTTTTCAATGTTACTAGGGAATTTCTGTGATTTGCCAGCAAGGACCAAGAGGGCTACTCTTGGCCATTCTTTTTCCCTTCTCTTTCTGTTCACTGCTCTCAATGGTTGCTTTAGATTTAGCTGCCACTCCTGAAATGAACAGTGTGCTTGTATTTTATGTGAATTTGAACTAAGGCAAATCTGAACTGTGCCACAGAAATATATTCACAAAAATCTTGACTCAGTAGCCAAAACTGATAGCATGCAAATCTGACTTCACAGTCACACCCTATGAGGAAATTGTTCTTGAATTACGTGAGGTCTTCTGGAATGCTTCTTTTTCATACCATTCCACTGCCCTGCTCAGCAAACAGTGAAAACCAAGGGTCTTGGAGATAAAATGGGGCAAAGGAAGCTAGAGAGCTGTATTATCACAACCAAGTTAAAATCTTTAAAATATTCCTGTTACACAAATTAATTTGAGGACCACAAAAACGTGCACTTGGCTCTGAGCTAAGTTACTTGGAAAACATCACATTTAGTGCTCACAACTCTCTGAAGCAGATACTATAACTATCATCCCCTTTTTTACAATAGAGGCTTGAAGAGATTAAGAAATGCAAAGTCACCAAGTGCTTGATACAACAGAATCATCATTTAGCATACATTCAGCCTTCTATCACACGTGCACTACCGCTGAAATTCAAGCATCTATATTGGCCATGGTTAAAGTCAACTCTTGGGTCAACTGTCTGAGATACCCAGCCACACAGCTGAAAATACCGTAACTTTCATCCTGCAAAATTGTACCAGTTAAAGCAGTGATTACAGCCACAGTATTGTTTTAACTGTTTATTAACAATGAGAACCTTGTTTACAGTTTATTTTTCTCTTTCTGAGGTTTTGATCCACCCACATAAAGGGACTCCTCTTAAAACTCTAACTCATTCTTTGCATCAAAATGGCCGGGTATTGTGAATAATCACCTAAATGCATATTTGGCATTTACAATTTGCCAGATGCTGTTCTAAGTGCTTTGTGTACATTTTTCCATTCAATTTCCACTCAACCCTCTGCAGTAAGTGCTACTATTAGTTTTCAGATTGCAGAGGAGGAAACTGAGGCACATAAAGTTTGGATCACTTGTCCAAGGCTATGGAGCTTGTAAGGGTGGGACTGAACTCAGCAGTCTGTGGTGAGTGTCTGCACATCTGTCTTTCATGGTCTCCAGCCTTCAAAGCTGAAACAAATGAACACACTGAGCCAGAAAGCCCAGGAGCTAGGGCCAGAACAGAGCTCTAACTCAGGCCTGACATACCCTCCCTTCCTCAAAGGACTAGGGTACCCGGAGCTATCTTCAGTTGCTCTAATAGTCCTTGAGACTTCTTTCTGCTTCTGAGCCTTCTGCCACTGAGCCCAGCTTGGCAGAGAATGCATTCTGCAGATCTGAGCTGCCGGGAAGCTTCTTCAGAGCCCCTAGGCTGTGTCCCCCTACTTTGCTCTCTGCACTCTCTATCGCATCACTGATGTTAACTGTAATTAAATCAGTCTTCGATCAATGGTTTGTTTAATGTCTTATGTCCCCTACTTGACTACGGGGGAGGCAGGTGATCTGTTTGGGTTGAAGGGCTTGGCTTCCAGTGCTTAGTATGTGCAATAAGGTTGAGAAATGTCAAGTGAACAAAGAAATGAATGAGGGCGCTGATGAAGATTATAGGGGAAAGCACACTCTGCCCCCACCCTGCCCCGGCCCCCTTACCACTGACTGAGAGCTCTATAAAGGCAAAAATTGGTCTCCCTTTTATCACTATAACCCCAACACCTGGCACTGTGCCTGACTCACAGGAAGTGCATAATAATTTTTGGTGGAATTAAATAATTAAAACATAGCCTCTGATTTCTTATTTGACAAAGAGGGAGAGTAAGACCCAGAACACAGCTTTTTAAAGCAACAGTCCATATGAAAACATGCTGAGCGCAGGCACAACACACAGTAAGTGTTCCATGAATGTCTGTCATTCAGTTGGAATTCCTGCCTCTCCTGATGCCCACTAACTCAGCTTCCAGGTCTTGGCAAGGCCAGGGGCTTAACAAGAGGGCCAAGCCCAGAAGTGAACCCCCTCGCCTCCCCTGGCCATGATCTGGTAGGGGTGAAGATGTTTACATTGAAATTGGGGTGAGAGGACTGTAATTAGCACAAGCAGGAACACAGGGCCATTAGGATCTGCCTCTGGCATAAAAGTTATACCTGGGCAGGAGACAGCCCCTTAGGAGTAAACAAAGTCAGATGAAGTAGAAGAGAAAAAAAAGCACAGGCCTACTGGCCACCCAATCCAAAAGAACAAATATGGTACCATCAGCCTGTCAGGAGCAAACATCCTGCATTCCCCTGTCACTCTGTCCCCTCACCCCCAGCCACCAGCCTCTGGGCTGCTGCAGAGGTTTGGAACACAAACCAGAATGTGTCATGACGCTGCTTGAAACCCTTGAGAGGTTAATATCTGAACTCCTCACCAGGCCAACTTCCACCTTGTTTGCCAAGCTGTGGCCGCAGAGGCCTACCATCAGCACTTCCACGTCAGGCCTTTCCCAGGCCCCACACAGGGCTTCTACCCAGGCTCCCTCAGCCCCACCTGTCTCCTCAACCTCCCTCAGGCTCACAGCTTCTCAGATTTCAGGTCTCAACACAGACCCCCTCCCAGCACTTAGCACAGCCTCAAATTGCGAGGTCTGTCTGTCTCCTCAAAAGATGGTGAGCTTCACAAGGGCAGGGAACACCGTCTGTCTCTCACCACTGAGTCCCCAGAGTCAGGGTAGGCTCCTAACAGAATATGTGAATGCATGCATGCATGAATGAACACATGCACACACTTCTCATAACACTTGCTCCAAACCTCTCTTTAGGTTCCAAGTAGAGGCAGAATATAATCCTCACTCACCTCCCAGACACTCTGAATCACACTCTGCTTACAAATCAGGGGCTCTGCCCAGCCCAGGCCTGGGGGCTCCTCCATTCTCTCCACCATATCACCAGGCCTGTGGTGTCTTCATCTCATCCTTCAGTAAAGCTGAGAAAAGACCAGGAATGGAACCCCCTATGTCTCTTGGCTAATTCCTCTAAATAAAGGACACAGGACAGCAAACACACACTACCACCACCATCTTGCTTTCCTTTGATAGTTTAGGAAGGATGTATTTACTGCCATCCTTTTAATTGTTCAAGCAAGTCCCAGAGTGAGCACTGGCTGCAAAATTACTACTCCAACTTCCCTTGTTTAATGTGCTTAAATGACTTAACAAAAAAACAGGTTTTGTGTTTGTGATGCCAAGAAGGGGTGGTAGCAAAGGAGAGAGTTAGGTTGCAAAGATCTGGAAAATCAGCTCTACATTTACTAGATCTTCCATTGAGCAGGTATAGGACTCTTGCCCTCAATTTCCTTCTACCTCTGACAAATGGGAATGATGAGACCAGCAAAGGTCATCCTAAACAACTGTACTAGTAAAGAGTTTTTCTTTTGGCTTTAAGTTAAGGTCTTAGCCTTGAAAGACTGTGGTCCTCTAGGGGAGGGGGGGGTCTGCCCCCAAGAGCTAAGTAAGTAAATCACATTGCAAAAATACCTCTGAGTAGCAAGAAGACATTTTAGACTGAGACTCTATGACCCCGAGTCCTGGTCTGGGTTTGCAAAATGTCCCTTCACGGCCCATCTCCAGAGCCCCAGACCCAGCTCCAGCCCAAGGCCAGACCTGTGACCTGGACTGGAAGCCTTTCATTGGCTCCTCGGCAGCCAAGCGCAGTCCTTCCGTGGTGTAGAAAGAAAACGACAGCTCACAACCTCGCGGTCAAGCCAGAACACCAGCAAGACAAACTTACCGGGGATTCAGGCCCTGGCCTAGCTCTTATTCAGGCATCAAAGCCATCCACATCCCCCCTGCCCCCCTCCGCCCCCCCTCCCCTCCCAGGCTACAGTCTCCTCCGTTCCTGGGCGGAGCTGGGCCTGCGGCTGTTGTGAAGGCTCCCAGCCTTCCCGGAGTCAGGCCTAATGGCGGGGGCTTTTCTTTTCAACAGCCTGAGCTGATGCGATACCCCCCACCCCACACAGCATTATTAACTGCAAAGAAAGGATCCCTGGCCATTTCCATTTCCTCTGCGGCTCCAGAACCCTGTTGTTATTTAATCCCAAGGCCACTCCCGCAGCATCCTCTGCTAGGCCGGCTCCACCCATCCACCTGGCTAATTCTGGGCAGTTCCCGCTTCCCCGGAGGGTAGCTGATGGGGGTGAGTGGGGATAGGCTCCCACTGCAGCAAAGGGCCGTCGCCTTCGGTGGACAGAGGCTCCTCAGGCCCGCGTCCCGTGAGAGTTGGGAAATGCAAAGGGGTGCAGAGGGGAGCAGCTAGTCTGGGCAGCCTAGGGCGGGCAGGCGCCAAGGCACTGAGGACATCACACTGGGGTATGGTGGGGGGTAAGCGGCGCTGTGAGGCTAGAGCCCGGCCTCTAGCTGAGGTGCCAGCATCGGCCCGGGGACAGGGGTACTGGAGATGGAAGAGGCCTAGGCCCTGTCCCTGTCCACACCCAAGAAATGGTGGAGTGGGGGTGGGGTGGACTGTACTCACTCAAGGAAGAATCAGTCTTAGGAATGTAACCAGATTCATTCAAGCAACCCCCACAATGCCTTTCCTTGCTATGGACATTTGACGTTTTCTTAATTTTTGGTAAGCGCAGCTTCAAGACCCCTCCCCGCGACGCCCCTAGGCTAGAGAAAGATAAGGCCCCCCGCAAGGGTCTTCCCGTCTCCCGCCCCGCCCCCCACCCCTGCGGCGGGTCGAGATCCCTAGATCTAGGTGAGTCCTCCCCACCCAGCACTCGACCCAGGATTCAGAGGCCGCAGTGCCCCCCGCCCCCCAACGACACTGACGGTTTCTGCCCAGGCCCGCAGTGGCGTGAAGGTGGCCTTTACCTCCTCTCGCAGGCTGGGAGGGGGTACAGCCCGCGCAGCTGAGCCAGCTGCAGCAGTCGCCGCCGCCCTCCATTCATTAAAAAAAAAAAAAAAAGACAACAACAACCTCCACCCCTTTTTGTAAAAGAACGACGGCCTCTGGAGGAGCTAGAGTCAGCCCCAGCAACCAGGGGTTAAGTTCTTTTCCGGCCCCCCATTCATAAAAAAAGGAGCTCGGCGCATGCGCCCGCGGGGTCTCTTGTGCCCACCCATTCATAGAATCGTGAACGGAGCGCGTGCGCACTGGAGCTCCCTTCCCTCCCATTCATAAAAAAGCCATTTTCCCAGGCAGTGGTTGCAACACCGCCGCGGAGGCAGCAAGAGGAGCTGACAGCGCGGAGCTGGCCCTGCGGTGCGCAAGGAGTCCTATCGGTTTCTCCCGCCGACGTCTGCGTGAACAGCGGCGTCTGACCCGCCCGGGTTCGGGGATTTACACAGGCGTGGAGCAATGCTTGTGGTTCTGCGGCTCTTCAAAGTAAGTCCCTGGCCGGTTTCGGGATCCGAAAGTACCCCCTCTGAGTCGCGACACGACTCCCCCTCCGGCTGGGGCAAATGGTGCGCTATTTCTAAGCGCGCCTCAGTGTTCCTTCCCTCTCCCTGCGCCTCCTCGAGCCGCTGCGGTGTGCCGCAGCTCCCTGACGCCCTCGGCTGGGCCGGCACGGCGCCGGGGGTGTTCACAGCCTGGCACCAGAGTTTCCGACCCCGGGGCACTGCCAAGCCCGACTTCCCCACTCTGCGACTCAGGAAGCCCCGTGCGTGTCCCGGGAGTTTCCTTCTGGCCTGGTTTCTTTCCTCCTGCCACCACCCGCCTCGAGCGTTGGAATGGGAGGCTCTAGGCTCGGTCAGGAGCCACCTTTTGGGTCCGGCGGGCGCTTTTGCCCTGGGCAGCTTGCCCACCCCGGGCTCCGTGCCCACGGTGCCAGCTCTGCCCAGATCTCCCCAGCCCACTGCAGCGGCCTATGCTCGACGTAGGTTTTTCTTTTCCCTTTGGAGCCGTGACGGACTGGGTTTTCTACCCTTCTGCCTCCTCCTCGATGGTCAGCACCGAGATGGCTCGGGACTGGGCATTTCTACTCCCTGTCTTTGGCGAGGCGTTCCTCGCCGTCTGACCTTTGATCTGTTGCTGCATTTTATGCTGTGCATGCCTTGCAGTTGTCTTTCCCTTCCCCGGCCTCTGCAGGGCCAGAGGCCCCTCGGGCTCCTCGTGCCTCCCTTCTCCGGGCACCGAGTGTGCCGGGCCCCGGGGCCCGGCCGCGCTGGGGCTGTGGTGGGGGCTGAAGGTGCGTTTACATAACGCCAGGCGTGTGGGAGCTGGAGAAAGAGGTTGCATGCGTAGGAGAGATAAGGTTCCCGCTTTCCCTCCTTCTTGGTGGTACCAGGTTGACATCACCGAGAAGAGAGAAATAGAGAGACGGTACGTTCTGAAAATTCTGAATCTCTAAGACCAAAGGGGTAAAGAAGGGGGGCAAAGGCGGGTTTGGGCAGCCAGGGCAGCTGGAGCTTGGCTTCATCACTGGGGCCAGGGCTGTGCCCAGTTCCCCCTCCATGCAGACGATCAAAAAGCATTTAGACAGTAGCTGCTCTTGTGCAAGAAGATGATTTCTCAATTCTCTTTGATTGGGGCTGGGGGTTGTGGGCAGAGAAGGCAAGAGAGACGAAAATGGTTGCATGGCTTGACGGCTGAGCGACAGCCAGAGAAGCAAACTGGGCCGGTGGGGCTGTATGGTGGTGATTAGAGGGGAGAGCTGCTGGCTGCCTGATTCACCCACCAGCTGCTGGATGGGCGTCCATGTTGCCAAGGCTGGGTGAGGGCAGGAGGCTGTGTTCTGGCGCAGGGTCTCTGGGAACCCCCAGGCATGGTTAACGTTGAAAGGAAAGGTGTGGGCTCAGTGGGGTGCCCAGATCCAGTGGGAACCCCCACTTTCCGGCCTCCAAATCAGTGGTGTGATGATCTCCCGTTTGGGGAGGGGCAGGAGCAAGTGCATGCCTGTCTCATTAGCTGACCAAGGCTCTCCAATCTTTCTGACAAGCCTCTCGGGCATACAAAGCTGGAAGGTGAAGGCCTAGAGCATTTAGGAAATACGGCCTTATCAATCTCTTAATAAGCTCAGTCTGGCCTGCGGCCCTACCCAATATTGCACTAGTGATTTCACAATGTTTAGTGTTCTCTGGATCTTCACATGAATGGAGCATAAACGTCTGAATTGTTCAGTTTTTTTTTTTCCTTTAGTCTGTGGTTGTGGGGTGGACGAGGAAAGGGAAGGCTGCAGTTGACTCCTTTAGCTCTGTTTCAGCAGAAGGGTGGGAAAGATGTAGACTTGTCCAGTGTGAAATCCAGTTTCCTCTCTTTGCCAGCCCTTGGGAGCAACCTCGCTTGCCAGCAGGCTTCAGGTAAATCCATTAATGTGAGCAATGCACACAATGACCAACTGAGATGCTACGTTTGGCCAGTGCCTGGTAGGAGGCATTTTGATGGCATATTTCTGAAATATCCATGATGGACAAATGTTGGTCAGTTAGGGTGAGGAAGACTTTCATAAGACATCTCTTATTTTCCTTTTTTAGATTCTGAACCCAGGAGTCATTCCTCTTTTTGTGGAGTGGAAATCCTCCTCATTCCCACGACCTTTTCCAGATTACCATCATTCTGAAATGACAACATTTCCTTAAAGCTTTGGTTAGGCTTGGTGGGAGGAGACCGAACACATAGACTAGAATGATTCCTGGCTAAGCAGGACAGAAACTGGAGATCATTTGGAGCTTACAGATGCCATTTTTGTTTTAATCCTTCCAGAATAGGTATTCCACCCTCTGTCCAGCATATTTAGTCACTCTTCCACCTCCATCCCCACCCCCCCCCAACTCCCACTCTGGGAAACCTGACTTAGTCTTTACCCAGAGGTGTGGCTGACTTGAATAACAAATGAAGGCAGCCTTTCAAAGCAAAATTTGAAAGTGAGTGATTTAAAAATAAAGGGAGGAAAAAACACTCATTAACACCTTCGAAAGTGGCCCTTGAAGGGGTACTGCTCTGCGGTTTGATACTTTGGGATAACACATGGGGACTTGGCATCCAATTCCTGATGCTAGCCCCTTGGTGTGACATCTAGCCCCAGATGTGGGGGCCCCACAAGCATTTTTCTTTCCTCAGGCCATCCTCTTGGGTAGGACCCAGATGTTTGTACCAAGGAGGTTTGGAAAGGAGCCCCCTTTCTTTAGTCAGAGAAGTTCAGTGTTCTTAAGAGCGTTAAGGCATTTAATCTGGTTCTGACTCCAGAGCGCCTGTCACGTTGTCGCTTCGGAGTTAGAAGTTCCCTTGTGAGGAAAACTTCAAGGAGTCTTGCACAAAGCTGGATTTAGGGACACAGTTGAAAAATTTGGATTTGGGATGTAGATATGAAAGTGTTCTTAAGGAAAGGGCGAATGGCAAGAGTGGAAAGGTTCCATCTCAGGGCAAACCTGGATCTCCCTGATAGAAGGGAAAGCAGTGACCTGTTGGAATATATTTTTGGTCTTTCAAAAGAGCCAGAGGAAGAAGGTGATGAAGAGCAACATACAGAAAACTATTACTCCTTTCAGACCAAGCTAGGGGCCAGGTCAGAGCAGATGAGTAGCTAGGAAACCTGCTAAGCTTGGGCCTTAGTCTCTCCATCTGCAGAGTCGGGGAGGGGTGAAGGAAAGAAACTTCCCAAGGGGGCTAGGCTGGGCACCTCAATGAGGACCTGGTTCTAAGGGAGCCACTTCCTACACCGGAGCTGCATGAGGTTAGATTATGGGGTATTCTTGGCTCTCAAGGGGTCTGGGGCCACCCTGTGGATCCGGACAGCTGACAAGGCTGGGAATGTATCCCGGGACATGTGGCTGGACTTAAGAGGCTCCACCATTCAGCTGTAATAGTGATTGTTCTTTCCAAGGACAGTCAGTGGAGGAAGCAAGGGCACTGGGGAGGGAGCACAGATGTGCTGGATCTAGTGGAGAAGGGAAGAGGCCCTTCTGGGGCAGGTGGCCATTTGCAGAAGAGTGGCTTCCCTTGTCCGGTAGTCTTTCTTTTTCTGGTTGGGAGGAGAGGGCAGTCATCTCCTGCCCCATCCCAGGAATAAACTAAAATCTATTATTAGGAATCTATTATTAGAATCTCTTAGAAATCTCTGGTGGAGGGTGGTGAGACAAATTATCTTGGTGTCAGTGAGCGGGGCCCCTCCAAACTTTGATGTGGGCCAGGAGTTCCCAAACTGTGATTTCTAGTATCTCTTTAAGGGGATCTGAGCAGATAACCAATGAAAGAAACCAACATTTAAAGCCAGGTAGAACAGCCCAGAACCAACTACAGCAAGACCCCTCCCGCTAGTCCTTGTGCTGGGGCTTTGGCGCTCAGCTGACTGGTTGTGGATGAGTAAGAGGAGAGGGTTGGGAACTGCTAGCTGGTAATGGGACAAAGGGATGAGAAGCAGCTGCTTCCTTTTGTGATCTCTAACGGATTACGCCCAGAGGTGAGCTCCGTAGTGCTGGTGCTGGAGAGGGGTGGGGGAGCAGCAAGGATTCTCTGACAAATCCCGCTGCATCAATGCTTTGTTCTCTGCAGAGATGCAGAGATGGTTTTCCTCAGTGGGGTGTAGGGAAGGCAGGTCCCTGGCTTTCCTCACCACCACCACCCCCAAAACACCTTTTAAAGTCTTTCTGAAGCAATAAGTCATTATTTGGCTGGAGTTTAATTAACTAAACTGGGCTGTTGTCACAAAGAACCAAGTGGTAGTGGGGGGCGGGATCCCTGGCAGCCTAGAAACCTTGTCTTCTGAACTGATAAAAGGGTTAAACAACCCTTTTCCTGGGAGGACCTGCCGAGACTGAATGGAGCAGTGCAGAAATGGCCCATTCATTCCGAGCCTCTCACCAGTCTGTCATGTGCTGACCTCTAGGTGTGAAAGCACAGCTGTCAGGTTTTCCAAGTATTTCCCAACTCCTCTTCCCAGGGTAAGTCAAGGGGAAGAGGTGGGTGGGTGGCGTGGACCTTTAACACACCCCTTGATTCTTTTCAGCCTGCCCACCTTGTGAGGTCTGCATCCTGACGCTCAGCCCCTCCCATAGGTACACAGGCCACAGACCACAGACCGCCAAGTGGCAAAGACAGGAGTGTATGTGCTCTGGGCTTTGCGATATCCTGCTGATTCAGTATTCTAGGACTGGCTTCTGGCTCCCTCTTACTCAGGCCCCTCCCTCCCTTCCCCACAGACCTGGAACAGAAAGCCCCATCTGAGAAAGTGCCCTAGGGACCCTTAAGTTCAGCTTTGTAGGAGAGAGGAGAGGGAATTCCCTCCCATGTCAGGACTTCCTTTAAGAGACTGCTTTGTGGTGAGATCCTACAAGTGAGACTTTAAAAAAAAAAAAACTAAAACTAAAAATGAACACACTTAGTAAAGCAGCGGTGTATGAGGTGACAGAAGGGATGGTAAAGAAAACTGAATTGGAAGCCAAGGTAACTTGAGCTCTGGGCCTTCCTGTAATGACAGATTTCAACACCCCCCCACCTCCGCCACCAGCCTCCACTCTGCACAGTGAGAATTCCCTCAACGGGGCGGTGGAGGGCGCAATCTAATGTAACCCCTGTCTGGTTTCATTTCCCTGCTGGTTTGGTTAAGAGCCCCGCGAATGGCTTGATGAGGCTCCCTGAGAGGGCTGGTGGCAGACTGGGGAACCAATAGAGTTCTTGGCGGTGAAAGTGATCGGGGCTTCCCTGCCTTCACGCGAATACCCAGACATTACTGTTAAGTCAGGACTGTGGGGTTGAGGTGGCAGGCTCTGGAGCCTTTGCTGTCGGGTTCATATCGTGCCGTAATCACTTAGCCGCATTATGACCCTTTGTTCTTCATTTCTTCCTTGCAAAATGGGTGTTACTCTCCAAGGTGATGGTGTGAGGATTAAATGAGAAAATCGCTGAGGGCTTAGCACAGACGGCCTGACATGAATATGTTTCATAAATATTAGCTGCTTCCACAATTATTATTCTTTATTATGAGAAGTTGGGAGTGGAGGTAAAAGTTTCCTTTCCTTATGCTAATCCATAATAATGCCGCCTAAAACTCGATAGTGTTGCTTCTCTGACTAAGTGGAGTGCTGGCTTTGTTTCTCTGTCCACAGTCTTCCAAATTGGCCATCAGTCTTCCAAAGAGCCTAAATGAGGCAAAGCCTCCTCTCCCCTATTTATATTATAAATCTCTTCCTTCCTTGCAGGGGAAGCAGAGTACATATTAAACTGCACTTAAGTTCCTCAGCATTGCTTAGGCTGGAGGCCCGGTGTGTCCCAGTGAGTAGAGATTGATCTTCTAAACCAACTGAGGGTTGGGGTTTTTTTTTTGAGACCTCATTTAGCTATGCTGAGGGGTTATCAAACAGGCTGCTCAGGAAGTAGTTTTTCTTGGTCAGCCAAATGAATTCTACCCTCCTGTGGAAGTCCCCGCTAATGGGGCGGTAAGGCAGTGAGGCTTGAGGAGGGTTTTGAGCACTGCAACTCTGAGCCAGCCACTGGTTTTTGCTGAGCTAGTGGCCGGATGGAATCCGACATCAGGGTTATGATAGGGAAGATGCATTTTGGAGTATGCCTGCTGGAGCCATCTTGGATGGAGCATGTTCCAAGAGAGCTGAGTCATCATGGACCAAGCTCCCACCCCCATGTCTGGCCCCAGCTCCAAGTCCAGATGTTGACAGCTACCTCTGGAGGGTGATGGGAGCCTGCTAAGGCCAACATCCCATTGCCTGCAGGCGCTGCGCCCACCCTGGCATCCTGGTGGGAATTTTCCATGAATGTGCCTTCTGATTTCAGGGCCTATTAAAATCCTTGAGCATTGCCCATGCCTTTTGTTTTACCCACAAAAAAAATGTGGCTGTTTTGAAGAATCCCAGGAATAGAACTAGGAAGAAGAGTGGATAATTTTCTTCTTTCCCCTTACTTTTTCTAACAGCATGGCAAGTCCCTAGCCTAGTCCTAAGAGACAAAAGCCCAACTACATGGGGCAAGACCCTGAGCAGTCGTAACCCAAGCTTCTGGAATAAGGGAATCACATTGTCTTTGTCTGGGGTAGGGGTTCAGGCTGAGACACCTCTTGGCTGGTGCCAGAGAGTCTCATCCTTTGCCTCCGTCAGCATTTTCCCTTCTTGTGCCCAGTCACACCTTTTCCTCCAGGCAAAGTTCCTAATCCTTGTCTGTTGACCCGAAACCCACTTATTTTGGAGCTTTGGAGCCCCTGCAAAGAATAAGTGGGCTGAGATAGCATTCCCTAAAGTTCTGCCCCACGGTTGGCTGGATCCTTGGAAAAACTCCTCTCCGTAGATGCATATTTGACATCACCCCCATCCAGCCCTGACTACAGGGTCCCTATAAGAGGCTGCCTTGGTAAATGACCATTCTTGGTGGCAGAAGTTCCAGACACTTAAGGCTAACTGTGCTACAGGGAAGTCTGCCATTTGAAGAAGATGCTCTCCTTTCCTCTGGAGGGAGTGTGGAGATGGGAGGCAGGTGTTGCCATTAGACAGACTTTCTCCCACATGAGAAAAACCGCACGGAAGTCCCAGCATCTTTTAAGTAGGTAGAGCCATGGGAGCAAAGCCAATAATACATGCCCTGTGCAAATAGGAAATATCAGTTGACTGAGCACTGAGCCTTATGGAAAAGACTTGATGCTTTTTTTGCATTTGCAGTATAGATGAAATACAGATGAGAACCCTGTCGTAAAAGTGGGTAAAGTTCCCTTTTATCCCCTTCATGAACTTTGCATCTAGAGCTAGCTCTTTCTTTTAGACAGGTCAGAAAGCATCTATAGAAGCCCTTCCCCCAACAATTTCACCATTTCTGATCAAATATTGTTTCCAAGTAGGGGAGTATAAATGAGTTACCCTGAATGCCTGCACCCCCCCCCCCTCCGCAACCATTCCTCAGTGTAGACATTGATAAGTATGAATGCGTTACCTGGGGCAAGGTGTCATTCCCGTGATTGGAGTACGGGGATAGGCCAACTGTGTACCCAGTCTGGAGGGGCAGGGGATTAACTGGAAATGGAAACCTGTCAACCCCCGCCCTCTTCTTAGCATTACCTCTTAGGCCAGATGAACCTCACAGCAGAGGCACTCTCCTAATGAGTACATCATTAGCATCATGAAAAGGCATTTACCAAACTCTACCCCATAACACATTTATTCAGTGGTCTGTTTTTGTGTGTGTGTGTGTGTTTTTTAAGACCATTATCTTTCCCTTCTATCCGCACCTTGTTCTGTCTCACACCCCTACCCCCTAGTGGACTCTTCCCAGAGTCTAATCTTTCTCTTGGATTCCAAATTGTGTCCCCTTGGGCAGAGGTCTTGGCCTTCTGCTGCTATTTCTTTAAATTGATCTCCAGCTGAATTCCGAATGTAAAGGTCAGCAGGCGAGGAAATGGCACTTCTAATAGAAAACAATGTGCACTTTCTAAATTTGAACCAAGTCGTTTCCGCTCTTTGATTTAAGTGACTTCCTGGGGTTCCGTGTCAGGCACTGCAGTTGAATCTCTGGCGGGATTCCAACTTAAAATTGCACTCTCTTGGTGAAATTAGAAACTGATCCAGAGTTGGCTTAGCTATTCTAGTAAATAGCATTTAGGCTGAATGTTCAGCTCAGCACTTGGAAATGGGTGATGTGAGTGCCCCTCTAGAGGATTTCCCATCCAAGTTGTCAGAAGTGCTCCTAGCCAGGGGTTATTAGCCACTGGAGGTTGCTGCTCTTAGAAGTGGTGGTACTAAGTTAATATCCTGGATGTGCAGGTATCCCGTACAGCCCTTCCTTCTCTTGTGACTGTGTGAAATAAAGACTTGTTTATCCAGCTGATACACTCCATGGCAGCTTACAGGGGCTATCTGTCATGGTCACTACATCCTCAGCACAATGCCTGGCACACAGTCCTTTGGGTGTTCAGGAAATCTAAGCTGACGCTCTCTGGAATAGTGACAAGATTACTGGCAGGCAAGATGCTAGGTACTGGATAGCATTTTCTCATTTAATCCTCACAAGAACCCATTTTAGAGATGACAAAACTAAGGCAGGCATAAAGGTTACAGAACCTTATTTATGGCAACATTGTTAGGCAGGGGGTAAGAATTCAAACTTGGATCTGATTCCAGAGCCTGTGTTTATAACCACTGAGCCATCTATCTTAAAAATAGAGCATATTTCACAGACATTGCAACAATGAGTTGGTCGGGCTAGGTTTGAACTCCTGCTGAGTTCTGTTGATAGTTTTGTGTACCTTTGGGCAAGTTATTTTGAACCTTCGTTTTCTGTAACTACAGAAGGGATAATCATAGTAGTTACGTTTTAGAGTGACGTGTCAATGACGTAATATATATGGTGCTTAGCAGAGTGTGTGGCTCATTAAGTGCTGAATAAGTGTTGTTTCTACCACTCACTATTAATTGTTATTATTAATCATCTAAGCCTCGATGCTGGAGAGTCCAATCAGAGAATCCAGTTTCCATTTCATTTGTACTCCCGAGGACCTGTTGGGGGGGTGGGGTGTTAACAGGCCAAGTACTGATGCCTGGAATCCACTCTCTCTTCCTTTTCCCCACCTCCCCCCACCCAGGGCCCCTAGAAGCCTGTTCCTCTGCACAGTCCAGGACCTCCAGCCCCATGGAGCCCCCGATCCCACAGAGCGCCCCCTTGACTCCCAGCTCAGTCATGGTCCAGCCCCTACTTGACAGCCGTATGCCCCACAGCCGCCTCCAGCACCCACTCACCATCCTCCCCATCGACCAGATGAAGACCTGCCACGTGGAGAACGACTACATAGACAACCCTGGCCTGGTGCCCCCTGTTGGCCCCAAGCGGACCCGGGGCGGGGCCCCAGAGTTGGCCCCGCCGCCTGCCCGCTGTGACCAGGATGTCACCCACCACTGGATCTCCTTCAGCGGGCGCCCCAGCTCTGTCAGCAGCAGCAGCAGCACATCCTCTGACCAGCGGCTCTTAGACCACATGGCACCGCCGCCTGTGGCTGATCAGGCCTCCCCGAGGGCTGTGCGCATCCAGCCCAAGGTGGTCCACTGCAAGCCCCTGGACCTCAAGGGCCCGGCGGTGCCCCCTGAGCTAGACAAGCACTTCTTGTTGTGTGAGGCCTGTGGGAAGTGTAAGTGCAAGGAGTGCGCATCCCCCCGGACACTGCCCTCCTGCTGGGTCTGCAACCAGGAATGCCTGTGCTCGGCCCAGACCCTGGTCAACTACGGCACCTGCATGTGCCTGGTGCAAGGCGTCTTCTACCACTGCACCAACGAGGATGACGAGGGCTCCTGTGCCGACCACCCGTGCTCCTGCTCGCACTCAAACTGCTGCGCCCGCTGGTCCTTCATGGGCGCCCTGTCCCTGGTGCTGCCGTGCCTGCTCTGCTACCTGCCGGCCACTGGCTGCGTGAAGCTGGCCCAGCGCGCCTACGACCGCCTGCGCCGCCCTGGGTGCCGCTGCAAGCACACGAACAGCGTCATCTGCAAGGCGGCCGCCGGGGACGCCAAGGCCAGCAGACCCGACAAGCCCTTCTGACACTTGGGGTCGAAGCCCCCGCGCTCCCCCTGAAAACCTGGTTCCCTTCTGACACCTGAGAAGACCACAGCAAGGCCGGAAGAAGTTTTAGTGTCCCGAGGCCGACCTTGCCGGGCTGCCCACTCCCCACCCTCCGCTTCTGAAGCTGTGGGGACCACCGCTGCCCGCCCTCCCGCCCTCTCTTCCCCGAAGGGATGAAGAAGCACTTGGGGTTGTGTTTTTGTTTTCTTTTTTCCGGGCCCTGGAACTCTGGCAGGGGCGTGGTGTGGCAGGGAATGGGGGGCGTTCTTTTTCAGAAGACCCAACACAGATGGGGGCACATATCTGGAAGTTGCAGCTGCTTGAACCGCCTTCCCGGTCCCTCCTCCCCCCTCTCTGCCCGCCCTTCCCTTCTCTTTGGCTGCCTGGGAGGAATCGTTAACTGCGGGACCAGGGGACCTTTGGAGAAGACCCTTGGAACCCTGACGTCCGTACTGCTCCTCCCCCGCAACCCCAGGTTGCCCCAATACCTTGGGGAAGGCGAAGACCCTGGCAACCCCTGTTGTATATACTTGGGACCCCCCCCCCCCCCCCCACTACGAGCAGAGGCTCATTCCCCACTCTGCCTCCCTGGAGCTGCAAATGGATTTAGGAGCCACTACGCCGTGCAGTTCTCCCTTCCAGCTTCATCACTAACTCTCGGGGGTGTTCCGCCCATAACACCGTCCTTCGGTTCTTACCGAGTCACAGACTCACCTGCCACTATGTGCCCCGAGTTCTCTCTACCCAAATCCTTTCCAGAAATTTTATGGGTAGAGAAGGCCGGGGCGGCACATGCGAGACCAAATATCATTTTGCCAATGAGTCTGAGGCTGTGGTCTCTGGATCCAGTCATTATGTTTTTATAGAACAATTAAACCAGATGCTATAACGGTGTTTTAAAAAAATAATAATGAAACACTTGCTTCCTTTTGGGCCACCCCCCAGGAAGGGCTGATTTCAAAATCTGGGGGGCGAGCAACCTCAAGGAACACAATCCCCCTTCCCACCAAGAAGAGGATTTTAACAGCAAAGAAGAGAGGCAACACCTGTTGGCAGAGTGACAGAGCCAAGCTGGGTGTGGGCTCCTCTTCTGAGTCTGCTGCTTGCTGTCATAGCCTTTTGTGTACAGTGGTGTGTCTGTATCTTTAATGTAAATAGACAGATGATGAAAAAAGAGTCTATTTTAGTGTTAGGAAGCCCTAGCGGGGGAGTAAGAGCAAGGGGGGGGTGGGAATTCTCCAGGGGCTTCTTGGGATTGAGCCCTGCTTCTGTGTGTGGCCACACCACCCGCCCCCTCCCAACAGCCCCCAAAGACGTAGCAACTCTTTCTCTCAAGGTGCTAAAGGACTCAAAAGTGCAGCACGTCCAGTGGGTAGGTACTTGTTGCATGCAAAAGCTATATTGTGTCTGGTCCTTCCTCCCCAGCTGTTGTGCAGGGGTTTTCGCCTCGTGTGATATTCTGTGTGTCGTCCCACCCCACGAGAGGAGGTGGCCTGGGTCAGAAAAGCTACCCCAGGTGAAACTGGAAGTGCATTAGGCAGACCTTGTGTAGCATTTCCAGTTTGTTCTGTAGGAACAGAACTGCCTCCAGGATGGAGGCAAAGAGGCAGGTAGCTGTGATTGGCATGCACCCAATGCTCAAGGACTTTTTTTTCCTTCTTGAAGACTAGTAGTAACATCTTATGATTTAGAATAAGTTAATCGTAACCGTAGGTATTTATTGATTGGAGGAAAGGAGGGGAGGGTCTTATTATTTTAGGCTTTATTTATATAACATTTGCTGGCTTGTAAGAAGTATGAAATATTGCATCTGCGTTTTCTAAGGCTGATTCATGTAGCTGCCCTTGCCATCTTGCACAAATAGGAGGGAATGGTAGGAAAAACACATTCAGCCAACCACTCACTCTTAATTGAATGTATCAGATGTGTACTGAAGGGGCTGGAGATGTTTTCCTCGGCGTGCAGAGGTTACCCCCAAAATGAAGGGCACGCGTCCACTCTTGGCAAGGCCTCAGAACTTTTCCCAGGGCCCCTCTCAATTGTCTCCATGGAAAACTTGACCCAGTGGCAAGTTGCACTTTGGTGATCTTGGTGTTATACACATCCGTTCTGTGGAGAATTGATTTACATAAGCTGTGTACACACACACACACACACACACGTACACACAAACACACACACACACACACACTACACACCTACCCCACCGACCCTCTTATCTACACAGACCCTGTTTCCTGACAAACAGTCTCCTGACCCCTGATGAACCCTGACTTTGTGTACATAGTTGTAAACACGGATTTTTCTGGTTTGGGTTTCCTTTTTTCTTTTTTTCTTCCTCCTGTTTTGCCTTGTTCTTTTTGGTTTGCATTTAACCTGCTAGATGGATGTGTGCCGAGCTCCCAGTGTCCCCTGTGCTCAGTGGTAAAGGGAAGCAGTGAAGCAGCTCTGGTTCTCCCAGCTCTGTTGCAGGGCAAGCCCTCAGCATGTTTTTCTCAGCTTCTTGGCAAAAAAACAAAACTGGCTTGCCCGTGGGTCCTGGGGGCCAGTCAAGGGCCACTGAGGGACTGAAATCTCAGAAACACGACACATTTCTCTGGGTGCTCTGGCTGATTGTGTTTACATCGGCAGTAGCTTCCTTGGCTGGATTATGCCTCATTTTAACCTTTTTTTTTTTTTCCCCCCCTAAAGAGCCAGCTAGTTCCCATTTCTGTTCAGCCTGGGGTGGGTGGTGGTTCTGCCTGGAACTGGGGGTAGGGTCCACAAGCCTGGGTCCAGGACACATGTCCCAGTAGGTCGTGGCTGCTCCCACCCTGAGGGTGGGTTTGTGAAGGCCCAGCACTCCAAGAAGCACCCTGAGAACTGGCTCTAGGATAGCCCAAGACCTTCCGGATGGATGTCGGGGCGCAACCAAGGCTTCTCACAGTCCCTTGCTGGAAGGAGGTGAAGACCAATCCCCGCTGCTGGTGTGGGCCCCTTCACAGCCAACAGAAGTGAAAGACCTTCATGTGACACGTCTAGTTCTTCAGCGCTGTGGAGTCTGCGTGGGTCCCCAATGTACACTGAGTGGGGCCCAGTTAGATCGTGACTGGCCCAAGTTTGCACAACATGGAAGGTATTGGTCGGGAGCAAACACCCCGTTTCCATCACCTCGAAGTTTCATAGTCTCCCCCACTGCCCCAGGAGATGGCTGATGGGGTTGGGGCAGCATGACTTTGCACTGTACAATTCACTAGGGCATCTCCCAAGCTTCACCGGCCTTCTGGTTCATGCCTTCGGTAAGCATTTCCATGCCCTCTGCTTACTGTGACAGTTGATGACAAATCTTGCGCTGCCATGTTTGCTGTTGGTAACTCCGTGTGGTGTCTGTCCTACCTTGCTTTCTCTTCTCACAGCCCCCCAGTTTGGTTTCGTGTTACAAACAGAAAAAGCTGTTCTGAGGTTCCCACCCCACCACATTCCTCCTTCCTGTTCCCTCTTCACTGTAGCCCCGTCTCACCCCACATCAAAAGTTACCACAGAAGGTTTCCTTTGTATAGAATATTTATTTTGAAGCTCTATTTTAATAGTATTTATTTTAGAAAGTCTACTATTGTAAGAGTTCTTCTGTTTGTGAAGAAAAAAACAAGTTAAAAACTGAATGTACTGATCTAGAAAATATATATAAATATATATTGTTAAATATACACAGGACTGCCGTTTCTCGTGTGTTTGTGTTCACACCCCAACACCCTCATCCAGCAAGACTCTGAATTTGTCAGGGTTTGTCATCAAGTGGGAATGCATACCCCAGCTCTGGCAGGACAAAAGGGCAGAGAAGGGGCTCTTTGTGCCAGAACAGTCCCTCGTTCTGCTTCTAGGACACACTGACAACCACTGGAGGTGAGCTTCACTTTCTTATCTAGCTGAATTCTACCAGGTGCTGCCACCTCTTCCCCACACAGGTGTGTATTTGTAACAGATGACAAACTTCAGGGAGGCAGAGGAGGTGGCAAAGGGTCATCTGACCTGTCCAGTTTAGAAAAATTATGCAATTCTCTCCTTTTGGTAAGCCCTGGTGCCCCCAAAGCAGATTTCAATGCACACAGACACATACAATGCTTTAAGAAGGCAAACAGAAAACCGTTGGTGGTTTTCTTATTTTCACCACATTGGTGGATATTGTACAAGAGCAATTCCTTTGACTAAGAAGTCTCCCATTTAATGCCTTGCCTTTGCCCTTCTAATGTACCTTCTGTGTGTTTCCTCTGTCCCCACCCCATCCCCTCAAAAAAAAAAAAAAAAAAAAACCTGATAGAGACCTGGCCACTTCTCACTTTATGTACCCGGGGAAACTTTTTTTATTTTGAACATGTGAACACCTGCCTCTTGTTTTCTGAAAGAAAAGGAGTTGAGTGATTTTTTTTTTTTTTCTGTTGCCATTAAGCACGGGCACACAAGCAACAATGATGGGCGAGGGGGGCCTCGGGAGGAAGAGAAGGAGCCCGGGGGTCCAGTTCTGGTTTTCTCCGGAGTCATCAATTTCTGGCATCTTCCAATTCTTGGTTAAAGCCTCAGGTTCCTCTTGAGATAGCTAAACCCATTACAAGGACCCTCTGGTCAATGCCAAAGAAGGCACAAAGGATGTTTGTCCTCAGCGTGGTCCTGTCTGCTCTAGAATTTTAAGAATGAAGATAGGCACCAGCCTCCTCGGCCAGACCACGTGGCCTGTCCCGTTCCCAAATGGGTGGACGAAGAGTAATTTGTACTCCGAAGTCTTCCTGTGCCGACAAGGGACGTTTCACGCTGCTGATGCTTTCCTTTTCAATCCCCTCGGTCCCGGCTGCTGTATATCAGGCTTTGATTCAGCCTTGGATTTCCTGATGCTTGGCCTGACCCTGGTTTTACTTGGTCTCTCATATTCAGAAGTGAAAAATAACAAAAACCTACGCAAGGTGCTGGGTGCTTAGAATCTCACTAATCCAAGTGCTGTTTGAACAAACATACAGTGGTTTTTTAAAAACTCCATGTCTAGAGCAAAAGTTCCACATTTACCTCCCTTATCTTTCCTTCCCTGACTGGCCCTTCCTCCCCTTGCTTCCCAGTTCCAAAATGGCTTTGGGTAATAATAATGGTTAGCATTTGCTGAATAGAGCATTTTCTTTCTGCCAGGAATTGACCAATACCCGGCCGATAGTACTTTTAGCTGCCTCTTACAGGTGCAGACACAGGCTCATAGACCGGGTTGCATGCCCAAGACATGGTTGGGAGTGGATGGGGAAAACAGGGAGTTGAAAGCTTAGCAGCTCAATTTGTGTTAGAAGCAGAGAACAGAGTAAAAAGACTCCCCAGTGATTGAATTTTAAAATAAGGCGGAAGAAGGAGAATGTCTACCCTCTCTGTGCTGATAACCAAATATTCCTAAGAGGCACTACAGGCCTGGTGCTCATTCCACAAAGAAAGGGGGGCCTTGGTTTCCCTGCTCTGGGGGCAAAAAACAAGATTACCCCCTGGACAACTCTGTTGTATGGCCAGGAAGCCCCAAGCCACGCCTGCAGCTCCCCAGCCGTCCCCTCCAGCCTGCTGAACCCACAACTTGAAATGAGCTCCACTTTCTGAAGTACATTGGTGAGGTAATCAAATGAACCCAGGCGACCGACAACTCCATGCCGGAGGTGTGTGCCAGATGAAAGCCAAGAGGACATTTTTAAGAGTCTGAAGTTTATTCATCGGAACTTTAATAAAACAATATGTCCATGGCCTGGGGCAGGTATAATTTTCATAATTTATGGGTCTCTGAGACAGGAAGAGAGCTCAGGGTTTTATTGTGTTTTGCACGATAAATGGCATTCCAATTGTCTACATGATGTACCTTAAGGACTCATCTGGCAGGAACACGGGCCTTCTGGAGCCCACCTGGGCCTCAAGGCCCAAGGCGAAGGATAATTATGAATACATCTGTATCTGTTAAGCAGGAGATGATAAACTCCCTCGTTTCCTTCTGTCCTTAGAAGACACTTCCTATGCTGACACCCACATTAACATTTAACTGCTGCAAGGTTTGGAACCCTCCCTGCTCACTTCCTCTCCACCTTCTCCTCCCTTGGGTCTGGCCTCTTTCCTTGCTGCCTTCCTGTACGTGAAGAGACTCAGGTCAGCTTATGACTGGCTCCCCTCCCAGGGAGTGATGAGGGGGGGAGTGGCCTCGGACTCTGAATAGAAAAATTGACCATCCACGGAGCAGGGTAACGGAGCTCCAGAAGACATGCTAACTGAGATCAGTAGTCAGAATACCTACCGTCTTCTGGCAAGCCTTCAACAGGGGAACAAGAATCAAGTGGCCAAAAAAGAAAAACAAAAAAAGAATCAAGTGGCCTTATGAAATCACTACAAAAGCTACTGCTTCTAAGCAAAGATGCTGTGTTGTCATCTACAGTCTTGAAAACATTCAAGTTAGGGTGATATAATCAGTCTCACAGATGAGAACACTGAGGCTCAGAGACGTTAAGTCATTTGCCCAAGGCTACACAGCTGATAAGTGGTGGGCCTTTCCCCAGAGCCTGTGTCTTATTTTAATTTCCAAACCCAACCCAAGTATCACCTCCCCTTGGATACTTTCCTGTGTTCCCAGAAAGGTTTCCTTCCACTTGTGCTTTTGTACAAGTTGGCAGAGTAGGTGATCTTTAACCAAGATTTCATAGACTAATTGACAAGAGATTTGAATTCTGGTCTAACCACCTCACCACAGCACGGCATTTGAATTTTGAGGCCACATCTCCAAACTGATCTCAGGAGGGATCCTCCATGACCACATGACATTACAAGAACCCTCCCAACATTGCTCCTGGCCAGGCTTCCTGATTCCTCGTGCCATCAAAAGAGGAACTGTTTCCCCAGACTATGGAATTAATTTGGGCTCTGGTGGCCAGGGACGAGAATCTTACAGGGAAGAGAGGGAGATGTAAGTTGCCCCTTATAATTCACAAATGTGTTCTGCTGGCCTTGTGGGTGAGTGGGGCAGCGGCTACAAGAGGAGAGATGCCTACCCAGGGTGAAGGGCATAGGCCACCCCTCTGCATGTCCAGGGGCCAAGTCACGTTCTTTGCGTCAGTCCTGGGGCAGGTGGATGGGGCACAGATCAGGGAGCCAGAGCAGTCAGGGTGGAGATGGAGGGTGGTAAGGGTAGGGGGCCCCTAGTTAGAAGTAGTGCTCCTCCCAACCCCCCAGGCTACTGCTTGATTGATTTCCAGGCAATGCTCCAGCCAGCCCTGGATTACTAAAGCTCTTGGAGATGCCAGGCCTAATCTGATTAGAGAACTAGTATCTCTCCAGGCAGGGCTAGTCCCCAGGGTGGGCACAAGCCTTGGGGCTCTCTCAGTAGTGACTGCCACTTCCACAGGCCACCCCTTGCAGGGCAATGTGGTGAGAAGAGCAGTGAGCCTTAGGGTCCCTAGTGCTCAGGTCCCTGTTCTGTCATCTTCACTAGTGTGACCTTGGGAGAATGCTTGCCCTAATAACAGTTGGAGGATGAGATAGTGGCTGTGCACAACCCTGATAAATGCTGTTACTACTATCAGAGATGAAAATGGGGCTCACGTAGGAGGGCAGGGAATAGAGGAATTTAGGTATCTATTCCTGAGCCTCAGTTTCTCCATCTTATGCCAGCAGCCTGGACCACAGGGGCAGGAAATCACAGAATGCTGGTCCACAGTGTTTTCAAAAATTGATTTGAAAAATAAGAGGTTTCCAAACCCAGATATACAACTTTTCTTGGAAAATAAAAATAGCTGGTGCCTCAGCCCCCATTCCCCATGGTAGGAATTGGCTGGAAAGAAAGGTAACTGCCCTTTCCAGACTGGGCAGGGTCCCCTTGCCTTCCCACAGCTTGCACTGCCCAGTTCCCCTGGGTTGAATGCCCACCAGCGTTGATGACATTTGTACCACAATGTCCCTTAGTCCATTCTGCTTCTCTTTTTTTTTTTTTTTTGTATTACCTGCCTGGCTCTCCACTCCTGATGCTGGCTGGTGTCAAGTCTGATTGGCCTCGCCGGGCACTTTAACCTAAATCATGATATCCCAAACCCCATCTAGAGGGCTTCCTAAGGCTGCCCACCCTGCAGGCTTGTTGCTCAGATACATGTACCAGAGTCGTAATCCCAGAAAGGACATCTAAGCTCATGGAGACCAGTCGTTCTTAGCCCAGAATTTGGGGAGGTTTAAAGGGAGCCCTTTGACATTGTTAGACAAATTTCTGTATGTTTGTGCTTTTTGTCTGAGAGACACTTATCAGTCTCTCAGAGGGCCATGTGACCCTCCCAAAATGTTAAGAATCCCTGGTCCCATCCACCCACCTCCAATAAATGGATGGGGATGTGAGACCAAGTGGCTTGTCCAAGGTCACATAACAGGTTAGCTGTAAAGCAAAGAATAAGAGCCAGGTTTTCTCTCTAGGGAACAGTTCATGGTTTTCAAACATTTATGAGCCAATCTGTAGTGTCTCCTCCAAAAAATTCCCCCAAGGTGGCCTCAGCCATAATGATACCATCAGTAATCACCCAACTGTCTTGCCCCGACTCTCTCTGATCTTTATTTGGTTCTTCCTGTCACTTCTGCAATATGCAGCGATTTGACGACCTGTCTCCTTGTTCGCAACATGTCTCGTCCTCACTAGAGGATGCGTTCTGCGACGGTGGGGAACTTGGCCTCTTTTGCTCGTGACCTCAGTACTGCCTGGCCTTTGTCACAGCACACATAGAAACTGCCCACTCAGGTAAACTGCTAAGGTCTCCTGCCAGTGATGGGCAGCAACACTCTAGAGTCCAGGGGCTCTGTCCTCCCCAAGCTACACCCACTGCCCTGAGCATCCAGGGGATCAGTATTTCAATATACCCCCACATCCACTGGGAAGCTTCTAGCACAGCATCTGGCACATGAGGGGCAGTCAATAAATATTTGTCAGATGTAGTAATCAATTAATGATACACTGACAGGAGAGTTAAAAAGGAAAGAACAAGAGGTGCCGGGGTGTCTCTGTCAGTTAAGCACCCGACTCTGGATCTCAGCTCAAGTCTTAATCTCAGGGGCATGAGTTCAAGCACCATGCTGGGCTCCACCCGTGTGGAGCCTACTTTAAGAAAAAAAAAGGGGGGGGGATGAACAGTGGTCTCAGGCTTTATTTCAGTCCTAAAGCTAGCCATGTGAGAGAATGTAGCATTTCATAATCATAATGATATGAATAAGACCAGCTTCCATCTTAATACGGTCGAGTATAAATACTTGAGTATTTACCACATGCCTAGCACCACACCAATCAACTACTTTTTACCCATTTTTCCTTTAATCCTCACTCTGTGTTAGTACTTTTATTTCCCCCATTTTACACATGAAGAAACTGAGGGTCTAGAAGGTGAAGTCATGTGCTCAAGGTTGCATAGGCCTGACTCCTTGAACCCCTGCTTTCCTACCCGAGTGCCCACCCATGGACACTGGGAAGAGGCATGAGCATGGTATCTGGGCAGCCAGCTGGGGGGTGGCTGAGGCAGAGGATGGAGGAGGCCTGAGCCGTAGCTGCCAAGTAAGAAGGCCTAGCTGCACTGCTCTAGAATCACTCATGGACTGTGAAGGTATTGGGGCCAGGAGTTTGCAAAAATGAATCTGGCGAATTCCCAGCCCTGAGCCCCCTTCACCGTTTGCCTGTGACAAAATATCCTCAAAGAGAAAATGAGGAGGCCAGTTTAGGAACCTATGCCATTTGGTTCTTCTGACCTTTCTAGAACAATGTATGGTTACCAGAAGTGTTTGTTAATGGTCAATAGTGAACATTCACCCTACTTAGACCAGGCCAGCATAAGAAGAATGATTATTGATCAGCTTCAGGAAAAAGAATCAAGGTAGCACTTAATTTTTTTAACATTTTAAGGAGTGAAATATATTTTTTAAAAAACAACATGACTTTTGCAAAAAGGAAAACAACAGAAAAAAATAAAATTCCCCACCAAATTCCCAGCTTCGGTCTGACATTTTGGAGTATACCACTCATTCATTTAACAAACAGTGAGTGTGCAGAAACTGCCCTTCCATCTTTCAAACCATACGGGGGATCACCCTGCAGAAAACTCTTCCACACAACACACATGGATGGACTTCCTTCCGTATCTCGACAGCTCCACTCTCGTTTTTAGTAAGTGGTGTTGCATGGCATTTCATTTTACAGGCTTCCCACTCCTGTTTCCACCTCCCCTTGTGATAGCTCAGCTCTCCATACCCAGCCACAAACCTCATGTGGACCACAGGACACACACCCTCCGCTTGCCCTGCCCAAGGAGGCCAGTGATCAAAACTAGGAGACCTGTTGGCCCATGAGAGTGTGTGTAGGGTGGTGGGTGCAAGGGGTGGGGCTTCACACAGGGCAGCGTGTTGGAGCCATTACTGGGGGGTACCAGAAATTCCCCTCCCTCCAGAAGACCTGCCCCGTGGCCCATCTCTGAGTTAGGACAAAATTTAGATGGTATAACAGTCTCCTTAAAAGATGACCCTGAAAATCAACAGGAAAGAACATGAAAGACTGTGGTCTTTAAGATACACAGCTTTCGCCGGGCCATCAGTTCCAGGTCTGTACTACTTAGAGAAGTGTATTCCAAAGTAACCATCATTTATTTATCCAATCCCTTCTTGTCACTGCCCTTCTTAAAACCTTCCAGTTTCTCCCCCCCGCTGGAGTGTGGGCTGGACCGGGTGACTTGCCTCCAAAGAACAGAACATGGAACAGGGACAATGGTAACTTCACAGTAGAGTAATCTGGCAGACGCCACCTTGACCAAGGGATCAAAGTTAAACATCACCAGTAATAAGTTACACTGACGTCATATACTCCCTGAAATCATGTGACAGGAAGGGCACATCACCTCTCTTATTCTTCCCCCCAATTCATAGCCTTAGTGGAATCATGAGATAACAGCAGACATACCCAAATTGAGAGATATTTTTCGAAATACCTGACTAGTGCTCTCTAAAAGTGCCAAGGCAATGAAAAGCAAGACTGAAAAAATGTCACATACTAGGGAGGACTGAGGAGACATTAGCACTAAATACAACATGGTGGGAAAAAAATGACAAAATCTAAAGAGAATTCGTATAGTATTGTACCAAGGTTAATTTCCCAGTTTTGAGCAATATAATATGGTCATGGAAGATGTTAACATTAGGGGAAGCTGGGTGAAGAATACAGGGAATTTCCTGTACTATCTTTGCAACTCTTCTGTAGATCTAAAATTATTTCAAGATAAAAAATTTTTTAATAAGTAATTTTAAAAAAAATATCTTCAGTTTCGGGTGCCTTGGTGGCTCAGTCGTTAAGCATCTGCCTTCGGCTCATTTCATGATCTCAGGGTCCTGGGATCGAGCCCCGCGTCGGGCTCCCTGCTCAGCGGGAAGCCTGCTTCTCCCTCTCCCACTCTCCCTGCTTGTGTTCCCTCTCTCACTGTGTCTCTCTCTGTCAAATAAATAAATAAAATCTTTTAAAAAAAAAAATCTTCAGTTTCTTCCCATTGAACTTAGAATGAAAGTCCAACTCCTCACCAAAGACTACAAGACCTTGCCTAACCTACCCCAAGTTTCTTCCAGAGTTCATCCCTTCACTGTGTGATTAAGGGAAATGTAATTCTAGTCACAGATAAACTCTAAGGAGTATCATCAAAGCATGTTGGCCCCAGTCCCTTTGCCAGTGACTGGTTCTGCATGGACACGTGGTACAGTGACAACCAATGGGATGCGGGGGGGGAATCTGCTGAGGGTTTCTGGGAAGTTTCTTCATTCATAAAATGAGACACAAGGAGGAAAGGAATCCACTGTAGTGTCTTTGTGACATGGGAACAGCAATCTTCTTAATACCATGAAGGGAGCTAATCTGAGGAGAAGGGCCAGAAGGTGGATGGCAGAGAGAAGATAGGGAGAGACCCTGGCACCTTTGTGATATCACTGGGCTGCCTAATTAGCCAATCCTGAAGTCACTATATCTGGAGACTTCTTTTATAGAAGTGAACACATCTTTCTTATAATTAAAGCCAGTTTGAGCTGGATAATTTTCATGACTTGTAATTGAAGGCATCCTAGCCGATGGAGTTGGTACATCCTCTGCTTCTTGAGAAGACTGGCATTTAGAAAGATCCTAGGTTTGGGAGGGGCCTTAAGTCATCTTAACTATAAATGCTCTGAACAACTGTGTAAGTACAAGAAGTCATCGTTTTCAACCCTGTCTGAGATTTTCCTTGGAACTAATGCTACCATGTCATGTCTCTCTCTCTCTCTCTTTTTTAACATTATATATATATATATATATAAAGATTTTATTTATTGAGAGAGAGCATGCATGCATGCGCAGAGGGAGGGGCAGAGGAAGAGGGAGAGAGAATCACAAGCAGACTTCACAGTGAGTGTAGAGCCCGACACGGGGCTCGATTTCATGACCCTGAGACCATGACCCAAGCCAAAATCAAGAGTTGGATGTTTAACTGACTGAGGCACCCAGGTGCCCCTAGATTTTTTTTATTTTTAAATAACCTCTACATCCAAGGTGGGGCTTGAACCCACAGCCCTGAGATCAAGGGTCACACACTCCACCAACTGAGCCAGCCAGGTGGCCCTACCACGTTATGTCTTAAATGGGCCAATAACTTTTGTAGAGGGCTATGTCCTGTTCTAGAGAGTCGTTTGCAGCATCAGAGTCTGGCTACCAGACTACCCAGAGGTAGCAGCTGTTTCCACCCCCAAGTAAACAAATTAATGTAGAAGGAGTTCTACAGTGTTTCAAAGTGTATCCTATTAGTTAATTTAACCTTCCCTCTTTTGAAGGTGGGCTACCCCAGAGCTACAACTCCTAAAAACTTCCAAAGTAGATTACATAGAATGTTGTCTCTGAAATCAAAATAATATTTTCCTTGTAATTCCAGGAAGGAAGGGGGAAGTCAGACCTTAAATAAATCCCAAATTAGAAACAGTCTTTTTTCCCCCCTCTGCTGAAGCTACACAGCCCCACATCTTTCTTGTGGACTTTCAGACTGGATCACTGCCAAAAATGTGAGCAGGAATTTGGCCCATTGTTACTTTAAATATCCTGTGTCGCAGGCCATCTAGGAATGTCTAAGTATGGGAATTTTCCTTCTGAGGTCTGGGATGGAGATATAAATAACTCGTTTGTTAGAAGCTGTCTCCATCCTGCCTCTCCTGGCTTCAGTGGTGTGAATAAGCCAGCCTTGTAAATAATGATTACCAGTCCACTCAGGGTGAGGCCAGCGGTGCAAAGCATCAGGTGAATGTTTCTCACCTGCTCTCCAACAGGAACTTCTTCCTGCGAGGTCAGGCCAGCAGGTGCACAGCTACGTCCAAGGCTGCCCCAGACTTGTCTTGAGAACGTTGCCTGTAAGACTGCAGTGTAGATTGACCCATCATCATCTTTCTAGCTCCTTGTTGAAGTGTGAAGAGCTCGTGCTTCTGGCAGGGTCAGTAAGAAGCGAGTTTTATTCCGTCCTTCTTGCCACTTCTTTCCCCAAAAGGGTCTGCTGGAGTCAGATTTCCAGTCATATTGTCACAGATGAACTGGTAGCTGCAGTTTGTAGGTGCTTCTCTCCTCCCACCTCTAATTTCCCCAAGTTTCTCTGGCCGTCAGGTTACAACTAAACCAAGCAGGCCTGCAGACGGCACCTAGACGGAGAGCAAAGGGACTCCCCACTTCTCTCAGGAGCAGAGTGCGCATGAGGGGTGACTACAAGGTGTGACCTCACAAACCCATCCATCCAGGCACCCTCTTGGCCTTCCCAACCTCATCTTCACCTGTTGCAGCAGCAGAGTGGAGATCACCATGTCCTCAGAAAAGAGTATTTGTTTTCTGTCAGAACCATGGCCTAACATAGAGCATAAGCATCAGAAAATCTAGGTTCAAATCCCAGCTGGACCATACACCAGCTGTATGGACAGACAAGTCACCAGGTCTCTGCCTAAGCATCCATTTCCCCATCTGAAAAATGGGGACAGTAATGACCTATCTCACATAGACTCCTGTCAGGGGTCAACACGTGTGTGTGTACATATAGCAGTTACCATGAGGTAAAAACACAATAAAGAAGTCAGAACGGGGCGCCTGGGTGGCTCAGTCAGCTAAGCGTCTGCCCTGCGGCTCAGGTCGTGATCCCAGGCTCCCTGCTCAGCGGGGCGCCTGCTTCTCCCTCTCCCTCTCCCACTCCCCCTGCTTGTGCTCTCTCTCTCTCTCTCTGTCAAATGAATAAATAAAATCTTGAAGAAAAAAAAAGTCAGAACAAGGAGAGAGAGGATGAGTGGGAGACCAGGAAGAAGAGAGAGGGAGACAGAAATAGAGAAACAGAGGGACAGAGAGGAAGAGAAAGAATCACAGAGACAGGGGCAGGGGGAGAGACAAAGAAAGCTCAGATCCAGCGAGGGACACGGGGAGGTGGGGTCTCAGGTGCCTGGGAAGTCCTGAGGGAAAAGAGGGACAGACAGAGCAGCTTCCTCTCCTGGTGGAAGGTCAGTGAATCTCTACTACTTCAGCGAGTGAGAAGTGTTACAGGGAAATCAGGTGACCTGGTGGAGAATGACCCACACAGTGGTCAGAGAAGGCTGTTCTGAGGTGTGAGCCCCGGGATAAAGATAGGGTCTTCCGTGGGAGGCCCTCCCAGGACCTGGTCCCTACAGCACGCACACGCGCCATAAAACAAAGTTAAAGAGAAATCTGCAAGAACTGCCCAAATAAAAGATGGCTGAGATGAACTGGGCTGGCAGGTTTTTAGAACTCAGTCACCCCCCCCTCACAGGGCAAGAGCAGGAAGAGGCTGTGAGCCCCCAGGGGGGCAGGGGATGGCAGACAAATGGTTCAGATAAAGATCTCCCTGCTGTGTGCTATTTTCCTTCCTAACGGATAGCACCTCGGCTCACTGAATCGCCAGGCCTTCCTCTGGCTGGGGAGAGAGACTTCACACCTCCAATCATAATCCCGACCCACCTCCACCTTTCCTGGGGCCAGCAGGGACTATAATCTACATTCAAAAAAGTGCTTCTGGGCTGGGGGGGCCGTGTGGGGAGGGAGGCAGGGAGAGAGTTCAAGGCAGGATGCCTCCCCTTGACCCCAGTACAAGTTGAGGTGAAACCGCTCTCTTCAGGTCAAAGCTGCCAAAACAAAGTTAAAGGTGTAAAAACAGCTTGAGAAGGTCACACAGGGATAGCCTCTCTCTGGAACCCTGGGTGGAGTGGGGGGAGGGGGATGCGAGGGGGAGGGGGAGGACTTGACTGAGAAGCACTTTTTAACTATTTTAACCACAGATGTCCCTCAACTACAATAAAAGCATGGGAAGGATGGCCATTTTCATCCATTCAGTAAACACGCATTTTTACGTGTTTTAAACAAGCCAAAGTTGTGACTTTCTCTCCTAACCTGCTCTTGCTGCAGCTTTCCCCTATCTTAGCAAATATTTAATTTACCCAGTAGCTCAGCCCCAAAATCTTGGGCTCATTCTTGGCTCCTTTCTTTACTTCCCACCCCACATCTGAGCCAGCAGCAAATTGCATTGGTTTGCGTTCAGATAAATCCAGGATCTGATCTGTTGTCACCCCCTCCGCCACCATCCAAGCCACCCATCATCCTCTCTCATGTCCATTATTGTACCGGCTTCCTACCACAGCTCCCTGCTGTCTCTTGCAACCCCTACACTTAGCTGATTCTCTGCACAGTGGCCAGAGGGAATTTACTGAGAACACTGAGCAGTTGGATGACCGGAGGCAGGTTTCTTTCATTTCTTCGTGCTTCAGTGTCTGCATCTAAACAAGAGGGAGAATAATAGTACCTGCCTCACGAGACTAGTGTGAAGATTAAATTAGGTAAGAGTGCTTGGCACATAGTAAGTCCTAGTATTATTATTTGTCTGTCATTTCACTTACCATGAGTGTAAGAATTAGTTTTTTAAGAGTCCTTTCTTCCCACTAGATTGGGTGTTACTGGAAGGCATGGACCATACTAACTCCTAGCACAAAATCAGAAGTCATTCCTCTGCTCACACACTCCCTACTGGCTTCTCATTTCATTTAAAACAGTATCTAAAGGCCGATTTAAAACAGTAACTGAGGCCAATAGGGTTCCCTATGATCTGTCCCTGACTATACCTTCCCTGACTCTGCTTCCTTTTACTCACTTCCTTCCTGCCACATGGGCTTCCTTGAGGTTCTTCCATCTCCTCAAGCATGTTCTGCCTCAGGGTCTTTGCATTTGCTGGTTCCTTGGTCTAGAAAGCTCTTTGCCCAGATACTTGCATATCTCATTCCCTTACTTCACTCAGGATTTTGCTTAATTGTCACCTCTTCCGAAAGGCCTATCTCACCTCCCTGTCCCTGAACAATCCCCATTTCAACCTCCCACCTCCCCTCATCCTATTTTACATTTTGCCACTACCTGCTCTTATATGACATATACATTTTTGATTACTTTTTTATTGTCTGTCTTGCCCACTAGAATGTAAACTCTATGAGAAGGCAAGGAGGTTGTCTTTTTACTTTTACTTTTTTTAAGATTTTATTTATTTATTCATGAGAGACAGAGAGAGACAGAGAGAGGCAGAGGCACAGGGAGATGCGGGACTTGACCCCAGGACCCTGGGATCATGACCCGAACTGAAGGCAGACGCTTAACTGACTGAGTGACCCAGGCGCCCAAGGAGGTTGTCTTTTTAACCACTATATTCCTAATGTCCAGGACAGTGCTTGGCTCATGGTAGGTGCTTAATAAAAATGTGCTGGATGGATGAATGAATGAATGAGTGAATGAATGAATTTACTGAACACTTATGCACCGTGGCACTGTAGAAGGCATTTTACAAACTACACATCCTTTTGTTCAGTCCTCACAATTATCATACTACTAAGTGGACTCATATTTTTTTCTTTTTTAATATTAAAAAAGAATTTATTGGGGCGCCTGGGTGGCTCAGTTGGTTAGGTGACTGCCTTCAGCTCAGGTCGTGACCCTGGAGTCCCGGGATCGAGTCCCGCATCGGGCTCCCTGCTCAGCGGGGAGTCTGCTTCTTCCTCTGACCCTCCCCCCTCTCGTGCTCTCTCTCTCAAATAAATAAAATAAAATATTTAAAAAATGAATAAATAAAAATAAAAAAGAATTTATTAAGTATTTGCACCTATCAAACTGAAGCCTATGAATGCATCATTGGTCCTGGGCAAAATTCTTGATTATATTGGCAAACTAGTGACTTATGAGCGCCTAGAAAAGAAAGCTATGGTCACCAGAAACCAGCACAGATTCACAAAGAGCAAGTTCATTGGACTTCTTCTTTGATAAAATTACTATCACAAAAGTATGAGCCAGTTCAAGGCCTTTGTGAAAGTCTCATGAATTCTTTTGAATACGACTGAAAAATGTAGGTTGAGTGAAATACAACAAGCTCATTGATAAATGATGATTTCCAAAATCCGAAACATCTTTCTTGTTTCTTTCTTTTGTCCTCCTCAAATGAATATTTTGATTAGTGATTTGATTAATGATAGCGAAAGAAATGCTTAGAAAAATATCAGTAGATTCCATGAAGATAGAAGGAATATGCACACTTGGATATCACAATAAGGTTTTGGTTTTTTTTTAAGATTTTATTTATTTATTTGAGAGAGTGAGTGAGAGAGAGGGAGAGCAGGAGTGGGGAGAGAGAAGCAGACTCCCGGCTGAGCAGGAAGGCCAACATGGGGCTTGATCCCAGGACCCTGAGATCATGACCTGAGCTGAAGGCAGAAGCTTAACTGTCTGAGCCACCCAGGTGCCCCCACAATAAGGTTTGAATAATTTTTTTTTTTTTTGCTAAAAACATAATACTCTTTTTTTTTTTTAAATTTCAGGTGGGATTCTTATTTTAAAGATTACAAAGGAAACCAAGTCAAGTGGTGAACCTTACAGAGCTGGGCAAGAGCAAACCCCAAGTAGAAGGGACCCCACATGCTGTTCCCCCCCCCCCCTTGTTCACTCCTGCTTGGCCTTCTTAGCCTACTGGACCTTCAAGATCAACTCAGATATCTTTTCTTCCATGCAGCCACTCCAGCCCTAGGCTGGCCAGGCACCCCTCTGACATCCTGTACAGTCTGCCTGGCTTCCCATCCCACTTCCAACAGCTGGGTGGACTTGGGCAGGTTACTTCACTCCTCTGTGCTGTAGTTCCCACATCTGAAAAGTGGAGAAAATACTAGTATCTGCCTCATGAGACTGTTGTGAAGATTAAATGAATAAGATGAGTAATGAGCTTCACAGAGTGCCTGGCATATCCTAAGTCCTAATATTGTGTTCCATTTGTCATTTCATCTACCATGCTGTGTTGCAGCTGGGTGTTTCACGGGCCATTTCTTCCTACCAGCAGGGTGTCACTGGAAAGCATGGACTATATCCAACACCCAGCACAATGCATGGCACAAGGTACATTAACAGTCACTGTTTGCCAAGTCAACAACAGCAACAGTGAAAGATTACATTTAGTATGTCCTTTTCAGGTGCCAGCTTCCATGCCAAACACTTAAAAATGCATTCACTCATCTGAGTCTCACAACAAACTATGAGGTGATACATTTTTGGCTATTTTACAGGTAAGGAAACTGAGGCTTTCAAAATGTAAGCAAATTGCCACCCAAACAGTGAAGCCAGCATTCAAGCTAGAAGGAAGGGAAGGAACAAGGGAGGAAGTCAACTTGACCTTTCTATTGGCTCAGTGAACCCACAGCTCAAGGGGATTAGTGTACATTTGTGTGAAAAAGGGAAGGAGAGAGCTAATAAATTTTCAAATCTCCCACCCAAGTCCCTAACCTCACTCTGGCTCCAGCCTAAATAACACAACATCAACTAATTGTTTCCTGGTGCCCAGACAGTATCTCTTTAGCAATCAAGCACCCAGCTTGGGGTCCGGGTGCAGAGCTGGAGAACTGTCATTGTTCACCTCTGGGTGAGGGTTGAGGGGCACTGGGGGACTGGAGCCCCATGAGTTTCCTTGTATCTCCACTTCCCTCTACAACAAATTCCTCCAGAGGAGTGTATGTACCAAAGCCACCTGACGAATAAATCACCAAACCCGGAGGAGCCCAGCCCAGACTGCAGCCCTAGTCCTCCAGTTTCAAAACTGGGAGAGAAAAAAATTCCATCTCTGAGCACGACACTGGGGGAAGTTTCCACTTGCCCTGAGTTTCAACCCCCTTCGGGGACTGTCGGAAGCACACAGCCCAGTGCTGCCAGCACCCAGCACACAGAGCAGTTTGGGCTTGTCCACGGCTGAAAACATACTCTGATGAGTTGGTCTAGTCTTTCAAAGTGGTCCTGCTAGTGTGGGAAATGGGTGCCAAGAAAAGAATGATAGATGTACAGTTTGAAAGCCACAGTGGGCTAACCTGGCCAGTGCAGGAAGTATGGGGTAATTCAAAGACCAAGGATCCCAGGGCTGGCCTCAGGTTCAGATCATGGCTCCACCGCCCACTGACGGGGGAACCTGGATGGGTTACTTGTCCTTTCTTCGCCTTAATTTCTCATATGTAAAATAGGGATCCTAATTCTCCCCTTATACGGTTGGTGTTGGGATTAAAAGGAACAGTGGCTATAAAATGTCAATGACAGAGGACTTGGTAGGCGCCCTGTAACACGAGAACGCACTCCCCCAGAGGGAGAGGGACCTCTGAGCCAGGAGGCCCAGAGCAGAACTAAGGAGAGCTGCTCACACTAGGAACCCCCTTCCTTATTGCAGAGATGCTCTTTCATCATTGCTATCCAGGTCCCATGGCCGTGACTTACCTGCTGATTCTGATTCATTATCAAATTCTTAGGAGCATGAATTTACTTTCTGAGGCCTTTGAGATTCAAAGCATGTGTTTCAAACATGCCTCCTAGACACTGAACATGGTGCTCAAGGCTTCTCTTCAATAATGAATTCATCCAATAAATATTTATTGACCGCTGATGACTTGTCAGGCCAGGACCTGGGATGAACAACACAGACCTGGAGTCTACCCAGGAGAAGCCTGGCCATCTGGGTGGGGAAACCAGACACAGGCATGATGGGAAATCTGAAGGCAAGGCCACAGCGTAAGTTCTGCTGCTGAGCCCGGGTATTATGAATTTTTGGCAGAGCCCCTTTCATAAATATGGCATGAAATGAATATATTATTGAAATGAAGACAAGGGAACACACTGAAGGAGCACCCACAGTGTTCCAGAAGGCAAAGCATGTGGTGTCAGCCTCTCAGAGCAGCCGGTAGAGGAGAAGGAACCTCCCCTCCCCTCCATACAGGCAAGGCTGCTGAGACTCTGGGAAGTTCATTTCCCTGGCATACGGGGCCACTGGAAGAGCCGGGATTTCAACACTGGCTTTTCTTGACTCCCAATTTGGTGTTCCTTCTACTGTCACAGGCCATGAATACAGTATGTCCCCATTCTCTGAGGATTTCAGACCATCTGAAGATGGTCTGACTGTGGGGGATTTTAGGATCAGACCTTAGGGGCCCTTGAGTACTAAAATAACATGTTCAGTCTTGATTTTTTGAGCAGGGCGAATGACAAGTTAGGAGCTGTACTTGAGAAAGAGAAGCACTGACTGGGGGCAACAATTGCAGAAAGAATATACCATCAGCTACCATTGTGGCATCCACCCCGGTCCTGCTGTTATCAAGTTGATGGGAGAGGGAAGGAAAAGGAGGGTAATCTGTTCAAAGTCCCAGGGCTGGTAAGAGGGGTTTGAATTCATAGACCATGATCCTGACCACTTCCTCACCCATCAGAATATTCTGAGAGGAGACGAACTAGAGAAAAGGCTATGGAACAGGTGAAGCTGGTGATCTGTGGCAAAGACCTGCAGAGAACTATCAGGAGGCTTGGGCCTCCACAAGCTCTGGTCTGGCCCAGTGTCAGTGTCCCATGACAGACTCTGCCTCTTCTACTACATCCCCTCTTAAAATCCTTCCTCCTTCTTTTATTTTTTTTAAGATTTTATTTATTTATTTGAGAGAGAGAGAGCACGAGAGGGAAGAGGGTCAGAGGGAGAAGCAGACTCCTTGCTGAGCAGGGAGCCCGATGCGGGACTCGATCCCGGGACTCCAGGATCATGACCTGAGCTGAAGGCAGTCGCTTAACCAACTGAGCCACCCAGGCGCCCAAAATCCTTCCTCCTTCTTGAAAGCTGACCCACCCATCCCAAAGGCCACTCTTTTACCTGACCCCCCACTGCTCTCGTTGCCTCTGACCCCCAACCCAGCATTTGAAGCCAAGATCAGAATCTGGACCTGTCACCTCTTAGCTAAGCAACGTGGGCTAGTCTCTGCCTCAATTTCGTTGTCTGTCATAAAGATGTCATAAGACCTACTGGAGTTCAGTAATTAAAGGCAATAAAGATGTGCTGTAAAAGAAAGAGTGATGTTTTTATGTGACGAGCAAAATTTCCCATTTTTGCCGCATTGCCCCACTAGATTATGAGATTATGAACCAAGGTTTTCGTCCGTCCTTCTGCGGCAGACCGCACAGCTGACCTGTCACGTGAAGGCCTTCACTCTTGGTGTCTCGCTGGGGAAAGGCCCTGGGAACCAAAGGAGCCAGCCACGGCCAAGAGGCCAGGCTGCCTGGGCCTCCCCAGAGCCTGCCAGTTCTTTCCTGAGTCTGCTGGGCCTCTGGCTTCCGAGGCAGCTGCAGCCATGCACAATTCACCTCCTTCCCGTGGAACCCATTTCAGGATTAGCTGCCAGGAGGTCATAAAATGCAAAGAGGAAGTGGGAGCATCCCACAATTGTAGGAACCTGGCTCCAAGGGAAGTAACCTGTCTGTTGGTCTGTCTGCCTCTGGGGAAGTGGGCCATAAATTGCAGTCTTAAGGGCTGGTGAAAGGCCAGAGCTATTTATAAAAAGTCTGGGCTTTTGAACTCTTTAAAGAGGCAATAGCCTTCTCTCAGATAATTGGGGTTTGGTATCAAGGGCTCAACTGCTTCGGCAAACAAAGTCATCAGTGCCCAGCTGGGAGAATGAGGGGGAGAGTGTTTTCTGGGAAGCACAGGAGCACCCCCCCCTCCACCCCGCTGCCACACACACACCAGAGACAGGCCTGCCCAGTCCCTCTTGCATCCCTGACCTGGGCTGACCACCAAGCATGCACAGATGAACTCAAGCAGGACTGTCCACTTCCTTACAAGAGTAGGAGAGACAGCGGGAAGCAGAACTGCTCCCCCAGGTTTGCACACAAGGCTGTGTGACTGTGCACTTGCTGTTTCTTCCACCTTGAATACTCTCCCCTCTAGTCCCTTCTTGAATGTCGCCTCCTCCAAGGGCCCTTCCCCGACTACACTGGCTTCTTGCAGCACCTTAGTTGGTTTTATTTTCTTCAAAGAACTTCCAACCATCTGAGAGCTGGGCTTCATAGCCATATGTCCCCACCAGACCCTTAGCACCAGCACCCTGAATAGCAGGTGGAAGATGCTCCCTAAAAGTCTGTTGCATGAGTGTATAAACTACCATAAGATCCACATAGAGGAGGGGACCATGACTCTGTTGGGGGAGTGTAGATTGGACTGGGAAACGCTGCAGAGAGAAGGTGACAGCTAACCGTACCCTGCAGGAGGAGCAGTCCCTGAAGTGCAGGCCAGGTGGGGACCGCACGCTATGTTTCAGAGAGCAGGAACCATGTGGTGTGGCCAGAGTACAGGGCGCAGGAGACAGGCCTATAAAGGAGGAGTGCAAGTAGGTTATAAAGGCTCTGAAGGGGCACAGAATTTGCTGCCCTAAAATATGCCTCTTTGGCATAAGGATTACTTCAAGCTGGTTATTTTTAAGAAACTGCAGATAGAGGAGAAGCTCTAAAAACTGAGCAGAAGTTACCCTTTTGTAAGAGACATGTACATGGATAAGAGAAACCTCCATTTGTAAGGCTGTGTCTTCCTTGCTCTACCAGGAAGAGGGAGATGACCAAGTCTCTAGAGATTCTTATCAACGGAGAAGGCAATGACTTAAATCTTCATGAACAACCATATGCTTGTTTTCTGTGCTTTCCTGGTGACCTCCCATAACTGGCCTCCCCCTGCCTGACCCCCAACAACACCTTCCTTTTGTCTTTAACTAAAGATGGTATTTAAGGTGACGTCCTGGGCCATTTTGGAGAGTTACTTGATTTTCCTGGGTCTCTCCCATGTAGACAGGAGGGCTACATGTTATTTAACTTTGTGTTTGTTTTTCTCCTGCTAATCTTTCTTTTTATTACAAAGGTATCTCAGCCAAGAAACAAGAAGGGTAGAAAGAAAATTATTTTTCTTCCCTGCCCCTGCCAGTTTTGGTGCCCCAGATGGGACTTTCTGGGACACCATACTCATTTTGGAGTCTTCGGACAGCATCCTCGAAAACTGGCAGAATCCTTGAAAGGTAGGAATCCTTACCAAAGCCAGCTCTCCTGGATCTCACTCTGTACTACCTGGTCAAGGGAAAGATAAAAAATGTTTGCCTCTTCCTTTCCAAACTTAGATCAGCAAGAGAAAATATTTGTGTGAACTAGGTCCTTATGGACAGCCACCCTGGTAAAAATCTGCTATGAGCACTCTTGTTTGCTATCGATCCTCTTCCTCCTACAGATGGTCATTATTTTCTTTTGTCTCTGTCTTCGTGCTGTTTAGTCAAAGAGGAGAACCATAGGTCTGATGAGGTTTTTCCTTTCGTCTTGTTCTAGGCTTGAGATCTTGGCTTTGCAACCAGTAAGACTATTCTCCCGGCCTTGACTAGCCAGAGGATACATATACCAGTACATATCTAGCAGACAGCCGAACAGGCTGTGGATCCAAGCAGCAGCATTTCCTTTGTCCAACTGTGACAGCGCTCAGGGGAGTTTGTCATAAGGGGTGCCAATCCATAAGGAGCCTTTGTCATGTCAAACTTCATTGTGTTGTTATTTCTGGAAAAGTCCCATTCCAGCAGTGCCTGTCCAGTGTCACAGACTAGTGGGTCTGTGACAGAAGGCATCTCACATTCTCATGGGAAACGAGCAGACTCCCCGCTGAGCTTGGGGCCTGACACAGGGCTCAATCTCATGACCCTGAGATCACGACCTGAGCCCAAATCAAAAGTCCAACACTTAACCGATTGAGTCCACCCAGGCGCCCCTAGGAATGAACTTTCTGGATCTTGTGGGGGCTGCATCTTTTACATTCCCTTTTGGGATGTCTCTTGCATCCATGGTTAAGCTATAAAAAGGCTTACTGGTTTGAAATGCTATTGAGATTATGGCCAGATGATGGATCCTTTGAATTAAACAAACTTCTACATTTGAAAAAATATAGAGAGCTCTCATTCTAAACAATCATCTTATTGGTGCCTATGGAAAAATCAAATTGAGAAGAGGACACACAAACACACACACACACACACACACACACACACACACACGAGTATGGTGGCTAGCCTTAAGGCATTATTTAACCAGACGAAACTAGAAAGCCCTTTCTGCCTTTACTTTGAAACAATCCTACCAAATTTAGAGAAGAGTTAGAAAGAGCAGTAGACATTCACAATCCCACTCAGAGGGACCTCAACTGACTACAAGACTATTCTTGCCACTCCTGATTTATACTGTAGTTATCAGACAAGCCAGACAGCTCCCTGGGGAACCACCCCCATCACAAAGAAAACAGATGACAAGAATTTTTCCCAGGCCTTACTATGAATCATCAGGAAATCAGTTACCTGGAAGCCAATATTCAGGGACTAATAGGAACGGTAGTAGAGGTTTTTCCTTTTAGGTAAATTGGTCCAAGGTTGAACTGTGCACTCAGAAATGAGGCCTTTGTTAAACACTTTAGATAGACTTCTTAAAAGTACACTGCATTGAACCCTGAATTTCTAGAATATAGAAATGTTTTGACTTCCATCTTAGTTGGAAACCTCCCTGATAAAAGAAACAAGGTTTAGTTGGATGGGTGCATCCTTCTGTTGATGTTTAGGCTACAATTATATTCTCTGAGGAATTAGAAACAACTGTCTTTGACGTGCAGGTCTATAAAACAAGAAAAATGGCTCTAAACACAATTCAAAGTCCACCTATCCTTACCAATCCCAAAACCTCCCTTATTCATCTCAAAATGCTACAGATGTTGGGACACCAGAAATACAACTGTCCTGCACTTAAAAAAAAAGAAGGAAAAATTTAAGTAGTAATTATACTCTAGACCTCTGATCATAGGCAATATACGCCAAAACTTGGATACTTTCTCTATGCCTCTGTGATAGAGATTTTCTACCTCTATCTTGACCTAAGAGCCATTCTCCAAAATGCAAAGTTTTGTGTCAGAAGGAGAAAAAAAGGAATGATTTGGAAACTGGGCTAATGAAAAATTTAAATGTCCTCTCCACAAATATTAGCAAAAAGCTTTAGCCATCTGAATACGTATGAGGCATGGTGAGAAGTTTTTGTTGAGGGAAAGGGAAGTGATTTTGTCCTTAAGTAAAATTGGCTATTTCATAATGAGAAAGAGAAGAATAAAGGACAAAGTGGTACAGAAAGTTGGGAAAAGAGAGAGGGAAGAGAATTTTACTTTGTGTAATCAAACTAACATTGCATTGTTTTAAGTTTTTTTTTTAAATAAGATTTAACATTAATAGTGTACTTAAGTGAAACTGGAACTTCACTTTCTTTCATTTGCTAAAAGGACAAAGTTTTCTTGGACTACTGGTCTGCTTCTGGTAAGAGACTGTGAAAGGTTTTTCTTTATCTTTTAAGTAATCTGCCTAGAAAGCAAAGATTTTGTGTTTTACCAAAATAATTTCCTGTGCTTCGTGTTTTCTTAATTAGTTCTTTAATTACTTAAGAAAACTGGGTCTTCTCAACATTAAAAGAGATAAGTTTTGCTTACAACTATGTAACCTCGGGTGCCTGGGTGGCTCAGTGGTTAAGCAACTGCCTTCGGCTCAGGTCATGATTCTGGACTCCCAGGATAGAGTCCCACATCAGGCTCCCCACTCAGCGGGGAGTCTGCTTCTTCCTCTGACTCTCCCCCCTCATGCTCTCTATCTCTCCCATTCTCTCTCTCAGATAAATAAATAAAATCTTAAAAAAAAACCCAACTATGTAACCTCCTGTATTTGCTTTAAAATCTTTTGTCACTTTGGACAAATAGATAATTATTGTTTTATAATGATCTGTAATTCTATTTAGTCAGGTGTCCAAACCTTTTGATATATTTTTAAAATATATATATATTTTTTTTTAAATTTTATTTATTTATTTAAAGGAGAGAGTGCACAAGAGAGAAAGAGAGTGAGTGCACAAGCAGGGAAGAGGGACAGAGGGAGAAGCAGACTCCCTGCTGAGTAGGGAGTCTGAGGCAGGGCTCGATTCCAGGACCCTGGGATCATGACCTGAGCCAAAGACAGATGCTTAACCGAATGAGCATCAAATTATAAATGAAGTCTTCTCGACCTCTAACTTTGGGATTTTTCAGAAGGTCCTTGGAACATCTCTAAAGATTTGTTCTCTTTGTTAAAAAAGGTGGAAGAGATGTTAAAACTAATTATGCTTATTTAATATGTTAAATTACAGAGGAAGCTTTGACAAGAGATTAATACTAAGGATTCTTTAGGTTGTCTCTGCGTAGACATGTAAGACTTCCAGAAATTGTATGAAATTTCTAAAATTCTGATATGTCCTAGTATAATGTTATCAGTCATAATTCTAGTTATTATCTTGAAATAATCAGTACATTTCCTTGTCAAATGCATTATAATGAACTCTCATCAGATCTTTAAGCATGGACATTTTAAAGTCTTGTCATTTACAACTATTGTTTTACTCTGATACTTTTGCAAAAGTGTTCCTGCAAAAGTACTTCATCTGCAAGGAGATTCATGGAAAGGGCTCTAGTGACCATGGACTTTCGATAACTTTTCAGATCATAAAAGTAAACGGTACAAATTTCTAGAACTAAGGGAAAAACTACACCCAAACGGAACAATAATTAATAACATGGGCCTGAATGCACTAATGAGGATGATTATAATTTGTATAACTTTTTGTGGGAAATATTGCTGGTTCTTTATTGTTTTGTTTTTCCAGATTTAAAGACATTATTTTCTCTTAAGCTAACTATGACTTATAGCAATTTGGTAAAGTATACCTTTGTAGGGCGCCTGGGTGGCTCAGTTGGTTAAGCGACTGCCTTCGGGTCAGGTCATGATCCTGGAGTCCCGAGATCGAGTCCCGCCTTGGGCTCCCTGCTCGGCAGGGAGTCTGCTTCTCCCTCTGACTCTCCCCCCTCTCATGTGCTCTCTCTCTCTCTCACTCTCTCTCTCTCAAATAAATAAAATCTTTAAAAAAAAAAAGCATACCTTCGTAAACAAGAATGAAACAATGTCTTTTTCTCCCTACCTGATCCCTCCAGAATGGAAACTCTTAGTATTCTTATTTTCATGACAATACATATATTTGTATAAGTTCAATAAGAATCAGTTCTCCTTATAACAGGACACAGTTGGAAACACTGGTTATATTATCAAAGCTTTGACTGCAGTGTCAGATTTGAGAATGTGCATAGAATCAGATATGCCAGACAGCTTTAAGGAACTAAGGTTGATTTTATGGAGCCAGTAAAGCCCCTTGGAAAAACAGCCTGGAACCCTGCTTATAGGGTCACTTGTGGGCAGATGCAGGAACCTCAGGATATTTGGGGGACCTTAAGAAGAGAAAAATTCACCCAAATCTACAGGTACCACAGGCAAAGTCTGATGGTGAGTCCTTGACTTGGTTTCTTAGCATGGAGAGGCTTTTAAAAATTCCACCTGAGATTCCTTATGAAAAGTTCCAGCAAAGCAGACTGAAAGAAGCCTATACGGTTGATTACTATGCTTGCTGCCCTTATGTAAATAATCAGGCCAAAGTTTACTGAGATCAGACTTATTCTGAAAACAAATCTGTCTTAATTTGCCCGTTTTTGGCAGAAATGATGGTACATTTAGAAAGAAAATTTGTATTTCAGTAGAAACCGTAACACAAACTTGTGGTCATCACATTCCAGTTCAATTAATTACCTTTGAGGTTTCTGTTTTCTACCTGTAAAATGGACCAGATCCCAAATTCCAGTTTCTTCAAATATCTGGCTACAAATCTCCAAACTAACATTTTGAACTTTCACTTTCTTTTTTTTTTTAAGATTTTATTTATTTATTTGACAGAAAGAGAGAGCATGAGCAGGGGGAGAGGAAGGGGGGAGGCAGACTCTCCACTAAGCAGGGAGCCCGACTCAGGGCCGGATCCCAGGACCCTGGGATCATGACCTGAGCAAAAGGCAGACACTTAACCAACTGAGCCACCCAGGCACCCCTCTCTCACTGTTTTGACTTAAAATCACTAAGAACACAAACTGCCCTTTTCCTCAAAGCCCTGCAACCTGAAGGTGAATGACCTGATGTATCCTTTGGAGAGAATGCTGCACGAGTGCATGTTTAGACAACCTTCGTGCCCACTGCTGTGAAGGCCATGCAGGAAGTTTACCTGAACACCCAGTAACCATTGCAGACATCAAACCGTGAGAGATGTTCTGAGCCTGACATCTAGAAATCTTGACTGACTGCCCTCAGGACTCAGATTAGGTTTCTAATTTGCTCCAATCATTAACATTTTTTTTCTTCTGGGTCCATAGATATGTCTTATTAAATCCCTGATTTCTTGCGAGTGCCTGGGTGGCTCAGTTGGTGAAGCGTCTGCCTTTGGCTCAGGTCATGATCCTGGAGTCCCGGGATCGAGTCCCGCATCAGGCTCCCTGCTCGGCGGGGAGTCTGCTTCTCCCTCTGACCCTCCCCCCTTTCATGTGCTCTCTCTCTCAAATAAATAAATAAAATCTTTAAAAAAAAATACCTGATTTCTCACACAATATAGGCCTAACTTTGGGATCCTAGCTACATTATCACTTCCTGAAATGAGACACAACTGTTTGATTCAACTGACCTAATCTCAGGATGGAGTGACTGGTTCAGTGAGATATGGAGCAATCTATCAATTTACCTCCTGGACTGTGAAACTTCTTGTTTAAAGTTTCAAAGGCAGGACTGAGAGGGAGCAGAATTTGTCACCTCAAAATATGCCTTTTTGGCATAGGATTATTCTAAGCCGGTTATTTTTAAGAAACTGTAGATAGAGGAGAAGCTTTAAAAACTGAGCAGAAGTTACCCTTTTGTAAGAGACATGTACATGGATAAGAGAAACCTCCATTTGTAAGGCTGTGTCTTCCTTGCTCTACCAGGAAGAGGGAGATGACCAAGTCTCTAGAGATTCTTATCAACGGAGAAGGCAATGACTTAAATCTTCATGAACAACCATATGCTTGTTTTCTGTGCTTTCCTGGTGACCTCCCATAACTGGCCTCCCCCTGCCTGACCCCCAACAACACCTTCCTTTTGTCTTTAACTAAAGATGGTATTTAAGGTGATGGCCATTTTGGAGAGGTAGAGCACAGAGGATTTTTAGGGCTGTGAAACTATTCCGCAATAGTGGACATATGTCATTATGCATAATAATGTACAACACAGGCTGAACCCTAATGTAAACTACAGACTTTAGTTAATAATAATGTATGAATACTGGCTCATCAATTTTAACAAAAGTAACACACCAATTCTAGATGTTAATAACAGGGGAAATTGGGGTTGGAAGAGATAATGTGAGAACTCTGTACTTTCTGCTCATTTTTCCATAAACTGAAAACTGCTTTAAAGAATAAAGTGTATTATTGGGAAAAAATACTAACAAACAACGTGTCCACCAATAGGGTATTATCAGTTATATAAATTTTGAGAGAACCACACAGTGGAGTACTATGCAGCTATAAAGCTTATGTACCAACACAGAACAATCATTAAGAAAAAAGTAAGTGCTAGCCAGTGAGGATGGCATGACCTCACTTATGTAATTACTCATGAGTTTGCTTGACGATAGCTAGACTGTCTCTGCGATGATACCCAAGACAACATGGCATCACCCACCCCTGAGAGGAGACGCATGGACACTTTTCACTATATATCCTTTCATATTTTTTAGATTTTATACTATACATAAGTAACACTAATTCAAAAATGACATAAAGCTTAAAATTTATCTGTAAATTTAAAAACTTCCATCCTTCAGGTCTAGCTTATACAAGTACAGCAGAAAGGAAAGAAAAATCCAGTGCATAGTCCCTGTCTCCCAGGAGTTGATGGTCCCCCAGCACCTCTCTCTGGCACTGATCACACTCATGCTGATCAATTATTCTTAAGTAGTTGTTATTATTTTCTTCCAGGTTAAAGCATAAATATACCTTGAAGGTGAGGGTAGGGTCGGTCATATGTATTACTATTTCTCTGGTGCCTGCTAAAAAAGATGTTTTAATAACTATGTTGATACACTGATAGCTTGAATCCAGCCTCTTTGAAGACTTGCCTGATTGCTCCCTGGAAATATCTCCTAAATTTTACTGTCTGCCTGATTTTCTTTATTTGATTCAATCAAAAAATATTTATTGAGTGCCTATTGTGTCAAGACACTTCACAATTCTGTTTTGCAGTACAGTCTTTTGCTCATTTTTCTCTTCCCTTCCATTTGATCACTGGTTAGGTGCAGAGATTGTATATTATCATATACATACAACCTAGAATGTTACCATGCATATAGTACATCCCCAGTATGTATTTGTTGCATGAGTGAATGCATTAGCTCAATTCATGTCCTAACCAAATGAGTTAATATAAATAACATGGGAACCAACAGTGACTTCCCATTTAATCCTCACAGCAAGCCTTCGAGATCTGTACCATTTTGCAGATGAGGAAACTGAGGCGGGAGAAATTCGGTGACTTGCTCAGGGTTACAGAACCACTAAAATGTGGAACCTAACTTCTAGCCTAGACCAGCCTACTGGGAACTAGCATAATGTAGGGGGAGAGCCAGGTTACCTTCTCATTTAGGCATCAGGCAATACTTCTGAGACAGAATAAGAAATGGCTCTGCTGGTCTCACAGGCAACATTCTGGGGCCTTCCCCTGAATGCAGGCAGTGGCAGGGGGATACATTTTAAAGGTGTCACTTTTGGGGCACCTGGGTGGCTCAGTTGGTTGGGTATCTGCCTTCGGCTCAGTTCATGATCCCAGGGGATCAAGCGCCACATCTCATCGGGCTCCCTGCTCAGTGGGGAGTCTGCTTCTGCTTCTCCCTCTCCCTCTACCCCTCCCCCCACTCATGCTCTCTCTCTCTCTCTCTCTCTCTCAAATAAATAAAATCTTTAAAAGATAAAAATTTAAAAAATAATAATAAAGGTGTCACTTTAATGACAATGCTTCAGTTAAATCCCCAGGGAAGGACACCTTCAATTACACCACACTGGTAGGTACCACAGGTGGGCTGCGAGCACCTGGGAGGCAGCTTTTCCACTGGAGGGACAGCAGGGAACAGGGACTAAGGGGAGAGTGAGAGCCATCAGTGGCCAGGCCAAGGCTCCCTGTCATTCAAATCATAATACTCCCAAATAATCATGGTATTAACCCATACTGGTGTGGTCAGAGAAGGGGTAGGGGTGAACAGTGCCACAGTCAGAAGGTGCATGGAACCCCTCACATTCTGGTCAGGAGCAGCAACACAGAGGGTTGTGGAACTGAATGCCACAGAGGAAGAAGTGAGGGCTTGGCAGTTAGGACCATGGCTCAGAGCTAAATCCCTCACTTCAATGTTGACTAAAATGAACCGTCAAAAAAAAAAAAAAAAGCCAACAAACATAACACTTCACCAGAAACAACCAGAAATCCTGTCGTGCGTGTGCCGGTGTGCTGGCTGGCTAACAGGTTAAGTGCTGCAAGCCTGAGTCTTTGACTCTACGTGCCAGGGCTGCAGGAAGCACCTTTTATCCCAGGCTACCCAAAAGATGCACTCACCATTCATAGATGGGGACCCAGGCTCTGGCCCAGATCTCACAGCTGCCGAGTGACACAGCAGGTGTTCAAGCAGATCCAGCTCACCCCAACCACAGGCCTTGGACCCCTAGACTCTATGAGGCACTCCCTTGCCAGACGCCATGCTAAACACTCAATGTGCATTATCTCATTTAATCCCCGTGGCACCCAATGCCTAGTGTTATTATCAGGGCCAGAACCAGGGTCAGCCTTGATCCAAACTAAAAACAGAATCATGATTACTGAATTTTCCTTTTTCCTTAGGCTGCTATATGGCTTCGTATGGCCCTTCTTTATTAAAATTTTTGATATTTTGGGGGCGACTGGGTGGCTCAGTTGGTTAAGCGCTTGACTCTTGATTTCGGCTCAGGTCATGGTCACAGGGTTGTGAGATAAAGCCCTGTCGAGCTCTGAGCTCAGCAGGGAGTCGCTCTGAATTCCCTCTCTTCCTCTGCCCCCTCCTCCCGCCCCACGCTCTCTCTCAAATAAATAAAACTTAAAAAAAATTTTATATATCTTGTTCATCATGGATTATTTGCACTGATTTTGACACTCTAAAAATATTGCATTAAATTCCTATTTATCTTGATCACCAAGGTTTTTTGGGGGGATACCCCTCTACATGGCTTGCCGGCATGATACTCAAGGCAAATGCCTCACCCACCTTATCCTGGTCCTCGCCCAGAATTATACCCACTTTTCAGATGAGGAAACCAGTACATGGGGAAGGGTTTATGCCATTTGTCTTGATTACAGAGCTGGTTAAGTGCTAGTAAAGAAATTAGAACTCACGCAGTCCAGAGCCCATTGTCTTAAACTACCGGGTTCAGTTCTCGGGGGTTTGTGTCTTGTGGTCAGATGCTTTTACCTCGTCTCGGATTCTCTCATTCTTTGTTCTGCAGTCTTCTGGCATCAGACACACCCTCTTTGCTCCAATGTGGTCCCTCCTCACGCCCCAGGACCCTGCCGCACACCGATCTGTCCTTCCAAACCGTCCCCTACCCAACGGCCCCCCTAGAACTCTTCCCGACTTCCTGAGTCCCCCACACGGATGTGGCTTCTCCGTCCTCTGTACCGAAGGCCCTCTCTGTCTCTTCCCTGCAGCACGGACTCTGCTCTCTCCAGCAGTAGGTCATGTCCGGACTTGTCTTACTCACCTTCCCAGGCGGCCCTCGCTATCATTAACTCCCTGAGTTAGGAAATGAGAAGGAGACAGGTTTCATCTACTCCTGTTTAAATGCCCTCCGTGCCTACCCTAGGGCTTTCTTCATAATAAACATTTAGGAAAAATATTTTTAAATTCCGCATTAGTGGCGGTTAGGAGTTCAGGCTCTGCATCCAGCTGACTGTGTTCAAATCCTGGCTCTGCAACTTACTACCCATTTGACTTTAGGCAAATCTCTCACCTTCTCTGTTTCTTCAACTGCAAAGTGGCAGTGATACTGAAAGAGGACTTTGGATGCCTCCATTCTGACCTCAAACTTTTTAGTTGGGTTCTTTCCAGCTTGTCTCTTGGCTCTGGCAGAAGACCCTGAGAGCAAAGCATCCCCTGATGGAAACCCAAACTACCTCAAGCAACAAGGACCGTCCTGGGCTAGCAAGATCCCACCCAGTGATTGACCCCAAGACAGTGATCATTTAACCCTTACTGCCCACCTGCACGGACCCATCCACCTTTGCCCCACGTTTTCCTCATGTAGACCAAGAAGTATTTTCAGCATTTTGGAGACAGTCTTTGAGACACTAGTCTGTTGTCCTCCCGGTGTTGGCCTCCCTGAAATAAATTCCTTTCTGGGTTTCCCCACCCCGCATCTCTCTGCCTTTGGATTTTGTCAGTTGCAAGTGGCTGAACCTGGTCTGTCTGGGACCCTCGGGGCCAGGTGCTCCTGTACCTCTGTGCCCCAGCTACAATGCTGGACAGTTTAACGTAAGTTTGTGGTACACTTCTTAACAGACGGGACCCTGTCACTAAATGTTAGCTGGAATTATTAAGTGCTCAATGTAGGTTGCAACTGTTTTTAGGTCAATGAATGTGCTAGCCATTTATAGGATGGATTCGAGAGGCAGGGACAGGTCTGAGATTAACCAAGTAGGCAGGCACCGAGCTAGAGTGTGGTAAAGAGGACGCAAAAAGGAGGGAGGGTTACGAGGCACATGGCAGGGAGTGAATGGACGGAAAGACGGTAGGAAGTCAGGGTGAGCTAAGGGCGCTGTAGGAGGAAGTGTGTGTGTGTGTGTGTGTGTGTGTGCGTGTGTGTGCGTGCGTGCGTGTGTGTGTGTGTGTGTGTGTGTGTGTGTGTGTAGGGCCCAGTGGCTCCGGGCACCTGCCGACACGACCTCTGCATTACGGAAACCTCAGGCCAACTTTCCTCACAAAATGATGGTGGAGCTTAAAACATATACCACGGGGAAGCTGTGACCCTATAGGTAACCAAACAACAAAGAGAAAGGCGCTGAGAACATCTCCTTAGGGCCAGGGAGTAAGGACATCTTCCTGTCCCTTCGGACAAAAGAGCCGGTGGGAATTCGAGCACATCCTCCTCTTCAGCCCCGGAGGTGCTAGTTTCTTCACGGGTGAGGCTGGGGGCAGGGGTCCTTGGGCAAACCAACAGGAGAGCTACAGGGCTGCGCCTCCCCCGCAGGCAGGGGCCTTTGCTCAAGTGGCCGGAAGGAAGGTCCATTAGAAGGCCATAAAGGGGGCAAGCCTCCCGACCCAAGGGCCTCTGGTCATGTCGTGGCTGAAGGGCCAGGCTCTGGGTGAACAAAGGGACCTTCCTTGGCAGGAGGGGCCACAGGCTTCATTGCCTCATTTTCTCCCGTCCTCTCACTCGTCCAGTGGCCCCTTTGCCTCACTGAGCTGTAAGCTTCTTCCTCACCACAAAGCACGGGGAGGGGGGTGTTTAACGACAGATGAAAAGAAATCTCCCTCCTATAGAAGACAGTTATCTCTGTGGAGTGACAGGGAGACTTGAGGGGGGCCAAAAGGCCACCTCCATTTGGTGCCTGAAATTGCCACCCTTAACTGCCGCCGGGGTCCCAGGCCCTGGGAGGTGTCATTATCACCTATTAGCATCGTCAGTAAGTTCTAATGTTCTGGGAGGGGCACTGGAGGCAGGCTGGGAACCATGAGGAGGCCCAAGGAAGGGGCTGCAGATCTAGTCTCCCCAGGGGGCACTGAGAAAGGAAGGAGGTCTTAGACTGAAGGGGGCTCAGAGGAGTTGAGAAGACAAATGCTGCCTATTTCAGATTCCCAAGCACATCCTGTCTCCACCAGACTTCCTCAGGCTTCTTGGCCAACACCATCCCAGCTAACCTCCTCAAGACTGTACTGCTCACCAAAAAAACCACCGCCTCCTTTTCTTGGTACAGCAGCCTCAGACTTCTGACAAACAGAACACAGAGAGTTTCTCTTGAGCTCTGCCGAGCCTGGGAATGGACGCGGCTGGCCGTGGGATCTAGTGCTTGGAAGACAAGGCAGTGTAAACACCCAGCTATTACATCAGAATTGCTGATATCGTCACTCCCACCAAACCTGTTTGGTGCTTCCCAGGAGGCCCCAGGCTGGCCCTCCCCAGAGAAAAGTCTCACTTTAGGGGCCCTTTCCAAAGAGCATGTGAGAAGGACGGAGCTGGTGGGTACTGGCAGTGCTCGGTGCTGTTCTCAGTCACTCGGTGGATGGCTGCTGAACAGGGAGAGGGCCTGGCCGGGGTGGGCAATATTGGCACTCTGGCTGTGCTGCGAACCAGCTGTGTGACCCTGGGCAAGTTACTTAATCACTCTGGGCCTGTGTTTCCTCTGTTGAAAATGGGGCTGAGAATAGCAACTACCTCCTAAGATTTCTGAGAGGATGAAGTACTTCCCACCCTTTGCATTTTGGATAGAGACCAAAATACCCAACCTGGCCTAGGAAGCCCAGGAGGCCCTGGGCTACCTGCCTGCCCATCAGTGAGAGCAGCTCTGTCCCTCCTGGTAGGACGTCCAGCGGTTCCATCTTACGTCCTCACCACTCTGAACCATTGTACTCACCACCTCGTGAGCCAGCTTCCTAGAAACTCTCTCCCCTTGAGTAACTCCTTCCAGTTTTAACTTAAATGCTCCCACCTTGACCTTTGCCCCTATCCAAATCAGTCTCCCGTTTTATTCTCCTGTCATACCCTCTCCTTTCCCTCCCCAGCACTTGTCACCCTCCACCACTGTACCCTGATGTGGGTGATCACGTGTTTCAGGGCAGCTCCCCTCAGTATCCTGCAAGTTCTCAAAAGACACCATGTAACCCCAGTGCCTAGCATGCAGTTGGTGCTCAAAGCAACACTGGTCAAATGGAGAGATTAAAATGGAATGATGTGGGCGCCTGGGTGGCTCAGTCGTTGAGCGTCTGCCTTCAGCTCAGGTCATGATCCCGGGGTCCTGGGATCGAGTCCCACATCGGGCTCCCTGCTCTGCGGGAAGCCTGCTTCTCCCTCTCCCGCTCCCCCTGCTTGTGTTCCTGCTCTCGCTGTCTCTCTCTGTCAAATAAATAAATAAAATCTTTAAAAAAAAAAAAATGGAATGATGCAGGGGTGCCTGGGTGGCTCAGTCGGTTAAGTGTCCGCCTTCGGCTCAGGTCATGATCCTGGAGTCCCAGGATCGAGTCCCGCATCGGGCTCCCTGCTGAGCAGGGAGTCTGCTTCTCCCTCTGACCCTCCCCCCTCTCATGAGCTCTCTGTCTCATTCTCTCTCTCAAATAAATAAATAAAATATTAAAAATAAATAAATAAAAAAGATAAAATGGAATGATGCAGGTACAATAGTAGGCACAGTCCCAGGTCGTTAACAGCAGCCGTCACTTTGGCCGCTGCCCTGTGGTTGCTGATCCAAGACCCTTCAGGGGAGAAAGTGAAGGAGACAGGCCACTCCCTGCAAGCCCATTAGAGAAGAGCCAGGAGAACAGGATGCACATCAACAGAGAACAGTAAGGGACAGTGCTGAATTAAACGTTCCGTGATGGGATGTCATTGCCTCAGAAACTCAGAGGAAAAGGAGCTAATGAGTGCAGAGAAAAAGTGTATCAGACAAAAAAAGAAACAAAGCTGAAGGAAACGTGGCACTGGAACAGCAGAGGAGAAGAGGCTAGAAGTCCAGGTGGAAGGAAGATCAGCCTTCCACTAGCCAGCGTTTACCATCAGGAGGAACAGAAATCATCATCATACTCATCATCATCATCATCATCATCATCATCAATCACAGAGCCGGCATCCAATTTGGACCAGTGGCTATCCTAAGCCTTTTATAGAACTGTTTCATCTTTAAAACAACCCCAAGCAAGTTTTTCTATTATCTCTCTCTTTTTTTAAAGATTTTATTTATTTATTTGAGAGAGCGAGAATGAGAGAGAGAGAGCACATGAGAGGGGGGAGGGTCAGAGGGAGAAGCAGACTCCCTGCTGAGCAGGGAGCCTGATGCGGGACTCGATCCTGGGAGTCCAGGATCATGACCTGAGCCGAAAGCAGTCGCTTAACCAACTGAGCCACCCAGGCGCCCTCTATTATCTCTTAGAGGTAAGGAAGTGAAAGTTCAGAGAATGCTGTGTAATTTGCCCACAAACTCAGAGCTAGTAAGTAGATATGAGACTCCTACTCCGCCCACGTCCAGACTGAGCCTTCACAGTGGACAGGACAGCAAACCTAAAGCCGGAGGTCAGTAAACCTCGAGTGCGGAGGGCACGCCTGGTCCACGCCAGTACAGAAGGAAGGGGGTCAGGTTTCAGAGCTGACAACTTGAGCCCCTGGGCGGTGGGGCCACGGCAGACATGAAGAGGAAGGGATGGATGGATGCAAGAGAGATTTTAAAGAGCGCAGAGCCAGGCCCTGGAAGCTGACTGGCTGGAAGTGTGGAGCTGTTAAAAGTTATCATTTAAAGAGAACTTTCAAGTTTTAAGCCAAAGCGTACTATGTGGCCACCCCCATTCTGTCAACAGTTCTCAAGGACTTTAATTTGATAATCTGCCCCAGGGCTCAGATTTTTCCCCACTCCCCAACATTTTAAGATATCTTTCCCTGGGTCCAGGGGTGTGCCATTGTTGGCTCAAGGGTCAACAGTCAGTTGGATTCTGGGAGGAGTTTGCTTCCCAGGAACCTCTGTAGGCTCGGTGCCCTCGGCTGCACTTCCAATCTAAAGGTGATGGCATGAGTCATCAAAGGTGTGGAGGCTGGGGTTATCAGTACTGGCTTTGAGGAATAATGCCCTTTTGTGACAATCCCTATTCATTGAGCATGACTCATCCTGCCTTTTTAGAACGGCTTGCAGTCTCCTTTGGGGCTCTGGGACTTCACTGCATAGGCTCCAAAACAAAATATTGTAATAGTAATTTAAAAAGAGAGAGCGAGGAAGGGAGAGAAAACATAGCAACATGAACAGCTTCTCTTCTTTCCTCTAGCTCAAATGTATTAAAAATACAGATCTCTAAACGGGTTCAGAGTCAATCCAAATCAGGCCCTCATTTGCACCTCAGAATGGTGCAGATATTATCCTAAATACATCATTATCCTTAAGGCATCTTTACGTCAAGACTGATGTATTCAGAGAACTCGCAGCACAAAGCCCTCAGGGACATCTGGGCTACGTTTCCTAGAAAGGTTTTATCTTGTAACGGACCCACCCCATGTTCCCATCATTTTTTTAATAGATACTATTTTTTAGAGTAATTTTAGGTTTACAGAAAAACTGAGCAGAAAGTACAGAGAATTTCCATATGCCTTATTTCCTCTCTCCCACATTATCTCCCAATAAGTAACATCTTGCATTAGTGAGGTACGTTTGTTACAAATGATGAAACACGGGCGCCTGGGTGGCTCAGTCGCTGAGCGACTGCCTTCAGCTCGGGTCATGGTCCCAGTGTCCTGAGATCGAGCCCCACATCGGGCTCCTTGCTTGGCGGGAAGCCTGCTTCTCCCTCTCCCACTCCCCCTGCTTGTGTTCCTTCTCTCGCTTTGTCTCTCTCTGAAAAAATAAATAAATAAAATCTTAAAAAACAAAAACAAATGATGAACCAATCTTGATGCATTACCACTAATTAAAGTCCATAGCTTATATTAGGGTTCCCTCCCTGTGTTGCACATTCTATGGGTTTTAACAAATGCATAACATCATGCATCCACCATTACAGTACCTTACAGAATAAAATCATTGCCTTAAAAATCCTGTATTCCACCTATTCATCCTTTCCTCTCTCTACCTAAACCCTGGCAACCACTGACTGATTTTATACTGTCTCTATAGTTTTGCCTCTTCTAGAATGTACCATGGTTGCAATCATATTGTACGTAGCCTTTCAGATTGGCTTCTTTCACTCAGGAGTATGCATTTAAGTTTCTTCCAGGTCTTCTCATGGCTTGATAGCTCATTTCTTTTTTTAAATTTATTTTTTTCTCGATAGTTCATTTCTTTTTACCGGTGAATAATATTCCATTGTCCGATGTGCCACAGTTTGTTTCTCTAGTCACCTTCTGATGGACAGCCTGGTTGCTTCCACATGTTGGTAATTATGAATAAAGCTGCCATAAACATTTATATGCAGGTTTTTGTGTGGACATAGGTTTTCACTTCATGTGGATCAATACCAAGCGTGTTTACTTGCTGGATCATGCGGTAAGAGTATATTTAGCTTTGTTAGAAACTGCCAAACCATATTCCAAAGTGGCTGTACCTTTTTGCATTCCCACCAGCAGTGAACGAGAATCCTTGTTGCTCCGCATCCTTGTCAGCATTTGATGCTATCAGTTCCCTCAGGGACATCTAGGTTGTTTCCAAGAAAGATTTTTTTTTAATTCTTTATTGTTATGTTAATCACCACACATTCCATCATTAGTTTTTGATGTAGTGTTCCATGATTCATTGTTTGTGCATAACACCCAGTGCTCCATGCAGGACGTGCCCTCTTTAATACCCAACACCAAGCTAACCCATCCCCCCACCCCCCTCCCCTCTAGAACCCTCAGTTTGTTTTTCAGAGTCCATCGTCTCTCATGGTTCGTCTCCCCCTCTGATTTACCCCCCTTCATTCTTCCCCTCCTGCTATCTTTTTTTTTTCTTAACATCTATTGCATTATTTGTTTCAGAGGTACAGATCTGTGATTCAACAGTCTTGCACGCTTCACAGCGCTCACCATAGCACATACCCTCCCCAATGTCTATCACCCAGCCACCCCATCCCTCCCACCCCACCCCCACTCCAGCAACCCTCACTTTGTTTCCTGAGATTAAGAATTCCTCATATCAGTGAGGTCATATGATACATGTCTTTCTCTGATTGACTTATTTCACTCAGCATAACACCCTCCAGTTCCATCCACGTCGTTGCAAATGGCAAGATCTCATTCCTTTTGATGGCTGCATAATATTCCATTGTGTATATATACCACATCTTCTTGATCCATTCATCTGTCGATGGACATTCCAAGAAAGATTTTATCCTGCAACCAAACCACCCTATTTCTCCATCCTATTTTTATTAAAAGAAAGAAAGAAAGAAAAAAAGATAATTGGTTGTAAGTCTCTAAATTTAGGGGTCATTTGTTATGCAGCATTAGGTAGCTAAAACAAGAGCCATACAGAGACCCTAAGCTATCAGCCAGCACCAAACTGCCAGGCATGTGGCTCAGTCATGCTGAATCCTCGAGCCTCAATCAAGCCTTCACATGGCTGCTGCTCTAGCACAAGAGATCCCAAGAAGTGGCAAGACCTTCCTAAATTCCTGACTCACAGAAACCATTTATTTCTTAGACCTCATCAAAATTCAGGACTCTTAGGTTCTTCTCATTTAGTAGAATTGAAGAGAAAAAAAAGGGGGGAGCAAAACTGTTTTCTTACCTTGGCTTAGTTGCTTGTTGGCTGTACATCAGTAGACGTGGCCCATCAGTTTTTAAAAAAAAATTTTGAAATTTTTTTTTTATTTGTTTGAGAGAGAGAGCAAGCATGAGAGTGGGGTGAGGAGCAGAGAGAAGCAGACTCCCCCTAAGCGGGGAGCCCGATGTGGGGCTCGATCCCAGGACCCTGGGATCATGACCTGAGCTGAAGGCAGATGCTTAACGACTGAGCCACCCAGGCGCCCCTCATCACTTTTGAGAGACTGTTTTCCACGTTATAAAATGGAACAACACTCCAAGCTCTGCCCACCTGTCAGGGTTGACATGAGAATAATTGTGGCAGTGTTTTATAAAGTACCACTTACTGAAGAAATTTCAAGTGTCACGTAAATGGAGAGAACCAGTAGTGAAAATTTCGAAGTGATGTCTACCTGACTTTGGACCATTACATAGGATTTTCTCTCCATCCAAACTGCACAGTCACCCTCAAGACTGCTTGGGGGCTCGCCTTAAGCTGAGACTGTGTCCTTTAGGCATGCTTGTAATGGCCTAAAGAGAGGTCAACCAAAAACTGAAAATTTGCAAGGTAATCCGTAATACACATAATCTACTCGACCGTAACTGCCCTTGACAAAACAAAATGTCTATATAATTCGTAACCATCCAGACTGGGTCTACCTTAGACCAGTAAAAACTAAAATAACCATAGTGATCACAATTTATTGGGCACTTACTGTGGGCTGAGCATGGTGCTAGGTACTTCACATGCATTATTTCAATCCTTTACCAACCCCATGGGTAACTATTATTACTCCTTTTTAACTCATTAAAGAAAAAAACTGACTTACAAGTAAAGATGAGGGATTGAATACACATAAATGTGTTTGCTCCCATCCAAAACACCATTAAAAGAGTAAATTGATTTTTTTTAAAAGCCAAACCAGTGTCTGGCACATAGCACAGGCTCATAAATATTTGTGGGATAGATGAATAAAGTGATGAATGAAAAAAAATTAAAAACCTACAAGATAAATAAAACAGACATTGAGCTCACACCAACAAAACTTTGGAAGATGGAATGAATATTAATGGACTTTGCAGACTTGAGAAAGTTGAATGTGAAATCAGAGAAGAAAGCCAAAGAAATGCCAGGTTATAGCCCAGACTCGCACACAAGGGGCTGCGATAGGGAGCACTGGCTATCCCGTAAAGCGGGAGTGGGATGGACGGAAAAACGGAGGAGTCACTGATTTGACGAGGTGTGGATCCTGGATCCCCCACGCCACTCCAGTCAGTCTTGCGACTCCCACTTCCACGACTAAGCTGTTTTCCCAGGAGAGGGACTAAACAGGAGGAGTATGGGTTAGAGAAAACCCTACCACTGAAGGTGAGGATAGCGTGGAAAAACGGAGGGCTCAAGGGACACTGACATACTACATGTTGAGCTCCCCCCACCTCCTTCTTGCTTCAGTGCCCAGAGAGCTATAGCAGCCAGTGTAGTGCTCTCCTGGCAGGAGGTGGGAACCCCCTCTCTGGGCAATTTGACTAGTTCAAGGGGAAAGATACAGAATACTAAAATCAGGCGCTCCCCAGTGAAGGAGTGACCCAGATCAGCATACAGCAGAGATCACAGTCAATAAGTACCACACACTCAGAGCTTCCAACAAGTACCTCATTCTTAAATATGAACAGAAAAGGGCCACTAGACATTTGAGGAAAGGCAAATGAAAGGTAGAGACCCGAACAAATATTTAAAAAAGCATTTTGGTGGAGGTAGAAATAGTGCATGAAGAAGTCTCTTTTAAAAACTATCATTACTGGGGCGCCTGGGTGGCTCAGTCGTTAATCGGCTGCCTTCAACTCAGGTCATGATCCCAGGGTCCTGGGATCGAGCCCCGCATCGGGCTCCCTGCTCCGCAGGAAGCCTGCTTCTCCCTCTCCCACTCCCCCTGCTTGTGTCCCCTCTCTCGCTGTGTCTCTCTCTCTGTCGAATAAAGAAATAAAATCTTAAAAAAAAAAAACCCAAAAACTATCATTACTATTTTCAGAGTATTAAGATAGTTTTACATCCATGAAAAAAGAAGAGTATGCTACAAAAAGGAATATTCAGAGACTAAAAAGAACTCCTGGAAATTACAAATAGCATAAATTTAAAACTCAATAAAATTACTGGACGGTAAAACTGAAGTACAACCCTAAGACACAGAGTAAAATGACAAAGGTGGAAAATAAGAGAAATGATAAGAAAAGTGGAGGCTGTACCCAGGAGGGCAATCTTCTATTAACAGGGGTTCCAGAAAGAAAGAACAGAGGGAATGAAGGAGAGCAAATCATTAAAGAAATTACTCAGTCAGGGTGTGCAGAGATGCAGAACAACCACAAGTAACAGAAGATAAGGGATTTGTTCCAGGGCTTAGAGCTTACACAGTTGTGGAGCTGGTTAGAACACTTGCTGTAAATCACTACACATCACCACATTGGCCTCTCGGGTCCTCATCTGGTCTGTAGTGGACCCACCGTCTGGTGGGTCTGTACTTGGGTGATATTGGACTTGGGGTAGAGAGGTCAGGGGCACAGTTGGTGAAAGGGTGTCACGACAGAAAGAGGTAGTCGGATACACAAACCGTTCATCGGGCAAACATGAGAGTCCCTGCAATCACCTGGGCACCAGGGGACTTGAGAGGGACAGCTTGTGCGTGCAGGGAAAGAGGAGCCCACGGGGCGGCAGAAGTTCAGGCTCCCTGTACAGATGCTGGTGTGTGGACAGGAAGGAAGGGTGGGCTGAGGAGGGAAAGGACGCTCCCTGGACAGGAACCTGAGCACAGCCCAGGACAAAGCCCATTCAACAGGGCAGCTGCAGGTTTTCATTCTTGCTTCCAGAGAGAACAAACAGCGGGAGCTCAACAATTATCTGCAGAGTGCATGATACACGAACAGAAGTCAGGGGCTCTGCGGCAGGTCAGATTCACCTTCCTAACCCTAAGCAGTGGTAAGGTGGGTTGTTTTGTCTGTTTGGTAACATGAATGTTTCTGAGGTGCTCGTCAGACAAAAAATGTTCCCATCCTAGATTTCTCACCAAGACCCCTACATGGGGCACTGAGAGAGACCCCTTTGTACCAGCTCTCAAGAGCAGAATGTTAAATTTTCAGGAAATTTGTAAGCCAGCTGTCATCATACTGGTAGCTTGAAATTGGCCATGCTGAGAGAATGAACACTACAGAAATCAGCAGAAACTACGAATTCGGGCTTCAATTTACTTTCAGAAAGCTCGTTGTTGGAACATTCACCAGCACACCACTGCCTACAAACGTTAAAACAGGGGAAAATAGATACAGACTGAGTAAATAAGGAAAGTATAGTGATAATGTTAATTATAAAAGCTTTTATGGGGGTAAGAGCTGTATGCTGCCAACTATATTAGATGCTTCTTGTCTTGCTTAATCTTAGAAAAGCCCTATAGGGTGGGTATTTATTTTTACCCATTTTATACATGTCAGGACTAAGATCCAGACATTAGATAATGTGTTCAAGGATACAAGCCAGTAAATAGGAGTCAAGATTTCGAGTCTACGCTCAGGACACCACCACCACAGCGGAGGCAATGTTGTGGAGCACATCCGTGTGAGGATGCTGGAGCCAGTGAGCCTGGATTCAAACCCTGGCTCTGACATGCACTAAGTGTGTGACCTGGATGAGATATTTAATCACTCTTTGCCTGACTTTCCCCATCTGATGAAGCGGTTCTTTTTTTTAATAGATTTTATTTATTTATTTATTTTTTTAAGATTTTATTTATTTATTTGAGAGAGAGAGAATGAGAGATAGAGAGCACGAGAGGGAAGAGGGTCAGAGGGAGAAGCAGACTCCCCGCCAAGCAGGGAGCCCGATGTGGGACTCGATCCCGGGACTCCAGGATCATGACCTGAGCCGAAGGCAGTCGCTTAACCAACTGAGCCACCCAGGCGCCCCGATTTTATTTATTTATTTGAGCGCGCGCGTGCGCGAGGGAGAAAACACAAGCAGGTGGAGGGGCAGAGGCAGAGGGAGAAGCAGGCTCCCCACTGAGCAGGCAGCCCAATGTGGGGCTCAATCCCAGGACCCCGGAATCATGAGCTGAGCCGAAGGCAGACGCTTAACTGCCCGAGCCACCCAGGCGCCCCTGATGAAGTAGTTCTTAAACCAGAGTCTGGTACTAACCACAAAATTAGTTACTATTACCTTAATTATTGACAAAGCTTGGTGATTTTTTAAATCTTACTTCATATTTAGTAAGACTGACTCAAAACACACATCTGCTATCTGGCGGATACACAAGAAACTGGCTTGCTGACCCAGCTACTTGAAGGGGGACACTCATGCCTGGTGCCGGTATCTTTGAGGGGGGTGCAATGAAGCTGGGGGTAGAAAAACTTCAAACTGGTTTCAGTTGCTGCTTCAGGAGGCCAAGATGGAGAAGCGAGGCTGGGTTGGGGCGGGGGGTGTACGTCCACAGTGTAGGAAGCAGCAGGAAGCCCGTGGAAGAAGCAAGTTTCTTCTCCCTCTGGCCTTACAATCTCCCTGACACTGCTGTTGGCAAAGTCTCACCTGAGACAGCAACCAAAGCAGAAACATGCTGTACAGAGCCCCAGCCCCAGCATCCGAAGACTGAGTAGAAAAGTTGGGAACTGAGAGACAGTAACTGAATAACTGGCATAGAGACTTTAGCCGAATAGCTTGGTTACCTTTGGGATTTTATTCCATTGAAAGTATTACCTAATTTAAGAAATACTTAAAATTTGGGGCACCTGGGTGGCTCAGTGGGTTCAGCATCTGCCTTCAGTTTGGGTCATGATCTTCGGGTCTTGGGATCAAGCCCCTTTGTCAAGTCAGCTCCCTGCTCGGCAGGGCGTCTGCTTCCCCCTCTTCCTCTGCCCCTCCCACCACTCCTGTTCATGCAGGCATTCTTCCTCTCAAATAAATAAAATCTTAAAAAACTAAAATAAATACTTAAAATTTAAGTTTAAAAGGAAAAAACGCCTGATAGTTGTCACTGAGCTTGGCACTAAGTAAGTGCTCAATATACTGTTACTGAGTGAATGAATGTATGGAAGGAAGCAACTCATGCAAGCATGCATCTACAAGAATTTGTCAGAAGCTACTCTGTGCACTATTCTAGATGTGGACGACCCACCAGGAAACAGAGCACACCGTAGTCCCTACCTCCATGGTGAGGGCATTGAACAGATTTATCCCATAAACAAACAAGTTAATTTCAAACAGTGCTAGAAGGTAGGAAGGGGAACAAACATGGGGAAGAATGGGTGGAGAGCATTTTAGGTGTGGCAGGGAGGTCCTCCCTGGGATGGAAACATTTAAATGGAGACCTGAACGGTGACAAAGGACGAAAATGTGAAGGGCCACGGCAAGACCCAGAGGGAGGAGAGACCTCGGTGAGCTTGGGACAGTGACTGTAACAGGAGGGTGCTGAGGGAGAGGGCAGGTGGTGTGAGAGCTGTCAGAACCCAGAGACAGGAAGCACTGGGCCTGGCTGGGTTTTGTGGTCTATGCTTAGGCCTGGTGTTTTATTCTATATGTGGTTCAACACACACACACACACACACACACACACACACACACACACACACACACACACAGAGTAGTATTTTTTTTTGAATTTTTCTTAAATGTTTTATTTATTTATTCATGAGAGTCAGAGAGAGAGAGGCAGAGGCAGAGGCAGAGGGAGAAGCAGGCTCACCACAGAGCAGGGAGCCCGATGCGGGACTCGATCCCAGGACCCTGGGATCATGACCTGAGCCGAAGGCAGACGCTCAACCATCTGAGCCACCCAGGCACCCCACAGTAGTATTTTTAGTAGAAGTTAAGGGATTTGTATTTCTCAAAGATCACTCTGGCTGCTGGGTGGAGAATGGATCACAGTGGGTCAAGAAAAGAAGGAGGGGACTGACCCTATCAGTTTCCCAGGGCTGCCATGGCACATAACCACAAACTGGGGGGCTTAAAACAACAGAAACTTATTCCCTCACTGTCTGGAGGGCACAAGTCCAAAATCAAGGTGTCGGCAGGACTGTGCTCTCTCTGGAGGCTCCAGGGGAGAATCTCGTCTCTCAGCACCTCGTGGCCCCAGACGTTCCTTGGCTTATGGCAGCATAATGCCCATCTCTGCTTCTGTCTTCACAGGCTCTTCTCTGTGTGTCTTCTCCCTGGTGTCCCTGCGCTTCTCCTTTTGTTTTAGGACACTTTTTTGTTGGATTTAGGGCCCACTTAGTTACTCCTGGATGATCTCATCTTGAGATCCTTAACTTAATTCCATTTACAAAGACCTGTTTTTCAAATAGGCAACATTCACAGGTATCAGAGGTCAGGAAGGTCAGGGGACCCACAATTCCCCCACTAAAGAGACCAATGAGGAGACTAAAGTGGTTATGCAGGTGAGGGACAATGGTGGATTAGGGCAGGAAGTACCTGCGGAGATGGAGAAAAGTAGATGGTCTGGATGGGTGGTGTATTAGGCTTCCCCAGAGAATCAGAACCAGTAGGATGTATATTCTTTTATAGAAAGAGATTAATTACAAAAAATTGCTTCACACGATTATGGAGACTGAAAAGTCCCAAGGTCTGCAGTCACCAAGCTGAAGACTCTGGAGAACCGCCGTGTATTTCCAGTCTGAGTCTGAAGGCCTGAGTGTCAGGAGAACTGGTGACGTAAATTCCAGTCCCAAAGCTGGTGGGCTCAAGATCCAACAAGGGCTGCTGTTTCGTCTGAGTCCAAAGGCTCAGCAAAGAGCAATGTCCCAGCTCATTCAGTTGGGCAAGAGGAGGTCATTCTTGTCTGGCTTTTCTGGTTCTATTCAGGTCTTTAGTTGACTGGATGCGGCTCCTTCACATTCTGGAAGGCAATCTGCTGTCTATGGATTCAAATGTTCATCCATCCAAAAACCCCCCTCAGGGATACTTGCTGAATGACGTGCGGCCAATGTCTGGTTATCCTGTGGCCTGGTCAAGCTGACATAAAACTGACCATCACAGATGGGGAGGAAGGGAAAAGGGGGTCTCGGGTTCCAGAAAGATACAGACACTGGGTAGCCTAATTCGGGACCAAACAGCAGAGATAGAGAAGAGCGGCCTTAGTGAAGCCAAAGGCGGGTGGATACTGCTCTCTTGGAGAAAAAGCTGAATCACTGCCTCAACAGTCATCTGTCACTGTCTTGCAGCTTCTACCTTCCCCCATCCCTAGTATTTCCCTGCCAACTACTGAGGCACTTTCCTCTCTTGATGATGGAGTCCTCTGGTTATGATAACATTATCACCAAGCAAATGGATCAGTGCAAAGCTGGATTACACTGGGCACCATCTTGTCACACAGAAATGGTATCTATGAAATCCTTTCCTTTACATCTCCAGCTCATGCAGGACTGCTCAGGAATATACAATTAATATCAGTCTGTCTGTCATACTGCATAAACTCTGTAGCATTCTGATTTCAATCTGAGTGGGTGACTTCCACACCAGTGGAATTATGAGGTCTGTCACTATAGTCAAGATCTTCTAGCTTCTGCTACCTTATTGTTGTCTCCATGTACTAACATGGAAATCCACTGAGATTTTGATATATAGCTAACACTATAGACTTGCACCCCAATATTTTCTAGAAAGAAACTTCCTCCAAAGTCTGTTTTAGGTAAAGGTAATGTTTAGTTATCGACGGCTGCATAACAAATTACCTCAAAACTAAGTGGCTAAAACAACAAACATTGTCCCCCAGAGTGTGTGATCCCAGCCAGAGTAAAGGGGAAGCTGCGATGGTCTTTTAGGATCTGCCTTAGAGGTCACACATCCCATCCTTTAGACCACATAGAAATAACTTACTAAGTATAACCCAAACTCAAAAGGAGGGGAGTGAAACTCTACTACTTCTTCTTCTTCTTTTTTTTTTTTTTTTGAGTTAAACTCTACTTCTTGAAGGAAGAAGCATCAAATAACTTGTGGGCACATTTTAAATGTCCAGGTACTCTGGAAGCTTGTCTCTGACACCGAGCAGGCTCTGAGAAATGGTTATCATACAGTGAAGGATGAATCTTCCAGAGCATGTTTATTCAGGAAAACTAACAGGCCACAGATTGGCATTATCTCTCCCTCTCCCTATGAGTTAGGTGGTGAGAACATCAAAAGCAACATCGTTGACGAAACATCAACATCAACAATAAGAATGGCACCTAATATTTGCTAAGCATACTTGAGGATGTGAGCATCTCAAGAGCAAAAGCACTGCCTGCCTAGTTCTCTACTAGATTTCCGGCACCTAGAAGCAGGTGCTCAATAATTATTTAGAATTGAAAGAAGGCATTTTTCATTGTAACGTCGCTAGAACTTTCTGAGGTAGATATGGGTGTTGTTCTCATTCCACAGATGGTAGAGCTGAGGTACGGGGAGATGAAATAATTTGCCAAAATGACATGGCTAACAGTAGTAGAGTTAAAATTAGAACCTAGACTATCTGACTCCAAACACCACCCCTACCCCACTGGCCAGAGAGAAACAGACTGGTGACTTGCAATTACTGAACCAATACTGATAACAACAGGCTAGCCTGGCCTAATGGAAGGAAGATGAGGCCTGATTTAAAACAAAACACTGGAGGAGCACCTGGCTGGCTCAGTCAGAGCATGTGACTCTCAATCTTACCATCCTGAGTTCAAGCCCCACGTCGGGCATGGAGCCCACTTAAGAAAAATTAAAAAGTAATAGTAAAGAAAAACACACCAGATAATCCAAAAAACCTTACTTGACTCCAGTGTACAGCCAGAAAAGTGTGTACACCCACTTTCAGAGGAGCAGCTACATCAACCCATGCGGGCTAGGCCCCGATCTGTACCCAGAGCTGACATTATCTGCAAGCAGTCCTCAAAAGATCTAGCCTCTGACCTCCAAACTGCCCTGATTTCATCTTCAAGTGCATCTTTAAGATTCTCTAGAAAAACAATGTCCACATACACCTCTGGAAGCCGTGCCCATGTTTTTTGCTGTTTGTCTTACAGAACTCTCACTGACAACTTTTGTTTTGCAAACAGCGTATTTCTTCCTGTTGTGGCCTTAGGAAGAACACATTCTTGAGTTTGAAAAACCTATGATTCACCCTGGAGTGACTCTGTGTGAGGACCATGGGAAGATCCATTCCCCAACATGCGTCTGAAGGGCAAGCAGAGAGCTGTTCACGTCTCCGGACCAGATCCCAGCGTACGTTCTGACTTAGGAAATGTATCCAACTCTTCTGGTTTCTCAGAGCCTCTCCTGCCAACTACAGCAACCACAGGCGGGTACCACGGCAAACACAGCCCAGATGTGGAAGCGTGAGCGAGTGGAGAAAAGTATCTGAAAGGCCAGCTTCAGCTTGAGACGCAGGGCAGGTTTCAAATAGAACCCGGGAGCTTGTACAGTTCCAGCTGACTTCTGGTTCTGAGTCAGTGAATAATAAGCAAGTCACCTACCTCTTCTTTCCAGACTCAGTTTCCTTCTCAAGAGCTCAGACATAAACACAGGGCTTTCCTTCTGCAAGGAGGGAGGTAAACATGCCAAAGGGAGCTCAATCTAACAGGGGCACAGGTAAAAGGACAAACTGGCCCTGAGAACCCCAGGGGTTGAATCGGACTTGTAGACATTATTCGCTAAGAACAATTTTTTGTTCAAATTTAAATTAGTTACTAACAGTAAAAAAACTGAAGTTTTCATATTTAAAATAATACAGGGGCACCTGGCTGTCTCAGTTGGTAGAACGTGCAACTCTTGATCTCAGCGTTGTGAGCTTCAGCCCCACACTGGACGTAGAGATTACTTAAAAATAAAATCTTTTAAAAAAAAAATAAGATAAGATAATTCAGATATCCAAGAACTGAAAACTCAATGTCAGATGGCTTGCATTTCTAAAGGGAACGGTGGACCAGAGCTGAGTACCGGCTGGCGTTGACTTTAGATCGGGCACTATCTCTTCAGACCGGTCTTCCAGGCTCCACCATTCCCCTGTTGTTTCCTTTTTAATTTTTTTTTTTTTAAGTAGCTCTATGCCCAGCATGGGGCTTGAACTTCCAACCCCAAGATCAAGAGTCACATGGTCTATGGATGGATCCAGGAGGCATCCCAACCATTGCCTATTTTTCAAACCCGTTTTCATGTTAGTAATTATGGAAATGTAATTTAAATATTTTATTTGATTTTTCAGAACATTACAACACTCATAAGTATGTTCAAATGACAAGGTTTCCTCCTAGATTTTCATTTTGTGAAATTTTACATAGTTCACTGAAGCTGAGTCTAGGAAGTCCTTGCTTTGCAGGTACCTTATGCATATGCTTGGTCTGTCAGTTGGGTAATCTTAACTCCTACAAACTTTGGGGTTTGGAGCTCTTACCATGACTCAGGGGGTAGCTGGCCAGCCTGGGGAAGGGGCAGAGCACTATGAGAAAAGAGGATACAAAGGGAATATGGGGCCCATATTCCACTCACTCTTTTTTTTAATTGATTTAATTCATTAATTATATTATTAACATATATTATTTGCTTCAGGGGTACAGGTCTGTGATTCATCAGTCTTACACAATACACAGCACTCACCATAGCACATACCCTCCCCAATGTCCATCACCCAGCCACCCCATCCCTCCCACCCCCCTCCACTCCAGCAACCCTCAGTTTGGTTCCTGAGATTAAGAGTCTCTTATGGTTTGTCCCCCTCTCTGGTTTCATCTTGTTTCATTTTTCCCTCCCTTCCCCTATGATCCTCTGTCTTGTTTCTCAAATTCCTCACATCAGTGAGATCATATGATAATTGTCTTTCTCTGATTGACTTATTTCACTTAGCATCAGACCCTCTAGTTCCGTCCACATCATTGCAAATGGCAAGATTTTATTTTTGATGGCTGCATAATATTCCTGTGTGTGTGTGTGTGTGTGTGTGTGTGTGTGTGTGTGTGTGTGTGTGTGTATCACATCTTCTTTATCCATTCATCTGTCAATGGACATCTGGGCTTTTTCCATAGTTTGGCTATTATAGTCCACTCACTCTTAACACATAGTCAAAGGAGACCTGGGCTGAACTCAAAGGGATAGGGGGAAATTTTCAGTCTTCGTAAAGAATTAGATTCATCCACTCCAAGTCCATGCGATACTAAAATTTTATTTATTTTTTATTTTTAAAGATTTATTTATTTTGTAGAAAAAGAGAGAGAGAGCATGAACGAGCACACAAGTGGGAGGGTCAAGGAGAGGGAGAGAGAATCTCAAGCAGATTCCATGCTGAGCGTGGAGCCGAATGCGGGGCCCCATCTCACAACCCTGAGATCAAGACCTGAGGCGAGATCAAGACCTGAGCCAAAACCAAGAGTCAGACACTTAACCAACTGTGCAACCCAGGCACCTGATGAAACACTAAAATTTTAATCTAGCACAGGAGTGGACAAACCTCAGCTTTTGAGCTGATCACCAGTTTTTGAAAACAAAGTTTTATTGGAACACAGCTATGCCCATTTATTTACATATTGTCTATGACTGCTTTTGCCCTAGGAAGGCAGCAGGGAGTAGTTTCAACAGAGACTGTGTTGCAAGGCTAAAATTAGGCTTGCAAACCTAAAATATTTACTATCTGCCCATTATAGAAAACGTTGCCAATATCTGATCTAGCACCTTGAGTTGCAAGAAAAAGAGGCCCACCCAGGTTAGCTCAAGCAAAGGATGTTTGTGGTCAGGACATAACAGGGAATGTGCTGGATGCCAGGGATGTAAGTCACAGAGAAATCAGGCCTCAGTAGAACTAAAAACAACAACTACAGATCTTTCTTATGGGTCTCTGCTTCTCCTCATCTCTTCTCCGTTCTCTTTCCACTGTCTGCTGTCCTCAACTTGCTTTGCCTTCCTTCAGCTTTCACCTGGCTCCTCAGGGCTACCCAGACTTCTATATCATGCAATCCCAAATTGCCTTTCAGGTTTTGGTCCCCATTGCTAATGGCCCTGGCTTCTGTGTTTTCCAATTCTGAACTCCCATGGAACAAATGTGACTGGCCCAGACCACCTTTTCAACCATACGACGTTGTCACATGGAGCAGAATGTTTTGTCCATTCAGCAGGGTTGAGAGGCACAGAGCCCTCCTTTAGAAGAGAATGCAACAAAGTAGGAGCCAGAACTTAGCTAACTCAACTTGTGAGGGACCTGGTCTTTTCTTTTCTTTTTTAATAGATTTTATTTATTTATTTGACAGAGAGAGACACAGTGAGAGAGGGAACACAAGCAGGGGGAGTTGGGGAGGGAGAAGCAGGCTTCCCGCTGAGCAGGGAGCCCGATGCGGGGCTCGATCCCAGGACCCTGGGATCATGACTTGAGCCAAAGGCAGACATTTAATGACTGAGCCACCCAGGTGCCCCTGGAACCTGGTCTTTTCTTAAAGTCAGAATTCTTCTATCTCTCTTGTTCACAGCACTGACCAAAAAGCCAAAATCTGAATAATCAACATGCCTGACAGCAGGGGAATAGATCCCACCTGGAGTTTGCTGTTGGGTATAAGTTCAGCAGAGGACCAAGCCCATCCCAGGAAGAGACCTGCAGATTAACTATGGAAACTGTCAGAACGAGAGATCGTAACGGAGAAACCTTGCCCTGCCTAATTTTCGGCAGTCTCCTGCCCCGGTCACCTCGGGCCACCCCGCTCCACTGTTCCTGCCGGACTCGAGGAGACTTGGCAGGTAAGGACCTGGTCCTGATGTTGGATTCTGGTAAGGCCTGGGGCCCCAAGACCCAGACAGGCCCACCCCCACTGGGGTGGAAGGGAAGCCTGATCACCTCCCAAAGACTTCTTAGAGGTCTCACAGGTAAGGATTCCCAGGGAGGGAATGTAATAACTTCTGGAGTGTGAATGTGTGAGTGAATATGCAGTCCCACCTGGCTTGCTCAAGTGGACTAATTCTGTGACTCCACAGGTGGGCACCCTTAAGGTCCTCAGAAGCCTACGGAGTCTGAGGGGGCCCGTCTGCGATTCCACGGTGAATGGCATACAGTCTATGGCGGCATTGGAATAGTTTCCGATAGTAAGTCACAACGCTGAGACCGCTATGGCTAAGCCTCTCCTAAGCTCCTTTGGGACACAGCCAGACGGGCATCTGATTGGTCTCCTCATCTCAGGAGGCACCCCCCACCTTTGTCTGTCTCTGTGCCACTGCACATGGGGACATCACCATGGGGTCAGGGCAGAGCAAACATACAGTTCTAGAGACCATGATCAAAAATTTCAAGAAGGGGTTTTCAGGATACTACGGAGTCAGGATCAACCCCGGCAAGGTGAGAACCCTATGCGAATTGGAATGGCCCACCTTTGATGTCAGGTGGCCTTCAGAAGGGACATTGGATGTCCCAACAATTTGTCAAGTACGGCGAGTCGTAACAGGAGAACCAGGACACCCTGACCAGTTTCGGTACATTAATTCCTGGCTAGGAATTGCTCAGACCCTCCCCCCTGGGTGAGATTTGCTTGCAATAGGCAGGGACAGGCCAGGGTCTTGATCGCCTCATCCAAGCGACCTAAAGAAAATCAGCAAAAGCCCCAGTCTCCACAAACCCTAGCTGGAGATCCTGAGGACAAACCGACCTTGCCCCCACTGTTCCTACCCCCAAGACCATCTACACCTGGCCCTTCAGCCCCAGACACTCTGCCGCCATTGGTTTCACTGGCACCCCCAGGCCCAAAGGATCCACCAGGACCCCCAGGCCCAAAAGATCCACTTTCTCCAGGACCAGCAGCCAGGCTGTGCCCCAGGCCAGGCGCAAGTGCCCTCCAAATGCTGGTACAAGAGACACGGGAATCCGAGATGCACGATGAAGATGGGACGGTCCAACCCGGCCATTCCATGATGTATTATCAGCCCTTCTCCTCCATCGACCTCCTCAACTGGAAACATAACACCCCATCCTACTCTGAGAAACCACAGGCTATGGTAGACCTCATAGAATCCCTCTTCCAGACTCATGGCCAGCCTGGGAAAACTGCCAACAGTTACTCTGCACCCTGTTTAACACAGAGTGATGAAAGTGCACAGCAGTACCTGGAAGAGTACACACCAGTAGGAGTCATCGACCCTGCTGCCTGGGCTAATACGGCCACCCCCGAAGAGCACCAGGCATGGGATGTCACCACAACCGAGGGACAGGCCCACAGCCGCCGGTACCAGGAGGCCCTCCTCCGGGAAATCCGGGCAGGAGCTAAGAAACCCATGAACATGACTAAGGTATCCTCGGTCACTCAACAACCAGGGGAGTCCCCCCAGGACTACTACGAAAGACTATGTGAAGCCTACAGGATATACACTCCATTTGGCCCCAAGGCACAGGAAAGCCACCAGATGGTAAACACCTCCTTCGTGGCTCAGGCCACCTCCAACAGCAGAAAAAAACTTCAGAAACTAGAGGGTTTTGCTGGGATGAACATCACCCAACTAAGAGAGATTGCCAATAAGGTCTACATGAACAGGGAGGTCACAGCCAAACGGGAACCCAACAAAAAGATGAAAACAAAAGTCAGCCTCCTTGCCACCGCCCTGAAAGAAAAGGACAACACAAAGACGGGGAGACCCCAACCACCAAAAGGGGGGAAGCCCAGAACCCCCTTGGCAAGGGATCAATGTGCCTACTATAAAGAGAAAGGGCATTGGAAAAACAAACGTCCCAACCGGGGAAGGGCTCAGAAGCCCAGCCGCTACAAGGAAGAACCCCGAGAGGAGGACCTCACAGGCCTTGCGGGAATGGACTCAGACTGAGGGGGACCGGGCTCTTTCCTCCTGGGCCCCCATGAGCCCCCAGTCAATATGAAGGTGAGGGGCCAACCAGCGACTTTTATGGTTGATACTGGGGCAGAGCACTCTGTTGTCACCTCCCCAGTAGCACCTTTCAGCAAAAGGACTGCGACCATCCTCGGGGCCACCGGGACGCGGGTGACACAACAGCCCTTTTGCCAGGTTCGCCGGTGCGAACTCGGGGGCCACAAGGTCCGACACAAATTCTTTTATCTGCCTGATGGCCCCCTCCCTCTCCTGGGCCGAGACATACTCTCCAAGCTTAGGGCTCAGATAACCTTTGAGCCCAATGGACACACTAGCCTCCGATTGAACCCAAGGCAAGAGGAGACGGGGTCTCTAATACTAGCAATTACCATGCCAAGGGAAGAAGAATGGAGGCTATTCTGTGCCCAGGCCCATCTGAGCAGCACACCAGAGTTCAGACTTGCCTTCCCTTCGGTATGGGCTGAAAACAACCCACCCGGACTAGCCTGGAATCGGGCCCCTATCATTGTTGAACTGATCCCAGAAGCCCAACCTCAAAGGAAAAGGCAATACCCCCTTCCACAAGAAGCTAAGATCAGCATCCAAGAACATCTGACCAAACTCAAAGAAGCAGGTATTCTAGTCGAGTGCCAGTCGGCCTGGAATACCCCACTCCTGCCAGTCAAGAAGCCAAGAGGGGGATACCGAGCAGTTCAAGACCTGCAGGCCATCAACAAGGTGACCATCTCTCTGCACCCAGTGGTTCCAAATCCATACAGCTTCCTCGACCAAATCCCAGGGTCGACCAGATGGTTCACTTGCCTATATTTGAAGGATGCCTTCTTTTGCCTCCACTTAGCTCCCTAGAGCCAGCCACGATTTGCCTTTGAATAGTCTGAAACTGATACAGGGCGCCAGATGCAACTGATTTGGACGCGCCTCCCACAGGGGTTTAAAACTCACCAACCCTCTTTGGGGAAGCGCTGGCCAAGACCTCGCCAGCTTCTCAAGAGAGGCCACACAATGCACCCTCCTCCAGTATGTGGATGACCTCCTCCTCGCCAGTGACAAGACTGCACAAAAGTCACAAAGGCCCTCCTAGAGCTCCTGTCAGAGTCGCGATACCAAGCCTCATGGAAGAAGGCACACTCTGCCAACAACAGGTCCGACACCTTGGTTTCCTCCTCACCCAAAGGAACAGAGAACTAGGGCTGGAGAGGAAAAGGGTCATCATCTCCCTACCACAGCCCCAGACAAAAAGGGGCCCCACAAGAATTCCTGGGGGCTGCAGGATTCTGCCACATCTGGATCCCTGGGTTCTCGGCAATAGCAAGACCCCTTTATGATCTCTTAGGGGGACTGAATTGAGAACCCCCTGCCTGGACTGAGGAAGCAGAAGCCGCTTTCACAGAGACAAAGACCGCCGTGGAGCGGGCTCCAGCCCTGGGCCTACCAGATGTAGAAAAACCCTTCAATCTCTTTGTGCATGAAAAGGAAAAAATGGCGCTCGGGGTACTCACCCAGACTGTTGGATCCTGGCAACGGCCAGTTGCTTACCTGTCAAAGAAGCTGGACCCCATGGCAGCAGGATGGCCACCATGCCTCAGAGCACTGGCAGCCACAGTCCTACTCATCAAGGAGGCAGACAAACTTACCCCGGGGCAAGAACTTACGTCAAGTTCCCTCATGCAGTTGTTATCCCTCATGAACGCACAGGGACACCACTTCCTTTCCAACTCGTGGCTAGCACAATACCAAGGGGTCCTCTGCAAAAACCCGCGGGTCACCCTCGAAAGAGTAAGGACATTAAATCCAGCAACCTTTGTCCCCATGGAAGAGGGGCAACCAGACCATGACTATGCCGAGGTGACTGATGAAGTCTACATGAGCCATCCAGATCTGCAGGATCAAGCCATAAAGAATCCAGAGCTCACACTGTTCAGCAATGGCAGCAGTTACCTACAAGAGGGTGCCCGGAAAGTGGGTTATGCAGTAACCACAACCACTGAAGTCCTAGAAGCTAAGGCATTACCAGCTGGGTGGTCAGCTCAACGGGCTGAATTGTATGCCTTAGTCCAAGCCCTCACCCTCGGTGAAGGTAAGCGAGTCAACATCTATACTGACTCTCAGTGTGCCTTTGCTACTATACATATACATGGAGCCATCTACAAGGAAAGGGGCCTCCTAACAGCAGCAGGAAAAGCTATCAAGAACAAGATGGAGATCCTGAGACTCCTTGAAGCTATCTGGCTTCCAAAGGAAGTAGAAATCCTGCACTGTAAGGGACACCAGAAAGGAAACGACCCCATAGCATGGGGAAATCGTCTGGCAGATGAGGCATCCAAGACCACAGCCAGTGAGGACATGGACAGAGCCCTTTCCCTCACCATGGCCCTAACACCCCCAGAAGAAGTCCCTCTGCCCAGTTATACTAAAAAGGAAAAGGAATGGGCCATGGTTGAGGGAGCCGCCCTGACTGAAAAGGGATGGTGGATGATGCCAGACGGGCACATCTTCATTCCAACAGCAACTGGAGGGCATCTAGTCAAGGAATACCACCAACTCACTCATCTGGGAAAAACTGCATTAGAGGCCCTTCTCAAGAAGCACTACTACGTCAGTCAGCTGCCAGCACTACGCTGAGCAACAAGAGAACGGTGCATAACACGTGCTAAAAATAATGCTCGGTCTGCACCACAGCCCCTGCCAGGTGTCCAGAAGATGGGAGCAACCCCCTTCGAAGATCTAGAGGTAGACCTCACAGATGTGCAGCCAAGCAGGGGGTTCAGATATCTCCTAGTAATAGTATGCACATACTCTGGGTGGGTCGAAACCTTCCTGACCAGGACAGAGCAAAGCCGGGAAGTAGCTAAAGTCCTCTTGTCAGAGATCGTGCCCTGGTTCGGCCTGCCATTAGCAATCCATAGTGACAATGGACCCGCATTTGTGGCAGACATTGTACAGGTCTTGACCAAATCTCTCAGCATCACCTGGAGACTCCACACCGCTTACTGGACCCAAAGTTCAGGGAAAGTAGAGCAAATGAATCACACCCTCAAGGGAACCTTAGCAAAGTTTTGTCAGGAGATTAACCTCCCATGGCCGGATCTGCTACCCTTAGCTCTTCTGCATGCTCACTGCACGCCCGGGACATTAAGTTTCTCCCCATTCGAATTCATATATGGACCACCTCCCCCCCACTCCCCGCCCCCGTCCAGCCAGACTTCACGAACCCACTCCAGCTTCACCTTCAATGAGACCCCACCGACTGATGGACGCCTGCTTACCATGGTCCCTGGCTCTAATCGGCGTGATTTCCCTCATCTTGGGAGTCGGACTCTACGCTGTCGCCCCTCCTCACTGGACTTTCCCCCAGAGGCTTACTATTGTCATCCACTTCCTAGGGTGTATTACTGCACTTACTTGTCCACAGGTTTCATCTGCTGATGGGTTAGCCACAATGGCTCCCTCTACCTAAGGTCATAGATCCCACTTTTACTGGCCCTCTGCTGTCTACTCCTGAGCACATTTCACCATGGTTTTCCTGGCCCCAGTCAGTCCTGGTCTTCTGCTACCTGGTGTGCTGTTCCTCCTCACTGCCTCTAGCTTGCCCGGCCCAGCAAGGGGGGCAAACTCTCATATCACCATTACTGGCAAATGGGCTTTCCAGCTTATCCCCCTCACTCCCGCACCAGTGCCCCCACTGACTTCTTCCACCTGGGAGGGGCACACACCAAAGTTTGACCTCCATTTTGATGGATGCCAGCTTCTTTTTTTTTTTTTAAGATTTTTATTTATTTATTTAACAGAAAGAGAGAGAAAGCGAGAGAGGGAACACAAGCAGGGGGAGTGGGAGAGGGAGAAGCAGGCTTCTCGCGGAGCAGGGAGCCCGATGCGGGGCTCGATCCCAGGACCCTGGGATCATGACCTGAGCCGAAGGCAGACGCTTAACGACTGAGCCACCCAGGCGCCCCGGATGCCAGCTTCTTGATACCTCCTGGGAACCTCGTAGATGGTTTTCCTACCATGGCCCTCACTCAGGTAACTGGCTGATAAATATCTACATCTGTGGGGGCCCTATGCCTCAACAGCCAAACACCTGCCCTCAGTTCTGCTTGCAAGCCTGGGGATGAGAGTCATGGGTGGCGACTTGGCCAGGAATGGAACGATGGTCCAAGAGGTGGTGGAGCCTTAAACAGCAGAGTGACATCCGGATTTCCTTGTCACACAGCGCCACCCCATCCTCTTGCTCTAACAGTCACCGTATACCACTCTCCCTCTCAGTCTTAGAACCCAATGCCACATCATGGGCTACAGGAATCATTCTCCTGTTGGGTCAATATCGCCCTATGGGAACCGACCCCATGGCCAAATTTATGATTAAGTCCATGTTCACTCCAAGCCTTACAGTCAACCCCCAGAGGCAGACAGAAAATAACTCACCCTGGCGCATCCCTGGGTCCCCCATCCACACGCAGCAAGCATCTATAGCGCAACTGTTAGGTATGATTAACGCCTCCCACCAAGCACTTAACCACTCAAATCCACCCCTAGCATCAGATGCTAGGTCGGCTGCATTTTTGCACACGTTACTTTCTATATAAAGCCCGGTCCTGTCCAATACCTAGATGTCATCCTCAACCAATCTACTGTGTCACCTCCCACCTCGGCACCAGGGACCTCAGATTATCCCTTTCTGGCTCCAGTACTGCTGTATGGCAACTCTTCCTCTCCCATCACGGGCCACAGTCGGGTCTGTGTGCCTCACAACACTTTTCTGGCTTGTGATCAAGGTGTATACATCTGCATCACCCCGTGCAATCAATCATGCACGCTTGTCAGTCTCTTACCCGATCTTTCAGTCCTCCCCGGGAGCGATGCCCCACTCATATGGAGACGTCCTAGCCGCCCTCGATGCTCCCCCGCAGCCATCCCTCGTATTGTGAGCCTGCTGGCCGCGTCGGGTGTTGCCCTCGCCGCCACCGGCGTGGAGATGTCTCAGGTTCAGTACCAGGGGTTAACTCAACTCACAACGGACTTTTCTGCCCTCACTCAGCCGGCCCTGGCCCTGCAATGCCAACTCGATTCACTGGCCTCAGTGGTCCTCCAATACAGGCGCAGGCTCGACTTGCTCACGGCTGTGCAAGGGGGGCTCTGCCTCTTCTTACAGGAGGAATGTTGTTTCTATGCTAATGGGTCAGGGGTGGTCCAAGAAACTCTGACCCAATTACAGGAGTGAGTGCATCGTCGGTGGGAAACACTCCAGCAGACAACTTGGTGGGATACCCTCTCACAGTGGTTCCCTTGGTTCGCCCCCCTCGTCGGCCACCTCCTATTGCTTCTCCTCATAGTAGCATTTAGTCCTTGTATTCTTAATGCCCTCACTAGGTTTATCACTACTCAAATTGCTAAAATCAGACTCCAGTTGCTCCTTACTCACTATTGCCCCTTAGAAGATGAAAATGATGCCCTCTAAACTAGGTGTTTAAAGAGGCATTAAAGGGGGGGATGATAAGGGAAATCTGTGTCCTAAGATGGCCTACCGAGACAGTGAGAGAGTCCCAGCCCCTGCCCCGGGGCTCTTCCGGGTTCTTTTCCCTGCTCTGCTTCCCATGCGCACACCAATCCGGGTTCCTCTCCCTGCCCCGCTTTGCGCACGCGCCAAAAGTGCCAAGTATGTGGAAGTAGAAGTGTATAAACTACCCCCTTTGTTTGTGCCCTGGGCTCAGACCTTTGGAGATCACTCTCCCGTGAGCCCGCCGGCGGTAAATAAACCTCCTATCCAGGATCTCTGAGTGCCGCTTGGTTCTACCACCGGGCGATGCAGTCCAGGTTCCGTAACAGTGGGATTTCAGAAATTACAGCCTTGTCCTATCTGGACCAGCAGGAGAAGAAGCGGCAAAAAGAAATCCAGCCTAGGAGAACCTGTCCTGGTTCTGCCACAACCTGAGTGCTGGAATACACGTTACTTTCCTTCCTCCCAGTCACCGCTGGGCCTCGGTCCGCCCACTGATCCAATAATTGGGCTGAATTAGACCCGTGGTTCTCAAACTGCCCTCTACATCAAAAATCACCTAGAGGGCTTATTAGAACATAGATGACTAGGTCCCACCCCCAGAGTTTCTGATTCAGCACGCCTGGAAAGGGGTCTGAGAATCTGTATTTCTTAACAAGTTCCCGGCTGCTGACCTAGCACCACACTTTAAGAAGCACTGGTCTAGCTCTTCACTAAGACTCCTTCCAGCCATAACATGCTATGAGTCTAGTCTACTCCTTAGCTTACACTGGATGGAGAGTTTGGACTGTGGGCCAGGAAACCTCGTTTGGGAGGAGGTCTTTCCCAAGCCTAACAAGATCACACTGTGCCCCCTCAACCACTTTTCGGCTTTTGCTACCACAAAGACCCTTTGACCAGCGAGTCCTGGGCTCCAGAAATGCCCAGCTGCTTCTCAGCCTGCTGGAAAATGTTGATTTTCTCTTTCTCCCTTGGCCAAACTCTGTGGGTAGCGTGGCTCCTCGACACGTAGGCCACACAATCGGTTCTCACAACCCACTTCCTCAAGGTGATCCCATGTCGTTCTGCTGTCCATGATAAACAGCTCCAGACTGGGCAGCCCAAACGGAGGGGAAGCCAGCCTGCTGTGGATCTGGAAAGTTCCCCAGAGGCAGATAGATGGCAGCTGCTTTGCTGGCCCAGCCTGAGGCCAAGCCACAAGCTGGGAGGACATCTCGAGCCCAGGCTGCCAACCAGTGATGCAAATTGCCCCTGCAGGGCCTGGCCAGGTCAGAGGGGGCCAGAAGAGCTGGAACTCTTGAGTGACAGCTGAGCAGGGAGACACTCTTCAGCCTTCCACTAAATCACTAAGAGGTTTCTGAAACAGGTGGCTCAAATTTCCTTGAAAACCCCGAATAATCCCCCATTTGAAGTGTGCGCGAATCTTGTTGTCACCACCTAGTATTAATGGGCAGGCACCACAGAAGGAAAAAGGGGTTTTCGGCTGCATTTTTGCACACTGACTGGCCTGACAAGCTCAATAAAAGCTTAAACAAATATTAAAAAACACACAGAGAGTCAGGCTGGTTTAAATTAACTTCCCAAGCACTTCACCTACTATAGGAAGAAATTATAATAAAATGTCAGTGCAAAAATAAACCACGCATGGAAATAAAAATAAAACATAAAATGCCCTCTTACAACTCACTACTCAGTACGATTTTGTTCATAACAACATATCATTGTACATGAAGTTTTCATAGTCCTAAAGTGTATTTGAGCATTAGGAATGTTGACTCCGAAAAATTCATATTTTACACGTTGGGAAACTGTCCCTTTCCCAGAAGTCTTATGGATTTAAACCATTAACACACACACACACACACACACACACACAACTCTGTTAACTCTGAAATGATAATTTGTCCAAATGGAATATGCTGCTTGACCTGTGACCCCAAATTCCGTTTCTCTTAGGCATCTTCAATCCTTAGCCTGCCGCTTAGGCTCCGCAATACCCTTTTCCTCACTGCAGGAGAAGGTGAGATATGACAGGCTGATAGGTGACAGGTTCATTCCAGCCATCCTGAATTCTCACCCACAGGTGGAGTTTATGAAGGGGAGAGTTTATGAATCCTTGGATTCACGGGCTGTGGCTTGTCACATCTTCCAACCTTGGTGCTTACACTGAGCCAGATATAATGAGATTAAAAGGGAAGAGTGCTTGGTGCTCTCTTTCCAAGATGGAATAAAGAGAAAAAAAGAAGGCAGGAAAAGCAAAGAGAAAGGAAAGAGGGAAGGGAGGGAGGGAGGAAGGGAGGAAGGAAGAAAGGGAGGGAGGTGAAGGAGGGAAGGAGCGGGGGGAGGAAGAGACAGAGAGAGGAGGGAAGGAGGAAGAGAGGGGGGAGAGGGAGGGGAAAAGAAAGGCAGACAAGCGAGCTCCCCCTGCTCAGTTCATCCTTAAAAGTTCTTTCACAGTCTCGTTACTCCCACTTGGTCTATTCAGCCCAGCTGGTCTATCCTCACTTCCCAATCAGAGAGTGCGGGGGCTAAGAAAGACCTTGTGGGCCCACGTGCCCTTCCTTCCCCGTCTAGCTTTCTGTCACTCCTCAGAGGTGATTTTCCGGGGGGAGGGTTTTCCTGGCAGGGTCTGGGTGGAGCAGCATGGTACAGATCTATGTCTGGCTCCCAGCAAGACTTTCCAGGGGGAACCCATGCTAGCCTCCCCTTCCTCCAGGGTCCTGTCAAGAACTCTCACGGAGTGCTCCTGCACCAGAGAGTCCTGCAGAGGAAGCAGGGACAGCAGTGGAGAGGAAACAAGCGGTCGTCGGACACACGGAAGTACACACACGTATGACTATAACTGGGTGCCTCCATATGTAGACGCACATATAGATGCCTTTAGATCTTTCCTGGTGCGTTAATTCCGACCTTCCCAAGAGAGTGGGAGTTGACTCATCAGCTGGCAGAGTTTGGACAGCCATGCCAGGGATGTTAGGCCTGACCATCCCTCCAGGATGGACGAGCGGACATGGAGGGCCACACAGACAGAGCGTGAGGAGGTCCAGTCCAGAGGCTGAACACAGACTAAAAAAATGCAACTTATTTCTCTAATCTGCTTGTGCTGATGGTGCCAGAAACAAATACCAGCAGGCCTGGAAGAAATGTTTGTGTTCATTTGCGTCGGCTCTGAGCTATCCACCCCGAAGTGGAAGGAAAAAGAAGAGGAACACCCTCCGGAGCTGTTTTGTCTGGATCACTGGACCCTTTTTGCCCCCTTCACCTATAGGAGGGAGAGATGGGGGTTGTGGAGCCCCCCACACTGAGGACCTGAAACAGCCCCTTCAGTTTCCCACAAACAAGTTTCAGAAGCGGAAACTAGCTCTGATTCCCCAGGGCAGAAATTGAGAGCTCCGCTCTAAAACACTTCCTCTGCCCGGTGACGATGTGAGGAGGAATTCCCACAAATCCCCTTAGCTGTCATGGCTTCCGCTCCCCAGCTTGGGCAAAGGCAGTCTGGGACATTCCAGCCCCCACCCCCACCCTGTTTGATCTATTTGGCTCCTGGATGGGCCTGGAGAACTATGACATACATTTACCTTCCCTATTTTTCCTCCTGGAGTTGAGACACATCCAAGTGTGACCAGGCTGTGGAAAGAGGTCTGGTCAGCCCAGCAGCATCACCCAGGGGCTCTTCCCTCTCCTCAGAGAAGACAAGAACTTCAAGGAAGGGATGGGGAGGACACAAGCAGCAGAGCACAGCATTAAGGCAAGAACTGTGGAGCCAAACAACCCAGGCCTGGCGGGGCCCCGCTGCTCCCAGCTGTGTCAAGGGGCTGACTTGAGCTCCTATCTAACAGAACCGGCATAGGGTCCCACAAGGTAAGCTTAGAAAAAGCAGTTGGCACAGCTGGGACATGGCAAGAACCTGGTAAAAGTGAGTGGCTACAGCTGACCCAAAAGGTCTGCTACCTTTGCAACAGCAAAGTCGCAGTGCTTCCTGCCCCCCCACAAGTGTTCCCCAATCCCATGTGCACGGACCACAGTCACCACATGGGGTCTGCTCGGCTCTTGGGCTTCAGCTCACATAGTCCCTTATAAAAAAAAATGGTCAACATCTTTGGCAATGTCCATGCCAGCCACGCTTCACACAGGTGTTCCTGGAGCTTCCTGTCCATCTGAGGCCACAGGTGGAGTCCTGGGGTCTGAGCAGAGTCCAGGAGGTCCCTGCTAAGCTGTGAGCCTCACTCAGCCAGCAGGTCACCAGAGCATCTGTGCTCATGCCTCTGGTCTAACTTCGGCTCCTAATTTCCAACATGGGCCGTGAGGAATCATCTACCTTTGAGGGTCCTCAGTTACTCCATCTGGAAAACTGGAGGGTGTTAGGAACTGAATTGTGTTCCCCCCAAATTCTTGCATAAAAGCCCTAACCTCCAGTGTGACTATATTTGGAGATAGGGCCTATCAGGAGACAAGAAAGGTTAAATGAGGTCATGAGGGTGGGGCCTCTCCATAAGGACACTAGTAGAATTAGTGTCCTTACAGGAAGAGGAAGAGACACCAAACTCATTCTCTTCCCATGTGTACACAGAGAAGGGTCCTTCGGAGGGCACAGCAAAAACAGGGAGGACACAGCAGGAAGAGAGGTCTCACCAGAAACCAACGCTGCCAGCACCTTGATCTTAGATCTTAGATCTTAGCCTCCAGAACTGTGAAAAGTAAATTTCTGTTGTTGAAGCCAACCATTCTGTGGCATTTTGTTATGGCAGCCTGAGCAGACTAACAGGTGAGATACAGAATCAGTGCTCTGTGGAGTAAGGGGTACATTAGAGATGCCTCAAAGGCTGGGCAAAGAGAGCCTGAGGAGATAGGACTCCTGATCATTTATACCTCACTTTGCTGGAAACTGTACCAACTGTAGCTGTTTTGTTTTTGTTTTTGTTTTTTTTAAATTGGGGTTTAAGCTTTTTTTTTTTTTGCCTCAAGGAAATTTCCTTTTTTTTTTAAGATTTTATTTATTTATTTGAGAGAGACAATGAGATAGAGAGAGAGCATGAGAGCGGAGAGGGTCAGAGGGAGAAGCAGGCTCCCTGCTAAGCAGGGAGCCCGATGTGGGACTCGATCCCGGGACTCCAGGATCATGACCTGAGCCGAAGGCAGTCGCTTAACCAACTGAGCCACCCAGGCGCCCTCAAGGAAGTTTCCTTGATGAATAGCTTTTTTTGAAACCCCAGGACTAAAGGATTTTTAAAAGTTCATGCTTGCCATCCTCACAGTATTCTATCACTTATGCTAAAGGATTATGAAGTCACAGGACTCAAGGACCTGCCTGGTTTGAAGTGTCCAAGGCTTGGGAACAGTTCTGGTTGCCAACATTAAGGGTGCATTTGCCAGGTCCCAGGCTGTCTTCCATGCTTTACATTTATTAATCCATTCAATCCTCCTCCAAACCTTATGAGGGGTGATATCATCATCATTTTACAAATGAGATGATGCTTTACATCATCATTTTACATCATTATGGCTCACACAACTTCAGCCCTTTACTCAGGGCCACACAGAGTGATCTGTTTGATTCCAAAGCCCATGACCATCCTCCACCATTCTAGAAGAAAGGAGAGGAAGTTATAAGGCAGTCATTCTGTCAGCAAGTGTAACCCCCAAACTCACCACAGCACAGACCTGCTATATATACTGAAGGGTCTGCCCCTACAATCTCAGGACCTAAGTAAATGAGCTGCTTCCTAATTCCCCCCAGAATTCTATGTATGTCATAAACAGGCATTCAGATCTGTTGCTCTAACTGGTTTTGGCATTTGACGTAACATATTTGGATTAGGTCCTCTAAAACACTAAGGTGAATTTATATAAAATGGGCAAATGATCATGTTGAAATCAGTGTTACTTAATATTTTCTTACTAGACCTGCAGGACTAAGAATGTCTCCTTACACATTCCAGATATTCATGAAAGAATGACCTGAATAACACTGTCATTATTTGGAGTTGAATGAATGATTGGCTACATCAAAACCCTCAAATAATATGCAGATATAATATTTGAACCAATAAGAGAGATCAGTAATATTGCTGAATGTAAAAATCGCAAAAAAAATCATACACTTCTATACATCAACAATAATCACCTAGAAATATAATTTTCTTGGGGCGCTTGGGTGGCACAGTTGGTTGAGTGTCCCAACTCTTGATTTCGGCTCAGGTCATGATCTCAGTGTCATGAGCTGGAGCCCTGTTGTGTCAGGCTCTGCCCTCAGCGGGGTAGTCTGCTTGAGATTCTCTCCCTCAGCCTCTCCCACAACCACCCCCACTTTCACATGGGCTCTTTCTCTAAAATAAATATTTTAAAAAATAAAAATGTATTTTTTTTAGATTTTATTTATTTATTTGAGAGACAGAGCAGGAAAGAGCACAAGCAGGAAGAGTGGCAGAGGGAGAGGGAGAAGCAGGCTTCCTGCTGAGCAGGGAGCCCGATGCGGGGCTCGATCCCAGGACCCTGAGATCATGACCTGAGCCAAAGGCAGATGCCCAACCGACTGAGCCACACAGGCACCCCAAAATAAAAATGTATTTAAAAAAAAGAAATGTGGGTCACCTGAGTGGCTCAGTTGGTTAAGTGTCTGCCTTTAGCTCAGGTCATAATCCTGGGGTCCTGGGATGGAGCCCCGTGTGGGGCTCCCTCCTTGGTGGGGAATCTGTTTCTCCCTGTCCCTCTGCTCTTCCCTGCCACTCATGCTCTCTCTCTCTCTCTCTCATGCTCACTCTCTCTTTTTCTCTCTCAAATGAAAAAAAATCTTTAAAAAGTGTAGTTTTCTTAAAAAGACACCCATTTCTAAAGGCCACCAAAAACTTTTTAGATATGTAGGAATAAATCCAGAAAAGATATGTAAACCTTCTGTGGAAAATGATCAAACCTCAAATGACACTTGAAAGATCTAAATAAATGGAGACAAATACAATGTTCTCAGGTAAGAAAATTCAAAATCATAATTATATCAATTCTAGCCAAACTCATCTATATCATTAATGCAGTACCTATAAAAATCCCAACAAATATTTTTAGGGACTTGGAAAGCTGTTTCAAAAATGTTTATGGTAGAGCAACTATCCAAGAAAGCCAAGGCCCTTGTGATAAAGAGTAAGTTGGTGGCGACCTACTCAACCAGATACCATGATCTACGGTTCAAGCTGGAGAAATAAAAGACAGGGTTCATTGGAATAAGGGCAGATGAATGGACTAACTAAAAGGAAGAGAGAACCTAGAACAACATCCATGTACATATGGAAGTTTGATTTATGACCAAGAAGATACTTCAGATAGCAGATAAACTCTGGACTAATAAATGGTGCTGAGACAATTGGTTAATTACATAGAAATAAGTGAAATTGCATCCCTGCTTCATATATACCAAAAAATCTATTCTGGGACTTCAATAGCAAAAATAAAACTGCAAAATCCTTAGAAGGCAACAAAAGAGGGACACCTGGGTGGCTCAGTTGGTTAAGCATGCAACTCTTGATTTTGGCTCAGTTCATGATCTCGGGGTTGTAAAATTGAGTCCCATGTTGGGCTTCCCGCTCAGCAGGGAGTCTAAGATTCTCTCCCTCTCCCTCTCCCCCTCTCCCCTGCATGCTCGCTCCCTCTCTCTAAAATAAATAAATCTTTTAAAAAAAGGCAACACAAAAAAATATTTGTCTATGCTCAAGGATTGAGAAGATTTTCTAATCAGGAATAAAAAGCCCAGGGGCACCTGGGTGGCTCACTTGGTTAAGCATCCGACTCGATTTCAGCTCAGGTCACGATCTCAGAGTCATGAGGTAAGTCCCGTGTCAGGCTCTGCAAAAGACTGCTTAAGATTCTCTCTCTCTGGGGCGCCTGGGTGGCTCAGTTGTTAAGCGTCTGCCTTCGGCTCAGGTCATGATCCCAGGATCCTGGGATCGAGCCCCGCATTGGGCTCCCCGCTCAGCGGGAAGCCGGCTTCTCCCTCTCCCACTCCCCCTGCTTGTGTTCCCTTTCTCGCTGAAAAAAAAGAAAAAAAGGTTCTCTCTCTCCAAAAAAAAAAAAAAGATTCTCTTCCTCTCTCTGTGCCACTCCTCACCCGTTTGTGCACACATGCTCTCTCTCAAAAAAAAATAAAATAAAATAAAGGAAACAACCAATAAATTCAACTACATCTGAAAAAGAGAAAAGCTACTAGGAATAACAAAGGATTAATATAGAGAATATATAAAACACTCTATAAATCAAAAATAAAAATAAAAAATAAATTAGGGGTGCCTGAGTGGTACAGTTGGTTAAGCAACCTACTCTTGATTTCAGTTCAGGTCATGATCTCAGGACTGTGAGATTGAGCCCTTTATTGGGGTCTTGCTGGGTATGGAGCTATGGAGCCTGCCTAACATTCTCTCTCTCTCCCCCCATCCCCCCTGAAGTAAATAAGTAAATAAATAAATAATAAACATGAGCAAAGGCCTTAAAGTATTTCACAAAAGAGGAAACACAAATGGTGTGTCAACATGTGAAAATATGCTCAACTTCGTTAGTCATAGAGAAATGCACATTAAAGCCTGGATGAGATGCTCTCTCACACCACGTTTTTTTTCCTTAAAGATTTTATGTGGAAAAGAAAAAAGAAGAAAAAGATTTTATGTGTTTATTTGACAGAGAGAGAGAGAGAGAGAGCACAAGCAGAGGGGAGGGGCAGAGGGAGAGGGAGAGGGACAAGCAGACTCCCCAGTGAGCATGGAGCTGACAAGGGGCTCGGGCTCAACATGGGGCTCAATGCTGGGCCCAACCCCAGGACCCTGAGATCATGACCTGAGCTGAAGTCAGATGCTTAACCGACTGAGCCACCCAGGCGCCCCTCAAACCACATCTTATCACTCCTACTCCTTCACACCTACCAGACTGACTACAACTAGAAAAGTTGGTCAATCCAGGTCCTGGAGAAAATGTGGAGCATCAGGAACTGCCATCTACTGCTGATGGTAACATAAATTGGTACAACCACTTTGAAAAAAAAGTTTGGCCTTACCTAACAAAGATTAATATGCATGCTTTCTATCAACCAACAATTCCACTTCTGTGTTAAGTATCCCAGACAAACTCCTGCCCAAGGCGGGACAGGCGACAGGCGCAGATGTTCTTAGCAGGGTTGCTAGGGAGATCCAGGGCCTGAGGGAGGAAGAGAGGCTCTCAGGGCACAAAAGGTAAGGTGACATTCAGCTCAAGGGTTGTTGTAGGCTGGTACCTCTAATATCACACCCAGGGTGTCTACAGCAGGTGGCGGGGCAGGGGTTGAATAGTGGTTCCCCAAAAGACATGCGCATGTCTTGAAACCTGTGAATGTGATCTTATTTGGAAAAAGTCTTTGAAGATGTAGTTAAGTTAAAGATCTGGAGATGAGATCATTCAGGATAATCTGGGTGGGCCCTAAATTCAGCGATAAGCAAGCTTGTAAGAGATAGATAGAAAAGAGACACAGGAGAGAAGGGGAAGGTCATGTGAAGACAGAGGCAGGGACTGGAGCCACAAGCCATTAAGCAAGCAACTGCTGGAGCCACCAGAAGCTAGACAAAGCAAGGAAGGACCCTCTCCTGGACCTCTTAAAAGGGGAGTGTGGCCCTGAGGCATTTCAATTACAGACTTCTGGTCTCCAAAACCGGGAGAGAATAAATTTCTGTTGCTTTAAACCATCCCATTTGTGGTCATTTGCTAAGACAGCTACAGGAAAATAACAGTGTCTCTCTTGCCTCACTGTAGCCCCACCTCTGTTGTTCGAAAGAGTAAAAAGAGGAAACAATCCTATTGTCCATCAACAGCAGAATGAATTGTGGTGTTATTTTGCAATGGAACATTATAGCTGAATGAATGAACTGCAAGGACATGGGTCCATTTGAATGAATGGCAAATGCTGAGTGCAGGAGCAAACCAGAGAAAACTATAAGTATGGTTCCCATTTATATACATTTTTTTTAAAGATTTTATTTATTTATTTAAGAGAGAGAGACAGCGAGAGCAGCAACACAAGCAGGGGGAATGGGAGAGGGAGAAGCAGGCTTCCCGCTGAGCAGGGAGCCCGATGTGGGACTCGATCCCAGGACCCTGGGATCATGACCCGAGCCGAAGGCAGACGCTTAATGACTGAGCCACCCTGGCGCCCCCCCATTTATATACATTTCAAAAGGAAACAATGTATTATCCACACACAGATAGTGAAGTATAAAGATAAGCAAGGGATTAACCAAAACAGTGATTCTTTCTGGGAGGGAGGGGCAGGTGATTGGGAAGAAGCGCTCAGTACATAAGGTTGTGGGATCTAAGCTGGTCGCTGGGTAAAGCAGTATTTCTTCTATTCTTCCTCTTTATACTTTACATGTACCTTATATAGATTTTATAATATCTTTGATATAATTTATAATAAAAATTAATTAACAAAGAAAGTATAGGCTTATGGAAATTAACCCAGTGTGCTGTTTCTTCTCAGATGAAAGAGTCCTTAGGACCTGGGCAGGCGAGGTCGGAAGTCACTCAGTCAGGGGCTCCCGGGGGGCTCAGCGGGTTAAGCGTCTGACTCTTGGTTTCAGCTAGGGTTGTGACCTCAGGGTCGTGAGATGGAGCTCTGCCCTGGGCTCTGCACTCAGCAGGGAGTCCGCTTGAGATTTCTCTCTCTCTTCCCTTCCCTTTGCCCCTCCCCATACCCCTGGCTCATGGTCTTTCTCTCTCTCTAAAAAAATTAAAAAAAAAAAAAAAAATCACTCAGCCAGGCACAGACACATCTGCACCAAACTCCGAGGAGGGCAAATAGTGTGCTGGGCTTTGGGCTGCAAAATTTGTAGGGAAAGATGGTGAGAGCTCAGCCAAGAGAAGGAACGTGCGCTGACTTATTTGCAAAATTAATTTGCAAGCTGAAATGTATTTAAGAGCCAGGACATTTTTGCTCCCCGAAGCCTGAAAACTTTAGATGATTGATAAGGAGATAAATCTACCAACTGGATAAATTCCATCCAGTAAAAGATGGAGGATTGACCACATGTATTTAACAGTCCAAAGATGGGATTTTTTTTTTTTTTGGAAATACATAAACCCAGAAGGACAACAGCAAAACAAAGCAAAACAAAACAACATCCAGGTATCAACAAGAAAAAGAAAGCAAGAGTACACATCTCTTGATGAAGACTGAGTAAAATACAGAATTGTTGAATCAATATATTGTACACCTAAAGATAATATAACACTGTATGTGAAAGAAATAAATGAAGGGAAGGAAGGAAGGAAGGAAGGATGGAAGGAAGGAAGGAAGGGAGGGAGGGAGGGAAAATGAAAACTGGAAAGCAGATGGATGAGTGGTCACTAATTTAGCAGGTGAATCCTAAGCCAGCAGCTGGGCAGAGGGCTCACAGGGGACAGCACCAAGTATCTCTGGAAGTGGGGCAAAGGCGGACGCTAAGGGCTGGAGAATGGGTTGAAAGGCTGTTGGCAGTGTGGCCAGATTCCCTTCCCTCCCATTCACCTTGCAGTCCTGGGCCTGCCCCTCCCTGAGGCTGGCCCCCAGGACGCTGGAGGTTTATTCTCTGAAGAGGGAAGCATGGAGGGTCTCTTTCCTGGGGGCAGCAACTCAGTTGACAACAGTGGGATTTACATCAATGTTTACATACCCTGGGCAGAGACACCCCCAGCCCTCTGCCCCGCATGGGTTCCCCAGAAGGCTGGCAGCCAGGCAAGCTAAGTGTAGTAATTAGTTCCCTGAAGAGCTCAATACTCGCCAGCTCTCATTACTGTGTCATTAGTATGTCTCTCTCCTTCCCTGGGGTCCACCGCGGAGGGCCAGGACTGGAGCCCAGACATCCACCCAGACCTTCCAAGCCCAAAGTCTTCCACATTTTCCCAATGGTTCCCCCAACTCAGGCAGACACTCCCCTCTGACCCCATCCCCCATCCCCCATCCTCACTTACCCCCCTTTCCCAATTTCAACAATAAAATATACTGGTCAAATTAGTTGGCATCCCCTCAAACAGGCTGAGGGCCTGGCTACCTTTCTCTGCCCTTGGTTAGCTCAACTCAGACTCCCTCACCCATGCTGCTCTGGACCACAGGGATTGCTCCCTCACCTTCTTCCAGCCTTACACTGGGAGAGGGTTTTCTGGAAATTTGGACGAGATATGAGGAGTCCCCAAGGGTCTTAAAACCCACAGGGCAGAGTCTGATCTTCACGGACCATCCCTGAACGCTTGCTGGTCACAGCCAGGGTGTAGGTGATGGGTATCCATTCTCCCAAGCCAGGGAGAGATCAAACAACTGCTTCGAGACCCTCAAAGGAGAAGAGAAAGCAGCAGTAGCTTGTGTGGCTTCTAAAAGTGAAATGAAAACCTCTATGTCCCCTGCTCATGCCACCCCATTGCTGCCAGCACCAGATGGGGGTTCAATTGTGTCTAAGAGCCTTCGGAGGGATATGGTGATGAAGCCGTTTCACACAAAATGCAGTGGCCTCCAGACTATTGGGAGGCCAGGAATAGCGTTCGGATGGTTCACAGTCCCACCCAGCATGGGGGGCACCCGGGCCCAGCTAACCTGTCTCAAGGGCTTCACTGGGACTGTTGGCCCCTGCCCTCCGGAGTCACAGATCTGCCTGAGCGGTCTGCTCCGTAAGTCGGCGAGGGCCCTGACTGACTTAGCGCCTCACAACAGAGACCCCATAACGAGTGACCAAAAAAAGAGCAGAAATACTCGTTAGAACCCAAGAGGAATTCTGAAAAGATCCTCCACACCCACCCCCTCCCTGCTGCAACCCCAACTGTCATCAGCTCAAGCCACAAAGCCTTCATCCCTGGGGAGCCCCCACCGCTATTCTTCCCTGCGGGTCCCACACAGCCAGGACAAGAAAGCATTCCTTTCAGTGGGCCAGGAGGAAGTGGGCCCGGCCCTGCCAAGCAGGAGGGGAAAAGGATTCCATTCCCATTGTTCTCACCCAGACTGCCCAACAATGGAAGAAGGAGCAGGAGGAAGGAGGCGCCCTGAGACTCTGTCGGACCTGCTCCAGCAGCACTAACTGGGTCCAAACTCCCAGTTGTCAGTTGTGTCTTCTCCCTCCCTCCGTCTCTTCCCTAGATTTCCTACACCCCTCTCCTTCCTGCCCCCCACCCCCCCAACCCCTGTGTCTTCAGTGTTCAGGCTGGGGACAGGGGGACCATGCTCCAGCCCCGAGGCCGCCACCTGTGGCCGGCCCTTGCTTGCTTCTCAGGCTCTCTGCAGCATTCTTTCTTGCATCCCATAGCCACAACCAAGAGTTAAAATCTGGACCCGGGGCACCTGGGTGGCTCAGTTGGTTAAGCGACTGCCTTCAGCTCGGGTCATGATCCTGGAGTCCCGGGATCGAGTCCCGCGTCGGGCTCCCTGCTCGGCAGGGAGTCTGCTTCTCCCTCTGACCCTCTTCCCTCTCGTGTTCTCTATCTCTCATTCTCTCTCTCTCTCAAATAAATAAATAAAAAATCTTTAAAAAATAAAATAAAATCTGGACCCGACCCCAGTCCTTAGACTACACACACACACACACCCATACACACACACACACACACAGACACACACACACACAGCGTGGGTTACTCATCAAAATCACTTTCTTCCATTATAGTCATCAACCCCATATACTCACAGGCCAGGCGTGTGATAGCTAAGGGTGGGTGACAAATGACCAATAATCATTTGTGCCAGGTACTGGAGATATGGCAGTGAACGAAACAAAGATTGCTGTCCTTATGAAGCTTATGTCCAAAGAGGCAGCTCTTTCCTTGCTTTCTGCTCTCACCTGTGTGCCAGATCTATGTGGCAAAAAAAATGCCCCTCTCGGCAATGCAAGCCAGGAGTGCTATAATATGGTATAGTAGCTAGGAAGAGGGTTTTTGCCGCTAACTAGAACCAGGTTCGAGGCCTGTTTCTACCCATTTGCAAAGTGCATAGCCATAGGAGAATGTTTCTTAGCCTTCTGAGTTTCCTCATCCGTAAAATGGGGTTTTATTATTAGATAACCATTACTGTTTAGGGTAACAGTTAATTATCACAGGGATTGTTATGAGGATCCAATGAAAAAAGGCATGTCAAGGGCTTGGCCCAGAGTCAGGCATGTAATAAATAAATGCTCAGTAAACATCAGGTGTCATCATGGGGCCATTCCTCCCGGGGGAAGCTGTCTATAGGAAGGAATCTCTGTCCTGGTTTACAATATACTTAACAGAAGTTCCATTTGTCCTGACTGCCCCCTTTTCTGCAACATCTGATTGTGAGCCAGCTCCCAGACCAGACGTTCCTTGGGCTGCTTATTTCCTATTTGTCCATATGCTCACCACAAAGGCAGAGGAACCTCTGGGTGACGCTCACACTTAGGAGTTATAATTGCAACCTTGAGGCCAATTCAGAGAGTCAGGGGATGGGACCCAATGAAGACAAACTCTCCTTATGTTTCAGATATCTGAGGTCCTAGAGAAGAACAACCCAGGAAGGTTTTTCATTATGTCATTGGGCTATCTGAGAGGACTCTTCCTGAGCTACCAAACCAAGAGAGAACTCACATCAGCTATCACATCTCCTCACATCTCATCAGCTCTCTGTGTACACGAGTCCATTGTGTTGGGACAAAAATATAGGTCCCATCTTGAGGAGCTTCCCAAAAGGGAGAGCACAAGGATGTCTGAAATCATTCACTGAACATGGTGTATGCAGGACCAGGGTGGGCACTGTTACCATATTGCTGCAAATAAATCTTGCCCACAAATGATGTCTACCTCTTCGTGTCTGCAGGGAGTGTGGGAAAACCATTCTCAGCGTAGACACACAACAAGGCCCTGAGTTTATACACCCCGCTTCCCTGAAGGTGTTAAGTCCTAGTCTCATCTGGGGGTCATTTATACAGATATTAGAAGACTCAATGAAACAGCTGAGGAGAACATCATCTAATCCTATTGTCTTACACAAATGTGCTTTCTGAGTTCTTCTCACCACAAACTTGATTTAATGAAGCCTAGTGCTGCACACAGCATCCTGCTAAGTGTTACCACATTTTTTTGCCTGTTGTCACTGTACCTCTGACATTTAAGGAGGTTCTGTTGAGCTCTGAGGCTCCTAGACACAAAGAGTAGAGAAAAAGGGGGCACAGCCAACATTTCTCTTGGTTTGTTGGTCTGAGGATCTGGGGCAGGCCAAGATACGGCAGGGTGTAAGTCAGATTTCTCCATGTGTGTGTTGGGGGTGGAGGTGGACAAGTGGTCTCACTTGTCTTGTCCTTCCATGTACACTAGTCCACTGGAATGGGGGGTTCAGCACCAGCTCAGAGATCCCCAAGGTGACTGGTCTGAGGTGAACACACAATGACCTCCGGAAGGGATAGGACTACATCTGCTTTACTAATTATGAGAGCCCCTGGAGCCTAGCAAGACAGTTGGCACATAGTGGACCCTGCATCAATCAGAGTCTGGAGAGGAAATAAGTACTATACTCAAATTGGATCCATGAATATTTTAATGAAGGTTCTATTTACAAACCTGAAGGAAAGTAATGAGGGACAGTGCGGTGTCCCAGGGCGAGCCATAGTGGGGGATCTTTCACCGGGGTCAGAGGAGGGAAGTGGGGCCCAGGTGCAGTGGTCCACCCTGTCCAGCCCTTCAAGTCACAGAACAGGGCAGAGAAGGGAGGGGTTGGATCTGGAGGGGCGAACGGAAGACATCCAGCCCTCATATGAATTTTCTGGTTGACTGAGAAGCCAGCCTCTGACCAAGGATGAAGCTAATAGGGAAAGAAGCCAGAGGATGTTCCTCTGGGTTATTGCGCTTTGTGGGCAAAGTCAACTCACTGAGTCCTTATGCACTAAGCACCAGATTAAGGGCATGACAGAAATGATCTTACTCAATCTTTACAACATCCCTATGAGGTCAGCAATATTGTTATCTCCATTTTATTTTTATTTTTAAAAATATTTTATTTATTTGTCAACGAGAAAGAGAGAGAGAGAGAGAGAGAGGGCACAAGCAGGGGGAGCTACAGAGGCAGAGGGAGAAGCAGACTTCCCGCCGAGCAGGGAGCCGGACGCGGGGCTCGATCTCTGGACCCTGGGCTCACGACCTGAGCTGAAGGCAGGGGCTTAACGACTGAGCCACCCAGGAGCCCCCCTGATCTCCACTTTGAGGAGGAGAAAAATGAGTCTCAAAAGGTTTTTGTAATTGGCTCAAGGCCCATACTTATTAAATGAAGGAACGGGATTCAAGTCTAATCCTACTTCCCCATTTCCCAAGCTTTCATTATGAAAATTTTTGAACGGAACAAATGTTGAAAGAATAAAACAAGGAGCATTCTTAAATTAACCACCTACATTCGACAATTGTAAATATTTTGTCATATTTACTTTATATGTATATAAAATTACCAGAGTTTTATTTAGAAAAAAACATAAAATAAGGGGAAAATATTCCCTGATGCATCTTCCAAAAGAACGGCGTTCTCCTCATAATCAGCCTACTATCACACCTAAGAACATTAACGCCACTTTCCCAATAGCAAGCAAAGTAGTTTAGAGCCAAATTTCTCTGGTATTCCCTAAAACATCGTTTTACTTTTGTTCTTTATTTGCAACACGAACCAATTAAAGTTTGTACAATGCATGTGGTCATCATATATTTTTAGTCTCTCTTAATCTAGAACTGCCCCCACCCAACTTTTTTATTTAAACGACAGTGGCTTTCTGAAGAGTCCGGACCTGATATCTTACTGAACATTCCATATTCTCAGTCCGTTTCTTCATGATGTCATTTAAATCGTCCCTGTATCCCTCTTATTTCTATAAACTGGAAGGAGAGGTTGCATTGTATTCGGGTTAAACGTGTTTACTAAAAGTGCTTTCCAGGTGATGCTGGTCACTCCCACTGCAGCCCCTCAGGGTGCCTCTGATGGCAAGAGACCCTCAGCGCCTGCACTCTTACCTGCCAGTCAAGGGCTCGTTCCCCAGCCAGGGGAGAGACAAGCTTGCCTGCCCTTAGAAAAATCCAGACTGGGGAATTCCTCACTGACCATTGTCTGCAAAAGAGAATAAAAATCCGTGGAAAAGAAACAGGACAAAAACGGAGGACAGATGGCCTTGCCTTTGGTCTCGACACAGTGGTAACACACCTCCTTTTCCAATACTCCAAGGAGAAGGACAATGCCCCACTGTGAAGCGTGAACATGTAGATGGGTGCTTCATTCAGAGGGGAGCTGCCCCCCGGCCAGCAATCCCTTATTCACCACCAAGGATGTTTGCCTTTCTTATGTGCCCATCTTTGCTCATCAAGTTAAGTTCTTATTTTGGCCAAGGACTGTCCTGTTCCAAGAAATAAAAATCCACTCCAGGTAACCTAAGTGAAAAAGGAAATAAGGAAATGGGTACATAAACGTACAGACTCCTGGGGACCCCAAACGAAGAGCTGTCCAGCTCCTCTCAAACTACACCCAGATAAATACAGTAGATATGTTTGGGGGTGAGTGGACAGCACACAACCCCGTGTGCGTTCTAAAAGACTGGTTTTCAGTATACCCTCCTTTAGCCATTGGAATCCACCCTAGTGCAGTGAGATTCGGCCTCCCAGGAATTTGGAACTGCAACTAAGAGATGTGGGTCTCTTCTAGTTCCTAGAATTAAGGCCGTATGACTTCAGTAAAGCTGAGAAAGCCAGAGAGTGAAGAGTGAAGTTGCCCCACAGAAAAGCCAGGGGTGTGTCACAGGGTCCTGGACAAAGGAAATTGGCACTGCCCACAGGCTTCTCCGTAAGAGACCCCACTTCCTTCCACTACATCACCTTTCTGGCTTCAGCCAGCTTGTAATGAGTCTGTGTTACCTGCCACTAAATTGTCTTGACCGAACAGTAGCATACCAGGGCAGGGCAGGGGAGTCGTCTGCCCCTGTGGGGAGGAATACTTTGTCACTGACATTGTTTAGAATTGCTGGTGTATGGCAAGCAGTCCTTTGCCTTGTTTTCATTCTTGACTTTTTCATTGTCTAAAGACAATGCACCCCTTACTGCCCGCCAGGGATGGTTGGAGGGCTCCAAACCACCCTGCTCTTTGGACACCACTGTGACTAAGTCAGAGAGGACAGAACCAGCAGAGTTCGGGAAAGATTGTTTAAAGCTTTTGTTTCCCTCTGATTTCTAGGCCTTAGTTCAAATGTGCTTCTGGAGGGAGCCTCCCACAAGAATTCCCAAGAGGCCTGAAGTTTTCCCTCTGGCCAGCCTGAAGAGGGGCATAGGACAGGCTCTGCCTGTGGGAAGCTCCGTCCTGGGCATCAGCAGGGCCAGAGCGTGAGACGTCTACCTGTCCACAGCTCCAGCTAAGCACGTCTCCAGGGGCCACATCTAGCACCCGATCGAGGATTTTCCTCATGCAAGGAAGATGGCTGGTGTTCTCCACCTCCTCCTCCTTCAGGCATTCGCTCTTCTGTTAACTCAACGGAATCCAGCTCTTTAAAGGAAGGGAGGGTCAAAGATGGCAGCCCAGAAAGCTTCCCGGTGAAGAACTTATACACAAGACCTCAAGACACCATCCAAGTGTTGCCCCCTTTCCCAGAAACATTCCAAGAATATCTGCCTGTTCTCAGGCCTGTGGGGGTTTCCCCCTGAAAGAGGAGATGAAAGCTATCCCACAGAAGCAGGGCTGCCGCATGGTTAAGAACTGGTCTCTGGCCCGGCTGTCCGCTTCACCATGCAACAGTCAGTCCCTTTAGGCAGCTTACGAGATCTTAGCCTCAATTTTTAAAAAAACAACTTTATTAAAGCATAATTTACATATCATAAAATTTGCCCATGTTAAGCGTACAATTTAATAATCTTTAGTAAATTTACTAACTTGTGCAACCAGCACCATAATCTAATATTAGGACTTTTCTATGACTTCATTACATCTCTTAATGCCCATTAACAGTCAGTCCTCTTTCCTACCCTTAGCCGCAGGCAACCACTAACCTACTTTCTGTGTCCATAGATTTGCCATTCTGGATATTTCACATAAATGGAATCATGCAGCATATGGCCGTTTGTGTCTGGCCTCTCTCATTTCGCATGTATCAGGACTCCCTTCCTTTTTATTGCCAAATAATATTTCACTGTATGCAATATGTGTGTATTTATCCATTCATCAGTTGATAGACATGTGAATTAATAGTTTGGGGCTAGTATACACAGTGCTGCTATGAACACCTGTGTCTAAGTTTTTGTGTGGACACATGTTTTCAATTCTCTTGGGTACGTACCTTGGGTTGGGTATGGTAAATTGATGTCTCACTCTTTAAGAAACTACCAAGCTGGGAGCCTGGGTGGCTCAGTCAGTTAAGCGTCTGCCTTCGGCTCAGGTCATGATCTCAGGGTCCTGGGATCGAGCCCCGCATCGGGCTCCCTGCTCCGTGGGGAGTCTGCTTCTCCCCCTCCCTCTAATCCTCCTCCCCATCTGTGCTCTCTCTGTCTCGAAGAAATAAATAAATAAAATCCTGAAGAAGAAGAAGAAGAAGAAGAAGAAACAACTACCACGCTGTTTTCCAAAATGGACTCTGTCTCGATTTTACCATCTGCAAACTCAATATGCTGAGTCCACACGGTGTCCGCGCACAGTGAGGTCTGAAGGAGTCAAGGCGTGTGTACTACTTCAGAGTGCCTGGCTCATGGCCAGTGCTCAAGAAATGCTCTGTACTATAGCTAGCGGAGTTCGCTCCTGATTACTCGACTAATTCTTCCTCGCAGGCAAGGAATGTGTCTGATCTGAGTCTTTATCTCCAGACCTAGCAGAGTCTCAGAAACTCAAATACAGGGCGGAAGGGTTGCAATGCTGTCCCGGAGGCAGACAGGGCCGTGGGGTGGGGAGGGGAGGATGATTGTAGCTGAGCGCATCAAACAGGATACTCTCCGCACTTCAAGGTAAAGTATCCGGAATACCTCACCTTGGACTGAGTCCTGGGGCCCTCTATTTTCTCTTGGCACAGAGGAAGAATGATGGCGGACACTTTCTGCCTATTTTCTCTGTTCCCTGCAAAGTTAGGAGAACGACTTCCAAGGGCATCCAAACTGACAGTTCTGTCCAGTATCAAATCCCTCCCCACTACCCTCTGCCCACCAAGACTAGGAACAGGCGCCGGGATGCCCTCCATGGGGCTGGGCGACAGGCCTTAGAACTCACTGCTTCCCTCCTTAATAATGCTTCAGCTCCTTCCCACCCAACCTCCACGCCCCAGGCCCTAGCCTCTGTACCTCTGTCCTGTGTTGAGCTCCCCCACAGCCCTTCTGCACCCAGGACTCCCACTCTATGCAGGCCTGTGTGCACGACAGAAAGCCTGGGGGGGGGGGGTGGTGATGGTGTAGTGGCAGGCAGCCAGGAGAATCAGGGTTCACTGCAGGGCATACTCTCTGCTGGCCTTGCCCTTCCCCTCCTCCTGTGCCACTCACAGAGCAGAGGTAGAGCAGAAGACCAAAGAGCAGAAGCCTGAGCCCACCAATACACAGGAAGACCCCCAGCCTGATTTACAGGGGGCCTCGGTCCCGATGCACCCGAGTCGCTCTCCACCAGGCAGCGGCACCAAGAACATTCCAGCCACCAGCAGTCATACCCGCACCTCTGCGTCTCACATCTGCTGCAAGCTCACTCCCCATCAGTCCCACCAGTGGGAAACCTGCTCTGACTGGGGGGTGAGGGGTGGGGTGGAGGACACACTTCCCATCCCAGAGAGCAATTTCAAAATCAACACATGGCCAACCCAACAGCAAGCCAAAGGCATGTTTAAGGAAATCAGTGGAATGTATGCAATTAATTAAAGGGCAAGTCTCAAAGCAGACTAAATACTGGAAGTCAGGAACCGGAGTCCATGTCCCTTCATGATCGGAAAGGGGAACTTCCCGATTTGATTGCAGAAAGCAATTTACTTCAATTAGCAATGACATAAACAGGGTGATTGCTTAATAGGAGTACCGAATCTCTAAAATATAAACAGCCTGAATTGCATCCCTTACCATTACATTAGCAGAATGGGATTGCTTTTCCCAAGACAGGTTTGATTAACCCTTTAGGAGCCACCCCTCCCAAGGAGAGAACTTCATATCTCTTCTAAGGTCTTTACACAGTGAACTTAACATTTGTGGCACATTTGATTCATATGAGTCAATTTGCTCGTTGCTTTCATGACATTTCATATCAGGGGATATGCTTTATTACGTTCATTGTAAAAGATGGGGAAAACGAAGCTCAGAAATTTCAAGAGTGTGATCTTTTTTTTTTTTAAGATTTTATTTATTTGACAGAGAGACACAGCGAGAGAGGGAACACAAGCAGGGGGAGTGGGAGAGGGAGAAGCAGGCTTCCCGCAGAGCAGGGAGCCCGATGCGGGGCTCGATCCCAGGACCCCGGGATCATGACCTGAGCTGAAGGCAGACGCTAACGACTGAGCCACCCAGGCGCCCCTCAAGGGGGTGATCTTTTCAAATACAAATCCAATCAGGTCATTCCCCTGCTTAACTTAAAACCCTCCAAAGGCTTTCAAACTCTGTCATGACCTCAGAAGCCGCTCAAGATCTGCCTCCTAACTACTCCCCCTACCTCAACTCAAACCACTCTCCCACTGGCTCACCACATTTTACATTCTGTGGCCATGGCCTGTTCCTCAAGCATGGCAAGACTTTCCCACCTCAAGGCCTTTGCACTTGCTGTTCTCTTTGCCAGGAATGTTCTTCCTCCATTTCTGTGTAGGTAGGACGTCTTGCCTCCAGGTCTCAGGTCAAACATCACCTCCTTGGAGAGGCCTGCTCCGTCTGCCCGTCTTTCTCACTCCCTTTGGCTTTGGACCAGACCCTTAGCCAAAGTTATTCTGTTTACTGATGATGTATCTCTTGTTCGTCCACCCCCACCCCAAGCCCCATGAGAGCAGAGATTTTGTCTCCTATCTTGTTCACTGCACATGGTCAAGCACAGAGGAGGTAGACAGAAAATATCTGCTTAATAAAGGAAGCATAATCCCTTTTCTTTTTTTTTTTAAAGATTTTTATTTATTTATTTATTAGAGAGTGAGAGAGAGAAACAGCATGAGAGGGGAGAGGGTCGGAGGGAGAAGCAGGCTCCCCGCTGAGCTGGGAGCCCGATGTGGGACTCGACCCCGGGACTCTGGGATCATGACCTGAGCCGAAGGCAGTTGCTTAACCAACTGAGCCACCCAGGCGCCCCGCATAATCCCTTTTCTATAGATGAGAAAATTGAGGTTCAAAAAGTTAAGCCCCTTCATAAGGTCAAATAGGTGGCAAATTGCAGAGCTGGGGTTCAGACAGCTTCTTCCCACACAGCTCTACTACACAGCCCTTTTGACTTATTGAGAAGCCTCCATTCCCCTCATCTACACTCCCCCCCAACATTCTCACCATAACCACCCCAACCCCAAGAAGCAGGCACCCATGCAACCAGCTGAGAGAGCACTATAACCACAGCCCCAGAGCCAAATCTCTTCTTCCTACTGAAATTCCCTCCATCACTGGTACGTCAGTATTGTTGCTCCTCAGCTGGGCAATGTCTTCATTCCAAGAATGTAAATTCTGCAAGTTAAAGACCTCAACACCTTCTTCCTTTGGCTCCCCACCTGCAAGGACTGAGATTATGAACCGGGCTCCTCTTCAGAAATGCACTCCAGCCCAAGGAATGTGGAGAACATCGAAAAGCTGTTTGGAGGAGCTTAAGCTTCCGGGTGACTCCCACCCACCTACAGTCAAATCCCACCCTTGGCCCAAGCTCACACACAACCATTGAGTGGGGGCCATCTGGGCCTCATCCTAGGCTGGCTGTAAACTGGAAAGGGAAGACTGTGGAAGCAGAGAAGTGGTCAGGAGAAGACCTGAGATTGGATGAAGGTTGTGAAAAAAATGAGCACAAGAACCCCAGCTTTGGGCTGAGAAGAGCGGGACTATGAGCATTTCCCTGTGGCCAGGCAGCTGGGGTGGGGGCTGCCTGGAAAGCAGGGACCTTCCCCCTACCACTACGCCCTAGATGTCAGCTGCCTTTCGGTCTCAGGGTCTTCATCTAGTCCCTCTGCCCTGTCACTTGCGGGAGGTCAAGTACAGCTGTCATCACCGTCCCATTCTCCCAGCTCATTCCCTGTGTGACCTTGAGGGGCTTTAGCCCTTCTGAGGCCACTTTCTGCTTGATAAGGAGATTACAATATTCACCCTGCCTAGGGGCAGTGTTTCAACAGCTTTAAATAAGGTAATGAATGGGAAAATGCCCTGGAAAGCGTAAAATATAAAAGTACACTAAGGTGATACACTCTAGTTGAAGCCTAAGAAACGGATTTGAACATTTACTGAATGTCTCCTGCCCAAGTTGTGGTTCCCTATGCTCCATATTTATTTATTTATTTATTTATTTATTTATTAAAAGATTTTATTTATTTGACAGAGAGACACAGCAAGAGAAGGAACACAAGCAGGGGAAGTGGGAGAGGGGGAAGCAGGCTTCCCGCTGAGCAGGGAGCCCGATGCAGGGCTCGATGCGGGGCTGGATCCCAGGACCCTGGGATCATGACCTGAGCCAAAGGCAGACGTTTAACGACTGAGCCACCCAGGCGCCCCTCCCTATGCCCCATATTTAGAGGAAACTGGGGCTCTTGAGGCTGACAGAGCCCCTTGCCTCCCACTACAAAGCACCGAAGCCTAAATGTTAACCATTGTCTCTGCTGTGTGTGGGCACTGCACTCAGACCTCACCCAGTATCCTGGGGAGAGAGTAGTCTAGCTCAGGCCCTGAATGTGGGCTGAGGCACAGGGTACAAGATGAAGATGAAGATGGAGATGGAGAAGAGGCAGGGTCACAGGGCCTCCCAGGCCCAGGAAAAGTTTTTTGTTTTTCTGTTTCTGTTTTTTATTTTATTTTTTATTTTTTATTTTTTTAAAGATTTTATTCATTTATTCATGAGAGAGACAGAGGGAGAGAGAAGCAGAGGGAGAAGCAGGCTCCCAAGGAGCAGGGAGCCCGATGCGGGACTCGATCCCAGGACCCTGGGATCATGACCTGAGCCGAAGGCAGACGCTCAACCATCTGAGCCACCCAGGCGCCCCACTGTTTCTGTTTTTTAGATCTATTTATCTATTTATTGGGGGGGAGGGGAGGAGGGAGAGAGAGAGGGAGAGAAGCAGACTCCCCGCTGAGCACAGAGCCTGACTCAGGGCTCAATCCCACAACCCCAAGATCATGACATGAGCCAAAATTAACAGACACTTAATCAACTGAGCCACCCAGGTGCCCCAGGAAAAGGGTTTTGATTATTTGGCTCCAAATTACAATAAGCACTGCAAGGTCAACATCTCTAAATGCACCCCTGGAAGCGAGAGGCAGTGGCCCAGGGGGCAGGAGGGGCCGGGACGGGGTTGGAAGGGCATGGAGCGGGAAGAAGACACACTTGAATTCCAAACAAACTTTGAAGTTGGAACCCACGGGACCTGCCAGGTGTGGGCCGTGATGACCAAGAGAGTGCCCTACCGGTTGAAAATGCGTTGCAAAAAAGTAAAACAAAATTTCACAGCCTCCTGCTTTGCTGCAGACACTTACAAGATTCAAGGAGATTCTCAAACCTAGTGGATAAACAGGGAAAAACTCTTGCAAACAAGTTTCATGCCTGCCCTCAGGGAACAGGAATGTGTGGCGCCCCTAACCTGACTGGCTAGAGCCATCTGCTTCTTTCTGTAATTAAGCTCCTCTCTGTGCCCCCTTCCCTGCTAATTATTCCCAGCCTCCTGGGTGGGACGGAACGTTTACTGGAGATTCCGGTCAGGCACCGTCTTCAGAAATGACTCTGTGTGGCTTTCCTCAGGCTCTGGCGCCAGCTTTGGGCCTCAGAGCCTCAAACTCCCCCCTTGACCATAAGGAGGGATGACTGAGTCCACTGTGAGGTAATACAATGTTTCCGAAGGAGCTCAAATACCACCTCCTCCATGACGCCTGCCGTGACTACTCTAAAATAAGAATTCCACCTCCTCGTTATTATTCATCTCTTTACCCAGAGAACTCATAGCAATTATTAAAATGTATAATTAACAATGACTCATTTGATTTACTCCGCCATCCCTAGCCCACCAGGTTGGGCTTTCCTGAGGATAGGGAACATATCTACCTACTCAGGCTGCATCTGCAGTCCCCCAGCACATTGCTATCACCCCGCAAGTGGTTTCTAAGTATTTTCCCACTAAATTCAAGACACATGACCGGGGCTTTGAAAGCCCCCAACAAGCCTTCGCTCTTGTGGTCTCTCTCAAACCCCAGGGGTCGGACTGCCACAGCACCTGTCCCCGCCACAGAGATTCCTCTCTTCTCTTCGGGCGCCCCAGGGTTTTGTTCTCAGGGGGACTTAGCCCAGCGGCAGCCACATGTACCACGTCACTGAGGTCAAAGAAGTTACTGCTAACAGGCAGAAGCCAGGCTTCGCTTGTTAAAACGATGGCACCCAAAGCATCACTGCAGGTGTAAGTTGATCAGTCCAGGATTCTGTGTGCTGGCCATATGCCAGGCACCGTGCTCCAAACTAGAACACAGTGGACAAAACCAACATGGTCCCTCGACCCCACCTCCCCCAGCTCCAGGCCCAGGAAACCCCAGGAATGGAAGGTTGGTACCCTAGCCTTGTGACTCATTAACTACCTGGCCTGTCTAAGCCTCATTTCTTCTCCCACAGAACAAGATCATGTCCTCACCCCACAAGGCTCTTATGAGGATTAGATTAGATGAGGAGGAGGATAACGGCTAACATTTTTTGAGCTCTTTCCTAGTGCCAAGCCCTGTGCTAAGAACCTGTCGGCATGATCACATTTAATCTTCCTCACAACCTCATCAGGAGGGCTGTTACCACCCCCATTTTCAGAGACGAGGACGGGCAGGTTACCCCACTGCCCAGTGTCACCCAGCCCAGCCACTAAGTGGTAGAGCTGGGACAAGACCCAGGCCTTCCCACTACAGTCTACGCTCCAACCTACCGCCTTACCCGCCCCCATGTGCTTAACTTGGTGTCTGGTATGCAGTAAGTGCAAGTGCTCTTACTTAGCAGCTGGAGGCTCCGCATACAAGGCCGCCCCAGCTCCGACAGTTCTTCAGCACTGGCCTGGGGTTTCCCAGCAGTCAGACCCTCCCAATCCCACTCCTGTCCCAAGTTCCCAGTCGGCCTCCTTATAAAAGCTCAGATTGGAACAGCGCTGGCTGGAAGGCTGGCCTTCCCTGTCATCTCCCCAGCTGCCCGATCGCTGTGGGCCACCCACATCTGAGCCTCCTGGAAGCAGCTAAGTGGCCAAGTTGCCTCAAGAAACTAATTTGTGCTCTCCCTGTCCCCTTTACCCTCCCCGCAGGACGAGCCTGAAGCAAAACAGCAGGGGCCTAGGAGGCAGCTCCAGGTATCCCTGCAACAAGCACAACTCGCTTCCAAAGAAAATGATAGTATGAGATCATTCATGATAATATTTAGCTCCCAGAAAAAAACCGCTGCAAGTCCCATCCAAACCACAGACAGCTTTGGCAGCCCCAGTATCCTCTTACAGTTACATAAGCTTTGCAGAGAAATAAATACCAACTCATCTCGAAGGAATTTTAAGGGCTAATAAACCTTAACCAGTCTGTGCAGAAAGGGCTCCCTTCCGAGGGAGGGGAATGTGGTTTTAGAGAGGAAGGACTGAGAGGGCTCTGGGGCAGCACAGAGAGGGAGGCCTCATAAGCCTGGCTGCAGGGACGTTCCTCAGAGAGGCTCAACCCCACAGCCTCACTTGTGGGGTACACACCTCCGAGGCCGGTCATGCCCCCTGGCCATCCCCTCCCTATACACCATCTGAACCCAGTTACCTATTACAGGTAGTGAGTTTCTTGTCACTGGAGGTGTTCAAACATAAACTGCATGGCTCTAAGAGATCTTCTAGTTCTAGGATTTTATTGCTCTATCACGGTTGTCAGCTGTAGGAACGCACTCATGGCAGCAGCAAAAGGCAGGATATGATATAGCCAGAGACTGAAGACCTGTAATCTGGTGTTAGCTGGGTGACCTTGGACAAGTTGCTTCACCTTTTTGAGCTTTGTAAGGTAGAAATAACAATTATTCTCTCCTGCCTGCCCCACCTGATTGCTAGAAGAGGCAGATAATTTGCAGGTGTATGAAAATGATCATATGAAAATGCCTTGCAAGTCCCCAAATGCTTCGCAAACAGTGAGCTGCTACAGACACACAGGGCACTAAGCAGAGATGGTGGCTGCCTGCCTGGGGTGATAGGAAAAGTACCAACAACCCAGACTGACCATCGTTCCTTGCATGTCTGAGGCAGGTTCGTCCGGTATCCTGTGTCTTCTGGGGGAAGCAAATCAAGTATGTCAGGTTAGTAAGACGGTAACTGGGAGCCAGATTCCCTGGGTCTGAATCCTGCATTTGCCATTCACTAGCTGTGTATCCTCAGGCAACTCACTTGACTTCTCTGTGCCTCACGTTCCTTACTTCAAATGGGCATAATAATAGTACCTATCTTAGAGAGGTGTAAGAGTTAAGTGAAGTACCAAGAGCTTAGATGGTGTCTGACCAAAATTTGCTGTTGTTCTTGGTAGTACCTTAGCTAGCTATTTAATTCACTACCGGTCACTGAGCAGGAAGACCAATCCTAAGGGAGAGAATACAAGATGAGTACATTTTGAAAGGAATGACAAAGATGATGACTACCATTTAATGAGCATTAATGAGTATGTACGTGGCACTGTGCTAAGCATGTTATATACATTGCCCTATCTAATCTCTAAAGTTGTCCTTTGGGGGTAGTGTTATTGTTCCCCTTACACAGAGGAGAAGACTAAACCTCAACAAGGTCATGTGGCTTGTCCAAGGTCACAAAGCAGGTAAGTAATGGCTTCAGGGTTAGAACCTAGGCTGTCTGTCTGGTGCTAAGACCAATTCTCTCTCTTTTTTTTTAGAGAGAGAGAGCCCACATGAGCAGTGGTGGGGATTGGGGGCAGAGGGAGAGGTAGAGAGAGAATCTGAAGCAGGCTTGACACCCAGCACAGAATCCAACACAGGGCTCGATCTCGTGACCCTTAGATCATGACCTGAGCCGAAATCAAGAGTCGGACCCCTAACTGATTGAGGCAACCATGCACACCTAAGGCCAATTCCCTTGAGCTTATTTAAGGCTTGGGGCATCACCTAAGCCTTTGGGAGGTGCACCAGTACAGGACCCTTGTGACCAGAGTCCCAGCAGTGAGGAGCTATACGGAAATGGGCAGATGATTTATCATGAACACAGTGGGCAACCTGTAGGCCACACCCCAGTCCCTGGCAATTCTCAGGATCCTAGTGTGTCTGGTTTCCAAGGGAGAGAAGGGCCTGCCTTCCGGGCCAGACAAGACAGGAAGGTATTAGGGAACAAATGTCAGGTCTGAGGGAAGTGTCAAGTGCAAGAAGAGACTGACCCCCACCCCAGGCTGTGCTCAGGAGCTGGGGGACACACCCCCAGGGAGGAGTCTGGGTGGCAAATTCCCAGGAGACAAGGCTGCCCACTCATGTCAGACCAAGTCCAGGGAGAGGTAATGAGTAACTGGGCTCACTGAGATTCAGCCTGTGTAACCAAGGCAATCATGGAGTTAAATCATCCAGACACCACAGAGCTGTAATGGGACCCCCCAGTGCCAGAGCTGGTGGTCCACATTCCCAGAGTGCCAGGATCAAGACATTTGGACTCCACTGCTTTCTCCCCACCAGCAATGGGAGGCCCCGCCCGGGCCTCCAGCAAAGATATGACTGCCCTCTAATATTAAAAAGCAACAATTTTTGTCTCTGCTTAAAGTTCTTACTGGCTAGGAGCACTTGGTCTGTTAAGTGTCCAACTCTTGATCTCAGCTCAGGTCTTGATCTTGGGGTCGTTGGGCTCCGCACTGAATACGGAGCCGACTTAAAAAAAAATTCTTACTGGTGGACAACACCCATAATAGAAAAAGAACCTGCTCGATGCTTACTCCCCAGACTACTGCACCCTCCAAAAGACACAGGCTGAAAACACCCTGGAAAAGTGGAAGGTCCGCCCCTCTATGCCAGGCATGTGCTAAGTGCCACCAGGCTTCTGGACATCTGGGTGCTGAAGGCAGAGCCTAGAGAGGGTGGAGGCCTTGGAAGCCTGTTGAGAACCCTGAATAGATGAGGTTGTGAAATCCTGCCTGTCTCCTCCTCATTTTCCAGCAGGAGTAGCTTGTAGTTCGGTGGTTTGGGTTTCCCTCCCTGGCCTGGGGAAGTGCTCCAGGTGGCCAACTAGGAGGCTCGCAGACTGGCTGTGTTGGGCCCTGTCAGCCCACCCAGCTCCCAGCAAGGCACCTGTCCCATAGAACCTTGCCCACATGGCTGGCAGGCGGCAGGCAGCTTGTCTGATGAACATCCAAAATCCAAGGGGAACCACAAAACCATGCTGGGCTGCAGACAACCCATCATGAAGGAGGCTGACGCTGGGGATGCCCCTGCATCCTCCTCCTAGGCTGGGCTCTTTTTTTTTTTTTTTTGGTGGGCAGCAAAGCAAGGCTTATTGAGCAATAGTAAAGTTTATTGAATGATAGAGTACAAAGCTCCCAAAGAGGGAAGGGACCTGAGAAGGTTGTCCTGGGCTCATTTTTAATTTTAGAATATAAAATGATAAATATTTTCAAGTGCTTTTTTCTGCTATGAGATTTGGATGGTGTAGAGATGGGCAGATGTCTGGAACAAAAGAGTTAGGGCTTCTCCCCAACCCTCTTCTTCATCACGTTCACAGTATCACAGATCATAAGGTCTTAGCTTAGATGTAACTTTCTTCTGAGTGCACCTCCCTAACCATGTTGGCAGCTTTCTTTCCTCATTGTTCCTTATCTCTGTAAGGTTTTCTTTTCCTTCAGAGCACTTCATCACAATGTTAACGAGGTATTTTTTGTCTGTCTCTTCCACTAGGTTATGAGCTCTATGACAACAGATGTATTCTAATCACCTAGCCTAATTTCCAGCACATACTGTATATTCAATTAATATCTGTGGGGCACCTGGGTGGCTCAGTAGGTTAAGTGTCTGACTCTTGGTTTCAGTTCAGGTCATGATCTCAGGGTGGTGAGATTGAGCCCTGTGTCAGGCTCCACGTGCAGCGGGAAATCTGCTTGAGATTCTCTTTCCCCCTCTCCCTTTACCCCTGCCCCCCTCAAATAAACAAATAAAATCTTTTTAAAAAAAAATTAGTATCTGTTGAGTGAATGAAATACTAAGTTCACAGAAAGATGCCAAGAGGCAAAGATGTGGTCCCTATTTTTGGTCTTACTATTTAAGTGTAAAAAGATGGTTATGTGGAAAAAAGTAATCAATAAATTAGAGTATTCAACAAATGGTCTTAGAAAGACTGCTTAAAGCATTCATAAGCAAAAAGAACAAAACTCAAGCTAAATCTCATACCTTATAAAAAAATTCAAAACGAATCAGAGATCTAAATATAAAATATAGAGATGCCTGGGTGGCTCAGTCAGTTAAGCATCTGCCTTCGGCTCATGTCATGATCCCAGGGTCCTGGGATCGAGTCCTGCATCAGGCTCCCTGCTCAGCAGGGAGTCTGCTTCTCCCTCTGCCTGCCATTCCTCCTGCTTGTGTGTGCTCTCTCTCTCTCTGGCAAATAAATAAATGAAATATTTAAAGAAAATACAAATAAAATATAAAACTTTTAGAAGGAAACATGGGAGAAAATCTTCATCAACTAGAGTCAGATGAAGAGTTCTTAGATCTGACACCAAAATAACAATCTATAAAAGAAGACTAATCAGTAGACTTCATCAAAACTTAAAATTTTTCTCTGCGAAAGACTCCATTACAAGGATGAAAAGACAAGCCACAGAATGTGAGAAAATGTTTACAAATCACATTTCTGACAAAGGACTTGTATCCAGAATAAAAAATAACTTAAAAAAAACCTCTTGGGGCGCCTGGGTGGCTCAGTTGGTTAAGCGACTGCCTTCGGCTCAGGTCATGATCCTGGAGTCCCGGGATCAAGGCCCACATCGGGCTCCCTGCTCAGCAGGGAGTCTGCTTCTCCCTCTGACCCTCTTCCCTCTCGTGCTCTCTATCTCTCATTCTCTCTCTCTCTCAAATAAATAAATAAAATCTTAAAAAAAAAAAACTCTTTAAACTGAGATGTTAGAAGATGAAGGATCCAATTAGAAAATGGGCAAAAGACTTCAACAGACACTTCACCAAAGAGAACATGTAGATGGAAAATAAGCACATGAAAAGTTATTCAATGTCATTAACAAATTGGGAAATGCACATTAAAAGTACAGTGATGGGATGCCTGGGTGGTTCAGTCAGTTTAGCATCTGACTCTTGGTTTCAGCTCAGGTTGGCTCTGTTCTGGGCATGGAGCCTGCTTAAGATTCTCTTTCTCCCTCTCCCTCTGCCCCTCTCCTCACCCCACTCCCACCCCCCACTCACACACTCTCTCTCAAAAAATGAAAAATTTTAAAAAACCGCACAGTGACATTCCTATTAGACATTCCTACACACCTATCAGAACAGCTAAATACAGACTGGACCAAGTGCTGCGCGGATGACGAGCTCTCAGACACGAGTAGCAAAAATGGAAATGGTCTAACCATTCTAGAAAACGGTTTAGCAGTTTCTAAAATAAAATTAGACACACTAACCACATGACCCAGCAATTGAACTCCTGAGCATTTACTAAAGAAATGAAAACTTATGTTCACATGACAAGATTACAGAGATGGAGAACACATCAGTGGTCACCAGGGACCAGGGATGAGGACTGGATATGACCATGAAGGAGCAGCTGAGGGTGCTCCTTGGGGGTGATAGTAGAGTTTGTATCCTGATTGTGTTTGTAGTCACACATCTCTCTACAGGTGATAAAAATTTATTACAACTACACACACACACAAAAGAGCACATAAAAACTGGTAAAATCCAAACAAGTTCTGGAGTCTAATAAAAAGTATTGTAGTTTACTGGTTTGTTAATATACTTTAATTATGTAAGATGCTACCATTGGGGAAGTTGGATGAAGGGTACAAGGAATCGGCAGGACCACTGTGTACTATTTTTGCAACTTCTTTTAAGTCTACAATTCCAAAATCAAAAGTTTAAAAAATAGTAAGGGTAATATAGGTTAAAACTCCAGAAGTGCAGAATAAATGTTAGAAGCTCTGAGCATCCAGAAGAGATATGATGATTCCCATCCAGTTTTCTTCAGTGATCAAGAAAAGCTTCAATTCAATGGGTAGTTATTAAGTACCTATCCCATGATGAATGCCAGGCATCATGCCAGGAAGTAATGGGGAATTCAAAGACACTGGTCCTATTCTCAAGCAACTATGAATCAAGAGGGTAGGGAACTGGGGTGGGGATGGGGGGAAATGCCAATTGGTAGTGGTGGCACCCACGTAGACTTACTGTAAGCTGGATCTTGGTCAGGATTCCATTTATTATGTGGCCCTCTGTGGGACAGTTCCTTTCCTCCCCTATAAGGCCTATCACATTGTCAGCTGGGTTATGCTGTGACTTAACCTTAATTTCAAGCCACGTAAGAGAAGGTAAAGGCTGATCCTAGAGGTGCCTGTTGCCTTGGGAGAGACGCCCTTGCACTGTTATCTAACACAGGGAGAATGCTAGTTCTTACCAGCAGGGCTGGACCATTTCTGTGCGCTCTGAAGGTTCAGTGGAGTCCAGATTTATAATATGCTGGGGTGGCCACGTAAGTGTCTCCATCCCACATGTCAGGGTCCTGGGGTTTTCCCACCAGGGTCTTGACCCTGACATAACAGAACTGCTTAGTTTGGGGTCTGCCCTCGGCTGAAAGAGAGTGGTGCTTCTTTCTGTGTAATGAAGAAGCCTGCTGGCTTTCACACCAGCCTTTCAGTTGCCTGTTACTGATGCATGGCAGTCGATACCTTTCTGGAGACCATCAGAAGGGTTTAGTAAACCTATCCCATATATTTATCCACACAGTTCTATCAACTCCATTCCTCTCAAACATCTCCCATGTCTACCAATGCATCCCCCCACTTCACCAAACAGATGAATTAACAGTTGAGCCACCACCTCACCCCAGGGGATGTCCACGCTCCACCCTCACTGATGGTCAGTCTCGGGATAAGTGATCCAGCTCCAAACCCTACCTTAATGCCTGCTTTCACGGCCATTCCCCGTACCGACTCTCACAGGTTGGCTTCTCCAGAAGCACACGCTGATAACAAGTTTGGGGTACCAGTGTTTATGAGAGCCCAATGCCTGTGAAAGGAAGAAGGCATTAGCAGAACTGGACAGAGGGAAAACTCAAGCTGCATGCAGGCCCTTCAAATGCCTGGCCAACCCAGCAGGGAGCTCTGGAGCGAGCAGATGTTGTACCAGAGTTGTCCTTGTCACGCGGCAATGGCCGCGCCTTTACACCCTCACCTCACCGGGCCACCAGATGTGGATGCCCTGAGAAGGGCACGACCTTGGGTGGGACAGGTCTTTGAGGGAGTCAACAGCTGGACACTGCCTGCTGACAGCCCCGCAGCTGGCATCAAGTGCCGCCCTGAAGGGAGATGAAGGTGATGAAGGACAAATCAAACCCATTTTGGCTGATGACAAACCTCCCCCCAAAAGAGCTGAAGCATGCCTGGGATTTCAATTGAAAAAAGAGAAGGGAGATACTTTCTCTGGGAGAAAGCACTTGAAGGCTTTTCGGAAGACAGGAGATGGGGGTAGCCCCCCGAGAGAAGCTGTGCTCCAAGCCTGGGATGTAGTCTGGAGGTCCCCTGCTCAGAGTCACCTTCAGAGGACTAGATACTCTTGACACTTACCATCTATTTGTTTCTCTCTTTTGCAAAGTAGTTCAGACTACTGTTCTTGAGTAAACCCTACAGAGCTCTGTGGGCACAGTCTACAAAAAGAGGACTCCCGGAAGTTCCCCAGGTAGAACCTGCAACACTACCAAAGTTCTTGGGAGAAATCTCTTTTCAAACACTGTGCTGGCTTTGCTATTTCACATCGCTACCGAAAAAACAGAGGGAGATGCCCCTCGACTCCCTGCAGAAAGTCCCGGCACTTGGATTGCACGTCACCGCTTCTGACAGGCTGCAGGCCTGAGCCCTGGGGGTCTCCCCACCACTCTGAAGCAAGCCGGGGTGGCAAAGCCTCACTGTGCTGTTAACACAGAGAGAATAAAGGGATACCAGAATAACCCTTTGACCATCTACATATCCCTTGGAGTATCCTGAAAGATCTACTTCATTGCCTATTCTGAAAGTACTAAAAATTAGGTCCCTCCTAAAGAAGTCCTTCCCCTGATTTGAGAAAAGACTAATAGAGAAGGGGATTTTCTTTTTCTTTTTGTTTGCTTCCAATTACACTTGAATCCAGATACACTCAGTCCTTGTGACACCCCCTTCCCTAGTTCCAATCTCCTTCCAGAGGTGACCACGGCCAGTGTTTATCCTCAAATCTGTCTCTGTGCATGCACATACCTAGATGTGCACAGATGGAAATAATTTTTGTGGAAGTATTTTTTTTTAAAAACATATGTCCATAATACCCTGAAACTTGCATTTTTCACACATCAATAGGTCTTGGAAATCTTCCCCTCACAACAGTGTGGTGGCTTTGTAATGCAGCGATTTGGCAAGGCTCAAGGAGTCTCCGGATTTCCCTTCCCTGTATGTTTCCAGTTAGAATGGGCTAGGAGACATTTCTGCTGAGATGTGGAGGGCAGATGTGATGCAGCAACCATGTTCCTTTTAACTCTTGGAAGGTGAGAGCAGGGTCACTGGGTGCTTTTGCAGGGCACGCACATTACCTTTATCGGCCCTTATCAGCTCCTCCGCCTTCCCCTGTGTCCTCTGCCATCTCCTGGGCCTGGAGAACGTCTCCTGAAGGTTCGCAGGTGGAGGCAATGAGGCTGATGTGGTTTAGTGGGTTCCAGCTGGTCCTTGCTCCCCCCACTTCATTTACATTGCTCCTCTGTACCTGCCTGACCTGTGGACTTCAAGCTCCAGCTTCAGATGAGAAAAAACAGCCTTACAAAGACTGTTCAAGCAGCTCTTCCAATTGTGTAGACTCAAATACCCATCACACACACACACGTGCGTGAGCACATGCACGCACGCGCACATACATTGTACCTCCTAGTGGTTCTGCTTCTCTAACTGAACTGTTAAGAATGTATAACTGTACTTCATTCTTCATTCTTTTTAACTACGATGGAAATACCATTTTACTTAACTCTCCTGTTGAAGGACCTTTGGGAAGATCCACTTTGTCCCTCTTGTAAACTATGCTATATGAAGAAACCTTCTTCAAATCTTTCTTTTTTAAGCCACATCTGTGATTATTTCTCCAGGACAGAGAAATGAAACTGAGGACTCCAAAAGTTGACACATTTTACATTTTAGCAGGGAAGCTACCTGTGCCTGGAATCAACATAGGTAGAGAACAGTGACATGGTAGTTTTGGTCTCCTCCCCCAACATAGATAGAGACACACCTGGCAGCAATTAATCAGTCCTGATAAGGACCTTCCTGGAGTTCAGTGATGTGGTTGGCACTAACACATACGAGACATGGGAATTCCCAGACCTCAGAGTGTGCCACGACAAGGTTAAGGCAAAGTAAAGTATATAGTAAGTTGGATTATTAGTCTCAATTCTTTACCCGCCTACATTAGCAGTAGCATACATCCATACTTTCACCATGTTTTCATGGAAGGCAGAACGTGCCTCCCACCCATGACTTTGGGCTCACTATTGTGACTGGCATTAGCCAATTAGACATTTCATATGTGAAGCGAGCGAAATTTCAAATATGAGGGTGCAGTTGAGCTTGACTTGCTTTCTGTCCATGAAAAGAATGCGCCTCCTGATTCCAGGAGTATGAGAGACATGTGGTGCAGACCTGCACTCAACCCACAGCCTGGAGCCAAGACCAGCAGAGGCTAGCTTAGAGCAGCCAAACCCTGGCGGCCCACAGACAGTTCAGAATCACACACGGTGTCACGCCTTTATAGTCTCCTCAATCTGGAACAGGTCCTCAGCCTTCACGACCTCAATGCTTTTGAAGATTACAGGTCAGTTATTTTGTAGAATGTTTTAACTTGGTCCTTATGATTACATTCTGATTATGCATTTTGGCAAGAATATCAGAGAAGTGAGGCTGCGTTCTTATTGCATTCTATCAATGGAGTGTGATTTCGGTTTGTCCCATTGCAGATGATGTTCACTTTGATCATTTGATTAATATAATGTCTACCTGACTGCACTGTAAAGTTACCCTTTTCCTCCTTTGAATTTAAAAATATCTTATGGAGAGAATGTTTGAAACTATGTAAATATTCATTTATGAAATTATATTAGTATGGAGTCATAGTTTCCTAATTTAGTCAATGGGTTACAATCCCTCACTGTCATTATTTATTCTGATGTTCATATTGTCCCAGACTTGGCCCATAGGAGCCCTTTTAAGCTGGCTTCTGTGTCCACTTGACATTTCCCCATTATATTTTGAACACATCCTTGCTTTCTGGCACACGATGTTCCAGGCTCTTCTTGTACTTTCCATGCCCTAATGCAGGAATCACCATTTCTCTAAGGAGTCCTAGTTCCTGCTAGTGGAAAATGATATTTAGAAGCCAAGATCTGGGTGCTAAGTGTATTCATTGCTATTGAGGTGTCATTATTCCTGAGTACTCTGTGGATATTTATATCTAACTATGTAACATCTACCTACCCATGTACTGAAAACCATGAGTTTGATAGATAACTCCAATTCCAATCCAACACTACAGGGTTTGAATTTTCTCCCTCTCCATAATCCTGACTCTCTTCTCTCACAGTGAGAAACCTGGCTCTCATTAGTCCTAATATATCTACTTATTTAATCACTCTCCCCAATATCATCAATCTGTCATCACCATCCTTTCCCCTGGATACCTTTCTCACCCTCTGACTCCCATGCTGGACAACCCCCACCCACATGAGCATGTTCCTCACTCTGCTGGGACCCTGACCTCTCCTCCCAGGCCCTGAATAGATACCTTACTCACTCTATAAGCATACCTTGGAGATATTGAGGGTTTGGAGGCAGACCACTTCAATAAAGTAAATATCACAATAAAGTAAGTCAAATCAATGCTTTGGTTTCCTAATAAAGTTATGTTTATACTTTACAGTACTCTATTAAGTATGAAACAGCATTATGTCTAAAAAAGCAATGTATATACCTTAACTGAAAATAATTATTACTAAAAAATGTTAACCATCATCTGAGCTATCAGCAACTTAAAATCTTTTTGCTGGGAGGATCTTGCTTGGATGTTGATGGCTGCTGCCTGATCAGGGTGGGGGCTGCTGAAGGTTGGGGGTGGCTGTGGCAATTTCTTCAAACAGGACAGTAATGAAGTTTGCTTCATCAATGGACTCATCTTTGCACGAAGGATTCCTCTGTAGCATGCACTGCTGTTTGACAGCATTTTACCCGCTGTAAAATTTCTTTCCAAAATTGGCATCAGTCGTCCCAAACCTTGCTGCTGCTTTACCAACTAAGCTTATGTAATATTCTAAATATTTGGGGGGAGGGGTGCAGAAGGAGAGAGAGAGAGAGAATCTGAGGCAGTCTCCACACCTAGCATGGAGCCCAAAGCGGGGCTCGATCTCACAACCCTGAGATCATAACCTGAAGAGAAATAAGGAGTCAGATGCTTAACTGACTGAGCCACCCAGTTGCCCCTAAATCTTTTGTTGTTATCTCAACAATCTCCACAGCATCTTCACCAGTAGATTCCATCTCAAGAAACCACTTTCTCTGCTCATCCATAAGCAGCAGCTCCTTGGGGCACCTGGGTGGCTCAGTCCGTTAAACGTCTGCCTTGGGCTCAGGTCATGATCCCAGGGTCCTGGGATGGAGCTCCCTGCTGAGCAGGGAGCCTCTTCTCCCTCTCCCTCTGCTCATTCTCTCTCTCTCTCAAATAAATAAATAAATCTTAAAAAAAAAAAAAAAAACAGAAAAGCGATGATGAGGACTTAGCATTTGTAGAATGGCTTTCTCATATATTAAAACAAAAAAGAAACAGCTCCTCATTTATTAAAGTTTTATGAGATTACACCAATTCAGTCACATCTGCAGGCTCTACTTCTAATTCTAGTTCTCTTGCTTTTTATTTCTACCACATCTGTGGTTATTTTCTCCACTGCAGTCAGGAACCCCTCACAGTCATCCATGATGATTGGAATCAACCTCTTCCAAACTCCTGTGAATATTTTTACCTCTCCCCATGAATCACAAATGTTCTAAATGGCATCTAGAATAGTGAATCCTTTCTAGTAGGTTTTCCATTTGCTTTGCTCAGACCCACCAGAGGAATCTACCTAGGACAACTATAACCTTATGAAATCTATTTCTTAACAAATAAGACTTGAAAGTCAAAATGACTCCTTGATCCATGGGTTGCAGAGTGGATGCTGTGTTAGCAGGCATGAAAACAACATTAATCTCCTTGTACATCCTCATCAGAGCTCTTGGGTAACCAGGTGCACTGTCAATGAGCAGTAGTACTTCAAAAGGAATCTTTTTGTTCTGAGCAGTAGGTCTCAACAGTGGGCTTAAAATATTCAGCAAGCCATGTTGTAAACAGATGTGCTGTTATGCAGGCTTTGTTGTTCAATTTATACAGCACAGGCAGAATAGATTTAGCATCATTCTTAAGTGCCCTAGAATTTTTGAAATAGTCAATGAGCATTGGTTTCACCTTAAAGTCACCAAATGCGTTAGCAGTTAGGAGTCAGTCTGGGCTTTGAAGTCATGCATTGACTTCTCTCCTCTCTAGCTGTCAAAGTCCTAGATGGCATCTTCTTTCAAGAGAGGGCTGTGTAGTCTACACTAAAAACGTGTTGTTTGGTATAACCACCTTCATGATCTTGGCTAGATCTTCTGGTAAGTTGCCACAGCTTCTCCAACAGCACTTGCTGCCTCACTTGTACTTTTATGTTATGGAGACAACTTCCTTCCTCAAACCTCTGAACCAACCTCCACTAGCTTCAAACTTTTCTCCTGCAGCTTCTGCAAACACCACTGATCATGGATCGCCATAACAAATATAATAATAATGAAAAAGTTTGAAATATTTTGAGAATCACCAAAATGTGACACAAAGACACAAAGTGAGCAAATGTTATTGGAAAAATGGTGCCAACAGACTTGCTCAACAGTGGCAGGACTGCCACAAACCTTCAATTTGTGGGGTAAAAAATGCAGTAGCCATGAAGCACAATATAGTGAAGCATAATAAAATGAGGTACGCCTATAACTGGACTCTGATACCCCCTAATAGGCCTCTCCTCCTCATGGGCATCCTCCCTTCCCACCCAAGTTCTGTCTTCCCATCTCTTCACATCTGGGTGCTCCCTGTACCACTCAGACACCTTCTTTACCTTCCAAAGGCTCCGATATCCCTCTTCCTTGGATGCCTTCTTGTCCCTCTGGGTTCTGACTCCCCATGCCAGTCTTTCTGCATAGACACATTCCTTACCGCATTCAAACTCCGACATCATTGCGAACCACAGCAGCTCCCCCGAGTGCCTCCCACCTAATGGCTTTAGGACCAATCTGTTCATGAAAGGATGGGCAAACACAGGATGGGAAGGGAAGGGGACTCTGCCCATCTGGCTGCCAGGTGAAGAACAGACTGTAGGGATGCATGAGTAGAAGGAGAGACACCAGTTGAGAGGCTGTTACAACAATCCAAGTGAGATTATGGAGACTCTGTAGCAGTGGGGAAGGTAAGAAATGACCATATTCTAGATATATTCTAAAGGCAAAGCCAATAAGACATGCTGATAAAATACTTGGGAACTCAAACAAGTATTTATTTTTCATATTGTTTAATCACGGTTCTCTAGTTGCAAGAAGCAGAAGCCCACTCAAACCAGTTTAAGCAAAGAAGATGGATTTATAAGGATTGTAACTCTCTTAGGTCTATCTCTCAGAACCCAAAGGCAGAAGAAGCAGCCAGGCCTCATGACGGGCAGGAACCAAGACCTAGAGAGCCACTTGGAACCAGGGCAGGCACGCTTCCTCTCTCTTTAGTCACATGGTCACTTGTGTATGCTCTTCAGTGCACATCTGCTCCATTCTCCTCTCTTGGCCGCTCTCCTTCCTCTGTTCTCCACGCACACAGCAGAAGACAGTGATGATGATCCCGAGCTCCTGTTTCACATGCCCCATTCAAAAGTAGTGGGAACCAACTACTGTCTGGTTCCCAGTCCCAATTTCCCAGGGAAAGAAACTGAGTGGTTCAGTGTGGGTCAGCACTCTACCTCTTCTGGCCAGGGAAGCAGCGTTACAGAGTAAAAACTTGGCTGCTGGACCTATTCTTGATGGGGAAGGGGTGACTTCTTGGGGATTAAGGGTTAATGGGCAGGTCAGACACCTCCCCAAATGTCACCTATTAATCTATCAAATGCTAAGGACTTAATAGCTGCTGTGAATTACACAGAAACAGGTCAGACACAACCCGTATCTTCAAGCCAACAATCTCCAAAGAGAACTAAGATATGAAACCATGAGAAAATGATTCAAGACAGCCAGGTCATATGGCAGGAGCTCTGAGAAGCACCGGTGGCCTTCAGAAATGGAAGCCTGCCCCCCTCCCGCCCCCCTGCAGGCTCTAATCAGCAGCATCTCAGTTACCAGAACTGAGGCCAGTGGGGGAAGAGTGAGGGAAGAAAAAAATCTGTGGTTATTTTGCACTGGACATGACAGACCTGACAGAGGTCCTGTGAGCCATGCTGTCCTCTGATTCTGCAGGCAGTGGGCCTCTAACAAGACCTGGGATCCCCTCACCACTGATCTACAGCTTGTGCAGTCGGCAAATTTATACCCTCTGTGGCTTTGTTTTTATAGCATTGCTTCTCCCAAGAGCTGGCTTCATACCTCAGACATACAAATCTGTTAGAAGGTGGTATATAGCCCAAGAGGTCTTTCCCAGGTGGGCAAGATTTGGTTCTCATCCATAGATTCTTTCGGAGTCCTCTCAATCTGACCCCCACCTCCACTCCCATGCATTCAGCCTATCTTTATTCACTGAAAAAGCCAATGCAATCTACAGTTCCGGTGTCGCTGGGACATGAAGCCTAGCTCCCCCCTGAAGCTCTTACATGCTCACTGGGCCACACAATTGTTGTTAGCCCACAGGTTTGGAGAGGCAATCCAATTTGCTAATTTTGCTAATACCCGCCTGTTGTACTTAGTTCTACCATCTCCAGGACCTCGGCTGAAGGGGCCAAAACAGAAGTAGAATCCTGTTACAACTAATTCCAGCTGTCATTCAAATCCTACATGTTTAGAATCATATTTATACTCTAAAGCAATATGGTGCTAGGGCAAAAGAGGAAATGTCATGCAAATTCTTGATAATGCTGTTCATTTCCCCCCTACCTTTTCCTTTTGGAATACTGCTTTGGTTGGATGAAAGCTGTAGTGTTTGATGTAGGGATTGGAGGAGGCGCTGTTGAAGTATATTTACTTCTTCTGGGTGAACAGACTCCCACCCCCCACCTCTAAGCCAAGAAGCACAATCCAACTACCTTCCTTAGGAGCGACTTGCTTCTGTCAGGGGCAGAAGGAAGCTTGCGCTGGTTTGTTTGTGGGAGAGGGCTTGCTGGAGCAGAAAAATAAAGCACTGCTACCCATAGAAATTGCTTTGTTCTGTGGGCTCCCTTTTTGACTCAGTGACCAGAGATTTCACTCACAAGGAAATACTAAGATAACAGGAGTTCCTTCTTGCCCTCTACATAGTTCATTCTAGATCAGCACCTTCCAGAGACTGTTCCATGCAACATCAGTCCCATGAAATGTTTATCAACACATAAGTTTGGACAATACTATCTATGACGGTCCCAACCTGGGGTTAATACAATGGTGTGCACTGTGGAGGTGTGAAAAGCCCAACCGTTAAGAAGCCTAGTGAACTCTGTTTAAACTGTTTTCCAAACCTATCTGACCATGGAACATATACCTCCTGTCATTGTTCTTTCTTCAGTAACATCAGCTCTGAGGACACATTTCAGGAAATGGTCCTTCTGACAGACCAGGGGAGATTCTTGCCACACTTATGATGTGGCCTCCAGAAGGGTACCAACAGGGCACAAGGTGCAGGAAAACAATAGGCCAAGTGGTATGACCAGGACAAGAGGGTCTGGGGTGCCATCAACAGTCAGAGGCCTCAAGTGGAACTCCTGCCCAGGGGCCAGAGGGAAGACCAGACAGAGACATAAGAGGATCCACTGAGGGGGAAACAAGTCAGCAAGGATGTCCTACCAGACACCATCTGAGATGAGTAAGAATGGACTCAGATGTACAGTAGATACTAGGATGGCCTAGAGATAGGAATGAGCCAACATTCTCTGAGATACCAGCCAGCTCACAGCCAAGGGCCAGTGCAAGGAAAGAGGGACCCTTCTTCCAGACCGTAAATTCTCCCATGCTCCCTCCCCACAGAGCCTCTCAAACCAGAGAGAAGAGATCAAGTGAAACCTCAATAGACTGTTTAGAAGATCAGACTATGTCATAACATGCACTGGACTGCATTGGCTTTTTGCCTGCCACTCAGTCTGTAGGGGTAGAGAGGGGCTTCTACCAGTTATACTCTTAACTAAAGACACTATACTTTCCCTGCACATCTGAGACTGGTGTGAACACAATTTATGCTCCCACCACCAACGAATGGAGGTGTTTCTTTTTTATTAATGATGAGACCTCTTGATGGAATCCAATGAGCTAACCCAGATCAGCCTCAGCAACAAGAACCTGTCTACTAGGAATCAAGATTTTCTTCTAGAAACAGTTAAATGCTCACTTTCAAAAATACTTTTATTTTGCAAGAAATTGCCAAAGGATGGGTCAGTGACTTCATAGTGCCAGGCGGGCAGTGGTTTTGCAGAGGGCCTTCATTAGAAGGACTCAGGTATGAACAGTGAACCCCAACTTTGTGAGCTCAAGCTGCTAACCTCCTGTGTCTGAGGCCAAGTACTCACCTATCAAATGAGCAGGACACTCAGCTCTACCTCACAGGGCCCTCTGGAGGCATTGGTGAGGTAAAGCCTGTAAGTACGGGGCCAGGGCCTCACCCCTGTGCAGAGCATCTAAGCAGTCATCCTTTGCGCTCATGAGTCAGTAAGGATTGTACTACTGTTATCTCCGCATCTCTCTGCAGCATTGTAAGGCAAAAGACTGCAGAGTGATTTTTCTTTTTTTAAACAAATAGAACAGAACGTGTATATCTAAGATGAATGTCATTCATTCACAATCATCTCCACGGGACTGAGACCCACATAAGGCACAGTGAATAATTATGTTCCACCAGTACCCATGCCCATTGCCCAGGGACTGCACTAAGCTATGCCGGGAACGGAACTGAGCATTAGTCATCTTTATCCCCAAGGCCCACCACGAGGCCTGGAACACAGTAAGGGCTCCATGAATTCCTCCCCATTGGAGCCTTGCCCTTGTTTTTAGCCACTTCTTTCAGAAGGGCCTTCAGGTTCTGAGCCAGCAGCTTTAGTGTAAACCTTGGTGATGACAAATCTTCAACACTGAGGATGGGCTTTAGTTTTGGAAAGTGTGGGGCATTTGCAGCCTGGATGGTCAATAAGGTGAAGGGGAGCTGGTCAAATAATGTTGTGAACCCATTTTTGGTCAAAGGAGCTAGGAAGCCATTCAACATGCAGGCCCTGCGGAGGAAGGAGCCCCAAGGCAGGATGACAAGCAGATGTGTGTAATCCCCAGAACCAGTGAGCATTCACCAGCAGTCAACAGGTTCACTGATGGGAGGTCAGGCCAGATTTGTTTCTTTAACTCTGTGGCCTGAATCTGGGGGCTTTGAAGTCAGTGTAGTCGAAAATTCTAATTCTTTTATTGTAAAGAACCAATGAATAAGTTGTCATTCAGTAATATGTATGTGGTATATTTTTCAATAAAGAAAGAGATGGGGGGGTGCCTGGCTGTCTCAGTCGGTAGAGCATGCGACTCTTATTCTGCGGGTCGTGAGTTCAAGCCCCACTGTGGGCACGGAGCCTACTTACAAAAGAAAAAGAGAGAGAGAAAGAGAGATGGTGTACGGGCTCTCAGGAAGGATGCACTGGCAAGCAGTAACAGGGTCTGCCCGTGGGGTGGTGAGTAAGGAGGCCAGGGCAGAGGTCTCATGAACAACAGACTTTCCGACACAGCATTTTGTGTTTTTTAGATTTTACACTCTTTGCGCACCATTGCCCGTGAAACAGCCAACAGCGACAAAGCAGAAGTGGTGGCGGGGGCGGGGGGGGGGGGGGTGGGGGAGGGGGGAGCAGCAGCATTCCTTCTCTCTACAATAAATATTTAACCTGAGCTTCCTCTAAAAAAACAAAACCAAAAAAGTAAACCATGAAAGGATTAACAAGAGGCTCATGACCCCATCACACCTGTTAGCCTGTCCCAGGGTTGTTCGCCCAGCTTGGCAAAGGAGGACATTTCACTGCTACCAACTCCAGGTTGGTGGTTGAAGAAAACATGTAGCCTTGACCTCAACCTGCACAGATCATTTGCAATAGAGATAATCAACTTCACAAAGACAAATTCTGTAACTGGATTGGGAAAGACAGCCCTCTTTCCCCGCGAGCTCCTGCCCTCCCTCCCTTCTTGGCCTCTTTACTACTCAGATACTTGCCCTTTGGGCAAGAAGGCCGGTGAGGGGGTCACATCTGGCTTGTTCCTCACCCACTCTGTGAACGGAGATAAGCAGACCATATAAAGCCATGACTAAAGCCAGGCTCTGGAATCGTTTGCAACTGTTCTCAGACTCTCTGGGGTTTTTTGTTTGCCGCTCCTGGTCCTGGGATGAGGTAAATTAGCTTTACCTGAAGATGGGTTAAATTCCCCAACCCCCTCGCACACACTGTAGCTTTTATATCCTAAATCAATGACTATGTTATGTGCAACATGGAGAAACCAGGGACAGTGATTTTCATCCCTGACATCCCCAATGTCCTTTCCTCTGTCTTTAGGAAACAGCTCTCAGGGCTTGTCTGGGGTCCTTCCCTCCCCCACGCTGAAGGAGAGGTTCCAAAACCTAAGCCTCAGAGTCGAACCAACATCACATCCTGAGCCAGTCACTGTGCCAGATTCCCTGGGCCACGGGGTTTGCATCAGAGGTGGGAAAATGGCCATCTGCGGGGGGGGGGGGGGGGGGGGGGGCAGAGCCAGTGGGCCACAGAGGCCTTGCTGGGAATGCAGAGCCAGAGACAGGCACTCTGTCCAGCTGGACTCAGACCTCCAAGGATAAGGAGCCATAGGCCACCACTGTCTGGCCTCACAAGGAGTGTAAGGTGTAAGAGGAGATCTGAGAGACAAAGTCTAGGGTTGAGGAGCATCACCTTTCAGCCTGAACCCAACCCATTCCTATCTCTGCCCTTAGAAATCTCAGTATGTGATCCAATAAATACCTTGTATTTTCCTGCTTAAGCCAGAGTGTGGGTTGGCTTTTCTGTCTCTTATAACCAAAACAGTCCTGTCTGACAAGCTAGTGTGCAACATCTAGGAGACCAAAGCTTGGTTCCAAAGCTGGAAAAACAGTGGGACCAACCTTGACCAGTGAGTGTCTTTGAAATAAACCCTGGACTGTTCCATCAAAGGCATCATTTCCTATATCCTCTTATCTTCCTTTTGCGGGCAAGTAGGAATACAAGAGGAAAAGCCTGAAAGCATGTTAGCAGATGGGCATTAAAGGGACATTTTACTCTCTGATGCAGCCCACTCCTTCCTCATTCCTGCATGGGCTTTTCCAGCCCAGCGATTGAGCTCAGAGTTCAGAGCTGGTCTCACAATTCCAGTGAAGTGCAGACATCCTCTTACTGGGAATTACAGAGCCCTCTGGACACCCATCTAAGTAGGTAATGAGCCTGAAGATAGTGCAGGGTTAATAATTGGCTCACCAGTGCCGTGAAAGCCTTTCACTTGCAGGCAGGTGGCAAGCATGAGGCCCTGAATCAGAGGCCTCCTGTACCGTATTTGCCCCTCCCAACCTCCCAACCATCACCCTATTTCTTTGATGGTACCATGAGCATAGCTGCAAACTGAACTCTCCAGTATAAAAAAAGAACTAAAAAAAAAAAAAAATTGCCCAACACCTCTCACAGTAAGAATAAGATACAATTTTCCACCCATCAGATTGACAAATATGAAAATATCCAACCCCAGTGGGGGTATGGAGAAATCAACATTTTTGTCCCTCACTGAGGAGAGTCGGGGGGGGGTTGAAGGCAATTTTGCAGTAGCCATTCCTCCTTGGGCCAACAACTCCTAGGAATTAACCTACAAAAATATTTTTACCTGTTTATAAAGCTGTATGAAGAGCAAGGGGACAGACACATGGACATGGACACACACACACACACACACACACACACACTCTTACACATTTATGATAGCCAGTCTCCCCAAATGGCCCCCAACAATTCCCACCCTCCCTGTACAGGCACACAAGCTGCTCCCACCTCAAAAGGTAGAGCTTGTCTCCCGCCCCCTTGAATCTGCACTTGCCGTGTGACTGGAGTTGAGCAAAAGAATATGGCAGAAGTAACATTCTAGAACCCGGTCCCATGAGAAACCCAAGCCATGTGTAGAGACCAGTTAGAGGAGAGCCAAGGTGTTCCTGGTGACAGCCAGCCAGCACCAGTGGCCAGTCACTAAACTGCCAGACTTTGCCAACACTACACAAGGCAGAACCACTCAAACAATCCAAGGAAACATGATAAATAATAAATTGTTATTTTTAAGCCACTAAGTTTTAAGGGCTTTGTTCCTCAGCAGTAAGTAAGAGAAATAATATTCATTCCCACCTTGTATGAAATAAAGAAAAACTGGAAACAACTTCAAAGGCCATCAAGAGGACAATGGTTACAAAAGTGATGGTCCAGCCATACCAGGAACGCTGTGCAACCATCAAGAGGAAAATCGAAGTATTTCTGAATGTAACAGGGAAACGCCCCCAAGGTAGGTTAATGAAAAAAAGCAAATTTTAGAACAATACACAAGTATAATTTTATGCAAAACATGTATTATTTAGGTAAATGCATAGACAGCAAACCATTAACAGTAGTTACTTCCAGAGAGAACCATGGGTTTGGTGGCAAAGAAGGATGTGAAACTTCTACTTTTTGATTTTTGCATGGATTTCTTTTTCTTTTTTGATTGAGCATGTACTCATGTATTCATTTTATAATCCAATAAAAGACGAAAAATGGACTTTAAAGCCTTTTCAACCCAGTCCACTAACTTCCTGAGAATTTAGGAGGAGCCCAGTTTCCTGCTAGCTGTCATTTCAGTGGGCACCTACAATAAACCAGGCAACCCATGTATCGTATTATCTCTAAGTTTCTAAACAACCCAGGCAGGTGGGCATTATTTTTTCCCATTTCTGATATGTGGACACAGAGGTTCAGAATGGATAAGCAGCTCTCCAAGTGTCACTCAAGTAAATGGCAGAGCCAGTGTGTGGACCTAGGGGGGGTCCCACTCTAAAGCCTGTGTACCTTTTCAGGTAAGACTGGATTTGGCCCCAGTGAGTTGAAGGTCTGGCTGGGGAACAGAACTCACACATTTAAGAAGCACTCATGGACCTGGGTTCAAATGCCAGCTTCACTCCTGACCCGCTGTGAAGCCGCGGACAAGTGACAGCCTGCTGTGTCTCAACCTTTGAAACAAGCACCTACTAAATACCTCCTGGGTGCGAGGTACTGCTCAGTCCAGGTCTCTAGCACTTCAAAAGGGAAATCCCTGCCCTCATGGAGCTTATGATATAATAAGGGAGCCATATGTAAAGCAAATTACTAAAGAAACACATAATGTGACCCCAGAGAGCGATAAAAGCTAAGAAAAGGAAACAGTGAAATGCCTCAATTTCCATGTCTATAAAATGGGAGACCAGTGGTGCCAGCTCCACAGGACTCACGTGCCAAATAAAACATTTCATTTAAGATGCTTACTGCCAAGCTGAATGCATAGTGAATTCCAATAAATGGGAATTATTATTTATTATTATATGCTAAATTGTGTATGTAGGTTGTGATAAAGGGTGCATGCCAAATGGGTGCATGCCAAATATGTGTTAAATGAATGGAACAGGGGCGCCTGGGTGATTTCGTCGGTTAAGCATCTGCCTTCAGCTCAGGTCATGGTCCCGGGGTCCTGGGATCGAGCCCATGGGATCGATTCCTGCTCTGTGGGGAGCCTGCTTCTCCCTCTCCCTCTCCCTCTGCCACTCCCCCTGCTTGTGAGCACATGCACGCGCTCTCTCAAATAAATAAAATCTTTTTTTTAAAAAAAAGATTTTATTTATTTATTTGACAGAGAGAGACACAGCGAGAGAGGGAACACAAGCAGGGGGAGTGGGAGAGGGAGAAGCAGGCTTCCCGCGGAGCAGGTAGCCTGATGTGGGACTCGATCCCAGGACCCTGGGATCATGACCTGAGCCGAAGGCAGACGCTGAACCAACTGAGCCACCCAGACACCCCAATAAAATCTTTTTAAAAAAAATAATAAATGAATGGAACAGAGACAACCCACTGGGCTAGAGCAGTCAAGGAGGCCTTCCCAGAGGAGATGCCATAGGGGATTGTGCTCAAGGGTAGACCAAGCTTTGTTTGTAGGACAAATGCCTCCACCCCGCCCTGGAGGCACCGGAGTGGCCAAGAAGACCGAGAGGCAAGGTGACCTGCCTGGCCCTCTACTAACGCAGTTAGTTAGGGCCTTAATCGCAGAGAGGAGCTGGGCCTCAGACACTTGGTAGGGGCTGACCGCACAGCCTGCAGAGAAACCAGGCTGGGAATAAGCCTGCTGCTGCCACCACTGTGAGGGCAGTGGGGGTGGGGGCGCAGGAAGGCCTGGGGGAGCACCGGGTTATTTGTTATGGGGTGAAGAGGAAGCTATAAGTGGTCCTCTGTCCTCCATTAACAGCAGGATGGAGTCAGGCTGGAGCCGCCGGCTGCGGAATCAGCCTTGTTTTTTAAACACACATGGCTGGGCCAGGCCTTTTAACCCCCAAACACCCCAGGGTTCCTGCAGGAAGAAAACAGTAGCCTTTGGTCTAGAAACTCTACAGCTGGGGTGTAGCTTGGGGCATTTCTGTTCAGCTCAGAAACAAACAGAAGATAAGAATATTATGATAAAAAGAACTGTACTTTTATAATGGATTATTCAAAGTCAGGGAGTCTGGACTGGTTATAATTCTTTATACTTAAGACTCCTCACTGTACATCCTCAAAGCAAAGAGTGAATAATAAAAACGGACTGCTTCTGTCTGCAAAATACACACTATTTTATTTCTACCTTACCTGCTCTTCTAAGAGTGTCTCCCCACCTATCATCAAAAGTTACAAATGTTTAGACAAGCCCCTTTGCGTCCTCTGAACTTCATTCCCCACCATATTCCACTGGAACTTTCTCTATAGCCCCTGTGGTGAAGTGAGGAAGGGATTAGACCAGTGATTAACGTTTTGGAGAAATCCAGACACCTCGGGAAGCTCATGAAGGCCCTGCACCCTCTCCCTAGAAAAATACATGTGTGCAAACCACAGAGAATTGTGCAGCTTCAGGGGTCCCAGACTCCCCTGCCCCCTAGGCATATTCTAAGGCTCCAACAGCCCCAGGTTCTGTCCTTCCCAGATCAGGCCGACTGGTAAGCTTCCTTTTAACTCTACAACCACTCTGACTTCATTCTATACACGAGGGAATCCTTAGCAATCAGAGGCTCCTAGTAACAAAAAAACCTCAGTGGCCGCCAAGAGACTGCCAAAGCTCAGGTTAGCAAGGTGAGGACTATTAGCACCAGGCGGACCAGGGCCTTCAGGCAGGCCCCCCACAGCGGCTCTGAACCCCAACTCCCAGCTACGACATGGCAGAGGGATCCCTGGGACACGTGAGGCTCAATACGATTTCCATCTGCTTCGGAGACCCACTGCCAGGCTCAAGAGGAATCACTGAGAAGGAGTTTCCCTAGCCCCCAGTGCCCCTTCCTCTCCAGTAGCTTGGACTCCCACACTCCATGATGCAGGTCTGCAAGCCTGAGCTGCTGAGCAGGGCCAGCCCCGCCTGAGAGGGCTGCTTGGGTCCCCTCGACCTCAAAGAAATGGCAGAAACTGAACATACAACTCACTGTGACGCTCATCCAGCCTTGATTAAGAACAAAGGTCTGGAGCTGTGTTTCAGCCCAACCCAATGGGCCGTGATGGAGGATGGTCTTTCCCTGAGCCTTCCGTCTTTATCAATCAGCAGTCCATGCCACCTGCCGTGGCACAGCTCCACAAGAACCATCCCAGACCTGCCAGAGAGCAGCATGTAAGATAAAACCACTGCCCCAAAGGCAGCCCCTTCAGAAACCGAGGTGAGGAGAGCAAAGTAACTTATGGGAGACCAGAAGATTAGGACCCACGAGCCTTCGGTTGGGCTCGATGGGAGCAAACGAGCCCCAGAACGTAGGAATGATTACTAACAGACCATGTCCCAACCTTACACGTGTTCCACATCCACAAGCTGGAAAAAATGTTGAATTAAATATGAAACAGGAAATGGAGATAAAGAGCTGTGCGCGCGCATGCATGCGCACGCGCACACACACACACAAACACACACACTCCTCTAGTTAGCACGGGGATGAAAGCCAGTGGTGGTGATCGTTAATTAGAAAGAGGGCTAACAGCTGCCTCCCAAGGCCACGGCGTTCATCTCTGCAGCACCAGGCCAGAGTCAACCATTGCAGCCCCAGGGTCGGGTGCCGTGTTATAAATGGCCACTGCTAGCCCATCAGGGTTTTCTAAGCCTGGCTTGGTTAACGGAAGAATCATGAAGAAAAACAAGGAAGAAGAGGAGGGGGTGGGGGAGGGAAAAGGAGAGGTTGAGGTCAAGGTCAAGGTCAAAGGGAAAAGCTGGACGGTGTATGGGTGAAGGCACCTGCAGCTTGAGAGAAATGGGTTCAACTCCTAGGTCTTCTATCGGACAGCTGAGTGACCGTGGACCTGCTTACACCGGTTCTCTTGGTTTCAATTTTCTTCGTCCAGCAAATGGAGAAGATGCAACAGGGTGGTGTTGCAAGGATTAAACGAGATGATGTATGACAAGCACTGGTTTGCCTGGAATATTCTAGGTACTCAAAAACTTACTACTAGCAGCAGTACGTGAATAATAGTGACTGCTACCATTCAATTAGTTGTATTATAACTCTTTAGTCACCTTAACCTGTGTGAGGCAGCCATTTCCTCCCCAATAAAACACAAGGAGCTAAGCTTTGGCCTACAGAGATTGATTTCAACGTGTGGGAAGCATGCATGAGAGGGGAATAAGCAGTTGCTCATTTCATAAACAGATTAACCCCCCCACCCCCACCCCATCACCTTCACCAAGAGTGAGATGTGGCCTCCTGAGTGGGAGTGTCCGGTAGGCTGTGCTTTAGGAAACAGCCCCGGCCCTTTCCCCCAGCCCTGTCCCCACCCATCACTGCCTTAAGCAGCATTTGATTTCAGCACAGACAACAATACGGGTCCCTGGATTTCCACTTTTCTCTTTACAAGTCTATGTGAGCAGGAAAAAGGGGGCTTGTTTCTTTCTAATACAAAAAAGATCACTTAAAAGTAATCATCATAATCAGGAAAGGGCTCCCCAGATCTCCAAGACCACTTCAACAGCGAATGCATAGAACAGTGCTCGGCCGATAGTAGCCGCTCAGGGGCTCTGTTGAGTGGCCAAATGGATAAATGTGACCCAGTCCCCCACAGTGGCTACTCTTGAGGCACTCGCACTCCAGTGAAGGAGATAGAAACAAACAAATCGCCCCCCACACCTTACCAAGCTTTCAGATACAGGGACATCAAGGAATAACAAAAAGCAGTTAAATTATGGCCTCCAAATAAATTTCTGATTTTGTAAAATTAGTTTTGGGAAGAACTGAGTTTTCTTCTCTCCTTTCTCTGCCTCCACATCGCCTTTAGTCACATATTCTTACTAAGACATTGGATCTAAGACCTGGCACATAGCAGGTTCACAATAAATATTTGTGGAATAAAAACTAATTAAATGCATTTACTGCGATCAAGAGCCACACTGCCTGCCCAACACAACCGTCAGAGAAAGATGGTGGCAGAGCCCCGTGCAAGGCAACCTTAGAGTTTTCTTCCCTCGGCATCCTGTTCTGGGCCGTTTCCTCCTAAATGAGATCACAGGTCCAGACCTGCTTTGGAAGTGCAGCATTGCTGACTCACTCCAGCGATTCACGCCATATGTTTTAGAAAAGAACAGTCCACTTTTATTAGTAGGAGAGCAGTGCCAATATTTTACATTATGTGAGCATTTAGATGCCAGACCCCGAGCTGGATGGTTTATATTCAATATACCCTTTAATTCTCACAACAAGCCTATGAAGTAGGTTATACTATCCCCATTGTAAGGATAAAGCAACTACGGCTGAGAAAAGTGAACTTACTTGCCCACAGCCACGTAGCCAGTCTGTGAGTCTCTAGAAGGCTCTCTCAGCCCACCTCTCCAGCATCGAACAACTACGAAGTCCACCAGCTTCCTATCCCACCCAACTGTGTCCATTCCTCAAACACCTCTGACATTTGTTCAAGCACTTTCCTTGGCCTGGAAAGCCCTTCCTGACTTACCCACCATGTAAAGGCCTCCCTCATCCTCCAAGACTGTGCCCAAATACTCTTTCTTTCTGAAGCCTCCCCCACCAACCCCCACTGCCAAGGCAGAACAACGGCTCCCCTCTCTATGCCCTCAGTTCAGAGCAGCATGCCACAAACCCATTGCACTCTTAGGGCAGGTCAGGGTCCAGGGCCATGGCACCTCCAGCACCTTGCATGGACACCTGCCTGCCACACAGCAGAAACACAACAAATGTCCCATAATTAAGTAAAATGAAGCACATCCTTCCCCGAATAACAAAACAGAGAAGTAAACCCCCAACCTGGGGACATACCCTTTTTGGTCCCCTATCTGCTCCCCAGGAAGTAGCTGACCAACAGGGTGAGGATGGGGACAGAAAGCAGAAAAGAGTTAGAATGACATTCTCCAAACAGCCCCGGGCAGGGTCCAGGCCCAGCATGAGCCAGCAGGCAGCCTCACCTTCCCTCCACAGGCCTTGTGGTAGGCAAGTTGCCAGTCAAGCCCAGATGGTTAAAGGCCGTCTGGGCTCTGGGTGGTCACCACCAGCTCTGCCACTTCTGTGGGCTCTCCAGGATCCCATTCCTTTTTTTTAACAGGGAAGCCAGGAGAACAACTTACCTCCTGGGCTTGTCTTCAGGCCCAAGGGCTTTCTCCCTGTGAGAACAAAGGCCATTCCTCCAGAAGTCCTAGCTTTTCTTATCTTACCAAGTAATTCTGAGCAGAGAGAAGGGGAGGATGGTGAGGAACATCTTCCCACTGACAGAACGTGGAAGGGCTGGACCCAGGGCCTGTGAAGGAGGCGCTGAGATCTTCCTGGATGGTGCGGATGGGGAGGAAAGGTGGGCGAGCTCTGCTTATCGCCTTCCAGCAGGAGAATGAACGAGAGACATCTGGAAATCCCTTCCAGACCCCAAATTCTATGTTCTTTCTAGAGACTGAGTATATGGACCTGCGGCTCTGGTAGCCATAATTTATTGTCCAGACCAAGATGTAAAATGAAGAAGAGTCAAATAGGCATAAACTGGGCCTGCCCCAGGCAAACTGAGATGTCTAGTCTTTCAACCTACAGGGCTGAGGACAGGGTACACTTCCCCAGAGTTCAGGTTTGCAAAGCCTCAAATTTTTCCAAAAGAAATGGCCACGTCTCAAAGAGATTTTAGCAAACCACTTCTCTGAGTAACATAATAAGATACATCATAAGTCATAATATACTCTGTCTTTTGCCTAATGTCTTCTGGTTTCTCCTGTAGATGCTAGGCACAGAGGTACACGCCTGGGGCCTCCTCTGAGCAGAGCAGATGCTCCCTAAGGAGAGGATGAGATAACACTAAATGGCCTGCTCTACTGAATGGTTGAGAGCAGTGCACCCCTTCTAAAGGGGAGGGGGAGAGCTGGGGGGAGGCAGGGCTGCTAACTTTCCCAGGTGGGAAAGGGGAAGGAATCTAGCTACTGAACACCAAGTAGAGCCCCTTTGGATAACATCCTTTAGGGTGCCCCTCCATGGCCCAGGAAGATGGGAGTCAGAGTAAGGGGGTGGTGCTTAATGTCCTTTCCCCAGCCCAGAATGTGAACCCAGGCTCACGGCTTCCCTTTCTTCTTTCCCTCTGGCCCTATGTTTCAGGGTAATCGGTCCCAGGCAAGGAGGGATAACTCTTTATAAATTCTAGATAATAAATGTAGAAGAAACAAAAATTAGAAAATCACTTTTGCAACCCCGATGAAATAACTGACTCAGGCAAGGAACATCAATGGGTGCACTGGTTTGGGGGTAACTGGATATTCTACATGGGACCAAAATATCACCTCACAAATTGTTCGCTGGTAGCAGTGCAGAAAAGGAGAATGTAAATTGACCCTGGCAGGATCAGGTAGGAACCCCTTACCTCCAGATGAACCTCGGCCCCAGGCACAAAGGGACCCACCAGACAAGATGAACTCTCTGCTTTGGGGCAATAAAAGGTGTGCAGTGTCACCACACCTGAATCTAATCAAGTCCTACGTCTAACTTCGGCTTATGGGAAATGTAGCTGATAGGGAAGAGGTTAAACACCACAAGTCAACAATCAGACCATCCCAGAAGGTGGGTTTATGGGCAACCTACATGGTTTCTTCGATAAGCCCCTGTCATGAGGATGAGGAGAGGTGAAGAGGGAAGTTCTAAAATAAAAGTGTCTCAAAAGCCTTAACAGGGCGCCTGGGTGGCTCAGTTGGTTAAGCGACTGCCTTCGGCTCGGGTCATGATCCTGGAGTCCCGGGATCGAGTCCCACATCGGGCTCCCTGCTCAGCAGGGAGTCTGCTTCTCCCTCTGACCCTCTTCCCTCTCGTGCACTCTATCTCTCATTCTCTCTCTCTCAAATAAATAAATAAAATCTTAAAAAAAAAAAAGCCTTAACAACCAGATACAGTATGTGGTCGTGATTTGAATAAACCAGCTATAAGAGATATTGTTAGAACAACTGGCGACATTTGAATGTGGATTGGAATTAGATGATATTAAGGTATTAACACAATTTTTTTAAGTTGTTATATACAGTGTTGAGGTTATTTGGGAATACATTTCTTAGAGATGCAATATTTAGAGAAATGTCGTGATGTTTCCAATATACTTTAAAACACATCAGTAAAAAAAGATCCAGCAAAGATGACCAAATATCAGTGATTGTTCAGTTTAGGTGGTGAACTTATATAATGTACCTAGAAGAGCTGGTTTCATAATGACAGTAAGTAGAAGGGTGGTTACGAGGGCTAGGGGTGGGGTGGGAAATGGGGAGTCAGTGTTTAATGAGCACAGAGTTACAGTACGGGATGATGAAAACATTCTGAAGATGGAGGGGGCCAGTGGTTACACAACATTGGGAACGTACTTAATGCCACTGAATCGTACACTTAAAAATGGTTAAAAGGGCTGATTTTGTTTTGCGTACTTTCTTTTTTTTTTATGTTCAGTTAGCCAACATATAGTACATCAATAGTTTTTGATGTAGTGTTCATTGATTCATTAGTTGCATATAACACCTAGTGCTCATCACAACACGTGCCCTCCTTAATACCCATCACCCTGTTACCCCATCCCCCCACCCCCTCCCTTCTATAACCCTGTTTGTTTCCTGGAGCCCAGAGTCTCTCATGGTTTGTCTCCCTCTCTGATTTCTTCCTGTTCAGTTTTCCATCCCTTCCCCTATGGTCCTCCGTGGTATTCCTTATGTTCCACGTATGAGTGAAACCATATGAGAATTGCTTATCTCTGCTTGACTTACTTCACTTAGCATAATCCTCTCCAGTCCCATCCATGTCAATGCAAATGGTGGGTATACATCCTTTCTGATGGCTGAATAATATTCCATTGTATATATGGACCACATCTTCTTTATGCATTTGTCTGTTGAAGGACATCTCGGCTCCTTCCACGGTTCAGCTATTGTGAACATTGTTGCTATGAACATTGGGGTGCATGTGCCCCTTCTTCTCACTACATCTGTGTCTTTGGTACTAGTAAATACCTAGTAGTGCAGTTGTTGGGTCGTAGGGTAGTTCTATTTTCTTTTTTTTCTTTTTTAAAGATTTTATTTATTTATTTGACAGAGAGAAGGGTAGCTCTATTTTCAACATCTGAGGAACCTCCATACTGTTTTCCAGAGTGGCTGCACCAGCTTACATTCCCACCAACAGTGTAGGAGGGTTCCCCTTTCTCCACATCCTCGCCAGCATTTGTTGTTTCCTGCTTTGTTAATTTTTGCCATTGTAACTGGTGTGAGGTGGTATCTCATTGTGGTTTTGATTTGTATTTCTCTGATGCCGAGTGATGTTGAACACTTTTTCATGTGTCTGTTGGCCACTTGGATGTCTTCTCTGTAGAAATGTCTGTTCACGTCTTCTGCCCATTTTTTGATTGGATTATTTGTTCTTTGGGTGTTGAGTTTGATTATGTTCTTTTTAGATTTTGGGTACTAGCCCTTTATCTGATACGTCATTTGCAAATATCTTCTCCCATTCTGTCGGTTGTCTTTTGGTTTTGTGGACTGTTTCCTTTGCTGTGCAGAAGCTTTTTATCTTTATGAAGTCCCAATGGTTCATTTTTGCTTTTATTTCCCTTGCCTTTGGAGACAAGTTGCTGTGGCTGATGTCACAATAAAAAAACCTTAGGTTGTGGGTGTTCATTTTACTACTACTATTCTTTCCACCTTTTCATAATGAATAATTTTTTTTAAAGATTTTACTTATTTATTTGACACAGAGTGAGAGTGCACAAGCAGGGGGAGCAGCAGAGGGAGAGAGAGAAGTAGGCTCCCCGCTGAGCAGGGAGCCCCACACGGGGCTCTATCCCAGGACCCTGGGATCATGACCTGAGCCGAAGGCAGACGCTTAACGACTGACTCCCCCAGGCGCTTTATTTTTTTTTAAGATTTTTATTTATTTATTTGACAGAGAGATATAGCGAGAGGGAAACAAGCACAGGGAGCTGGAAAGAGAGAAGCAGGCTCCCTGCCAAGCAGGGAGCCGGATGCATAACGAATAATTTTTTAAAAAAGACAAAATAGTGGGGCGCCTCGGTGGCTCAGTTGGTTAAGCACCCGATTCTTGATTTGGGCTCAGGTCGTGATCTAGGGGTCCTGGGATTGAACCTCACCCCAGGTTCTGCACTCGCTGCGGAGTCTGCTTGAGGATTTCTCTCCCTCTCCTTCTGCCCCCCCGACTCTAAAAAAATAAATGAAAAAAATCTAAAAAAAATTTTAAAAAGACTAAATATCCCTCTGGTGACTCTGATGTCACCTTGTCTTTTTTCTGCTCCTGGTTTTATGCTAAAGCTTTCAAAAAGCCAGCAGAAGGCCAAAGCACTTATTTTAAAAATCCTCCTTTATTACTTAAAAGTAAATCTGGAAAAAAAAAAAAAAGTAAATCTGAAGGGCTAATCCCTTTCTGGACCTCCACAGAGTCTGGCTCAGAGCAGAATGGAGAAGGTCGGTTCGAGAAAGAGCCAGTGCCTGATTAAAGAAGATAAAGGTACTTACGTGGCTGGAGTCCTGAGAAGTCACACCCTGTTCTGAGCGCTCACTACAGTCTGGCAGGATTCTAGGGCAGCTCTCCAGATACGGTGAGGTCAGCAGCAGCATCCACCAGCCTCAGAGAAGTTAAGTAACTTACCCAAAGTTGCTCAGCTGATGTGCAATACATTTTTAACAGGCATTTTAGAAAGCAGAGCCTGGGTTAACCATCCTCCCTGCAACCCCCAAGCTTTACTGTCTCCTTCCCTAAAAAGAGGGTGGGGCTGTAATATCCACCCCCACTCCTGACACAGGGTTCAAGACTGGTTGATTGATCAATCTTAAAGGCACTGATCACTACTTAACCACGATCTCTGAACTGGGTGAGGCCATGCAGGAATCAGAGAAAGAAACCTGGTCTCTGGCCTAAAAGCACATACAATCCATTTATGACGACACACCGAGAAGCATAACTAGCAGAAATAACATTTTAGATTGTATGGCTCCTACACCAACACTCCTTTTGCACGTGGTTCCCCCTTCCACTATACTCACACTGCACCGTGATGACCTACTTTAAGAGGATCTTCTACCTTTGCTGTTTAGTGACTCTGGGCTCCTCAAGCTCAAGATCTTACATTGTTTTTATACACTCAACACCTACAGTGCTGCTGAGGGTAGACAGGGTGTGGGCAATACCGAATGCAGGTGGGAAAGAGAGTGACTAGGTGTGCAGAGGAAATCATCCCAATGCCCACCTTATCTGCCAAGACCTCTTCTTTCCTCTCTGCCCTCCCTGCACCCCAATCATTCCAGAATCCCTCCAGATGACCTGGGTTCCCTCCACCTCCTCCCCAGCTGTGGGAGAGGTGCTATCACTCCTGACGGAGTCATGCACACAGACGCTAAGGGCTCTGCTAGAATCTCCAGGTCCGGGGCGCCTGGGCGGCTCGGTCGTTGAGCGTCTGCCTCCAGCTCAGGTCATGGTCCCGGGGTCCTGGGATCGAGCCCCGCATCGGGCTCCCTGCTCCGCGGGAGGCCTGCTTCTCCCTCTCCCACTCCCCCTGCTTGTGTTCCCTCTCTTGCTCGCTGTGTCTCTCTCTGTCAAATGAATAAATAAAATCTTAAAAAAGACCATCATCATCATCTGCAGGCCCGGCCTGCCTAGCTGCTCTGTCCGTAGGCAGGTGGGCATCTTAGCAGCGCCCGTCCCTATTTTCCCCAGTCCCTGGCTTCTAGTCAAACCAATTTTCGATGGCGAATCATGAGGCAGAAGGCATCCCCTGCCTACAACCCAACCCTGAGACCTGGGGAAGGGGACAAGCATAGCACCAGAACGCCCCCCAGCCCAGAGATGAAGCTTCGTCCGTAGGCACAGCAGCACTTAGCAGGGCTCCTGCAAGGAGGAGCAGGTCCTCCTTGACCTCCTGGGTCAAGCCTGCTCTCTTAGCAAGTCCCCTGGGACACAGAGCTGGGCCAGTACATGGGTTCAGGTGCCAAGTGCATGGGTTTCCCCAAGTGTCCCTAGGAGGCAAGTAACCCGTTGCAGCTCTGGTACAACTGTCCTTCTGACAAGGGGGTGGGTGGGCAAACTGGAGTCTTAGTAATAGCAGCTGCTCCCAAGGAAACATCCACCCCCGACGTCTGTGTCTCTGTGGGCTGGGATTTTTCAGTGTGGGCGGCACGCTCATTGCCACATTTTCCTCCTTCCTTCCCAAAGATGGCACTGAAAATGCATGATTTCCAGGGTCCAATGTGGCTGTGATGACTCCACAGTTTTCTTATTCAGACATGCACCGAAAATGCATGATTTCCAGGGTCCAATGTGGCTGTGATGACTCCACAGTTTTCTTCCTGTATGCTACCCATTGACACAGTTTTTAGATCCTACAACATGCATATACTGCCAAGTACGTTCTTGCCTTCCAAAGCCTTTTTTTCATTTTGGTCACTCAGATCAAAATGATTAGCATCACAGGCAAAATTTGAAGGCTGAAAAAAATTTTGAAAAGTACAAAACTGGAATTCCATCCTTGTGTGTGTGTGTACGCATATGTTTTTTGTTTTTGAGGTGGAGGGGAGACAGAATCTTAAGCAGGCTCCCACCCAGCGTGGGGCTCGATCTCACAACACTGAGATCATGACCTGAGCCAAAATCAAGAGTCAGATGCCCAACCAACTGAGCCACCCAGGCGCCCCTGTCCTGGTATGATTTTATAACTATACTTCAACTCTTTGGAATGCATACTCAAATTTTTAATTGAAGGTTATGTATTTACACTCAAGATATTCGAACTAAAAGATTCATTTCAGGACAGTACATATTTGAAACTGCATACTACCCCAAGATACACACACTCAACGTAGACCCCTTAGTTCTTCCTGTTGTGACAAATTCATACAAAACCATGCTGACAAGGATGCTACCAGGACTTGCCCTCTCCACCCACCCTTGCACCCCCAGCTTTTTGCAAAGCTAGTTGTCTAAATACAATGGCATTTTTTACAATGACCTTATTTTGTCCTGTCAACTATAATTAAGTTATATATACAAACCTGCCTAGCTAGAAAGCTTTTATAAATGCATCATAATGAGGCAGTGTGGCATAATGGTTTGGGGCAGGTTCGAGAGTCAGACCTGGGCTGGAATCCCACCTCTACCTTCCCAGCTGTACAGCCTTGGGCAAGCGACTGAACGTTTCTCTACATGAGGTTCCTCTCCTGGAAAATGGAGACAATAATGTGCCTCAGCCTGATACTCAGTAGGTGCTCCGGACACATGCATTGCTTATTTTGTTCTGTTTGTCCTGACCTTGAGGTTTTCCCTAATTGCAATCCCCTGCTGCAAATATCAGAGAGAGAGAATACATGGGCAGAACAAATGGGTAAGCAGTCAGCATAACCTTGGGGGCCAACTTCACTGGTGATCGAACTATATTTTAGCATCACAAACTTTGATTTGGCATGGACCCACCACTTAGGCCCAGAGGATCATAGACACCCAGGCAGGGATTGAAGACTCTTCTTCCAAGCTCTCATGCAGTTCGACATTTCACTGCCCTCAGCAAAACACCACCTTGAAAGCCATGTCATCCCGAATTAGCCTCAGCTTCCACAGCCAACATCTCCTCAGCACCAGGGAAGGACCAGCTTTGCCCTTACCGGAGGATTACTCTCTCTGTTGTCCTCAAGGTGCCTACCCGCTAAGGGGGCAATTGTCTGAGAAACCTAAAGTCTCCTCCCCTTCAAAGCAGGGGTAGGTGCTGGGCGCCTGGGTGGCTCAGTTGGTTGGGCGACTGCCTTCGGCTCAGGTCATGATCCTGGAGTCCCGGGATCGAGTCCCACATCGGGCTCCCTGCTCGGCGGGGAGTCTGCTTCTCCCTCTGACCCTCCCCCCTCTCGTGTGCTCTCTCTCTCTCTCTCAAATAAATAAATAAAATCTTAAAAAAAAAAAAAAAAAAGCAGGGGTAGGTGCTGCTGAGCTCACCTGGGCAGTCTCCAACCAACCGACACCCGCCTTTCACAACCCAATAGTCCGGGCTAATGGAAGAGGGGAGCAACAGGAACCGGGACGCAGCCGACACATTCAACAACAGGAGATGCTTAAACTGTGGTGCTGTCAGGTGATGGAATACAATTCAGCCACAAATGATTGTAACTCAAAACGATGAAAAAAGATGCTCAAGATAGACTGACACAAAAACCAGGCGAAAAATCGTTTGTACCGTGTAATGCGGTTTGAAAGTTTTAAAAAATCCTTTCCCACGCATATGTGTTTCTGTATCCGACATCAAAAACATGGAAGAAAATAGACCAAGATGTTCGCAGGGGCAAACCGCGCGTGGTGGAATTAGGGGCAAGTATCTCGTTCTTAGTTTTTCTTATCAACAGTATTTTCAATAACGCCCATGCCTTACATCTGGAAAGAGGAGGAAATTAAAAGACATTAAGAATGGCCTCAACTCTAGTCTCTCTCTGGCTGGGTCACATCTTAGAAGAGACGAACGCGGACACCACTTCCGAGCCCCCCACATTCGTCTTTCCCCGCGCTTGCATGTGTGCGCGCGCGCCTGCGTGCGTGCGTACGTGCGGATGTGCGTGCGTGCGTGCGTGCCACTACCCTTCCTTCTCAGTGGCGGTGAATGCGTTTCTCGACAGCAGAGGGGGCGCGTCTCAGGGCCAGGAGGGTCCTGGCAGGAGGCACTTTCTAGCACGTCCCGACATGTGTTTCCAGTAACGCTGTTTGGGGCCGCTTTTTTCTCTTATCGCTCCTCCCGTGACCTTTGCTGGTTACAGGCTTACTGGCTGGAGCCAGGTGGATTTGTTTGATTTTTGTTGATGGTTATTAGGAAGAGGAAGTGCCAGAAGGGATTACCTCAAGTTTAAACCTATTTCCAGCAGAGTCCTGGGGCCTTTAATTACACATCTCGGGTCTGTTTGGTAAAGAAGTGGTCAAAGATGTGCTTTTTATCTCCCTCGGAATCTCCTGCGACTGGCAGCATTCCATTTGTGCCTGGTGTTCCTGTAAACTCAAGCCACAAGCTTCTGGTGGGAGGAGGGGTGGGGGTGGAGAATGGGATATGAAGTTGAAAGCTGGCGAGAGACATTTTTTAAAGCACCCTACCTGGGAGTCCTGGGTCAAGCCATGCCATTTTGGAGGACAGACAGCAGAGAAAGACTAGGAGCTGCACCCCCAGGAAGCTGAAATTTTGGTTTGGGGACCAGACATACTGCAGCTCCCAGAGAAGTGTCCAGGGTCAGCTACTGCTGAACCACAAGGATGAGGACAGTCACAATGCTAAAGGCCCAGCCCATTCCAAGAGCAGACTTTTATTTCTTGCCGATTTTCCCCCACATCTTGGTATTGAAATACTAACAGCTGCAGTCACCGTGTGGGCAGGCAATCACTGTGTCTGGGATGATCAAGATAGCAGATCAGCTGTGGGGCAGCTACAGGCCACTTTTCTGCTACAGGTGGGTCTAGTTAGAGAGATCAGAGGACCCACTGGTCCTCAGAAAGAACCCTTCCCACTCTGATTTCTCCAGGCCAGTGAAAGAAGACAGATTTCAGGGATGCACATCCCTCAGGGCATGAGTATGCTGCCATCCTTTGTCTTACTTGCTGGTTAGAGAGATTGCCAAATTACAAAATTGCTAAAAATCCAAGACTGGGAAGTTTAACACATAAAATGCAACTTTATTGGAGCAAAAAATTGTGGGTGCTTGCTTACTCAGGGTCTTACTTCATTTTTGGTATATACAGTGAAGTCAGGAAATTTAGCTGCTTGTATTAAAGACACAGCGATGTAGGTCAGATGCACACACAATTTCAGACAATAAGATTCCAACTCTCCCTTTAATTTAGGCCCCAGAGGCAATGGAATTTAGGGAGGAACATTTGGTTAGGATGGAAATAGGAACAACTGGAGTTTAGTTAGAGGCCTCTTTCATCCTCGACTGGAATCCTTTACCACCCAAACTCTGCCCATGGCAAGACTGTCTTTCATAACCCCCAGTATCCCAGCAAATCCCTTCAGCAGGAGCACACAGCAATGGAGTACAGATTCTCGCCCCAGTCCCTGGAATCCTTCAACCCGCTCAAGGCTCGCTAAGTAATAGTCTTTTTCTTGGCCCTGTAGCTGTCTTATTAGAGCCCTGAAAGACAGAGTGTGGTCTCCACCAGGAGAGTGCCTTCCGTGTTGCCCAGCCCCTCCCTGAAGCTCCCAGCACCACTCCCCATGAGGCCAGGGCCTGGGCAGGAAGGCCTCCTGGGGTGGAGATGTAGAGGCTGTTTTAGTTTGCCCACAATTCCGTGGCAGTAGAGACATGCAGCCTTTACATCTTACATCAGGACTGTTGAATGTACAGTATGAATACACCGATGGTGCCTAAAATGATGCTGGTGGGACATAAATTTCCCATGTTAATGGTTGTGTACTTATTTTAGTGTCAACTCAAGAAAAATGAGATTAGCACATCAGTGGTTATTTCATGGATATTGATTAGGATGAGGGTAAGTAATAAATTCAATAACATTTAATAAAAAATGTTAATTAAATAGTAATTCAATAATACTGGTGATATATAAATAGGGCAACATGCACGAAGCTGATTTTTAGGTGGATGAAGTTTGGGACAATTCTGTGCCAGTTAGAGTTAACCAACATGTATGAAAAGCTCAGACATGTATACTAAAACACTAGGGATAGCTGTCCACCGTGCTAAGAGCTTTGGAATCGGAAAGCCCAGGGTCAGATGCTAGCTCTATCTTTAAGTTAGCTCTGCGATCTTGGACACATCACAACTCTTTAAGCCTCAGTTTCTTCATCTGTAAAATAGAAATGACAATTCTTATGTGATTGTTCTAAGAATTAAATGAGGTAATCCTTTAAAAGTGGCTAGCAGAGCTGTTGGCATAGAGAGCAAGTTCCTGGGAGGAATGATGATTATAAATGCAAAGGACTCATTTCTAAAGCAGGCTGCCCATATATCTGTCCTGAAGATTTCCTTCCAAGAAAATGTAGCCCAAAAAGTACAGGAACATTTAGCCCTTTGGGTCATGGATCTACTCCCAGGCAAATGTGTGCACACACACTTGCAAACGCCAAAACTGCATACAATTTTAGGCATTCACAGTTGACACCACCTTTAGCCACTTCCTGAGCTGACTACAGCCCTGGGAAACAGATGGAGAGCCAGGGTAACAGGAAGTCTCTCCACTACTTCTGCCGCAGGGCGCCCTGGAGTCATCCTAGCTTCTGGAGTCATCCTGGTCTTCTAAAGCAGACTGCGGTTCTCTCTGGGGCCTCTTAATACACAGGGCAGCACAGCTTCATTCTCTACACGGGCAGAATGCAAATAAGGTGCTGAGAACCCACACAAACCCCTATACTCGGTAACTGGCTTTTTCTTGTTCTCCTTGTTATACAGCCTGGCCTTGCAATTTTTAACTCAGCACTGATGGGGCTGGGTAAATTCAAGTGACTAGCAAATGTACATGGAAAACTGTGGGCCCCGATAAGCTGCTGATATGGTGTGCCTGCGCTTCCGCCTGTTCTATTTAAACACTGATAGACCCTTCGGCAAACAAGAAACCTTTTGTGCTCTGAGCATCCACAACTGCCATCCGGAGTCCATTCTGGACATGACCAAGGCTCAGAGTAGGCAGAGTGGGGGTGGGGAAGGGGCAAACTTTTCCTGCACTTTATCAGATAAATGCACACAGGTAGGACCACTCTGATCTTCATTCCTGGGGTTCCAAATCTTTCTCCCTAACCCTTGCCACACCTCGCAGAGACCTCTCAAAAAGTGAGCTGGAGAGCATGTTTTTCTAGAAAATTTACTGCTTATCCTTCAAGGAAGACATATGGGCTGGTTCAAGTCATGACCCACACACATCACACAAGTGAGTAAGAGATGAATAACTCAGCTTACAAAGAAGCAATGAGAGGAAAGCCAGAGAGTTTACTGCATGCACTAATATAAACCAAAAAGGGAGTCAGGGTCGGGCCCAAAAAAACTCCATGAAAATCAGAATGCCATGGAGCCTGCGGACAGGTGTTGTTTCTAACAACCATTGGAGTTTTGGGTTATTTAGTAGACAGTTCGTAAATAGTTGAATTTGAATTTCTTTCTTGAATATAACATGGGATTAGAGCACTACTTCTCGAAGCCTCGTTCTCCTGGATCAGCAGTTTGGGCGTCACCTGGAAGCTTGTTAAAAATGCAGAATCTTGAGCCCCAGACTAGACTTCCTAAACCAGAATCTACATTTTAACAAGATCCTTAGGAATTCATGTACATGTTACAATTTGAGAAGCACTGGCTAGAGTATTTATAAAGCCTCTATAAAGGTGTATGAAAGGGTAGTCAAAGATCATAGATTGTTTCCTCTCACATTTGCGGCAGATCTTAACCTTAACATCAAGTCTTAAAAATTCATGTTCCGGGGGCCTGGGTGGCTCAGTCGGTTAAGCGACTGACTTCGGCTCAGGTCATGATCCTGGGGTCCAGGGATCGAGTCCCACATCGGGCTCCCTGCTCAGCGGGGAGTCTGCTTCTTCCTCTGACCCTCTTCCCTCTCGTGCTCTCTGTCTCTCATTCTCTCTTTCTCAAATAAATAAATAAAATCTTTAAAACATAAATAAGTAAATAAATAAAAATTCACGTTCAATTTTAAGGGATCAGATTAATAACAATAAACCTGTTAATATAATAAATTTTGCTTTCAGCAATCAGTTCTCAAATCTAAGTGAAGAAATATTTCTCACGAATCCTTCAATATATATGACACTGCTTGGGCAACTTCAAACTTCAAACACCCTTCTCTGACATGAAGACAGAATTATTCTTAGCAGTCCAAGACTACATACTCCTCCCATGAAGGTTCACAGCTGTACACATGAGAATTAGTGCAATTTTAAGAGGTTAAAAAAGTACTCCAGATTTAGCACTATTGACAGAAGGCAGAGTTTTAAAAATCAGCTTTGAAATAGTTCTGTAATGAACATAGATTACCTTTGGGGGGGGAAAGAGAAGGGGGAAGAAGTATCAATTAGTGGCCAAGAGTGTCTTGCACTCTCTGCTGTGTGACAATACCCAATTTAGTGGACCTCTCTGAGTCAGCTCCCTCGGTATAAAATCAGGATAATAAAATAAAATGGGAATAACTTCTGTTGAATTTTTGTAGGATTAAAGGATATAATGCATGACAAGCAGTTAATAGCATTTGGACACAAAAGTACTGAATAAATGTAAGCTATTAATGGGAAGTTAGTAATGAAATACTGTCTCAAGATGTCCCTTTGCTTAATTGGAGAGAGCAGAGACCCCTGGATCTTGTCCTGTCTCTGTGCAGTACTCGTTCTAGGAGCCTGCAAAATCACTGCATTTGAGCCATGGCTAGAAAGATTCAGATCATCAGCTAGGCCTGCTTCACTGACTTAGAGGGAGAGTAAAAAACTCTCTGGTACCAGCTAGGGAGGCCGAGGCCAACGTCAACATGTGAGAACCAGCGGACATTTCGGGCAGCTGTGGAAGGGTGGATGTTCTGTGCCTCCGGGCCAGAATCCCTCCACTGCCACCTCCAATGAAGCAGAGTTGGCAAGCTAGGAGCCCTGGGGGAAGAGAAAGGAAGAGTGGGATCAAGAAGGAGCAGAAGAATAAAAAGAGGGGACAGAAGAAGGTGCACTCACAGAAGGGGCAGGTGTTACATCACTATTTGGAGTTCATGCTCTGACAGCACAAAAGTAAATCAGTCTCGGCCTCCCCATGTAAGAGCTCTAAGGGGCACATCAGTTAACCTTCCTGAGCCTCCCTTTTTTTTAAAGTATAAAATAAGGATAATAGTACTACCTACCTCAAAGGTTTAGGAGGGCAATTAAATGAGGTAATGTGCCTAAAGAATGAAGCAGCTTACTTGGCACATGGTAAATGCTCGATACATGGGACCTGTTACAGTCTATCTATGATAGGCACCTATAGCACAACAATAATATACATATTTACTCTAAATTTAATCCCTGGAGACTAAGAATTTGATTTAATGTGATTTTCAGATGTATAGAGAACTGGATCTCTTTTAGACATCCCATCAATGAAAGACCATAAGCTTTTATTGTGTTACAAAAGCCTAGTTATTCTCCTTAGCAAAAGAACAGTGGAAAGAGCTATTAGAAGTTGGCTTAAAAAACACCGCCATGTCAGATTCATTAGAACTAGGTGAAAAGCAGGAAAAGGCGAGGGCATCTCCAGGACAGCAGAAATTTAATGTCTGACATACGCAGAATGGCTTAATAAGCGACCTCATTCCACTGGACTGTACCAGGCTAGGACTACCGAAAAGGTTAAAGTGATAAATATATAAAAGCAAGACTGAGAAAGAAAAAACAGTTGATTGGGGAGGGGGGTAGTGGAGTAGAGGTGACTTTTAGATTTGTTGACTATTTTTTGCAAAATCAGGGTATTTTTTGAAACCCCTGTAAGATCAAGGGAGAAAGAACAGTATGATGGTCCAACAGCTTCAGGCAAAGTGAGGGATGAGTTGGGGCACTCACCCAGGGCAGTGGTTTTCCAACCTTTTCTTTCAGCTAGACATTTTGTAAACAAAATCTTATTGATACTCCAATCTATGAAGCAGATAAAATAGTGCTGTTATTCAGTTTATTTATATGTTCAATTTTAATCCTTGCTCCACTTAGGTCTGTAAATGAGAGTACAAATATCTACACAGGTTGAATATACATTGAATGAGGATATTTAATTTTTTTTTAATGGTTAAAGATTTTTTTTTTTTTTTAAAGATTTTGTTTATTTGATAGAGTAAGAGAACACAAGCAGGGGGGACAGTAGAGGGAGAGGGAGAAGCAGGCTCCCCGCCAAGCAGGGAGCCCGATGCGGGGCTCGATCCCAGGACCCTGGGATCATGACCTGAGCCGAAGGCAGACGCTGAACCATCTGAGCCACCCAGGTGCCCCTAAAGATGTTTTTAGAAGATAAAATTCCAGGGGCGCCTGGGTGGCTCAGTCGTTAAGCGACTGCCTTCGGCTCAGGTCATGATCCCAGGGTCCTGGGATCAAGCCCCTCATTGGGCTCCCTGCTCCGTGGGAAACTGCTTCTCCCTCTCCCACTCCCCCTGCTTGTGTTCCTGCTCTCTCTGTGTCTCTGTCAAATAAATAAATAAAATCTTAAAAAAAAAAAAAAAGATAAAATTCCAGTTGGAAGCTTGCGGGATCCCAGTGTTTCCTAGAAGGTAGTTCAGAAACATCGACAGGGTTCTAAAACCTGGGGCTAGCCAACTGTCAGGTGCTTTTCCATACAGACCTGAAGCTCACCACAGCTTCCTGCAGCAGTCATTTCAGTTCCTGTCAAGTGAGGAAGAACAGTGAGCAGAGGACACCTCATTGTCTCCTATTTAATGACAAACCAAACTCACACAGAAGGGACATGAGAGTTGAGCCCATGGTTATTTTTTTTTTTTAAGATTTTATTTATTTATTTGACAGAGAGAGAGATAGTGAGAGCACGAACACAAGCAGGGGGAGTGAGAGAGGGAGAAGCAGGCTCCCTGCCAAGCAGGGAGCCCGATGTGGGACTCGATCCCAGGACCCTGGGATCATGACCTGAGCCGAAGGCAGACGCTTAATGACTGAGCCACCCAGGCACCAGAGCCCATGGTTATTGTGACCCGGGCCACATCTGTGAGAAACTCCCCAAATCCCAAATAAGAGGAAAAGACAGATGGGTCGTACCTCTACCACCCACGGGCACTGAGGAAGTAAATCAAAACCCATGACTTTCTGGTTAGGTGGGGTAGAGGTCAATGGCCAAGGAAGGCAGAAAGCAACTAGGGTTGGCGTAGCCCAGGGGAGGCAGAGAAAAAGAGGCAGAAGGTGGCTAGAGAAAATGGCCCTATCTATGGTCGTAGAAAAGAGATATGTAGGAATTTAGGACCTGAAAAGGCCAAGAGAAGTAGAGTCATCGAGGAAGGACTGGAAAGCTTGTAGGGGGAGGTGCAGGGAGGCTGGCAGAGAGGATATGTGAAGAGTGGGGAAAGTAGCAAAGAATTTAAGGCAAGTGCAAAAAGAAACAAGGAGAAGTTCAAAGGACGCTTTGAAGACCTAAATCCACACAAAGATAGTGTATGGGAAATCTTGACATAAAATACAAACGGCCCAAGAAAAAAGGAGGCCAGAATCTCAGCCTGTAGAACTCAGGAAAGGAAACGAGAATCAGAGTTTATTGGATTTATAGAGTGTTTTGATGTGACTGAGTGTTGAAAGATTATTTGCCAGGGGGAGGGAGGTTTCGGTTGCTTGGTGGCAAAGAACGCTCAATAATCCCTTTTATGGTAATCTGTGAGGATCAAATGAACATGTATACAAATAGAACGCACTACATAAACACATGATGATATTACCAGAAAAGCAAGGGTAAGTCACATTCTCATCTGGGCAGCAGGAATTTAGGAAGGAAAAGAGTGGTCTGATTTATCAGGGATGGTCTAATGACAGCCTTGAGGAAAGAAAGAGGAAAGGCAGAACTTAGGGTAGCCACGTGGTCCTGAGAAGGGAATGAATGCCCTTGGTTTGAATTATAGGTTTGGGTTTTTTGTGTCCTGCCCTTGGATCCAGTGCTGTAGCTGGTTGCAGAGCTGCCGGGCACTTTACCTACATTATCCCATTTAAAACTAAAAACAGCTCCGTGAGAAAATATTCTGGAACGCAGGTTAGGAAAACAGTTTGGCTAGGGCAACTGAATGACCTAGATTGCACAGTTACGAAGTGAGGAGTGAGGGTTCAAGCCCTGGCCCAGTGGATTTGGGCCTGTACCTCCCTTTGCAGCTGGTTTTCCAGGTCCCTGAAATGTACCCCCCACCCCACCTTTGTTGGCTCTTTGGGCAGCGGGGACTTCCCCAGGTGGCAGCAATCTCTCTTTCCTTGGAGGGTATTTGGTTTTACGAAGATCTTTAGTGCCCTTCCGGTAAAAATAAAATTAGAGGCAGGTAAATGTAACTTGAAAAGTGTAAAAAACTTCTTCTACCACTATGCAAGTAAGCCAGAGAAAATGATGAGGTATTGAGATTCCTGGACAGGAAAGCACTGTCTTATATCCCACCCAGCCCTCACCCTCTACCAGAAGCTCCCCGCAGCCAGGGGCTCTCTTCTACAAAGCCTGCATGCGTGACAGCTGGTACAAGGTCATACACATCATAATCAGCTAGTAACTTTTTAGCCAATGAAGGCCTAAAACATCTGTATCCGAGAAACCGGAACAGTTCAGCTATGCAAGATGACTAAGTCCTAGCAGTCTACTATACAGCATAGGGCCAGGAGTCAACAACACTGTATTGTGCACTTAAAATTTTGCTAAGAAGGTAGATCTTATGTTGTGTTATCACCAAAAAAAGGAAAAAAAACCCCAAAAAACAAAGAAAACCCCAAAACCCAAAAACAAAAAGATGACGATGATAAAGAGGGCAAAAAGAAAGTTTGGGAGGTGCTGGATATATTTAAATATAGATTATAGATTATAATAATTAGCAGGGCAGGAAGAAACTTTTGGAAGTAATGGATGTTTATGGCGTCTGAATGACTTCTCTCCAAACTCAAGTTGTTTACATTAAATATGTACAGCTTTTTGTATGTCAATCATATCTCAATAAAGTGGTTTACAACAAAAAAGCCAAGGCGCAAGTATTTACACTTCATAAAAGTAGAACTTTTCTTTCAAAAGTACAGCTTTATCCCATCGGACACAGGGGACTGAATTTCATGCATCATTCTCTCGGAGGGGCGAGAACACCGTAGACGGAGGTGAAGCCAAGGCCGCTTGAAAAGTGAAGATGCAGGGAGGGTCTCTGGGCTTCTCTTCAGCTGTCTCTTGTCACCCAAAGCAGTGCTCTGGAGGGCCAGCTTAGAGAAACTTATGACCTCTATTTGGCCTTGTGTTCCTAAAAATTTTATGGGAATGTCACTAATAAACTAAGTGTTTAAATGCTTCACCATCTAGTTAAAAAATAATAACTGCTACTGGGACTGACTTACACTACATATTTTCTGCAGAACATATTTATTTACCTTTCCTTCTAATAAAATACACCTGGCAATAAATAAAAGGCAGTAAAAGTATCCATGGCTTGCTATTAAAACTTGGTATGTTTTAATGACAACTTTTAGTATACTGGTTTTGGATGGATCAGGTATTATTTGAAAAAAAAGCACCTAATTAGGAAATGATTGAGATTGGCACGGAGATACAAACACAATAATCTGTCCTAAGTACAGTGTCTATATTGTTAATATCTCTGACATTTAAATTATGTCTCCCCCTGTAATATCAGACGGCACTTTAAAACGGTCAATATATTTCTACCAATGAGTCACTTGTATAAAATTGCCACTACAAAACACATTAGTCTTTTTGGCTTTTTGTTTTTCTTTTTAATGTAAACTAGTCTAGTGAATTTAGTTCATCACACTCTTTTAAAAAAAGGCTACAGTGAGGGGGGAAAGAGTTTTTGGAATTTCAGGGACTTTTTTCTTTCTTTTTTGTAAAGAAAACCTCTCAAGAGGGTATCCAACCGCTTCTTGGAGACATAATCATATGTAAAGAAAAGTGACCTGAATAAAGGAGGAATTAAAAAAAAATCCTTAGTCACTGTTTAAATTTATTCTTCAATTTAGGCCAATCCTCTTTTATGGGGAGCTCCTGGCAATTAGCTAGCAATTTTATCCTGTGAGTCTAAAGGATTAAAGCAGGACCGAAGAACAAAAGGAACCGATTTGCTACCCTCTTCCATCAAGTCCTTTCTTAACAAATCAGACTTCATTTCCTCTAGGGCCCTCCTTACCCACCTAATCTGCTTTCTTTCTTCCTCCCCGTGGTCCCTTAGGGGAAGGATTCGGAAAGGTAACATTAGCTAATGCCACCTAAACAAAATTCCTTCAGAATATACAAAGGTTTGAAAATGGCTTCAGAAACTAGAGGGTGCTTTTTTGTTTTCTCATTTTGGAACTCTGAGCAAAGTGTAACTTTTTTGATCATTGGAGCTTAAAACAAATGTAGTTGTAGGTAATAAGCCTTCCTAGTTAGGTTTCCCAGTAGTCTGGACACACTCCTTCCCCTCTTGCAGACTATTTAGGACAGTGCTCTCATAAGGTCACCACACTGAAACGAGCACCTCCTGGGAACGGCAGACATGACATCTGTCGAACTTACTGTTCCATCTGTCACTGACATGGGCCACATACAAACCTCTAGAGTTTCTGGGGATTTTAAGGAGCCTGCTAATCCATTCCTTTTCCTTTATCCTTAAACCATTTCAAACAGATGAGGATCCACTCTATTTTTAAAGACCTCCAAGGAAGAGTCCACAATCATTCTTAGCCAAATATTTGGAAATTAATTTCCCTATGGCCTTTCCCTGTTGCTCTGCAAATACACTCCTTTCCATAGTCCTGCTATAAAGAGGAAGTATTGTAGTCATGACCTTTGAGAAGACCTACAGACCTATTTTGAAGACAAAATAATTAATTTTACCCAGCAAACAATGTCCTGAAAATATTCTAATGAAAAAAATTACCTCTTAATTTTAAGTGTAGGTATACAACTCTACAAATTTCTTCTATCCAACCTTCTGTGGAAAGTCAAGATTGAGACGAGTTCTTACGTATTATCCTTATTTAGAAGCTCTGTGAAACTGCTACAGAAACCAAGCCTATTTATAATTCTACAGGACGGACGTTAGAAAAACGTTTTTTTTTTTCTTTGAGCAGAGTGGGGGTGGGCAGGGAAAAGCAGGCTCGCCGCTGAGCAGGGAGCCCGAAGTGGGGCTCCATCCCAGGACCCGGGGATCCTGGGTTCCTGACCTGAGCCAAAGGCAGACACTTAACCAACTGAGCCACCCAGGCACCCGTAGAAAAACAAGGTTTTGTTTCAATACTAAATCTAGTGAACTGCTAAATCACAGATTTAACCCAATTTCATACATATAGTCTCAGGGAAAACACATATAACAACCCCCCAAAGGTTTTTCTTATATACATGATGATGGACACACAGATCCAGAATTCGAGAGTCACTGAGTCAAACCTAGAAAAACATGGACTAATTTTGCTTCTTTAGGCCACCAGTCACCACTTTTTAAAAACTACATAGTATCTGGGCGCCTGGGTGGCTCAGTTGGTTGAGCGACTCCCTTCGGCTCAGGTCATGATCCTGGAGTCCCGGGATCGAGTCCCGCACTGGGCTCCCCGCTCAGCAGGGAGTCTGCTTCTCCCCCTGAACCTCCCCCCTCTCATGCTATCTCATTCTCTCAAATAAATAAATAAAATCTTAAAAAAAAAACTACATAGTACCAAATGATGCTAGCAATGAAAGGGTTTGTGAAAATATTGATCTAATAAACCAAGTGGCTCCCTAATTTATTATCTGCAAATCCAGTTAAAATATGAACTAGAAATAAATCGATATAAAGATCCTTAAGGTTGATACTCAGAGAAGAAATGAACATGCCCAAATGACCAGAATGACGTCTAAAGCCAGCGACTGCCAAACACAGCCTATGAAATGTCCCATCAAAATAAAGATGTGAAATCAGGAAGCAGATGGCAAATTCTTTCTAAAACCTCACATAAGGGGACATTTTAGGCATTTCTGACTGTTGTGCTAAAGAAAAGAAGGATGTTTCACCAAGCATTAACTCTAGCCAAGTTATGATAATAGGTTGTTCCAATCCTCCACTTGGCTCAGGAAGTAACTGGCTTAAATGGGGGAAGCAGCTCTCAGTAGGGGACATGAACGCAAACCCTGACTGTGCAAGGTGGAAAATCACTGCAGCTCTGGATGAATTTCAGAAGTCAGGCTGTTTCATGGTCAGAAGGCAGCACTTCCCTAGCTGTATCGTTTAGCTGATACAAAGTGTCAGGAAATGACCTTTTCTATTTGAGATTCCTTTTAGGTTTTTGACCCATTTTCTTGCTTCCCAGGCTGCATATACCAATACCACTCTTGAACCTCCCAATGAGTAACAATAAATACCGTCTTCTCAGAGCCTAGCACTCATCTTTGTTAAGATTTAAAGGACGACTTTTCTTACTTTTGTTGTCTGTAAACCCACAATCACATATGGATGGGGAAAAGTTTGTGAAACATTTCATTTCCAATATAAATAGTAAAAACGCATCACTTTTAGAGTACGATGGACAACATACAAAGCAGGACTGGGAGAGGTCTATTTTATACAACTGCATCTCAGTTTCTGATCTGGATGAAATCCTGCAAAATCCAAGAGAATTCTCTATGTTTCATATATTCTATAGTGATTTAATAGATTTGCATTTAAGTTTATATCTAATTCACCAATGGAGCTTAAGAGTTAAAATTCTCAAAAATCAGCAAACAATGCTTTTTGGTAGAAACAGTATTAAACAAAAACTTGTAATACATTCTAGAAGTTTCAAATTCTGAGAATAACTGGAGGGTCTGAGGGGATTAAAATGCCATGCGTTAGATGGTATTTCAAATTTATAGCTAGGGAAACTATCCTCAGGAGGACAGCTCTCAATTCACAGATTTCCCGTAAGAGCAGGTCTTTGTATAGGGCACCAAGTTGTAGGTGAGACAATGAACTGGGTTATCAGATAGCCTCTTTTTAGAATAAAGAGGATACAAAATCAGTTTCCTCCTGAAAACCTTTTACTCTCAAACTAAACCTGCTCTCCCCTTCGGGAGTTCCTGGTATATTTCTGGGAGTTGTTCTCCACTTTAGTAGCACAGCCCACCAAAACCCGTTTTTTATTAAGAGGCTATCTGCCAAAAGCACTTTTTCACTCTGTGGGTGCTCTAAATGACTACAACCATACACATATGCAAAGGTACATAGCTATATGCAAAAGGAAGAGTTAAACCAAGAGCACTTCAGTATTGGTTTAACAAACACTCTCACTCAATCCACTTTAAATACCATACAGACTACAAATAGTATTGGCATTAAAAATGCACAAACTATTTACAGAAGCTTCTTTGCATTTTGTTACACCTCTCATCATCTCTTAAAACCTAAAAAGGTGAAAATCTAAACAGCTGAAAAACAGCAGATGCTGAAAATTATTAAACTACATGTTACACACAACTTACCTGTGTTCATCATTGAGATTTCACCGAGAACCAGATTCAACATAGGGCACAAGGGCCCCAGCTCCTTGTTCACAAAATACTCCCACATACTTTACGTAAATGTATAGGTCTGTGTCTAGCCTTGGCATGTTTGAAGTTAAAATTCGATTATTGGTATTTAATGGAATCAGGGCCAAGTGCTTCTCTGGTATCTACCATGTTAACCTTCAAGGTTGGACACAGAGAAGAACACTCTGTTTTTGTTGATTCTGACCTCAGAATCTTCTTGCCACCTCAGCAGCTACTTAAACTGAATTATCACTTTTATTGGCCCTGGAACTCCCTTTCAGTAATTATATCTTCCTTTAAACCATTTATAGCTGTGGGATATATTCTAGTTTAAGAAAATAGTGAAGGTCAAAAGACATTTCCTATGTGCTGCCAATGACTCATGGCGGGCCACAGCCCAAGTCAGATAACTTACATTTACTTCATTAAAAATCTTGTTGCTTTAAAAGCCTAAACAAAATTGATCCCATTAGTAAAGGTATTCACTCTTACAATTTTTTAACAAGTAAATTTTAATAACCTTTTATTCCCACACAATCTAATTTTCTGAAAAAAGAAACTGCTACACAGAATCCTTTAAACATAGTTTGTATAATTCCAAATGAACAGGTAAGAGGAGTGAGGGACCTCTGTGGTCATGGATAAGCCCTAGTTGTCCCTTCGCTCAGGATCAAGGCCAGTTTATTCCTTAACTTCAGGGAAGTAACAGTGGTTCCTCAACATACCCTTTCAAATAAACTATCATTCTTTTTTTTTTAAAGATTTATTATTTATTTTGAGAGAGTGAGAATGAGAGAAAGAGAGAGCACATGAGAGGGGGGAGGGTCAGAGGGAGAAGCAGACTCCCTGCCGAGCAGGGAGCCCGATGCAGGACTCGATCCTGGGACTCCAGGATCATGACCTGAGCCGAAGGCAGTCGCTTAACCAACTGAGCCACCCAGGCGCCCTAAATAAACTATCATTCTTACTTATGAATCTACCAAAGGGAAACAGAAAATGACAGACAAAAATGAAAAGTAACAGTACAGTACAAATATTTCCATCCTAATAGTTAACAAATGGTATCAACTTTACATGTCTGAAAAGACTTTAGTATGTAGAACATTTAAAAGAAAAAAGAGAAATCACCCTTCTAAGTACTTTGAAAGCATGTCACACTGTAGGTTTACATGTAAGAAAGTCTTAAGGACCACCAAATATGTAGAAATAGGAATTCCAAATATTTCAGTTCTCTGAATATACAAAACCAATTAAGGCACAAGGACCTAAATAATAAACCCAAAGTGAGTTTAAAATGTTTCAGTTTATGTGATTTAGGGCCCTTCTATTTTGTCCTGTAAGATAGTTTAAATAGTTCTCTCTGTTGCACTGCCCAAATTTATTCAGACTGTTAGAGATATATTCATTCTGAAACTTTAGAACACAATAGGCTATAAAATTTTCCAAACTCTATTGTTGGCATAATCTAATTCAAAATTTAAAAGTCTTCAGAGACTTTCATTAAAACCCCCTGCTTACCTAACTGCAAAATATAACTTGAAATATGAACAAGAACATATACTATTAGTTATAATAAGTTAGAATGATCATTGAAACGTCCATCCAGGAGGCCCTCAATTTTCCTACTTGGCTTTCAAACAACCTATATACTTCTGTGCATTACATACTGACACCCCTAAAGAGACTTCCTAAGCTGATTCCAGATACTTACATGCAGCAGATAAGCAACATTTGCAGCAATCATACCTCACTGGTGCTGGTTTGTGTAGTTATTTGACAATCTTACTGCTTTAAGTGGAGAAGGTAAGAAAGAAAAATCAAACGGCTGACATTATAGGAACCACTGGTCTTTAACACAACTGGGACAAGAACAGAAATCAGGAGGAATGAGTAATCTTTCACCTCAAAGGGTGCTAAAAGGACTTAAACCGGGGGACTGTGTTTGAATGAGAAAAAGAGCAAAGGCAAGGAACATGCAGAAAATACTGGAAATAAATTATCTAAGATTATGTCTGAAAAATGAAGCATGCTTAGGAATTCTGGAATAATTTAAGATCTCTACAACTCCTCCCCATTTAGTACATTATGTTTTGCAGAACTAATTTTCACATACATCTTCAGGAACATATTGAATATAAGAGAAGGGAACTTCTTGTGCTGAAGAAAAAAAAAATTGGCCCCAAACCAATTTTTTTGTATTTAGTGAATAATTCTGCACGAATCTGTATGAATAAAGATTAGAAAAAATTGCCTTGGCAATGAACAAATGCAAACCAAGAAATTAAACACTAATCTACAGCAAAAGTTGCTACACAAGAGACGTTTATTAATGTTCTGTTGTATTTACAGTTTTAACATAGCAAACCAAGGTGAATTACCACTTGGCAGAAAGCACATCATTCTACGTTTATAACTCATCGGTTTCTGCTAACACACAGTAAAAGCAAGTAGTACTACAGTATGTTAGGGATCATCTCAAAAGTTCCAAACTAATTCTTTCTTTGCTCCTAAGTACCTATTCCCCTCCCTACGCCAGCCCTTGGCCTAATCATCAGGAGACCAGCCCCCCACCCAAAAAAAGGGGGAAAAAAAGGGGAAAAAAGGGGGGATAGGGACTCCTAATCACACAGAAAATGTCAAGAATTGCATTTTAGTAATTAAGCTGCATTTGCCCTTGAACTTTTTATTTTATACAGTGACAACGCCTTTACAATTTTTTAGATTCATAACACAGAACAATAAGGTACTGCAAAATTTAGAATACAGACGATAAAAAATTAATGCTTATTATTTACCAATTAAGAACAAATTCTTGACCACACCTTAAATGTATTTTGCACTATGATTTTGCTTCCAGGTGTTCACAGTACAACTGAAGAAATTTCCACGTTAATTTTAACAGCAAGTATGGATTATGTGCAGAAATGCAGTCAAAACAAAACTTTTAACTTTTGAGAAAACCCCTTTAAAATGGCCAGCATTATACATATCTTACACTAAAATACTTAATTCCAAGTTCATTTTGAGATGGAGGATGAATAAAGCAAGACTGCCCCCTACTGACTACAGGGACAAGGCTCATGCTATTTAAAATGACTACAAACAATAGATAAGGCATTATTAATACATCACATACTTGATTGCAAGAGCTTTTTCAAACATTAACCACTAATGATTCAATGACTACAGAATTTTGCATTAACTATTAAAATTTTACACCTAGGAACAAATAAAGAGAAATGATCTTTTTCAACAGTACTTTTATTTTTTTAAAGCAGGTGATTATTCCTCTGTGTTCTGCATCTTGATTCACTTCCTGCAGGTGTTCTCTTGCTTCTTCAGAGAGAATTCATAAACGCAGGAAGGCCTTTGCCAGAAAACATCTGCCAGAGAAGGATATTGAATATTGAAACTCTAGTTAGCTTGTTATTTTGGCCAAGAGAAGGATGTAGTCACAAAAGAAGGCAGGATGTTTGGAGACACAAGAAGTACATTTTAACATAGCTTTAAAATTACTATACACTGACATCATACTATTCAATAAACATTAAAATTTCGGTTCTTAAAGTTACCAAGGACTCTAGAACTAGGAAGAACTTGAATGCTTTCTCTAAAACCCATGAGGCCAGGAGTCTCTCTCTCCAAACTTCCTCACAAAAGAATGAAATGCAAATACCACTTCCTTTACCCTACACTTAACCTTCACAGCAATGACTGTAACTTGGGGGCTATGACACAGTAGAATCCAAGCGCACAAATAATTTTCCTGATACACCTGAAGCTACTGTTTACCCTGCCAATTCTGTCAGATTTCACACAAAGATGATTTCCAATAAGGATGCCAATGATGTCATGCTGTACTCAGAACATGGCAAAGTTAAAAGACAACTGGTAAACTCACAGGTATCACACTTTTTTTTTTTTTAAAGATTTTACTTATTTGAGACGGGGGAGGGGAGATGAGTGGTATGGGGGGACAGGGCAGAGGGAGAGGGAGAAGCAGGTTCCCCACCAAGCAGGAAGCCAGATGCGGGACTCAATCCCAGGACCCCAGGATCACAACCCAAGCAGATGGCAGACGCCTAACCAACTGAGCCACCGAGGCGCCCACACATAAAACTTCTTCTTCTTCTTTTTTTTTAAAGATTTTATTTATTTATTTGAGTAAGAGAGAGAGAGTGAGAGAATGAGCAGGGAGAGCTCAGAGGGAAAGGGAGCAGACTCCCAGATGAGCAGGGAGCATGATGTGGGGAATGCTGGGATCATGATCTGAGCCGAAGGCAGACACTTAACCGATGAGCCACCCGGGTGTCCCAATACTTCTTTTTAATCAACTAGGGGAAGTCTGTATTTTGGGTCATGTATCTCAGAAAAAAAAGTTATAATGTCCATATATTGTAAAGTCTAGTTTTCACTCCAATACTTTGAGGCATTTCTGTATTGGTAGAATTGTTTTGGTTTTCATGGAAATAATGGGGAAAAGTATAAGGAACTCCTGATATTCATGCTAAAGAAAACCACTAAGGAGATACATACTACTTAATAAATATTTGAGAAACTACCTTGTTGTACCCTGCACCTACTACTACATAGGTGGGTGGGCTACTACGCAGGCCCTTAGCTTACTTTTCCACCTTTCCAAATTCCTGTAAAAGCTCCAAGCAGGGCACCTGGGTGGCTCAGTTGGTTAAGCGACTGCCTTCGGCTCAGGTCATGATCCTGGAGTCCCGGGATCGAGTTCCGCATCGGACTCCCCGCTCAGCGGGGAGTCTGCTTCTCCCTCTGACCCTCCCCTGTCTCATGCTCTCTCTGTCTCATTCTTTCTCTCTCAAATAAATAAAAACGTTAAAAAAAAAAAAGCTCCAAGCAAACTTTTTCTAACTTTTCTGATTAGACAACTGCATCAATCTTTAAAAGGCTGACAAAACGCAGAGGAGCTACAACAAAAGAGGAAATCAACATATGCTTTCTTAAACTGTTAATATTCTACCAGATTCCAAATTCAGTAGGTATTCAAGGAAACCAGTACCACGAACACATGAGCAACTTTTGTTTAGATTGAGAGACCTCAGGATGTGTAGGGACAAAGACATGCAAACACAAGGAACTTGAAAAACCAAGAAGCAAAAAGAGTTATTGGCAGACCGACTTCAGATGGAGGTTTCTGCCAGAAGGCTAGACTTAATTACAAACTTAAGTAACTTCAATTTTAGCCGTTTCCATGAACAGAAGAAAACGGATGTAATTGTTCCTATTCAGCAGAACACTAAAATTTGCACGAACATATGATGCAGTCCAAATAACTACCTGGCCACTTTCCTTAGACCATGCCGCTTCCCCAGAGGTGAATTAGCTTTAATAGATCCCTCAAAGTCAGAGCCACCCAGCAAACATTAAAATTCCATTAAAAGCGCCTAGACAGGTTAGTAATGGGTGATCTCAATCACTGTACAAATGAGGGGAAAACGACTGCTAGAGAGGCGCTCACTTCTAAGACCTGGAGGCCTGTTCAGATGGACTTGACTCTCAAATTGTTACAAAAACAATGGTGGCACACAACGGAGGACAGAAGGGTTTTAGGGACTGTGGGCTTCATCAGTAAACTGTAGATCAGATCACTTCAGAAACAAAAGGAACCAGGAGTCCAGAGATCATTTAATTTCAAGAGGAAGACAACCATGTCTTCCTGAACATTATATGAATTTTTTAAGCAAAAATTCCACTGAAAACATTTCTACTACCTTGCTACTTTATAACACAGTCCAATAAATCAAACTGACTTGAGGTGAACTTCCTTTAATAAACTGAGAGGTATTAGGAGGGGAAGATTACAGAACAGGAAAAATCAAAGCATTTATCATCATATGGGGGAAAATGTAAGTATCTGCTGTCTATTAGGTACAGCTCACCAGGTCAGAGGAATCATTTAATTAGGAAGGGCCCTATCTCATTAACGTCACCGCTTAAAAAACTTCTTTCCTCAGGGCGCATGGGTGGCTCAGGTCATGATCCCAGGTTTCTGGGATCAAGCCCTGCATCAGGCTCCCTGCTCAGCGCATCAGGCTCCCTGCTCAGCGGGGAGCTTCCTTCTCCCTCTCCCTTTGCCCCTCAGCCCCAGCGTGCAACTGCTTGCTCTTTCTCTATCAAAAACAAAACAAAAAAACACCCCAAAACTTTCTTTCCTCCTATTTCACAGGTGGTTAAAATAACAGAATTTAAAATCTACTGTGCTTCCTATGTGCAACTACTTTCGGAGTAGTGCTGGACACCACTTAACTGTGTTACCACGTTCCAGCTGCTGTAACTAATGGCAACATCAGAGGAAGTGGTATTCCACATACATCTACTTTCCAGTTAGCTGCTAAATAAAAAAAAGTATGAACACTTTACATCTTGACCATTTCAGATAACGAGGTTTCTAAAAGGGATCCGTTTCTTTTTAAACAATACGAAGGAGCCTTGGCATTTTATTCTTCTGTTTCCTCGCAGTCACACACTTCCTGATGCTGCTGGGCCCACCTCTAGCAGTTCCTTTTGGCTCTTCTTGCTATGGGATAGGAAACCCGATTTCCTTTTTAAGCTTAAATGAGCTCCCGAAAGGGAACCTGAAAGTGGCTCTAAGATAGTAGTACATGAGCTTTGGTGTTTGGCTTTTGTAACAACTACTTTAGCTGATTAGAAACAGGGCTTTTGGGTCATTTCAAGGTTGGTTTGTGTGTACTGTATGTACTGTGTGTATTTTGGGTCGCCTGAAAAGAAAAGTCACTATTCTTAGACCTCTTTCCAGTAAAATGCCAGATCGTAGGACAGCATGGGAATTAAGTTATTTTTCTGTTATGGCAAAGCTATTTTAAAAGTCCCTACCTGTATCTTTCTGGCAAAAAGTAAGCCTACAGCTAGCTTTTAACTAGCAAGAACTATATTAAATGAAGAAGTCTCTATGAAAGAAAATAAAATCTTCATTCCTTATAAGATGGTGGGTTAGCACAACTTCAAACTAAATTAAGTTTCCTCTGACCTAGAGAAACATTCTATATTTGAATCTAGATGGACAGTTCTTACCCCGTCAATGGACAAAGGAAAATTAGTCCCATGGGATATTATGGTTTTTCAGATTCACTCTGGGGATACTGACAATTAGTAAGGAAGTCATTAGAATTCTAAATGCTGCTCTAAGTTCCCAAACCCCTAATTTAGAGCTCTGAATCCTGTGGGCATGTCAGAAATTATTTCAAATCAACTAGAATAGCAAAGTCAGACAGAAAAGGAAAATAAACTATGCCCTCCACTGGGGATGCTCGAAATTTCTGACAACTCCTAAAGCACAATAAGCCTTCTGACGCCAAAATACAGAGATTCGCAGACCTATACTGTCCCTCCACAGCTCCATGAGCATTAGTACTAAGGACTGCCTACTTCAAATCATAACCCCAAATAAAGACATTTCGGAATTTTTAAAAATCCAAACAAAAAATAACAATTTTTATAGGCAAAAGCCCCTCAATACAGTCTCTGACAATATAGGAAAACTGAGAAGTTCAGGCTTTCTCCCAACCTGGCTATTATTTGTTATGTATTAGAAACAAGATGACAAAGCGATGCCTGGATGGCTCAGTCGGTTAAACATCTGCCTTCAGCTCAGGTCATGATTCCAGGGTCGAGTCCCGCATCGCTTCTCCCTCTGCCTGCCACTCCCCCTGCTTGTGCACGCTCGCTCTCTAACAAATAAATAAATAAAATCTTAAAAAAAAAAAAAAGAAACAAGATGAGGAAGGTGTGCAATCCCCTAGTAAACATCAAAACTTCCTTCTAACTGAAGAATGAATAGACAGAGGTGTGATCTCAGTCTACTCAGAAATTCAAAGCTACCATTTGACTAGATAAGAGAATCTATTATTTTTAAAAAAGAGAAAGAAGGGGCACCTGGCTGGCTCAGTCCGTAGAGCATGTGACTCTTGATCTCGGGGTTCTAAGTTCGAGCCCTACATTGCAGAGATTACTTAAAAATAATTTTCAGATATTAATAGAGAGATAAAGAAATCTGCCCCTTAGGATATTTTTGGGCACCAATGTATTAGGGGAAATCTATAGGTGATTTTGGTACCCTTTGTAAGAAGGGGAACCACGGCAACCCAAAAGAATTAACTTTTGAATTTCTGGTAGGTAAGAGTTAAACCTGAGGCTTAGAAACAATTACCAATTATAATCAGATATGGAGAGGAAAGAAAAAAGATGACAACAGTAACTGCATAAAACTGCAGAGAACATCTGATAAGTCTCTTATTAAAGTTAGTATGTGCTAGACACAAAGACACATCATGGGCATTAGGGGCTAGGCCAGCAATGTCAATGTCCACCTGTTCCTAATTCAAATTCAGGATATGCCACACACTTTTAAACATGCAATAAAACATTCCCCTTCTCAAAAAAAAACAAAAAAACAAAAAAAACCGGTGTGGTAATCTTGATGACTAAAATTTTCTTTCAAATAAAATACATACTCCCTTGAAGAAACTTAACTTTAACACAAGCCTAAGTTCTTTGTATGCTTTTTTTTAATAAGAAACGCCTTATAAATATACTCCACTATGCAGGTATCTGAGCTCATCTATCATAACCTTCTGTTACTTACATAAGAATATTTAATTATACATATAAAGTACTTAAATGAGTGCTGAAAAATGTTATTATACCATGCTTGAAAAAAATTTTTTGTCATATTCGAGAAGTTCTCATCATATTATTCTGTTGCTTACAAACTTTTTTTTTAAGATTTTATTTATTTATTAGAGAGAGAGAATCAGAGAGTGAGAGAGAGAGCATGAGAGGGGGGAGGGTCAGAGGGAGAAGCAGACTCCCTGCTGAGCAGGGCGCCCGACGTGGGACTCGATCCCAGGACTCCAGGATCATGACCTGAGCCGAAGGGCAGTCGCTAAACCAACTGAGCCACCCAGGTGCCCATGCTTACAAACTTTTAATGCTGTCCCCCATCACCTGGCAAATTAAATATGGCGGCTACTTTCTTTCCTAGAAGCACACATCCTGATACCACCACGAATCTTCAAAACTGAGAACTCCACTCTTAGCATATGATTACCTACACAAACTCTTGACTACCTAGCAGAAAATACAGAACAAATTAATGTTCATGAAGGGTCAGCCTTGCAATGAGTCAACATGTCACTGGATTTTTAGGGCTGCTCTATGAATTCTATAGTTCCATTGTAAATGGGCTTAGTACTCAGTACTTAGATACTTAGTTAGATATTTGAAAACACTGTCTCAGCCTGGCTTTTCCAGCCTTGACCTTCAACACTCCTTTATGCTACAACCAAACTGCTGTCCCTTGAGCAAGCTCCATTCTTCCTTGCTTCTATTCACACTCTTCATTCTGCTTCAGGTGATTCTGAAATCTTCCCCACCCTATCCAATTTTCATTAGTAGAAATTCTACCTACCACTTAACATTTATCTCAACTGGTACACCCTTTACAAAACCTTGTCTGATCTTTGAGGGGCGTCTGGCTGGCTCAGTCGGTAGAGCATGTGACCCTTGATCTCGGGATTGAGTTTGAGCCCCACATTGGGTGTAGAGATTACTTAAAAATAAAATCTTAGGCGCGCCTGGGTGGCTCAGTCTGTTAAGTGTCTGCCTTTGGCTCAGGTCATGATCCCAGGGTCCTGGGATCGAACCCCACATCAGGCTCTCTGCTCAGTGGGGAGTCTGCTTCTCCCTCTCACTCTCCCTCTGTGCTCTCTCTCTCTCAAATAAATAAATAAAATCTTAAAAAAAACCAAAATCAAAGAAACAAAGTCTTGCCTGATCTTCAACTAGCCTAGCCCCTAGGTGTAATGCAAGGTTCCCCTCCACGCCAAAAGTCTTAAGTAACAATGAGCAAAGTCCAAGAAGTCCTATATCTTGTTACCAGAGAGATCTCTCTCTGGTGTACTCTTTCCCAAGATTCTAGAGCTGTTCCTTTTTGTAGCCAGTGATATAAGATGAAACCAACTCTGGGGAAAACCACATAGGAATACAATCAGGGCTTAGACTTCTGTTCTAGCTAGGCAGGGGAAAAGACCCTTTCCCCTTCCTTTCCTTGAGTTTGACCCTCATTACCACCAGAGTGGTAATATCAGGTTATGAACCTGAAGAAGGGCACCAGGAAAGTCTCCCTGACTAATTTTAAGAGATGGAAGCATTGGTGGGCTTGTAAGTAAACTAGACAAAAGGAGTTTCTTTTTGTTTTTATTTATTTGACAGAGAGAGAGACAGCGAGAGAGGGAACACAAGCAGGGGGAGTGGAAGAGGGAGAAGCAGGCTTCCCGCGGAGCAGGGAGCCCGATGTGGGGCTCGATCCCAGGACCCTGGGATCATGACCTGAGCTGAAGACCGATGCTTAACCGATGAGCCACCCAGGCACCCTGACAAAAGGAGTTTCTAAAGCAGCCAATGGTTTCTTCGCTTTGGAGCTCTGGGGTTTAGGGGATCTAATTAAAGCTCAGTGATGAGGCCTGAAAGGCTCCTTCCAATCTTTCCTCCAGAACTAGTACAACAATAAGCAATGGCTCCAGGATTCAAGATTCAAAGATCTAGGACCCCATAGTTGCAGCCAAATATCCTAGCTCCCCGATGACTACACTAAGACTCCTGCCTCTTCTGTATTGTCAGAACATGAGAAAATGTTTTCTCCTATGGCAGTTTTTCTAACTTGCCCTTTTCAACAGCTTTTCATGAAAACACCCCTTACTAAACTAGAAACTGCTAAAAGGCAAAGACCTTAAGAAGGCTTCTTTACCTTCTCTTTATTTCCTACCACAGGAGGTATACTCTAACCTGAACCTGAATAGCAATCTGCAATGTATCATGTTATTATACTAGGACTAGAATAAAGTTTTGGTTTTTTATTTTATTTTATTTTATTTTAAGATTTTTATTTATTTGACAGAGAGAGATACAGCGAGAGAGCGAAACAAGCAGGGGGAGCGGGAGAGGGAGAAGCAGGCTCCCCGCTGAGCAGGGAGCCCGATGCAGGGCTCAATCCCAGGACTCTGGGATCATGACCTGAGCCGAAGGCAGATGCTTAACGAATGAGCCACCAGGCGCCCCAAGTTTTATTTTTTTAAATACCTTTAATAAATAAAGAGAACTCTGGTCCTGGGGAGATTTGAGAAAGTTTCTGGCATCTTCCGAACTTTTGCATAATTGATAAATCCTCTGAGAAACAGGAGAAAGCCTGATTTAAAAAAGAAAAGTCAAGAATGAATTTATAGTTTCCATATTAAGTCCCCTCCCCAAAAACATCCCTCTTGATAGCACTACTTTATCATTTTTCTGCTAAAAGCTATCAAAACATGAGTAATTTTCTCCAAAATTTCCAAAGGAGTTCCATTTCTCAATGAGAAGACATAATCTCAAGAGCCCAAATGAAACTCTTTTTGCACATTAAGAATCTAATTGATCTAAAAGGGAAATAAAAAATAAGATGGAGTTAAACATGTACATTTGGCAACCTGAGAAGCATTATCAAAACCTACCTTCTGGTTCCAAAAAAGTATTTCAAGATAATTAACTCCAAATAAATAAAGGACAGGTTATAAAATACTTTTCTCAAGTCAAAAAAAAAAAAGTCCACCCTCCCTTCCGGTCATGGTATTTTTTTTCTGTCGGTATTTTTTTTCTGTCAACTGTACATATGCTGTCCACTAGATGTCAGGATCCCCTTATCTATTACAACAATTCTTTTTTTTTTCCTTTAGCACCAATTCTTATAGTCTCAACTCTGAACTCTATTTCTCTATTTTTAAAAAATATAGACAAGTAGGGTACACCTGGCCATTTATTTACCAGACACTAAGGGAGTTAAGACTAATTTTGTGTGTCTATGCCAGAAGCTACACATTCACAGTTGGTACCTCTTCTAACAATCTGTGGGGGAAGGTGATGTGCCCCCTCCAAGGATAGCTCACATGCTCCTGGTCCTCCTCCTTTAGAGCTGGTGTCTGAGTCTTAAGAGGGCTTTTTAAAAACACCTTCATGGTGATATAATTCACATACCATGAAGTTCACTCATTTAATGTATACAGTTTACTGGCTTTAATTTTAGTATAGTTATGGAACTGTACAACCAAAACTATTATCTTTATTTTAGAACATTTTTATCACCCCTAAAAAAATCGGTACCCATTCAGCGATCACTCCTCATTCCCATTCTGTTTGGTACCAAAAGCAGTAAGTGACTATAGAGCAGGAGTCACCCCATTAAGTGCTGGGTTGGGGAATCCTACTAGTGAAATAGAGAGCACATAACCTGTATGGAGGGGACACCTACAACTCAGCTCCAGTCAAAGCGTGGGTGCCATGTGGAAATAGAGGCCTGTTTTACTAGATATTCCAATTTTTAAGAAAAGTAAAAAAAAAATTCAGACATTTTATGTGGAAACTCTTGATTTTTAAATGATGGCAGCTAATAAAAAAAAAAAACCTCTGAAAATAACTGTGGAACAAACTAACTACAACTCCTGGTTAGATGTAGCTCATAGGCTGCCAGCTTGAGAGCCCTGTTCCTTGCAACAAAACACCCCAAAATTCGTTCTTTCTGCAAGAGAAATCCCAAAAATGACCCAAACACTGGGTCCAAATGCACAAATGATATCCAAAGCCTCACTGTTTTTTTGGTTACTAGTAAACAGTAAGACAGACAGAAAGATCAATTAATAACAAGTATTATAATTTCCCATGAAACTTCAATATAGGAAGACAATAAATTCATTAGGTTTCTTTAAATAATCTGTGCTATCAACAATCAACCTGAAAATATGCTTAAATGGCTCTCCTTTGGTCCATTCAGGATTTGCTTGGATTTATGCTGGGGGTGGTGGGGAAGGAGTCAGCCTTTTTCTTAAAGATACAATTTTGAGAATAAGCAAACCAAGAAACTATTCCTCCAAAGTAACTCTTCTTTGGGGCATTTTTATTATTAAGTGTCTCAATAATTAAGGAGGGGGGAAATCATGATTTCTCTTTCCGTGGAATCCCAATGACTATCAGCAGAGTAAGATGATGTTGTTGGAGAGGCTGGAGGTGGTGTGATTTAAGACTTGTATTTTCCAAGTAAAATTTAGGTTCAGCAATGAATGGTCTATCACCATAGGCAAAGCAGGTAGGTCTACACTGTACTAACTTGACCCATTAGCAGCATTGCCACCAGAGATCTTAATTACAGAGGCAACAAGAAGGCCCAAAACAGGAGACAGGAGCAAGTGATATCATAGAAGCCAGGCGAAGCAATTATACCATCTTTAACAGCTACAGGTTGGCCCCACTATAATTCCATAGAAATGGCAGCAGGGATGGTGGCTGTTATTGTGTCATATAGATTTTCTATACAAAGAATGAAGAAGCCAACACTATCCACCCCAATGTTCATTTCTTTGCTTTACCGTGTCTTGAAAGAAGAGATTTTAAAATAAATTCTTAGAGGAAAAAAGATAATCTTAAGATGAACAACCTGAAATGCCTAGCATATTTTAAAAAAAAAAAAGGCCGCCTCCTCATTGCAAAACCATTCTTATTCTCATCAGTATTGAACTAAAGAATTCTAGAAACCCAATAATGATTCTCCCAGAAGTTATTTCTAGCAAGGCTATACATTTTGTTTCCTGCTGACAGATCCAACTGAAGATTGGCTGCATACACTCCTAACTAGTTCAATTGGTTACAATATATAAACAATTTGGGGTGGAGTCTGTGAACCCTTCTGTGGCAACAATTCTCCAGTGGAAAAAAACTCATAGACTATAAAGTCATCTTATTAGTGTGGTCCCACTGGTCACATGGGAAACCTGAGAAGTATATATGAATGGGTTAGGAAAAATTCGACCGCCACTATGAGACGTTTTATTAACATGCACGTTACTCTAATGGTGATGACAAACTAATCTTTAAGAAATATTTTAAAAATCATACTTATATTGCTAATCTATTACTGTATCGTAAGCAAGATGAGTGTAAAAGTAATTTTACTTCTAAAATTTAACAATTATCTTTTCTCTCCTGTCTATGTTAAAAGCACTTACCTAAAACCAGGAACACCCACCAGAGCCAGTACTGACCATCAAAATATCCAGGGAAATAGGTGGAAAACTGAAAAATAAAAGCAAATTAATTTATAGTAGTTTAGCGGGTAGAAGTTCACATTTTAACTTAAGGGCACACAAAACACAAGACTTTCATACACTAATGCTGTCATTTAGCTCTCAATTTTTTTAAGCGGAAATATTTTACATATTACTGACTTGAAATGATTATCATATATGCAGATGTATTTCCTTTCGTGGAAAGTCAATCTCAAAATATGATTCTGGCTTTACAGACTCTTTGTTTTGAAGTTCTCTAATCTGTTTATTTTTTATTTTTATTTTTTTTTTTTAAAGATTTTATTTATTTATTTGACAGAGAGAGACACAGTGAGAGAGGGAACACAAGCAGGAGTGGGAGAGGGAGAAGCGAAGCAGGCTTCCCGCGGAGCAGGGAGCCCGATGCGGGGCCCGATCCCAAGACCCTGGGATCATGACCCGAGCCGAAGGCAGACGCTTAACGACTGAGCCACCCAGGCGCCCCTAATCTGTTTATTTTTTTTAAAGATAGTCTTCCCCACATAATATTCATCCTTCTAGAAATATGGGTTTTGTTATTTAAAGATTTTATTTAAATTTATTTGCCAGAGAGGGAGAGAGAGCACAAGCAGGGGGAGCAGCAGGCAGAGGGAGAGGGAGAAGCAGGCTCCCCGCTAAGCAGGCAGCCCGATGCGGGGCTCGATCCCAGGACCCTGGGATCATGACCTGAGCCGAAGGCAGACGCTTAACCGACTAAGCCACCCAGGCGCCCCTAGAACTATGTTTTGATGATACTTTTACTTTGGTTGCCCAGTGCCAAAACCAATTATTTTGTTCCCCTTGTTCCAGGTATGCCTTGACCTTGGAAGCTTTATCATGTACATCACAATAATCCCATTCCTTTGCAAAATAATGGCACATTCTGGCCAATGGCAAGTGAGGGCTGCTGAGGTTTTCCTGCACTTGGAGAGCAAAGGAAGAGAAGAAATTGTTTTCTTTCTCCTGTTGAGCACGGCTGTGCCTCTGCTGTGATGCCTGAAACTGCCATAGGCGTTAGAACCCTGCCGGAGGGGCAGCCGTACCGACATGCTGAGCAGAGGCGTCGACTGTCCCTGACGATGTCAAGGAAACACTGATTTAACTCTCCTCCACGGCAGGACTTGTTTCCATGGGAAATAAATTTTCCCCTCTGTTTTCTAAGCCATTTTGAGCTCAGTTTTCTGTTACTTCCAGACAAAGGCATCCTGATACGAGTTGATTCATTCAATTCAGTTTTAACATTTTAGTCAGCTTAGTGAAAATTTTAGTTAAAAAAAAGATTGGTAACTAATGTTATCTGTTTTCTATTGGGGGCTTTGATATCCAAGAGTTTAACACAGTTTGTGCACTAAAATACAGTATATTATTTCTTAGAATAACAATTTAAGATTTAGAGAAGGAATAAAAAACCTCTTTAGGGCTTGGGTTCCTCACCTAAGTCCGTGGCTTAGATGAGTAATGTATTAGCTGCCTGGGGGAAAAGCCCATAACTTTTAACAGATTCTCAAAGGACTCAGAATCCTATGTGTTAACAATGTTAACAACTGGTTAAAATCAATCAATCAATCAATCTGAAAAAGTCCAGTGGTCAGTCAACACCCACTAATTAGTTAATAATGCCAATATATGATGAATACATTGATTTTTATCTACTAAGTTGACAAAAGCAATAAATTTACCTGAAATCACAGTACACTTTAAGAGATTAGATCTTTTAAAGTATAAATTACTTCAGCAATTCTGACTACCTGATAATTCCCAAATCACTGAAGATTTCTAATACACTTTAGAGATAAGGCCCCCTAATGGAATAGCACTTGTTAAACAGTTTCAGCTTCCAAACATTTTGGCATAACCAATGATGCTACTGATAAACAACCCTGGAAAGGAGGCGGGGGGGGGGGGGGGGGGGGGGGGGGGGGGGGGGGGGGGGGGGGGACAAAGAAAAGGAAAGAGGGAAGAAGAAAGACCAAAACTTTAATAGAATTAATGTGAGGAATGCCTGTTTTTTGAGACACCAAAGAAGTGGTATCTTTCCTTTTTTTTACAAAAACAACTAATTTCAGAACAAACACCTACATTAACATATCATAAACATTAAAAGCAGAGAAACAACTTAGGAACAACCTGTAGGATAGATACCTTGGGACCACCAATATTCACTAGATTTAACTATAAAACTTACATGCATGAACCACCTGAAAATGATTTAGGTTCAACTTCATGAAACCAGAACAAAGACAAACCTAAAATCATTTTAAACATAGAAATAATGTAAAAAAAAAAAAAAAAAAATCAAATAGTCAAAGTTATTCTACTTATTGTTTCTCTACAGGGTCTATCTTTTCTGGTATAAAACTTACCCTGACAATCAGGATCCACTTAATTAGAGAGAGACCAAATCCTGAAATGGCCCCATACCTTCCTGCAGCTGAGGTGGTCAGGCAAAAAGACAGAAAAAATCCAATCCAGTTAAAGAGGAATGCCACTGTAAAGGCAGAGAAGAAAAAAACCATGTCAGATATGTCCTGTTACCCAAGAAGGAAGAGTGATCTCCACACTTGCTTCTGCTTAAACGGCTTTTCCAAGGATAAAAGACAGCCCAGCCCAGCCCACCCACCATAACCCTTGCCCTCCCCTCCCCAAAACATCCATTTTTTGTCTTCTTCCCCAAAACAAACAAGAAACCATCTGCTCTGAATATCAGGCATTACACTATTATGTCTGCTGCTATTTACTTTCAAAAATGCTTTAACATTCACCAAACCAGGGGCGCCTGGGTGGCTCAGTTGGTTAAGCGACTGCCTTCGGCTCAGGTCATGATCCTGGAGTCCCGGGATCGAGTCCCACATCGGGATTGAGTCCCACATCGGGCTCCCTGCTCAGCAGGGAGTCTGCTTCTCCCTCTGACCCTCTTCCCTCTCATGCTCTCTATCTCTCAAATAAATAAATAAAATCTAAAAAAAAAAAAAATTTTCACCCAACTGTATACTTATGACTTGTACCCTTTATATGTTACACTTTAGTAAATAAAATCTGATTCAAGTTATTCATCCCCCTACTTCTATGAATTCTGACAGCTTACATAATGTTACCACTAAAAGTACTATGTTTCCTTTATATCTTTTTAATATAGGAAATTAAAAAATGGCTGCTCACTTCTAAGTGACACACATGGAAAGATGAATGCAAAATAACACCGAGGAGGCAAAAAAAAATTCAGTTGACTTTGATCTGTCAGAAAATAGAAGCATGCAAAAAAAAAAAAATTCCATCAGACTAAGGCCTTTAATTCCTACTCTACAGGTCAGGTATGAGTAGGAGCAATGCTAAGGATCTTTGCAGACCCAAAACATGAGGCTCAGTTCACGTAAAAATATAGCATCCCCAAAACTGCTTCAGTTATATTTTCTATATATAGTCGTAGAAATAGAAGACAGAGGGATAATAAGATAAAAGTGAACTAAGCTCTGAACATCTCAGTAAAAGGCATCAAATAAGCACAATGTATTAAAATATTAGCTCACCTAGTCATTTTAATTCAGTCAGATTCACCCATAATTCAAAGCACTCCAGTTTGTGGGAGGTGGCTCTGCTATGTGTATTTACTTACTGAAAAAAGTTAACATGAAAATCCCATCATTTCCTATCCTCAGCTGGTCAGCATCATCAAAGTCATCCCGACCCACAAAATCCTCATCCTAAGTGAAAAGAAAAAAGAGTAAGGTAAATTCACAATGAATTACTCATAGGCAAATGAAAGGCATCAAGAAAAGTAAGGAAGGGGAAAAAATGAGTACCAAGGAGAAAATTTACTGCTTTGGCTCAATTTAAAACTATGAGCATTGAGGCTCAGTATGTGTTAAAATTTTCCTTTTGTCTTTTAAGTAGAAGATCTAATTAGAGAAAAAAAATCTTTCTTCCATCGCTACTGTTTTCTAAACGAATTGTTTATTTTATAACCCAAGTTCTTTAACAATGAGCTTCAAAAATTATAAAGTTCAATGGGAAGTATTAACTCATATATATCTAAAGCAAAGATATATATTTGGCTTACGTTCTAAAATCACTAACCCAGGAGGCGCCTGGGTGGCTCAGTTGGTTAAGCGACTGCCTTCGGCTCAGGTCATGATCCTGGAGTCCCCGGATCGAGTCCCGCATCGGGCTCCCTGCTCAGCAGGGAGTCTGCTTCTCCCTCTGACCCTCCCCCCTCTCATGTGCTCTCTCTCTCTCAAATAAATAAATAAAATCTTTAAAAAAATAAAAAAATAAATTCACTAACCCAGGGCCTGCTGGGGGCCCAGAATATTAGTAATCCAGGACCTATTAAGGAGCTCAAATGCTTTATGAGATGTGGGAGGAAAAGGAGAGCATGATCACACATGAAGAGGCTATAGGGCTGCCCACTGCTCAACTCCATAACCATTTGTTCACATTAGCATATAGGTCTGAAACAACCTCACTTCCAAGCTTATTAGCAGATAGGATCCTTTCCATCCTAACTTGAAAACATAATACTCCAAGTCTAGAAGGAACACGATCCTCACCAACATTAACACCCACATATGTGGCCCACTTTTTCAACTGATGTAGGTTATGTGTTGAAATACCGAAAAATATATGAATATACACTTAGAAGTAAAAGTGATATTTGTACAGTCCAATGAAGGTTCCCCAAATGAAAAAAAAAAAAAAAAACTTTAGAGACAGTCCAAACTCTTCCTACACAGACAGAAAGGGGGCTGGGAAGTCCATAACAGGCCTGGGGAGGGGGTACTAGAGAAAGGAAAGTGTCGGTGGCAGCTTCCATCTCTAACTTATTAACATATTTCTTCTCCTGTTAGAAAATTCTTATAAGAATGTGTTTGTTTTATGTTTTTTAAAATACTATACCCAGTTTCTGACTTCATATTAGGAAAAATAAGGCTTTGCCTAATTAGACACTAATTGGTTTTTTGCATAAATACTCGAAGATATACTACAAAAGGACATGGAAGTAATTTCTAGTTATACTGCAGGTGCCTTCTAACTGTTCTTCCTGTCCTTGGGATCTCTACTACTGGATTCCTCCTACAAATTTTGCTCGGTTAATGTTTCTAAAATACCATACTTGTCTTATCCCTGCTCAAAAACTTTGATTGAAAGAGTCTGTGTGACCTACATGTAAGTCTAATTGCCTCAGCCTTGCATTCACAACATTCTACAACCTAGAGTCTGGTCACAAACTCCTTGCTCAAGCAAAATCAATTACTACATTCACAGACCCTACCCCACACAGGGCTGGATTCACATCTGCTTTCTGCCCTTTTCCCTCTGGAATGTTCTTATCCATCAAAACTCAGGGCCCACTTCAAATCCCATCTTCCCCGCAATCACACAGTAAAAAGTCACAGCTCTTAATGCTCACTGCACTTGTACTGCTGCTTAGGTATTGGTATGTGTGGTCCTTTTCCCCAGCTATATTTAAGTCCTTGTATGTAGGAGTATTGCCTTACTCCAAGTTTTCTACCTATCCACTGCAAAGTACACAGCACACTGTATAAAAAAGTGGTCTACACGTTTGCTAAATAATGTTTAAACAGGTTCCTAAATATGTATACTTGTCAAATAAAAGTATTCTAAGGAGTTCTGCTATTAATCAGAGCTGATCACTTCGTCTATTTCCATGGGACAGTTACCATAGAGTCTAACAAGACTACAGAATACACACAGGATTAGGGAGTCTGGAATATCTGGGTGTGACTCTCACCTATGCTACCTATTAGCTGTATGAGTTTGGGCCAATCATTTAATCTCTCTGGCCCTCAATTTTTGCATCTGTAAAATGGGGATAATATAATCTCTACCTTGCAAGGTTATCGTGAAGACTTCAAACGATATATTGGAAACTGAGCACAGTACCAAGCATGTCATTTGCTCCCAATACATGGTTATTACATTAAAACTGTTTTGCCCTTAGACCATAAGCTCCTTGAAGGTTGCTAGTTTCTCCCTGGCACCTCCAAGAACTGAGCACACATCACCATATGGGATCAGCCTAGACTGGGCTTATAAACTATTATTTCTGCCAAGCAGTGGTTTCAGAAGCCCCATCACTCATAATAGGTGTGGTCTGTAAACAGTCTACGACCATAAGGCCTGAACTTCTGGGACCTATGCCATTGCACTGCCCAGGTTAATCTTCTGTTTTTGTTCTTATCATTCACTCTGGTTTCCTGCCAGGACTCGAGTCTGGAACCCTGACTGCCCCACATTCCTAGGGAATGGCTCCTACTCCATCTTTCCCACTATCTGGCCTAAGGCCCTACCCACATCCCCTTCAATCTGGATGAGTATTTGTGAAACCACATCTAGTCACTTGCAGATCTGACATCAAGAACAAAGAGTGCCCCAAAGTCTCCTCCTGGCTTTCATCACACCCAGTGCCCCCTCCCATGAATCAACATCAGGCCAGATGGGATCTAAATTCACTATGTCCCCACAGATGCAGCGGTCTGGAATGCTGCTGGCATGAGGTTCATCGAGACAATTGCTGGGGCCCTTTTTTAAGTCTAATTCTACAAAGTTGAACTTATTCTCTCTACAGATCTCCCCAGCAGCTATCTACCTAACACCAAAATATGAAGTGTGCAGAATCAAGGCAAACAGTGTATTTGCTAAATCAGTCCCTGCTCTAAGACATTTCAGTCAGGGCAGGAAAGTTGAGAGAATGGTTGTAATAGTAGAGATACAGGGAAAATAAGCTGGCCTGACTAGTGATTTTCTGCTGATTTGTACCTTTTAATGCATCATTTTCTGGAAGAGGTAAGAGTTTGTTATCCCAAAAGAAAAGGTACTTGTTTTTAAAAATTAGCTGTACTTCTACTAATCAGTACAATCATAAGGAATACATCAAAAGTAAATAACGAAAGGAACCTAATTCCATCAAGCAGCCAGCAAGTAACATGGTAAATTGGACTTACTCTTCCAGGAACCAAGGGGATAGTAGCTTCAGCCTTGGTTCTCTCAGCCTCATCATAGCTGGGCAGTGTTGTCGCCACATTGTAAGACGGAGGCTTTGGAAATCCACACTCGTCTTTGTAGTCAAAATATGCTGCAGAATAAAAAGGAAGTCACAAATATCTGACCATTAGCTAAACTAAGGAAAAAGAAGATTTCCACTAACTCTGGCAAACAAAAAACAGCTGTTCCTCTAAGAGTACATATAGAATAATTGAATCAAAATGTTTATGTATGAATATGAGATCAAGAATGATTTTTAAATTTATCCACCTTTCAATTATTTAAATTTATTCATTTAAATCACTCTGCCTTCCCCTCCAAATGCCTTTAAACACATTTTCAACTGTTATATGGTATGTTCACAAAAGGCATTTAATATTAATAGTGGTATAAAGACAGCATTTAAGTCAAAAATACCTCACCTGTGTGTGTGTGTAAAGCTATACCATGGTTTCCTCCCATTTATAAACAGGAAAACCAACTTAACAAAGAAGTTAAAATTCATTTCTCACAGGTTTGTTTTAGCATTTTGATTCTTACACATTAGTTTTACCATGTACTGTTTTCTATGATGGGCCTAAGGTAACTAATTCAGTTCCAGAGCCATTATTTATTTGAATTGAATCTTTCATTTCCTCTTTTTAATGTTGCATCTTCATTCTCATTAACTCCTATTACAAGAAACTCAATATTTATTAGAAAAGAGCTATTTAAAAATGTATTAAAATTCTGCACAATTTTTAAAAAACAAGCATTTTGAAAAAAAAAGTCCTATAGTTCATCAAGATTAACATTTTTCTTTCTTTTTTCCTTCTGGTTAATTGTAATTAACTTCCAGTTTTACTGTAACATTATTACTGAAATCATGATTCAATACAGTTCACTTCATTAACAAAAAAAAGAAGAAAAAGTCTATTGTACTTGCATGGGCAGAAAAAGCATTTTATAAACTTCGACACCTTCCTGATCATAAAAACCCTCAGCAAATGAGGAATAAGGGAAAACACCCTTAATCTGATCATAAGTCTCTATGAAAAACCTAGAGTAAATATCATAATTGTAAATTTTTAAGTTTTCTCCCCTAAAATTAGAGATTTAGACAAAAGTGCCTACTCTCACTACTTATCAAACATTACCTTAAAGGTCCTACTAGTTGATATAATATAGCAAGAAAAGGAAATGTAAGACATAAGTATTAGAAAGGAAGAAAATAACTGTCCTTAATAATTATGGATGACATGATTATAGATGTATCAAACCCAAGAGTATCTACAGACAAGAACTAATATATGAATTTTAGCAAAGTCTCTGCATGCAAAGTCTCTGGATGGATATAAACCATCAACTGTATTTCCATACACTACCAACAAATAGAAAATAAAATTATATATGGAACATTTTTTACAACAGCACGAGGAATAAATCTAGTAATAAACATGCAAGTCCTCAATATTGAAACCTACAAAATACTATTGAGAGGATTAAAGAAGATCTTAATTAGATGGAGAGATAATATCATGTTTACAAACTGGAAGCAGTATTATAAAGATGTTAATTCTCTTCAAACTGACCCCCAGATTCAGTGCAATTCCAACTACAATTCCAGTTTTTGTTTTGTTACATTTTTTATGGAAATTGACAAGCTAATTGTAAAAGGCATTTGTAAATGCAAAAGGCCAAGAAAAAACAAAGCAATCTTGAAGAACAGAAAGTCTGGGGGCGCCTGGGTGGCTCAGTTGTTAAGAGTGTGCTTTCAGCTCAGGTCATGATCCTAGGGTCCTGGGATCAAGGCCCGCATTAGGTTCCCTGCTCCGTGGGAAGCCTGCTTCTCTCTCTCCCACTCCCCCTGCCTTGTGGTCCCTCTCTTGCTGTGTCTCTCTCTGTCAAATAAGTAAATAAAATCTAAAAAAAAAAAAAAAAAAAGTCTGAATGACCTACTTTACCAGATATCAAGATTATAAAGCTCTATAATTGAAAGTTTAGTAGAGGATGGGCATAAAAATAAACAGACCAAAGAACAATAAATGATTCCAAAAACAGATCCACTCATATGTGGTCACCTGATTTACAGTAAAGGTGACCCTGAGGAGCAGTGAAGAAAGAATGGTCTTTTTAATAAATAGCGCTGTATGAAATGGCTGTCCATAAGGAAAAACAAATTAATCTTGACCACTACCTTACACTACACAGAAAAAAACAATACCCGATGGAACAGAAATCTAAATGTGAAAAATAAAATATCACAGCCTTTAGAAGAAAATATACGAAAACGTGTTACTGAAACTAAAGCTGTTGGGGCGCCTGGGTGGCTCAGTCGTTAAGCGTCTGCCTTTGGCTCAGGTCATGATCCCAGGGTCCTGGGACTGAAGCCCGCATCAGGCTCCCTGCTCAGCGGGGAGCCTGCTTCTCCCTCTGCCTTCAGCTTCCCCTGCTTGTGTGTGCTCTCTCTTTCTGACAAATAAATAAATAAAATCTTTAAAAATAAAATAAAATAAAAGTCTGGTTGTTTATATGGTGCCTGGGTGGCTCAGTCAGTACAGCATGAGACTCTTGATCCCAGCGTCATGAGTTCAAGGCCCACACTGGGTGTGAAGCCTACTCAAAATAAAAATTAAAAAAAATTTTCTTTTAAAGTTTGGTTGTTTATTTATTTATTTTTAAGGCCCCTGTGTATTTAGATGAAATGCCACAAAACCCAAAGACTTTATTTGAGAGCGTATTCTTCAGGCTCTATTCTAGAAATAGTTTACCTCTACCTTATACCCAATCTTAAGAATCTTTGTTATTTGCTGTTGAGGCCCACAGTAAGATTAACAAAAACAAAGGAGAAAGAGATTAAAGGGACTTCATAAGGACAGCTATAGGAAATACCATCTAACAGCAAAGGGAGAATTTGATTCTTTAACCAAAGTTCTACAAATCTCAGTGAATAAAGGCATCACTATAGTATAGGATAGAATACCTTCTAGAGAATGTTTCTGATTGTAACCTAAATCATAAGGAAAAATTTAAACAAAGAATATGACATGTAAGTGAATAAGAGAGAGAAGTGTTTGAGAAAGATTTCTATTGAAAATGGTTGTTAAGATTTTATAATTACAGAGAGTAGAAACTAAGATATTCAGGAAAAAATTACCTCCTAATGATTCTGGGTACTTAAATACAAAGGACTTTTATCATTAATAAAACAGGGATCCAACTTTCTTATTAACCAGCTAGAATTTTCACTGGATGTTTTTCTAATGGAAAACCAGTACTTATAGTCTGGGTAGAAATGAGTAAATATGGCATGGCACTGTGATTCTTTCTCAAGTCTTGGTGTTCTCATTCGATTCCATGAGACACCCTAGAATTCCTCAAAAAACTTTAACTTAGCATTGTTAGTTTTCGATGCTTATAAATAAAATTAATACAAGGAGACAGGGTTCAAAATTTGAAGCCAGAATGGAGGTAAAAAACTTTCTGACCCATGTTCTTCTTCATTATAATGGCAGCCTCAGGGCCACAGAGACCAACAAATTTAATCCCACATCAACGGACAATAGCTGCCCCAAGTGCTGTATAGAGAAGGATTCTGAGGCTGTGTTTGGATAAATGCTGTCTTCAATTTGCCTATCTACCCTGGGAAAAGGATGGGTTCAGTGGTGGCACCGTGGGCCATATACTTGCCACACTGCCACACTTCTCTGTCAGAGAAAATGGAAGATGTTCCATCAAAACTGGTCAATTTCCGGCAACTAAAGGAGAGGTGCTCATCAGGCAGCTTTAAGCTACCCAAAGTCCTCAACTGTCGAGGTTTTCTTTCTCTTCCCCATCCTTTCTATATAAACAGGTGAAAAAAGACAGTCTGGCATAAGATGTGAAGATGAAAGATTACTTAAGGAGGGCTTAAACTATGAGAAACATCATGAAAGAGCTGAGAGACTTCCAGGTTTTTTTATTAAGAATTTACTAACACACGGCACCTGGGTGGCTCAGTTGGTTAAGCGACTGCCTTCGGCTCAGGTCATGATCCTGGAGTCCCGGGATCGAGTCCCACATCGGGCTCCCTGCTTGGCGGGGAGTCTGCTTCTCCCTCTGACCCTCTTCCCTCTCGTGCTCTCTACCTCTCATTCTCTCTCTCTCAAATAAATAAATAAAATCTTTAAAAAAAAAAAAAAGAATTTACTAACACAAAAGAAATCAAACGTACTATGTTCCAGGTCACAGGCACTAGAATCACAAAGAGCAAAACAATTAATGAGGAAACTACAAAAAGAATAAAAATCAGATGATCACCTGGCTGCTTAATTTCTACCTCCTTTATATTCTGTTGGAATGAAATTGAGTTCCATAACAAGCCACAATGAAATGGAGTTTTAAGTGTTTTTCAGAACAGTAACATGAGCCCCCCCCCCCACACTTTTGGCAATAAACTACAAATAATGTCAGACTTTTTAGGGAAAGCTGAGGTAAAGGCAAAGACGAATAGACACATACTGGACAAGCCTCTGGCCAAGTGCATTTCAAGAGTTCAAGAGTCACCTTGCCCAGTTACCTACCTGCACTCTCCGCAGAGATGCTGCTGTAAGGTGGAGGAGCGTCCCCTACTGCCTGTTCTGGCTCTCCAGGCTCTTCCTCATTCTGCAACTAAATAAAAATTCCACATTTTAATCCAAGTACAAAGCCCCTTAGAGAAGAACCTGAAAACTGGAATAGCCCTTCTGGGAAGCTATCTGGTAACATATTTCAAAAGCCTTAAAATGTGTAAATCTTTTACAAAGTATTCTGATCTCAGGAATTTATCCTAAGGAAATAGTCAAAGAGGCAAAAAAGGGGTACATAAAAGTTACTGCAGCAAAAAATAGAAACAACCTAAATTCCACTCACAGGGGACTTATTAAAAAAATTATAGTTCATCTCACAAAGGATCACTAAGCATCCATAAAAATGAAAATAGAGAAAATGTGATGGCTTGAACAGATATTTATGCTGTACTGTTACATGAAAAAAGCAAAATCTCCCAAAGAGTATGCATAATATAATTTGGTTGTGAAAGATACCCGAAGGTCTAGAATGAGAGACAACTACAGGTTACAATGTTTATCTCTAGCTGATACAATCATAAGGGAATTTTTCCTTTTTGTTGTTTATGTGTATATTTGAATTTTTTGTAATGAACATTTAGCACTCGTATAACTTTTTAAGTCAGAAAAATAACCTAGGGGTGCCTGGGTGGCTCAGTCATTAAGCATCTGCCTTGGGCTCAGGCATGATCCCAGGGTCCTGGGAATGAGCCCCGCATCGGGCTCCCTGCTCAGCGGGAAGCCTGCTTCTCCTTCTCCCACTCCCCCTGCTTGCGCTCCTTCTCTCGCTTTGTCTCTGTTAAATACATAAACAAAATCTTAAAAAAAAAAAAAGAATCTAATAATAATCTGTTAAAGATAAATCACAGCAAACCAAGGTTTGCCACTATATTTATTCAGTGTGCACAGGAAATTAAATCTTAAATAACTGAGACATTTACAAAAACATAAAATTCTACATAATTCTACATATATAACCTCTGTTAATAAATCTCCCTCTTCCTATCTCAGCCATTTTCTCTGTAAAATCTACAGCCCCAGTTACTTTAAACAACTCACATTGAAAAGTGGGTCTTTCTGCCATTGCCAGTCTGGATAGTCTACCCAACTCATCTTCATAGAACATCTGATTTAATTTTTCTAGTGTGACAATTAACTACAGTTCATTTAAAAAGATTAATTGGCTGAGAATAGGAGTCAATCTGTAAAGTTATAACAGAGTATTTATCGATGTAAATAACTTGGGGGTCCGGGTCCTACTATACGCCATCATAATATACGGAGCCACATGAGCCACTTGTAAAATACACACCTCTCTAAACTGACTGCAACGGAGAACTCCATCTTGATTTGAGACAGGAAAACTGAGAGCCTGACCTCCAGTAACATGAAGTAGAGCTCCCTAATTCCTTAAATTTTTAATTAACCATCTCAGTCTCTACTCCCTATGCTATTATGCTATTCAAAATCAGAAGCCAACAAAACTTTTCTGATGAACACTGCAACGTATTCAATTTCAAAGGAATTCTTGTGCCAAATTATCATCAACATCTCCCATCCAGGCACATTTTTTTGAACCCTAGAACTCTAATGTTAAACTTAGGGCACCCCCAAAAGAACTGTATTGTAACCTAAGACGAATTTCCTTTTAAAGAAGGCATATAGGGCAAAATAGCTACAGTAAAGCCACATGTTCCTGGGACAGTAAATTATTTAAACAGAGTTCCTAGAGCCATGGTTCATTTTTAATTCTTTCAACATTATAAGAAGCTCTAGACAGGGTATTCTCAGCCTACTCCCACCTAACCACTTTTGCCCTGAGAATGTCACAAAAAAGTCAGCAGCAAAAACAGAGGCAATACGGACTTTACAAGAATATTACCTCAATATACTGTGGCCAGTCATGTTCTTTATCTAAACCAAGCCTGGAATTTCTGACCCGCTTTAGATTTCCTGAGCTTGGTCAAATAATCATGTTACCTCTGCATAATTTAGGGTTTAGAAAGGAAGCGTGATAATTCTGAGAAATACAGAAGTCCAGAGAATAAAGAGGTCTTACATGCCAGTAACTATGAGATAGGTTGCCTGTCTCCTAGCAACCTGGAGATGTGCAATTTGATCATCCCACACCAAGGTACGAGATAACAGAGCAAAGAAATTCCTACTGTCTCAGAAACCCCCATTTTCTCTTCAGTGAGGGAACAAACAAACATTTCCAGGTGAAGTTTCTCCCCTCCATTAAACTTCACCATTTAGAATCATGTACTAATACCATTTCCAACTGAAAACAAACAAAGACGATAAAAAACACCCACTATGACTTTGGAGGCTCCACATGCTGGGATGATCGATCCCAAGACCTCACTCTACAGGCTTCCCAACACTGGCCTATTTTCTATATGCTGGTGATAAGTTTAGGCTCCACCAAGAAATGCGTTTAAAATAAAATACTACCAGGTGGGAAAAAAGAAAGGGGCAACCACCTGCTGCAAGTATCTAGTGACCACCATCTGTGTGAATAGTAACTTGCTAAACAACAGAATCCCTAAGTATTTATCTTTTTACACTTGGGGGTCATCTATGGCCGTTAATTTGGCTCTGCTAGTCAAACAAATCAGGTGCTCACTAACAAGGGGGGGCTTGGGAAGAACGCACACTAGAACTACAGGTGGACATATCTACAAGGCTATGAAGTTGGTTACTCGGTTTCCAAATGTATTTTTAATGGTCCCCCTTCTGTCCCTGGGAATCTTTCCTGTGCAGCACTCCCTGCCACATCTCTAAGGCTCAGGGATCTTCAGGCTCTCTCCAGAGACTCTCTCAGAGAATCAGGGCCATTGTCACTTTGGGGCTGGTGTTGGAAAGATGCCCAGTGTCTTCCATCAACAAGGTCAGTGGGAGCATGAGTCCAACCTGTCACAGAATCCTGGCTGTAGGGGACAGTGTGAGAGGCAGGGCTGGACCGTGGGAAGACCTGCTGCTCTCTCCCTGCTGTGCTATTAGGTGTGGTGGGTGGGGAGAATCCTTTGATTGTATCTATGACAGATAATAAATACCCACTGGGGACTGATTCTTTTCTGTCATATAACTTTCCTTAACAATTCTGATCAATTTCACTTATCTCTATTTAAATGGCTTTTTTTTTTCAAAATAGTAATTAATTACACAATTACCTATGCATGCCATAGAGTACTGAGTTTAGTACAAAACTACCTAAAATTACCCAGGTCTCCATCCCTGAGATAGGAATAATCCAGTCATCTGAAAATCTGTCTGGCCTTTCTCTTTACCACACCCCCACTTTCCTGATTACCCATGTTCCACTCTATACTCTGAGTAGACACTGTCATGGCTCCCTAGAAGAACCTTCCCATGTTTCCACTTTGCATATCACAATCTGCTATGGTACCTCTTGGCCTTGATCACTTTCTATTTTTTATTATTTACCAATAATCAGATGTTAATAATGTTTTGTCCTCTAGATTTAGCCAGAGAAAGGCAGCACGTCTAAAATAAAGAATGTGACTCCTTCTTACTACATTCCTCTGTGTCCTATCTATATTGTTGCTATTAGAATTATATACATGACATTTTACCTAAACAACAGTTTAACAAATCTCCCATACAGAAATCATACATAGTTCGGGCACCTGGGTGGCTCAGTTGGTTAAGCGACTGCCTTCGGCTCAGGTCATGATCCTGGAGGCCCTGGACTGAGTCCCGCATCGGGCTCCCTGCTCAGCGGGGAGTCTGCTTCTCCCTCTGACCCTCCCCCCTCTCATGCTCTCTCTATCTCATTCTCTCAAATAAATAAATAAAATCTTTAAAAAAAAGGAAATCATACATAGTTCTAGTTCTAACAGAAGTAAACTAGATTTTAACAAGTTTACAGACACTTATACCCTGCAGGTTTAAATTCTTAAACTTGAGTTCCCACTCCAGCAAGAAAAGCCTCCTCACTCCTCTCCCCTAAGAAGTTCTAAAGATGGTCTTCCATTTAGAAATGAGCTGTTTTTAATCAAGAACAGAGCCAGGACTAGGATTAGGCCCAAATTAAGGGCCAACATTTACAACTGCTGGATGGCAGTACCTAAGGCTCTTAAAAGTCACTCTTGGATTCTATTTACTAAGAATGGGAGAGCAAAAAACCCTACTAAACAACTAAGAGAATAACAAAAAAATCCATAAAGCCTTATACATGACAATAGGTACCAAAATATACCTCTTAATTCACACAAACACAACAAGCATGTGGAAAATAACGCTAAACTACCCAATAAATCCATAAAGTTACAAGTATTCACACTATTCATTTTTATCTTGGTTAGGTCCTATTTAAGCAGCAAGAGATCTTGTAAGTTTTAAATCCCTTCTTTAGTTATTAACAATAAGTCTCAAAAAATCCTGGATCAATGCCTAAACTCTAGCTTTAAATGTTATTTTACCACTTATAATTTTAGAGTTAAATCCTAAATCTTTTACCTTACAATGCAATTTTTAGACCTCTCATTACCAACCCACTACTTCTGCATACTCTAAATCCTACCAAATGAGACAGTATAATTACCAGAAAGTAAACAAGCACATTTCCTTAGGTAAACAACCGAGTGTGCATTTTACTCTGTTATTCAGAAATAACCAAAGTTTGTGAGGACTGTGTATTTTCTTTGTTTTTAAATGTAATCTTTATTTACATGGGGCTTCATTTTTTTAAAAAGATTTTATTTATTTTACTTGACAGAGAGAGAGAGAGAGAGAGAGAGAGACAGCACATGCGCACACACACACAGCAGGGAGCAGGCTCCCCGCTGAGCAGAGAGCCCTACTGAGCCACCCAAGTGTCCCGAAGACTATGTATTTTCTACTGTATATAACCTGTAGGTTTTTAATTGTATACTGACTGTAAATTGAGTTATTCTAACATTACCAAATTCTTTACATTCAAGAACAATTTTCTATTATAGTGCTATTAATTAGAGGGTGACATTTAAAATAAGGTAAATAATTCTGACAGAGAGAAACTCACCAATAAAAAAAAAAATCTAATTTAATAATGGGCAAAGAGAGGCACCCGGGTGGCTCAGTCAGTTTTTAAAATCTGCCTTGGGCTCAGGTCATGATCTCAGGGTCCTGGGATCATGCCCCGTGGCAGGCTCCCTCCTCAGTGGGGAGTCTGCTTCTCCCTCTCCCTCTGTGCTTTCTCTTGCTCGCTCTCTCTCAAACAAATAAAATCTTAAAAATAAAAATGGGCAAAGAATTTTAATAGACATTTCTCCAAAGAAGATCTACAAATGGGCAGTATACACAAGATGCTCAATATCAGTAGTCATCACAGAAATGCAAAATCAAACCAAGAGCTATCACTTCAAACCCACTAATATGGCCATAAGAAAATAAAAACGGAAAGTAAAAAGTGTTTTTGAGTATGCAGAGAAACTGAACCTTCATACATTGCCAGCAGGAATATAAAACTGCGACTGTAGAAAAGTTTGGCAGTTCCTCAAAAACAAATTAAACAGTTATAAAAAGACCCAGCAATTCCACTCCTAAGTATATACTCAAGAGAAGCGAAAACATAGTTTCACAGAAAAACTTGCATGTGAATGTTCATGGCAGCACTACTTATAATAGTCAAAATGTTCATCAACTGATGAATGAATAAACAAAATATGGCATATCCATACAAAAGGATGGCTAAGAATAATCCATCCTATCCATAAAAAAAAAAGGAAAGAAGTACTGATACATGCTACATTGCAGATGAAGCTTGAAAGCAGTATGCTAAATGAAAGAAACCAGTCACAAAAGACCACATATTTTATGATTCTGTTTATATAAAATAACTAGAAACAGCAAATCCAAGAAGAGACAGAAAGACTGGTAGTTGCCAGGTGCTGGGGAAGGGAAGAGGAGAGAGTAACTGACTGCTTATAAAGGACCCAGGTTTCTTTTGGGGGGTGATAAAAATGTTCACAGTTATATACTGGTAATAGTTCCAAACCTTGTGAATATAGTAAAAATTACTAAGCTGTGTACTTTAAAAGGGTGAATTTTACAGTATGTGAATTACATCTCAAAAAAAGTATTTTCTAATTTTGAAAACACAAACCTACATAATGTGAATTTTAGTTAAAACAAAACTGAAGAGGGGTGCCTGGGTGACTCAGTCAGTTAGGCGTGGAACTCTTGATCTCCTCTTCGGTCTTGATCTCAGGGTTGAGTTCAAGCCCTGTGTTGGGCTCCATGGTGGGCATGGAGCCTACTTCAAAAAACAAAAAACACACCAAAAAAACTCAAAAAACCAAACTGAAGAGCACTCTGTGCACCTGCTCCTCGGCTCTTGTGTTGGTGTATCCTTCCATCCATGCCACCACCACCAGGCCAGGCATCACAGCAACCAGACTGTCACCAAGTTCTGGGAGTCATCAGATAGCAGGGCAGCGACACTACAGGCACTTACCACAGCGAAAGAGACCTGCAGCTGGAATGGATCAACGGGTACTACACAGGCCAATGGTGGCAAGCACTTCCCCGCCTGTGCTCGTGGGCCTGGAGCTGGGTGCCATGGACTGTGTGCACTCAGGACCCTTTGGGCAAATCTTCGGGCCAGACAACTTCGTCTTATGTCAAAGTGGTGCTGGGAACACCTGGACCGAGGGGCACTACACGGAAGGTACGGGGCTGGTTGACTGGGCGCTGGATATTTTGAGGAAGGAAGCTGAAAGCTGTGACTGCCTGCAGGGCTTCCAGCAGACCCACTCCCCGGGTGGAGGGCCTGGGTCTGGGACGGGTACCCTCCTCCCCAGCAAGATCCAGGAGGAGTACTGAGACAGGATCATGAACACATTCAGTGTGGTGCCCTTGCCCAAAGTGTCAGACACAGTGGTAGAACCCTACAATGTCACCCTCCCAGTCCACTAGATGGTAAGAAACACAGATGAAACCTACTGCATGGATAACGAGGCTCTCCATGACATCTGCTTCAGAACCCCAAAACTAACCACACCCACCTATGGGGACCTCAACCACCTGGTGTCAGCCATCATGAGTGGGGTCACCAGCTGCCTGGGCTTTCCTGGCCAGCTCAATGCTGACCTGCACAAGCTGGCTGTTAGCACAGTCCCCCTTCCCCCACCTGCCCTTCTTCAGGCCCAGCTTTGCCCTGCTGACCAATGGAGGCAGCCACAGTACCAGGTCCTGACGGTGCCGGACCTCAGCCAGCAGATATCTGAGGCCAAGAACGTGATGGCTGCCTGTGACCCCTGCCGCGGCCACTCCCTGACTGTGGCCCCAGGGTTCAGGGGCTCCGTGTCCACGAAGGAGGTGGATGAACAGGTGCTTAACATCCCAAACAAGACCAGCAGCTACTTGGTGGAGTGGATCCCCAAGAACATGCGAACAGCTGTGACATCCCACCCCGGGAGCTAAAACTATCTGCCATCTTCATCGGCAACAGCACGGCCACGCAGGAGCTGCTCAAGTGTATCTCAGAGCAGTTCACAGCCAGGTTCCGGCGCAAGCCCCTCCTGCACTGGCACACGGGCGAGGGCAGGGACGAGACGGACTTCACCAAGGCCGACAGCAACACCAATGACCTGGTGTCCAACTACCAGCAGAACCAGGACACCACAGCCAAGGAGGAGGGTGAGTCCTAGGAGGAGGCAGAGGAAGAGGTAGCCTAGAGCTCTGAGCCAGTAAAGCATGGAAGCTGTGTGAGCTCCTTATTCACTCACAGCCTGTTCTCTGATAGCCATGTCTCTGCGTGCACTTCCTCTTTTTCCTGTTGTGATGTCACACACTGTACAAGACACTACCTTTAAGGCCTTTTTACGGTGGGGAGAAAAAGTCCTGAAAATTAACGGCTCCAAATCATCATTCTCTTGCTAAATCCATGTCTATGCCCCTTAATGGGAGTGAACGGTCCTGATCCCATCAGTATCCTCAGGGCTTAACATGGAACACATACTTGCAAATGGACAAAAATAAAGAAAACACACTGAGCTGCAAACTAATTATAGTAAAAAAAAAAAAAATCCTTAATATTCTCCCCTCCTGACAAAAATATTAGGATCAAGAAATCAAAATAGTTTGGCTAACAATCTATTTTAAGAGCTGAGGATGAGCAGCATTTAGATTTTTCTACTTCAAGAGCTTCCCTAAAGATAATTTTAAAAATAAACACCAGAATTAGACTATCCCCAACAATATGTCTCATGTCAGAAGAAAAAATTAAATGCAAATCCTCTTAATACCAAAATAAAAAAACGATTAAAAGTCAAACTTCACCAAAGCAAAAGAAATCAGAATAATGCCTTAAAAAGTCAATGCAGTAACAGATGAAAAGAAAATGCTAATATCACAGCAAATCCCCTTAGAAAGACCATCAGTTTATATAGCTTTTTAAAGATTTTTGTGGTTATCATTGCTATACACATAAATACAACTGATGAATAAAATTTGGTTTGGAAGGAGAGAAAATACAGTATTTATCTTAGTCCTTAGAAATGAGAGTAAGTACTATGAACTATGATTACCAACTTGATATGTTTTATTTCTTCATTTGAGATCCAAGTAACAAGGAATACCATCCAGAGAGAAAAGAAGAAGGCAAGATAGTAGCCACTCATCTCCAACTTCAACTTTCCTAAGAAGCCAAGGTACTCAAAGAAATCACTCCTCCTTTGGGCACCTGGGTGGCTCAGTCATTAAGCATCTGCCTTTGGCTCAGGTCGTGATCCCAGTGTCCTGGGATAGAGTCCCACATCGGGCTACCCGCTCAGCGGGAGGCTTGCTTCTCCCTCTCCCACTCCCCCTGCTTGTGTTCCTGCTCTCGCTGTGTGTCTCTCTGTCAAATAAATAAATAAAATCTTAAAAAAAAAAAAAAGAAATCACTCCTCCTCCACAAACTAAATGAGCCAACCATGGCTATGATAGTGGCACTGTGAGATTTTTGGGTAGGACCAGAAAATTGTCATCAACCTGCCACCTCCTGGGATCCATGTCTTATGTTCAAGTATTTCCACCACTGATAGCTTCAGCAAGACAGCGTCAAGGAAATGACAGCCTAATGTTTTCTGGCACTTAACTTCAGCAAAATCTGTAGCCAAGAGCCTTCCAAATTAATGATAAGCCCCTCCCTCCCTAGGCTTCATGGTTTTATAAAGATTGGAGAAATAAGAGGGGCACTCATGCAATGTTTTCAAATAGGTCTCTCTGCCTCTGAATTTATCTTTTGAGAAGCAGCAAACTATTTACTAAACAATCCATGTCCTCTGTAACATTCTGAGTCCTACCTCTTCTCCACTTCATGATTCCATAAAGAAAACTCAGGTTTCAGAGCTCTAGGGCCTACTTGGAGAAGTAATTAAAAGTCCTAGCAAAGACAAGTTGAAATGGAAAAGTGTGCACTTGGCTTATTCCCCTTGCTTTTAACAGGATGGTAGAAACCATTCATCTTTTGTTCGGAGAATAAACAACATAAAAATAGTAGCTAGACAGACTCACTTTTAAATAATTTTAAAGTCTAGTCCATAATTTAAATGCAAAAGTGATAAATATTGTTTGTGCTTTTTTTTTAAAAACCCTATTATGTTGTATTCATTAAGACATGTTAAAGCTATAAAATACCAACATGGAAGCAAAAACAACCTCTTAATTATTCACCATTTAAAATGCTATCTTAAGCAATGCTTTCTGGGGGGGGGGGGAAAGGAAGTTGTCCCAACAGAACATGGCATCATCTATTCAAGGATTCTTTTAGACTTAAGAACAAGTCCAATTTCTGGATTTGGCATAGAGAGCACTTCTAGCCTCTATTAAGATTTTCACACACACATATACATTAATACACACATGTGTGTACATAAAGATGTATCTACTAAGACACACACATTAAGGATACGTATAACATAGGTACTATGTCTCCCCAAATCCTAACGTGTAAAACAATTATATAATGTAATATTAAAATTACAAAAGAACTCAACCCTTTTAAATCAGTCCAATGCAAAATTATTATTAAAACTACATCCCGGGCACCTGGTGGCTCAGCCAGTTAAGCATCTGCCTTCAGCTCTGGTCACGATCCCAGGGTCCTGGGATTGAGTCCCGCGTCGCGCTCCCTGCTCAGAGGGGAGTCTGCTTCTCCCTCTGCCCTCCCCACTCATGCCCTCTCTCTTGCAAAAATAAATAATAAAAATCTTTAAAAAATAAAAAATAAATAATAAAACTATATGCCTATCAGGGTGCCTGGATGGCTCAGTCAGTTAAGTGACCGACTCTTGGTTCCAGCTCAGGTCATGCTCTTGGCATCATGGGACTGAGCCCCACATGGGGCTTCATGCCCAGTGTGGAGTCTGCTTGAGATTCTCCCTCTCTCACTGCTCATGCTCTCACGCTCGCCCTCTCCTATTGATGTGGATATATAACTTAGAGGAGTATAATCAAATGTAAATATTGTGATTCAAGCTTTCCCTTCTCTCCACTGCCTTTTCTTCTGCCATAGCCACAACAACTTTTCTCGGGAATAGTCAGAAATTTGAATATTTCATTCAATAAAATTTTACCAGGCACAAACACATGCCAGGATGACATCATTTTTTTATTATCTTCCCCTTAATGCTCCTGAAAGAACACTTCCATTTTTTCCATTTACCAGGAAAACTGGTTGTTAGTAGAAGCCATAATAATACTATTTAGGCTGATAATTCTGGATATTAAAAAGTTAATTTGGTATCTGTTAAATGTTTTATGTACAATTATTAAGATCAAGATCTATCAAGGACAAAATAACTGTTTCATTAAATCTGTTGATAGAAGAACTATTCCTATATACCATTACACTAAAATACCAAAGGAAGTCGTTTCTTAGGTACAGTAACTGATTTCTTCTGGGCTCTACTTGTTCTGTTATGTCAATATTCTCTAGCCTGTGATTAGCTTCGTGTTTGGTTTTATTGCTGTTCTTTAAAAGTAGACTATCAATTTCTTCCTTCATGGTTAGTTTTGTGTCCAAGGACATGAAGATGTCCACCCACATTTGCTTCTCATATTAAGAAATTTTATTCATTCAAAAGACACCATTAAGAGAATGAACACAACCCAGAGTGGGAGAAGATATATTTTTCAGACAAAGGACTCACAACCAGCATACATAAAGAACTTCTAAAAAACCAGTGGGGGAAAAGGAAAAAAAGAAAAAGGAAACCACCCAACTGAAAAATGGGCAAAAGATTTAAATAGACATTTCACAGAATAAGTTATGCAAATGGCCAATAAACTTATTAAAAAGTGCTCCATTTCATTAGCACAGAGATGCAAACTAAAACCACAGCTGATATTTTAAAAGCAGAAAATACCAAATGTTGATGAAGGTATATAATGACCAGAACTCTCAAATTGGGAATGTAAATTTGTACAACCACTTTAAAAAACTGTTTGCCGCTTATCTATTAAAGATGAATTTATACATACTCTATGACTCAGCAATTCCATTCGAGTTACATATCCAACAGAAATACATATGTTCACCAAAAGACACACCGGGATGTTTAAAGCAACACTACTTATAAAACCGGAAACTACCTAAATGCCCATCAACAGCAGCACAAAGAATAAATGTGGTATCTCCATACAATGAAATACTGCACAGCAATGTGAAAAAATAAACTATGACAAAATACAATGCATGGGTGAATCTCACAAAAATAATGTGGAGCCAAAGAAGCCAGAAACAAGAGCATTTACTGTATGATTATATTTATACAAAGATCAAAGCCAGGCAAACCTCATATGCCAGTCAGTGGTTACCCTGGGGGAACTGGAAGGGCACTTGAAGGGGGCTTTTTTTTTTTTTTTAAAGATTTATTTATTTATTTTGAGAGAGTGAGAATGAGAGAGAGAGAGAGAGAGTACATGAGAGCGGGGAGGGCCAGAGGGAGAAGCAGGCCCCTCGCCGAGCAGGGAGAGCCTGATGCGGGACTCCGTCCCAGGTCTCCAGGATCATGACCTGAGCCGAAGGCAGTCGCTTAACCAACTGAGCCACCCAGGCGCCCTGAAGGGGGCTTTCTGAGTGCCGTAATGTTGTTTCTTGATTTGGGGTCGAGTTAAAAGTGCATGCTCACCTTTTGAACACTAAGCTGTGCAATTTATAATTTGTGTATGGTTCTGTACGTAAATTATACTTTACTAACAATTCAGGAAGGGGAGAAAAGGAGACTGCAAGAGTATCCATGACGCAGACAGGGACCTTTGCATGGTTCATCACTGTATTCACCTCAGCACTGAATAGTGAGTGGCACATCAGGGGTACTTTATTAGCACATGCGGACTAAAGCAGGCATGGAGGTATAGCTTTAACAGAAATCTACCTGAAAAAGCGGTGGCTTATCTTAATGCCATCTTAACCTACCAGTTCACATTTATCTCAAGTATTCACATTACTTTATAAATCACCAAATACATCTACAGGCAAGGCATGTAGCCACATGCAGATGAGTGCCGAATCTGTGGAAGGGACAGTGGTGACGGGTCCATGAGTGAGCATCAGCAGCCAGTGGCATCCCTATGACTACTTAGCACCAGGAGCACATAAACATGAAGAAAACTGAGGAGAAACCAGGCTTTACAAAGCAACAAAGACAAAGTTTACTCTTTCTTACGGATTGGTCCAAAAGCAAGGGAGGTGTTTTGAGAAACAAAAGAAACTTTCAGAAGAGTGCTGTGACCTGGATTATAAACTCAAAGGTGTTTGATTTATTTGCAGGCTTTATAAACTTATGCATTACATGTATTCCTTGTGTATGTATTGTGTATCTCATAGCAAAAATTAAAAGAACATTAGGATGGGGTGCCTGGGTGGCTCAGTCATTGGGTGTCTGCCTTCGGCTCAGGTCATGATCCCAGGGTCCTGGGATCGAGCCCCTCATCGGGCTCCCTGCTCAGTGGGGAGCCTGCTTCTCCCTCTCCCACTCCCCCTGCTTGTGTTCCCTCTCTCGCTGTGTCTCTCTCTGTCAAATAAATAAATAAAATTTAAAAAAAAAAGAAAAAAACATTATGATTCTATAATTACCAATATTCAAATAAATGGCAACAAAAGCTTAAGAAACACAAAGGAGAAACAGACTTCTTCAACCTTTATCTCCTGAGAAATAAGAAACGTTTAACATTTAGTATTCAACCTATAACACTTAGCATAATACACTAGGTATAAATAGGTGTTCAATAAAGGTGGTACATATGAAGAAAAATTACTATTTTTTTTTTAAAGATTTTATTCATTTGACAGAGAGAGACACAGTGAGAGAGGGAACACAAGCAGGGGGAGCGGGAGAGGGAGAAGCAGGCTTCCCACTGAGCAGGGAGCCCGATGCGGGGCTCGATCCCAGGACCCTGGGATCACGACCTGAGCCGAATGCTTAACGACTGAGTCACCCAGGCGCCCTGAAAAATTACTATTTTAATCACACTGTAATTCCTAGAATGTTTTTTTCTTCTAAAAACAATCAAATGGGGGCACCTGGGTGGTTGGTTCAGTTGGCTGGGTGTCTGTCTTTGGCTTGGGTCATGGTCCCATTGTCCTGGGATCCTAGGATCAAGCCCTGAGTTGGGCTCCCTGCTCAGTGGAGAGTCTGCTTCTCCCTCTCCCTCTCCCTCTACGCTCCCCACGCCAGTCCACCCCGCTGTGCTCTCTTTCTCTCTCAAATGGAGAAATAAAATCTTAAAGGAAAAAGAAAGTTTAAAAAAATAAATAAAGGGGCGCCTGGGTAGCTCAGTCAGATAAGCATCTGCCATCAGGTCAGGTCATGATCTCAGGGTCCTGGGATCGAGCCCCACATCAGGCTCCCTGCTCAGTGGGGAGCCTGCTTCTCCCTCTCCCTCTGCCTGCCACTCCCCCCGTTTGTACTCTCTCTCTCTAATAAATAATATTTTAAAAAATAAAAATAAAAACAACCAAATGGTATATCCAAGACATGGAATATTGTACATTAAAAACACAGTAAAGTCAAAGTCCAGATACCAAAAGTGACAGACATGCCTAGAAGCCAGGGACTAGCGCTGACTGCAGCCTGCTTGGCTCTGCTAGTCCCGTGAACAACCAGAACTCTCTCAGGCTGAGAAGTTCCAAAAGCTATGCTTCCTTATTACTATATTATTATTACTATGCCTGGACTAGAGCATACAAGGGCAGAGATTATGGATGGGAAAAGGTATTCAAGAGTCTGCCTTAACTTAGGTTTGATCATGAGGTCCCCTTCTCCTCCAAGAACAATGAGAGCCGAGAAACAGAGAGATGCATTAAGCATTACATATCTTTCCCTCCATTCCACCATCACAGAATGTTCCATTATGCAAGTGTTTAACTGCTAAATTAACTTAACACCACTCAACGAACAAGTTAGGTCATGACTGGTGTGGGGTAAAGGACTCAACAGTAAAGGTGACTGGTGTTTTTAGCCTAAGTCTGTAGTATATCAAAGAAAAGACAATCAAAAGATTTAAGTGCAATTTTAATACTCCACTTAAAGACTAAACACACACATGTACTTCTTATCCCTTCCAAAACCATCTTAAATGTAAATGTCAGTAAAGTTTTAATTTTAAGGCAAAAAACTACAGAGCCGAGCGCCGGGAAAGGAAGCAGCAGTAAAATCCTGAAAGCCAGAAGCAGGATGACAGGTGTCAACTACCACAGCAGACCCAGGAAAACTGAAGCCTAACCCAGAAGGCAGAAAAGCAATCTGTCTTGCACTATATCCTCAAAAGGCTCAAGCGGTGGCAGCAGGTACTGGTGGAAGTAGGAATGACAATGAGATTTAAAAGAAAGGTAGACGCAGCCAGAAACACACAGCTCCCAAGATCCCCATTAGAGGACTAGAAATTTATTCTCTGGAGAGTGTAAAACAGAGTTTTGGGCTGGAGACATAGAGTTTAGGAGAGAGGGTAGCATATCAGAAAAGAGTGATGAAGTGAATGTACTAAATGTTGAGCTCTCCCAGCCTTCTTCCTCCCATTCAGCTCCCTTCCTACTAGCAGCCAGGCCTATTCTCTGGGAAATAGAGCAACCCAAGAGAATAGACCTAATGACACTGTCACTCAAAGCAATAGCCTCCTCAGTTCAAGAAGAAACTCCATCAAGCATACTGAGCTTCCAAACTGCTTTCCTGGTTGGGCACTCTGAACCAAGCAGGCGAAGATCACCACACACCTAATGAAAGCTTCTAAAGGTCATAAAAGACCAAAACAAAGAGAATACATGCAATGTGGAGGAAACAAGTAGGCAGGAAAATGAAAACTTAAAGGAAAAAGTTTTCAATAATCTCAGAGGAGAAAAAAATCAGAACCATAAAACAAGGACGGTGTGCTATAAAGAAAAAAGGGGGGATTAGAGAGTTTTTGAAAATTAAAACTAACAGATTAAAAATTTATCAAAAAGAATCTAAAATTGAGAAATCTCGGGGCACTTGGCTGGCTCAGTTGGAAGACCACGTGACTCTTAATCTTGGGGTCCTAAGTTTGAGCCCCCTGTTAGGCAGAGATAAATAAATAAAACTTCTAAAAGAAGATTTAAAATTGAGAAATCTCATAGGAAGTAGAAAAAAAAGACAAAGATGAAAAATATGAGACGAGGCTAAATCAGTACAAGAGGTTCTAGATCCAAAGAGGAGAAAAAAAAAAAACCAAAGCAGAGAAAAATCAAACAAAAACTTATTTTTTTCTTTTCAAATTTTTATTTAAATTCTAGTTAGTTAATATATAGTGCAATGTTGGTTTCAGGAGTAGAAATGAGTGATTCATCATTTACATACAACACCCAGTGCTCTCACAAGTGCCCTCCTTAATGCCCATCCCCCACCCACCTCCCTCCTTCACCCCTCAGTTTGTTCTCTATCATTAAGAATCTCTTATAGTTTCCCTCTCTTCCCCCATCACATATGTTCATCTGTTTTGTTTCTTAAATTCCACATATGAGTGAAATCATACAGTATTTGTCTTTCTCTGACTGACTTATTTCGCTTAGCATAATATACTCTAGCTCCATCCACGTCTTTGCAAATGGCAAGATTTCATTCTTTTTGATGGCTGAGTAATACTGCATTGTGTATATATACCACCTCTTCTTTATCCATTCATCAGTCGAAGGACATCTGGACTCTCTCCATAGTTTGGACACAAAAACTTTTTAAAATTTACCAGAACTGATGGACATGGGCTTCCAGACCGAAAGGACCCCCTGAATGCCTGGCACAATGGATGAAAGTAGCTCTCAAGGTACAACACAGTATTTAAGAATACTAGAGACAAGAAGCTCCTAAAAACTTCCGAGAGTAAGAGACAGAGAGCTAGAGAAAGTAGGCCGCATTTGAAGAATCAGACACCAAAACTGGCTTCATGCTTCCTAAAAGCAAAACAGTTGGAACTTAGAAGGCAATGGAGTAAATGCCTTCAAAATTCTAAAGGAAAATGTTTCTAGACAAAAGTCTAACACAAAAGAGTCTTCAATGTACAAAGTCTCAAAAAGGTGGGGGGGGGGGCTTAACTTCCCATGCATTCTTCCTCAGAAAGATACTGAAGGCTGTGTTCTAGGAAAACGAGGCAATAAACCAAGAGAGAAAACTGAATCAAGGAAAGGGGCTTCAATTAAAAACCCTGGGAAAGGAAACCCCCAGGATGACAACTGAACAGCAGACCTTGGGAGCAATCTTCTAGAATGGGTCAAAAGGCCAGGAAAGACCCCTTCCCACCCTGAATGATATCAATAAAATACCTGATGTATCTGAATATATCAAAAAAACTATGAGGTTGTATTAGTTAAGAGCCTGAGGATGAATTAGTGCTATTAGCAATTTATGATATGTACATACAAATTAAGCAAACAAAAAATAATTACTTTTTAAAATTTATTTTAATTCCAGTAGAGTTAACATACAGTGTAGTATGTTTCAGGAGTACAATATAGTGATTCAACACTTCCATACATGATCCCATGCTCATCACAAGTGCAGTCCTTAATCCCCATCACTATTTTACCCATCTCCCCGCCCCCAAAATAATTATTAACTTCAGGGAAAACAAAGTACTATTCAGGCAAGGACAAGAAACCACAGAATACCAAATATCTCAGCTGTGAACAGTATTTATTACTTTCAATTACTGTAAATGCTGAATGTTGATCTAACCACATAATGGATACAACTATATCAGAAAAGTGAAGAGACAGGAAGCAGGAGTATAGGCAACTGTGGGAGGGAGGTAAAAGACAAATCCTTACACCCCACAGCGGTGAAGTCAATTTTTTTTCAACAGTGAAAACTGAAAAATCAAGAAGTAGCACATTATAAAATGTTCTTTAGCTACAAGGATAATAACAAAACAGTAAAAGAAACAGCTAAAGGAGCTAAGAAGCAGGCAAGTAAACAGGAGACTACTGTGTTTAGTAATAAGCCTGTAAGATTTATTTGACTCTAACCTATATGCGTGTATAATTTTGATATAAAAACTAAATTGAAAGTTAAAAAAGATAAAATGTGATTACAAAATGTGTCACAAAAAAGGAATCTCACTATGCTCAGGGGAAACTAACCTAATGGGGGGGTTACTCAAACTCCCCTTAAGAGAGACTGCCTAAACTAAGATGGGGGGCTAAGAGGGAAAGAGCATTCCAGGGAGAGGACAGGAAGAGGGGGCCTCCAGACCAGAGAGGGTGATGCACTCTAGGCCCTGGCCCTGAAACACATTTCCCATTGGAAACAACAAGTCACGAGAGTTCACTCCTTCCCCCAAATCTTTGTCTCCCTCACTACATCTTGCTCATCCTTCAAGGCCAAGCTAAGTTTCATCTTCTCAGAAGCTTCCTATCTGGAACCAGGTGAGCTCTTCCATCTTAAAATGATGTCTTTAATCTACAATCTCATTCTCTGTACTAATATAATTAGTATTATATCAAGACCATAATACATTCTCTTGAATCACTCAATTGGCAAAAATATAGAGAAGAAAATAAAAACCACCAATGTGATCTTTCAGCTACCCTTCTAGACTTTTGAGCAAATACAAATAATTGAATAACCTTTTCACTAACTGCATGGTGGAATTTTCCTTCATTAAATAACCTCTTTTAGTATCACTGCAGTACCTGAAAGACAGTCTTAATTTTTTAAAGTAATTGTTGAAATCCTTTTAAAAACAATTACAGATTCTCACTTTAATATTTCACTGAAATGAGAAATTAAAATGGCATTTGGATTACATTAAACCTGATACATGAAAAGATATTTTAACCTTCCAAATAATAGCAGATGCTAATATAATAAGCCAATGATTACCTTTCCTGCCCCCCATAAACTTTCTCCCCTTCTACTCAGCTGATTTTTGGCCACCGCTGAAAGGTGGCAAGCTGGCTGTGAAACTCACAAGATCATATAACTCTGATCACCTCACTTAGCCACCTAAAATGAAACTGGGCCAACATGTCAAAGATAATTAATGCTGTCTACCCTCACATACATGACCGAGGAGAACTGATTTTAAGCACAGTTTAAAATACTACATCTGAAAACGCAATTCAGCTACACAAGGACAAACTGCTGGAAAGACTCTAGTATCAACCATCAATCATGTATAAGATCCTCAACTGCAGATTACCCTCAAATCAAACTTCTTATTCTGTTTCAAGAGTTACATGAGAGTTCCAAAACTTGTGAAAATGTAACTACTAAAAGCAGTGAATGAGAATACTAGAACTCAAAGAGCCAGCTTCTTAAAAAAAAAAGCTACAGAACTTTTAAAATTACTATTTTCTCACTTTTACAAGGACTTTATTAAAACATCTAATCAGGGGCACCTGGCTGGCCCAGTTGTGGAGTGTGTGACTCTGGATCTTGGGGTTGTGAGTTCCAGTCGCACATTAGGTATAGAGGTTACTTAAAAATAAAATCTTTAAAAAACAAACAAACAAACAAAAAACCCCATCTAACCAGTAATAGTCCAGCTCCTGTTATGAAGTAATAAAATTATGTGACAGTGGGTGATGATTTTGTGAACCTAAAACTGCTCTAAAAAAATAAAGTTTATTGGGATGCCTGGGTGGTCAGTTAAACGTCCCACTCTTGATTTCGGATTGGGTTGTAAATCTCAGGGTCGTGGGATCGAGCCCCATTGTCAGGCTCCGTGTTGGGCGTGGAGCCTGCTTGGGATTCTCTCTCTCTCCCTCCCTCTGCCCCACCCCCTCTAAAAAAAAAGTGTATTTGAAAAAGTTGTAATTATTACTTTTCCTGATTTTTAAAAGCATTATTCATTTTTTGCTATGATATATGTTTGAAGCTGACAAGAAGGGAAAGACTTAAAACTAGTACTGAAAAATGACAAAATGGTATTCTGTACTCAGTGACCCATTTTTTTGAAAATATACTATTAAGGAGACATTTTCTATATTTTTGAATAATACATAATTTCTTTTATCTTTTAGCATAAACTCACCACACACTATACTTAATGACATCACTTTTAAAAATAATTACTCATCATGAAAGAAGTTTGCTAAATCATCAAGAGAATGCCATCTCTTCGAATCAAAGCCACCAGCTTCTACATACAAAAACAACTATAAAGCTGGAAGGAGTCAAAGTGATATAGTCCAACTACTTCATTTTACAAAAGAGAAAATAAGGCTAGAAGGAGGTTAAAATTCTCACCCACAGTCACATAACCTCTTACGTCATGACAGAAGCTGGACTATTACTGATTAGATGTTTTAATAAAGTCCTTTTACCTTCTCCTGAATCAGTCTCTACTTAATGTCCAAAGTGAACCTTCCAGATACTGAAGTCTACATTACAAGCCTCAAAAACTGCTTATTGGGACACCTGGCTGGCTCAGTTGGTAGAGCATGCAACTCTTGATCTCGGGGTTATGAGTTCGAGCCCCATGCTGGGTACAGAGATTACTGTAAAAAAAACAAAACAAAACAAAAACCCTGCTTATTAACGTAAAGTTATATGAAAAGTTTGGATGCTATAAAATAAAACTCCTAAAACGAGAGCTTCAAAATACTACGAACACCACATTCCTGATTCCCTAGTCCATAAAATCTCGTTTAAATTTCACAAAGGCAAAATAACTTAAAAATAATTTAATAACAAAGAAAATCGCAAAATAAGCATAGAATTCTACAGAGAAAGGATTGTGAGGTTAAAGGGACTTGGGTTTTACCTATAGTGCTTTCAATTTTTATAGCACTGTATTTCATTGTTAATCAGACCTTAATGTCTGAGGTGACTGAGCAATAAATATATGGGTGTTATTTTATACTATTCTTGAAACTTGTAAGTTGAAACTATTTCCAAGTAAGTTTGTTACAGGAATTTTTTAAAAAGCAAAACATGATTATTAACAGAAACTTTGGGAAAAAAGAGAAATCACTCCTACCGTTTTTCTTAACAACCTATTATAAATGTATCAAACAACCCCACTAAAGAAGGTGAGGGGAAAGGTGCTGACCTAAGTACCTAAGCAACTCTGGAAACGAGTAGTCTGTAAGTCTAAAAGCAAAAGAAACTGTATGTGCTCTGTCCTCTAGTTGATAAAAGTGTTTCTCACAGAGGTGTAGGTTAACAATTCTGACATCACTGCACACATATGTTAGAATTGAAGAATTAAGTAAATGGATGGTGGGTGGTGGGAGCAAGGTTTCTCACTGTTGAAGTGGGAGTTTCCTGAAAGGCCAGGGCAGGAAGCTACAGTGATCCATGTAATAATTGGTTAGAGTTGGTTAGTTTCATATAGATACAGGTGATTACATATAGAAATACTTAGAGATAATGTATACACAATCTATTTCTTTACTCTGTTAACTTAGAAGGCCTAGAAGCAATGGCCCCCTAGTAGCAATGTGCACAAATCTTGGTTTCTAGTATCACCGTCCAATAAAAGGAGCCAGGCTCCTTGGAGAAATAGCTGATTCCAGGATGGCACAGGAAATATTCACAATGAGCCTCATGCCAGAAAGGAAGGAAGTGCTTCAAAAAACCCAAAATGATGGAATTATGTCAGAGGGACACAAGTGCCAACTGAAAGAGTTCCAATGGCCAAAACTGCAAATATCTGAGCCACAAAATAAATTAGTACTGGATTATAACCCAAAGAATAAAATAAATGAGTCAGTCCTGATATCACCGAATAAATAAATTAATAGGATTAGACAACTATCCTGTGCAGAAAAATTCTGAGTAATTTATGTAAATACCCTGCCCTCCACAAGGTGGAGCATAACTCTTCAATACTTAAGCGCATATTGTACATAGATAGTGACTTCCTTCCAAAAGGCAGAGTATGAAAAGCCGGGGGGGATAATTTTACAACAGAGAAACCTCATAAATACTACTTCAACCAGGTGATCAAGGTCAACATCAACAGTGTTAAGTCACATTGGTTGTACGCATTCTTGGTATGATGTGATGGAAATGGCACTTTACCTCCGTGGTCTTCCTCACTAAAACCCACAACCCCAGTTTGATCATGAAAAAAGATTCAGACAAATCCAATCAACTATATGAGCAGATGGATGTTAGGTAAACCTATTGTAATCAGTTCACAATATATGTGAATCAAACCACGATGCTGTAAACCTTAAACTTATTCAGTGATGTATGTTAAAATTCTTTCTCAATAAAACTGCAAAAAAAAAAAAAAATCCCATTTGAGGGACAGTCTACAAACACCTGACCAAAACTCCTCAAAACTGTCAAGGTCATCAAAAACAAGGAAAATCACAGCCAAGAGGACCCTAAGGACCCTAAGGTAACATGACAACCAAATGTAATGTGGTAACCTGTATGGGACTGTGGAACACAAAAAAGGACATTAGATTAAAAAACAAAATTCTGAATAAAGTATGGAGTTTAGTTAATAATTATGTATCAGTACGGTTTATTAATGTCATAAATGTATCACGCTAATGTAAGATGTTAATAGTGAAAACTGGATCTGGGGTACATGGAAACTACATTTTCTCAATGTTTCTGAAATTTTTAAAGTGTTACAAAAATTAGTTATTTTAAAATATTTTTTTAAAAACTTGTTTTAAAAAAAGCAAAGGGAAAAAAATTACTAAAGCCTGAAGAATGCACACCAATTTGAGCGCTTATACCTCTGAGAAGAGACTGGAAGGGAAGGGAAATCAAGCTTTCCTTTACAAGCGTACTGTCTGACTTGAGGATATGAAGAATATCTGTGTACTAATGCCTAACAAGAAATGTTTAATTTTAAATGCCACATTTAAGCACTGAATAATAAAATCAAACTTAAACAGAAGTCACTCCCTAAACCCATGTATTTCTATTTATAAACTATCCAATTTCCAGAAAAACCTCCAAATCACATTCAAGCATCTCATTAACTAGTAACTGATATTAGTGCGATATGTGAATTTAAACGAAAAAATGTCAATATTCAATTGCTAAGGGGCATAAAAAACATACATGTGAAACAAACTGCTTTTATCAGTAAGAAAATATTTCACCGGAAACATTCTTAAATTTGATCAGTATTTAGACCCAGTATGTACAACTTTTAATATAATAAATTGTGTTATTCAGGAAAAAAAAATGAGTCATCCTAATTTTAACAGCAGGAAGTGCTAAATGATGTCTATTAACACTCACTTTATTACTACACTTGGTGAAGGCAAAATAACACATCCTGCACATCTATCTAGACACAACCACTAGGATCAATTACAACTGGAGTATATAAAGCTCAACAAATTCAATGTATGGTATTTACCAACTGCCTATATTGGCAAAAATGATTTGAGAACAAAGATAAGACCATCAAGCTTATTATCAGCATCAATCTCTAATTAAATTGTTAGGAGCTGCTTTATCTAAATGGGCACCATCCACTACTATGAGAATATGTTCCACTAAACATCTGTACTTCTTATTATTTATTTATTTGAGCAAGAGAGAGCGAGAGAGAGCACAAGAGGGGGGGAGGGGCAGAGGGAGAGGAAGAAACGGGCTCTCCACTGATCAGGGAGCCCAACAAAGGGCTCGATCCCAGGACCCCAGCATCAGGACCTGAGCTGAAGGCAGACGCTTAACCGACTGAGCCACCCAGGGACCCCAAAAACAGCTGTACTTGTTCAAAGACAACATAAAAGTAAATTATTAAGAAACCAAAGTAATTATTTTAAAGCCCTAAAAACAGATAAATCAGAAGATGGCACTTGAACCTCTTCAAGCCTTTCCTTTTTTTTTTATTAGTAAGAATACAAAGTCACTCTCACAGAAGGATTTATTTTACAATATAATTTTATGTAAAGTAATGTGATACAATTGGTGTCTAGCATAAAGTAATTTGAAGTTACAGGCAGGCAAACCCGGGGGTGGTGTCAGTTGAGATGATGCCAGGATTTCCTCAACTGGGCCTTAGTCCCTCAGTGCAAAGAGAGAATGATAAAACCAATTAAATCTCCCCAACAAGTGGTCACCAGTAGGAACAGGCAAAAAAATTAAGAATGAATCAGCAAGTATCCATCACTGCTACAAAAAAACAGTCACTGCTTACCAAGAGGGAGTCAAATAAGAATCACAGTTGTAGATCTACAGCTCCTGACACAAATCCTGTTTCCATATTCATAACAGATTACAAAAGGGCTCTCATGATTTATTTCTCACATGATACTAACTGCTTACAACATCTTTTAGAGTTACACACAAAAATATTTATGGATGTAATAACATGATTTCTAAGGTTTGCTTCAAAATAATGGTGGGGAGTATAAATGAAACAACATTACCCATTTGTTGATTATTGTTGAAGCTGAGTGATGAGTGCGTTAGATTTATTATACATTTTAGTATATGTTTGGAATTTTCATAGTAAAAAGTTGAAAATGTAAATATTACTAAGAAATGACTACTCCTACAACTCAACAAAAAGCAAAGAACACAATTCGAAAGTGGGTAAAGGACTTGAACATGCATTTCTCCAAAGAAGATTTACAGATGCCAAAACGCACATAAAAAAATTCTCAATACCACTAATCATTAGGGAAATGTAAATCAAAACTACAGTAAGATACAACTTCATGCCCATTAGGATGGCTTTATCAAAAAATAACAAGTGTTGATGAAGATGTTAAAAATTGGAACTCTTCAAAAAAAATTGGAACTCTTATGCACTGCTGGTAGGAATGTAAAATGGTGTAGGTACTATGGAAAAATATTTTTTTAATCAAAAAATTTAAAAAAGCATTACCATATGAACCAGCAATTTTACTTCTGAGTATATACCCAAAAGATTTGAAAGCTGGGACTCAAAAGATAGTTGTACACCCATATTCACAGCAGCGTTATTCATACTGGTCAAAAGGCAGAAGCACCCCAAATGGGCATCTTTGGATGAACGGATAAACAAAATATGCTATATGCATACAGTACTATTCAGCCTTAAAATGGGAGGAAATTCTGACTGTACAACATGGATAAACCTGGAGGATATGAAGCTAAATGAAATAAGCCAGCCACAAAAGGACAAATACTATATAATTCCACTAACATGAGGTATTAGAGTAATCAAATTCATAGAAAATAGAATGATGTTTGTGGGGGTCAGGAAAGGGGAAAGAAAGGAGTTATTGTTCAATGGGTATGGAGTTTCAGCTGAAGAAGATGAAAAAGTTCTGTAAATGGATGGTGGTGATGGTTGCCCAACAATGTGAATGTATTTAATGCCACTGAACTGTACACTTAAAAATGGTCAAAATGGTAAATTATATGTATTTTTTTACTACAATTTTTTAAAGTTTTTAAAAAAACAATTCTACCCATCTCAGTATTTTTGGAAAAGTTTTCTTTGATCATTGCACATATGGGCCACAAATACAGCAAAATAACCTTAAAATCTTGACATAACATTCTAAGGTGCATTCCAAGATATAATTACAAGTTTTCAAACTAAAAAAATAAAACCACACGGGCACTTTCTGCCCCTTCCTCCAGGATCGTGACTTCATCTAACACTTCAGCATAAATATGGTTTGGCTTGGCAGAGATGAAATTCTTTCCCTGATCTATCAAAACCTTCCTTCACAATCCTGAGAGAATTTATCCAAATAGGCATCATTCTCAAAGCAGCTCTACAATGTCATCAGACTGCATTACAAGCCTATTAGTGATGCTTACCAGTGGGCAACTTCTTCAGCAGGCAGTAAGTCTAAAACTAAACATTTTCAGTCTATTTTTAAGCCTATATGGTAGTGTCATTGCTGCCTCCTTAGATTAGATTCAAATCAAAAGAGCCGAAAACATTTCAGGAAGTATTTGGCAAAATTCATAAAACAGGCAAAGATACAGTCCAGTGAGGCAAAGAGGGCTTGGAATGGATGAACAGGAACACCTGCAGAGGGAGCGCCATGTTACAAATTTCACAACACTGGGCCTCCCTACACCTTTCTGAAACAATGCTTCTGAATGTTTGGATATACAATCTCAGCTTCAAAATGCAAAAAGGGAAAAAAAAATAAACACATGGGGAACCTATGAGCCCAGGCTTTCTGTGCAGTCTGTCATAACGCTAAATTCAAGTTGTGCACATTGTGCACTCCCAATAAAAAACCCATAAAGGCAAACTTGTGTTTGTCTTTAGTAATGAATCATACAGTCTTCCACTGCGTTTACTTTACTAGAGGAGAACCAGCTCTATTTGACCAACCAGATCAAAGAGAAGTCAGAACTGCCTTTTGTGACAACCAAGAGTATCATGCTCCTATCAAGTTGCCTGGACAATTCACCGATATTCTATAATGCAAAAGCCTTTTAAATATGTATACTCTCTGACCAAGCGTTTCCACATCTGAAAATTTATACTAAGCAAAAGAGATGAAGATGTATGTAAATGAAACTTCAGTGAATAAAAAAAATTATGAACATACTTAGTGACCAACAGTAGGCAACTGACTTGAACTATGGTACAACCAGTTACATGCTATGCAGACATGAAAATATTAAACTACCCTACATAGCTATACTGTGTGCCTCTGTACACACATGTAAACAAATACATGTACATGCAAATTTGTGAATGCACATGTGTCTGAGAACATGATACACATGGGCACAGTGTGTGTGTAAACAAACACATGTGCACATATGCACCAAATGTGTACAAGTATAATCAGTGGCCCATGGAATGGTACACGTGTACAAAGATGTGTCTGTATATATGTATGGGTACAAGAGAAAAATACATATGCACATATACATCTGCCAAATGCACATGCCTATATTTAGAATGTGAGCCTGTGGTTTTAAGTAGGTGAGTGTGTATTTATCCTTGTAATCACTACTTAGAGGCTGTGACCTTAAGTTAATGAGCCTCTTGGAGTCTTGACTTTGTCATCTATACAATAATACCAAACCCTGCCTCACGGGGGTTTTATGAGGATTAGTGAAATTATGGATGTAAAGCACTTACTACTGTGATTGGCATGTAGTAAATGCTCAGTCAATATTAGCTTTCCTTATCTGTAAACATGTGTATACTGATTTATACTTACATATATTTACATACCTATAAGTCCACAAAGATACACATCAAAATATTAACTTTGGTTACCTATGGGTGATAGATTTTTATTGTGGGTTTTTTTGGGGGGGGCTGGCTTTCATATTTTGCAATTTTTCTAGGAAGATTCTTTTTTTTCATGGTTTTTGGAGGTTATTTCTGAAACAATGATTTTTAAAAAATAAAATAAAGATGAGGCCTCTCCCCGACAGCTCAATTCTGCATCTTTAAAGCTATTAACTACTACACCAAGCAATGCATAGTTCTGATACTCCACCAAATTTTTTGTATTCCAGCAATATGTCAGCATTACCTAATAGCTCAAGAAGATGGCAGTACAAAGAAAAGCCACAGCTTTTTGCTTGTTTGCCTTATCCAAAGCAGGATGAAAAGAATGAATTAGATCACACTGTGGGGTACATGTGATTTTTGAACACTGTGGAGACAGTTAAGTGACACTTGTCATTTGTATTTTATTAAAGCAGGGAGGAACCCAGAGCCTTGCCCAAGGTCATACAAAAAAGCATGTGCCAGACCCCAGGCTGTGAGAGATCTGAGGACTAGACTGCACTGCCACAGTTTGGGCGTGTTTATGAAACCAAGAAGCTAAATTCTTAACCAGTCATTTCAGAAGTCCGGCTGGAGGAGGGAGGAAATTACAACACAGCCCTGATGACAGCAAAACAAACTGGTAACTGGCTGCACTGGGTTAATCTAGATGTTTTAATCATACTGGTTTTCCTTATTTCTAAAACACAAAACTGTAGCTCGTCAATGATAGGACGCTTAATATCATAAAAGCACGACTGACATTTGTATGCAAATTATATCAAAAACATCTGAAACGACAAAACGCAAGCAGTTACTGCGGTTCCAATCAACACCAGTTCCTACCTGGCTTAATTCTCACAATTATGATATGTTAGGTTAAATACCACTAAAAACCCTGCAGACTGTCTCTGAATTTCCGAGGGGAGCCCAGCTACAGAGCCAGGCGAGTAAAACAAGCAGCTCTTTTCCCTAGGGCCTCAATTTATAAATTATAACCGGGATAATACTCCAATCAACCCCTATACATTTCCTCCCCAGCCATGCTATTAAATCTCCTTAAACGTCATTTCCAAGCTTTTAAAACACACACTCAGGCACACGCCCTGCAGCCTTCCATGAAGCTCGACATTTTGGGGCATCGCCCCAATTAAACATCACCTTTCCCAAACCTACTGCAAACTGCGGACTTGCCTCTCGTCTCATTTTTTGACTTTTGTCTTAAAACCAGAGGCGAGGGAGATGGGTTTCGACAAACAGACTAGGCTCTGAAACCCTGAGCAATCGCATCTCGTCGCGGGGAGCTGTCGGCCGCAGTAGCAGCGATTTTAATCTTTTCTCTCCACCTCGTTTCCTTTCCCATCTCACGCTTGCTTTTTTTTTTTTTCCTTCTTTCCAATGACATCTAACCAAAAGAGGAACAAGGAAAATTGAACGCCCCTGGGTCGCTGTCTCCCGAGGGTCGCGGGTTCTGCCTCGGGGACCCGCCCGCCGCGGGAACTGCGGGAAACGCTGCGGGGCAGAGGTTTTCCACCGCCCGAGTGCCGCCCCAGGTCGCGGAGGGATGGGCCGGGCTCGCGGCGGCCTCGAATCCGAGCGCGGGGCCCGCCCGGCCCTCTAAGGCCGGGCGCGGCCTGCCAAGCCGCGGCGTCGCGTCGGCCACAGGCTGGGGCCAGAGACGCCTGAAGCGGCCGGCCGGCGGGGCAGGGTCCGGGACCGAGGACTGGAGGCCGGGGGGCCGGGGCGGGACTCGTCGCTGCTCACCTGCTGGTACCGGCTGCCGCAGGCCGGCTCCACCGCTGCCAGCGCCGCCAACGCCAACGCCATGGCGCAGCCGGCCGCAGGGAAGGAAGGCGAGCGAGCGAGCTAAAGGGGCGCGGGCGCTGCGGCCTGGGAGCGCGGGGAGGCCGAGGGGGACGCGCCTCGGGTGGGTCTGGATGGCCGCCGCCGCTTCCAGGCAAGCCGCTCTCCTCAGGCTGTGAGCGCCGCCGCCGCCGAGGCTCCGACGCGGCCCCTGGGGAGGAGGCGGGGACGCCGACGACTACGCTGCGCCGCCGCCCCGCCCTCGACTCGCGCCGCGCGGCCAGGCCAGGCCTCTCCCCGCGCCGCCGCCCCGGCCCCGCCGAGCCGCCGCCCCGGGTGAGGTCCGCCCCTCCGAGGCGCGGCCGCTGAAAAAGAATTACCCACTGAGGAGCATCTCGTACGAGCTCTGAGCTTTCCCCGTGTGTTCTCTTCTAACCCTCATCGCACACTCCGACATGGGGGCCACAGCCCCATTTAAGAGGTCGTTGGCGTCCAGGGAGGTTGACAGCCTGGCACAGCGGCTATCTGATCCCCGGTACCTGCGGCACAATCTCGGTTCTTTTCCAAGTCCCTTCGTGTCTGCCATCTTCGCAGAGCAGGGGTCTGTCTACCGCAGGGCAGAGGCCAAATCCGGTCCAGTGGCAGTGGAAAGTGTAAGAAATTCACGTTTCATTGTCCATAAATTAAGTTTTACTGGAACACAGCCGCTCCCGTTTGTTGGGTATGGCCAGCAAATCCTAGTACTTGTTATTTGGCCCATCACAGTGCAGTTTCCTGAGCCTACATCCTCCAGAACTCCTTAGATCTCAAACAAGCCCTAGTTAGGATGGATGATAATAATAGCATGCTCCTTTTTATGCAGCCCTTTAGTATTTTAACAGCCTCACCTGTAGATATAGACATATTTTTCTGTTTTATAATATTATATATATATAAAGTAGGCTCCACCCAGCATGGAGCCCAACCGGAGGCTTGAACTCAGGACCCTGAGATCAACACCAAGCTGAAATCAAGAGTTGGCCTCTTAACCTACTGAGCCACCCAGGAACCCCAACATGAGATTTTTCTTTTTTGGTGGGCGGCAAAGCAAAGTTTATTGAGTTATAGCAAAGTGATAGTACAAAGCTCCGGAAGAGGGAGGGGACCCCAGAGGGTTGCCCCCCCCCATGATATTTTTCTGAACCAAAGCTCTCTGACAAGGTGACATGAATGGCCAAACTCCAAATATTCAGCCATGCTGAGAGCTTTCCTGATAACGCGAACATGTGCAAAATCTGTGAGAGGAGTGAGAGTTTGCCTTGTGGAAGAACTGAAAGGAGGCAGGCCGAACTGCCATATAAGAGATGCAATGTTTCCTAGATGAGGAAATTAAGCTTGAAGAGATTAAATATCCTACCCAAGAACACAGAGCTAGTGAGGGGAAAAGCTGGAATGTAAACCCATTAAACCAGCATTGTTAACCATTATCATGCAACTGAATTATAAAATCTGTGAAGATGAAAGTATATATCTCTTAAATATTTTGATATTTCTCATAGCACAGCATAGCTATATAGCAGGCATTTGAGGTCTGCTATTTCCTTCTGTCATACTCAGCCACCTGGAATTGCTTCTACACACATGTCCAACACGGGGAAAAAATGGATCTTTGAAGCTTGTTGCAATTCCCATTTCTTCTTGATTGCCTTTCCAACTTAGTCATCTAAGGTTGGCATTAATATGATTATTGTTTTAGCCTCTGATTTTCAAGTTTAGTTAACTACGTATTTTTTGACCATAGCTGTGTTTTGAACCTACCCTGAGGTTTCTACATATACGAGCCAATTCTAGATATTTATCTTCCTCACTTTAAATTCTCCAACAGTTTCCAAACTCCTACATGTCTGTCCCAACATCCAAGCATTAGCCTCACATATTTACACTTTGGAGAAGTGAACAAATCCAGCAAGATGCCAAGCTGAGAGTCTCAAAATAGTACGCTCTTTACTCTGTCCCTTAGTTGCTTTCAATCCAGAAACACCACCTTTAAATGTAATAAGGTACAGTGAATCATTCTACACCTAATGTCCTACCTTGTGGTCTTATATAAGGAAAAAAAAATGTCTAATTTGAAATGCTTTAAAATCTCACCAATAAAAGTAGAAACCCAGATTTCTTTGCCCAGATTATCTAAATTTACTTGTAAGAAGGAATAAAAAAGATGTCTGTGCTGCCGCATATGGCTATGGGAGCAACAACTGCCATCTTGCGCACGTCAGAGGCGCCGTGACGTTTGCGGAAAAGATGTTGCTACCCTTCCCGTCTACTTCTTTCCTAAATTACTTTCTCCCCCAGTAGCGATACACTCCCTGCATATGAACATAATATAAATACTGGGCATTCTCCCTGAAATATTTTCTCTCCAAAGGAAAAAAAAAAAGTTCATCTGTAGCTTCCAGTCTCCCATTCCTACTCCTTTTCTGATACCCGGAACCAAAATGTTTTACGTACACAGCGAAGTCTTGGTCTTTTTTTTTTTTTCTTTCTCTGAGTTCCCCACCCCACCAAAGCCTTTAATAAGTAAATGGAGATGATTTGTGTTGATTCAATGGTAAATTGGGAAGATGAGAAACTGAGTCACCGCTGTATAAGGTCTCCCGTTGGCAAGCAAACTGTACAGTGAAGGGGAAAACTGAATTTCTGACTCACGGATCCATGCCTGCTGCAAGCCAAGCAGACAGCAAAGATAATCCAAGGCTATAAAAATTGCACTCTTTGGCTTCATCTGGAGATGTTGTCAAAGAGAGTTTCCACAGAGAAAGTTATTAATTTCAGATTGCTGCACTTAGAAACTTATTTCCCCACAGAATAGCAGTAATACTTTCCGTGTGCAATACTTTTTATGTGAATTGCTGACTCTGAATCATCCATCCTGAGAGAGAAGAGAAATATTATGGACAAGTAAGAGCATAGCTCATGTCTGTTTCTCTACCCTCGCCCCCCCATTTAGATAAAAAATCTCCTCCAGAATAGATGTGCTCTTCTGTCTTTCACATCCACCTGAGGCCTGTCCTAGGCAGTGCTGAGCTCAATAAGTAACCAAGAAGGGTTTGTTAAATTTTAAACAAAGCCTCATTAGTCTAATATCTCATTTCAGACCTTGAATGTCTCCAGCTAATCTTTACAGAGCTCCCACTGAACCATGCTTTTCCATTTCCACTTACTTATTCCTTCTCTTAATTCTCATTACATTACTATGAGTTCCATTAAAGGCAAAGGTGATATCTTCATATTACAAATAAAGAAATTATCTACTGATAATTACTACTGTTTGTGGAGCACCTTCTTGATCTTGGACCCTTCCACAGGTCTTCTCCTTAATCCTCATAACAAACCCAGTCTGCAGGTAAAAGAGATTCAGGAGATGTACATCACTTGCTGAGCTAGTGATGGTGGAACCAGAATGCAAATTTAGATCTGTCTGATAACAAAACTTGAGCACTGCTCTGTAGGTAGAGGGGAGTAGAAGACATAGAAGAACCAGTCTCATCCCTGGAGTCTCTGCAGTGAAATAGAGAAGATAGTGTACACAGATTCAAGACATTTTTTCAAATATAAAAACTGCAAGTTAATTACAGCTGTCTTGGACTATATTAACTAGAGATGGTGAAGAGAATTATGTGATCATGTGTGATAATCAGGCAAGGATTGAAGAGAAAGGGTTTTGAATGAGAAAAAAGGCTTTGCCATGAATGGGAAGGCACACCCAGTCAGGGGTATGCTTGTACAAAAGCTTAGAACAGGGGGCAGCAACTTTTATGTAAAGGGATAGATAGTACTGGAAATATTTTGGACTTTGTGGGCCACAAGTTTTCTGTCACAACTACTCTACTTTGCCACTGTATCATCAACGTGGCCATAGACCGTATCAAGCAAATTGGATGGCTGTGTTCCAATAGCACTTTATTTATCATCACTGAAATTTGAATTTCTTATTTTCACATGTCATGAAATATTACGCTGCTTCTGATTTTTCTCAATTATGTAAAAGAAGGTAAAAATTATGGTTAACTCTCAGATCATACAAAAACAAGTAGTGTGCTGGATTTGGCCCCCAGGCAGTAGATGGCCAGCCCCTAGCTTCCTAGCGGGACAAAAAAAGTTTATGTGCTAAGAGCTTGAGTAGGAATTTTAAACCACAGAGTAATGCAGAAGGCCTAATGGAGAGGGAAGGGAAAGAGAGAAGAAGATGGGTATTTATAAAAGATCTTAAAATACAATGGCTTCTGCAAAAATGTAAGTCAGAGGAAAAGTGTTAGTCAGTTAGGGATCCATCATGAGATTCCTGATTCCTTGGCTTATCTTCTTGCCCCTGCAATGCAATTGATTTATTCATTCAACAGATACTAATTGAGCACCAATATGGGCAATTGCTGTGGCTTTCTGCCTAAAACCTGAAACTACAAAAGAATAGTTTCTCATTTATTCTCCAGAATGAAATTAAGAAATGCTAAGTGTGGGTATTAACATACCATAAGATTTGGTATGTTATGTCTTTATTTTTATTCATTTCCAACTATTTTCTAATTTCACTTGTGGTTTCTTAGACCCATTGGTTCCTTAGCAGTGTGTGGCCTAATTTTGACTTATCTGTGCATTCCCCAAATTTCTTTCTGTCGTTGATTGCTAATTTTCATTCCATTGTGATTGGAGAACATACTTTGTATTTTTTTTTCTTTTCTTTCTTTTCTTTTTTTTTTTTTTTTTTTTTTGGTGGACAGCAAAGCACGGTTTATTGAGCAATAGTAGAGTGATCTTATGAAACTCCTGAGGAGGGAAGGGACCCCAGGGGGCTGCCCATACTTTGTATTTTTTCAATCCTTTTAAAATTTATAGAGTTTGGCTTTATGCCCTAGCCTGTGGTCTACCCTGGAAAATGTTCCATGTTCACCTGAAAAGAATGTCTATTCTGCTATTGTTGGGTGGCATGTTCTCTAGGTGTGTCTATTGGGTCTAGTTGGCTTATAGTGTACTTCAAGTCTTCTATTTCCTTGTTGCTCTTCTGGCTAGTTGATCTTCTGGCTAACCATTATTGAAAGTAGATTGTTGAAGTCTCCCACTTTTAATTGTAGAATTGTCTATTTCTTTCTTCACTGGTGTCAGTTTTGCTTCATATAGTTTAGTGCTTTATTGTTAGGTACATATACATTTATAGTATTTACTTATTTTATACACTGTCTCGATCCAAAAAGGATTTAAGTGATTGCAGTGTAGTAAAGAAATCACAGATTAGAAGTAGATGAGAAAAGAAAAAGCAAAACAAAAATAGCAACATGAAACAGACCATGCCTTCTTGTTCACCGTTATCTCCATATGAACAGAGCCTGGCATATAATAGGCCCTTGTAGGACTGAAATAGCATCAGGAATGAGTTTAACACAAAAATGAAGTTATACATGTTACAAGCGCAACAATAAAGTGGAGACCTGATTGGTTATACAACTGATAGGGAACCTGAGCTAAATAAAACAGGGTACCAAGACCGATAAAGAAATTTCTTCCAAGAGTTCTCAGTAACATTTAATTATAAAGATGCTGAACTGACCTGTCTGTCCTAAATAGAATACATGCTTTAAATTTTGGGGAGTCCCCCCTGCCAGGAGAGATACTGCAACTTGGTCCTCCATGTATTGACTGCCACATTTGTTTGTGTAAATAGTGCATTGACACAGTCCAGGGAGAGCCAGGCCAGTATAGTCTATGCAAACGAACCCTCCACCCTGATCTGGGCAATATACAACCTATGCAGCCATAGGAGGCATCCCCATAAAATCTTTATGTGATCCCACCCCTGACAAATGGCTCACAATATATTTAGGGGTGTTGTGGGTGACAAAGGAATGAGGAATGAAGAACAGCGAAGTGTCCACAAGGAAATCAAGCGTCTGATTCTTATCTTTGGACCCAGCATACCAACCAATTGCTTTAACTAAATGTCTTGAACACAAGAACAGGGTGAGCAGGGAAAGTGCCTGGCTCTCCACCCCTCAGGCTGATTCCTAAGACACGAAAAGGTTTCTTCACATTTCCCCAGTGGGTAATTTTCTCCCTGTGTTCAGGAAGTATCATAAGAAACAGGGTTGCACGAGGAAGATATCGAAGCTCAGGGATCTGCACCGCCTGCGCTGAGTCAGGGGAGGTACTACTTGTGCTAATCATGACAACAAAGATGAGCCCGCGCAGGGGCGCCCACTGGAAGAAGCTGATGTTGGTTTAAACTCAGCCGCAGCTTGTGTTGCTCACAGGTCACCAGGGAACTCTGCCTGGGTGACTTAGAGCAGCCCTTAGGGAAAGGACAAGGGAGACTCTCTGGTTTTATTTTTTTTTAAAGATTTTATTTATTTACTTGAGAGAGAGAGAGAAAGCATATGAGGAGGGGGAGGGTCAGAGGGAGAAGCGGACTCCCCGCCGAGCAGGGAGCCCGATGCGGGACTCGATCCAGGGACTCGATCCAGGGACTCCAGGATCATGACCTGAGCCGAAGACAGTCGCTTAACCAACTGAGCCACCCAGGTGCCCTCTCTAGTTTTAAATGATTACATGAGGACCAGGAAATCACACCTTAGTTGTTGGGTTTTTTTTAAAGATTTTATTTATTTATTTGACAGACAGAGAGAGAGTGCACAAGCAGGGGGAGAGGCAGAGGGAGAAGCAGGCTCCCTGCTGAGCAGGGAGACCAATGTGGGGCTCGATCCCAGGACCCTGGGATCATGACCTGAGACGAAGGCAGATGCTTAACCGACTGAGCCACCCAGGCACCCCCATACCATAGTTTTAAAGCAGTGTTGAAATCCTGGCCAAATTATTCAGGAGCTCCTCTAACATTATCCCTGTACGGGGCTCTTCCTCATTCACATCTTCAGTAACTGCAGCCCACAGATGGAGCAAAGACAAGCCCCCTTCTATGCCAAATTCCTCCCCTGGAGTCAGCCATGCGGTGATAGAGTAATGGTAATAGGTGGGTTGGCACCTGGCACATAGCCTTTCCAGAGTTGATGGTGACAAAACAGATTTCAATTTTAAATAGTAATTGGCCACCAGCTCAGGGGTCGAATGGAAGTTGTGTTCTCCGCTTTTGAAACACCATTCTCTTGCCTTGACTTTCCTTTACCTGTTAAGCCAGTGTCACTCTGTAAGCAAACATGGCCGATATACTAGTCTACAGGTCATCCAGAACATCGGCTTAAATTGCCACTGATGTTTCTCACCATAAAAAATTAAAGATGCATTTTTTATTGTTCACTGTCCTAAAAAAGATGCGTCTGATATCACTGCCCACAAGACCACTACTTTAATTATCACACGTACTGAGCACTTACTTTATGCCAGGAATTGTGCCAAGCAATTTACATTTTTTATCTTTTCTACTGTTGATAAGAAACACATGAGGTAGAATCTATTTTATCTCTATCCTCTGGATGAGGGAACAAGTTGCATGAAGATAATTATCTTGCCTATATGTGTATGTCATAGAAGACAAGAGCTAAAAGGGCTTTTGAAATCATTTGGTTTGATCCTTCATTTGACAGATGAGGAAACTGAGCTCAGGGGGGTTAGGTCACACGCCAGTGATCACACAGCCAGGAAGTGGCAGAGCAGCTATGGAACATAAGGTCCTTCCATCCCTGAACCAAACAATCTACCACGTTGGTTTAACACACGTCACCCTGGCCTCCTGTACTCTGAGATCGTGTGGCCCAACCCTTTGTGATTCGAGGATTTGTGCCATTCCCAATGTGCTGTCCTCATGCAACCAAACTATGGTTCAGAAGAAAGGGGAGGGGCGGTATTGTGCTCTCTCTGCAACCAATTGATGATGAAGTCAAACTTCATGACTCAGAACAGGCTGAAGCTCTTGGCCCTTCACAACTTTCCCCACAGGAAACATACCAGGTTCTTGGTTACCTTTCGAGTGTTTCGTGGGTGGCACAGAACATATCCAAAAATAGGTCTGTCTCCCAGAAGAGACTTGCAGCCTAAAAATGTCATTCCCTCTCCCTTTCAAAACAGACATCACTGCCCTGGGGGGTAGCCCTTCCTTCCCAACTTGGCAGCTGCCTAAGGATAAGCTTTCCTCCCACCTGGAGATTAGACTTCCTTCTTGGGGAGGGGAGAGAAATGCCAATTGTCAGTAGGAAAAAAAGACCTTTCATAGGATCTTTGGCAACAATTGCTCTTCTGAGGCAGATTGATTTCAAGCAAAAAATCTAGTCTCTTACCTCTTGAAGACCAACTCAATGGGACAATGCAGGTAAATGTACTTTGCAAACTGCGAATACCAGGAACTCTCACGTGCCTTTGCATGTGTTCCCTGAATCTTCAAATCCAGGGAGCAGAATGGATGAATTATCTAGCGATACCTCTGGTGACACAGATTTTCCAGCCACAGAGAACCAGGAAGTTTTCCCGGCCGGGGCTCTCTGTGGATAACTCCTTGTGTGCTGACATGAGATTAGGATGACTGCGAAAGCTGCTCTGAGGCTGGGTTCATGCCGCCTCCAGGAGGGTGCAAGATTCGTAAATGAGGCAAAGAGTTGCAATCAGCCAGCAGAACCGAGGAGACAGGGAGACAGCCTCGTCTGGCTGTAGGAGCATCTCCCAGTTGAGTCTCTGCCATTGTGTTGACCTGGAGCTTCTTACCGGGTGCATGTGCTGCTTGAGCTCCGTGGAACATTTTGTCATGTTAGAGGTGTTTGCAGGTCTTTTGATTTTATTCATGCAATCGCTCATTCAGTAAATGCATATTTAATTCTTACTCCATGGGCAGCTTTCTATTTAAAAAAAAAACTCCTCTGTTTTCTGCCCCACATGTAAAGCCCCTGTACAGTAAGTATAGCTTGGAGGTAAATAGGTTTTGTTTAAAGAAGAAAAGTAAAGAAGGACCATTTTCCATTGCATCCCCTCCCTGCCACTCTCCTTGCCCCACACCATAAACTAGAGGTCACTTTTGGGATACTTTCTGATCCTGGGAACTATTGTGCTCCTGGAAAGCACTCATTTCAGGGTTTTGGGTGCTTGTAATGAGATGCCCAAAGGCAGGGGAGATGCGTGTGACTCATGTTACCTTTCCTACGTGCAGGACAGAGAGTAATAATCCCCCTGAGGTCAGAAGCAGGTAAGAATTCTAACACAGGGCTCTGAGAAGTCACTGCTGTGTGTCTGGATCTGGCAGGTAAATTATAATCCATCCGCCTCCTCTTTCCATCTGTTTACTTTTGACCAAGTTCAAGAGACGTTCAGGAAAGGATAAACGGTCATAGGTGCAGGAGTGGTTGGGAAAGATGCCACAGGGAGAGGCAATTTTAGCTTTATCCTGAAGGATCCATCAAATTTGGGTAGAGTGGGCACATAGGGAAGAGGAGAGAGGAATAATATTGGCTGTGCTGAAGTTTTGTGCACTTTCAAAAAATGTAGTCAAATCTATGTCTCTCTCTCTCTCTCTCTCTTTAATGACTTCTGCCTTTAATTTACGAAGATCCTCCTCAACCCCAAGATCATGAAAACATTTACCTATATTTTTTCCTAGTACTTTCCTTTCTTACATGGACATATTTGATCAAGTTCAGTTTATTTTGGGGTAAGGAACATGGTAGGAATCCAGGGTTTTTTGGGTTTTTTTTAATGGCTAGCTAGATCTCATACCATTTGTGGAATAATTATTTAAAAAGTGTCCATCATATACAAAATCTCCTTTTATATATATGAGCTTTTTCCTGGAACTCTGATTTTTTTTTCACTCATCTGTTAAAATGTATATTGTGAGTCCTGCTTTTTAGAAAACTTAATTAACAAAATCCTCACATACAAATTCGATCTAAGGAAAAAGAATTCTTCAGGCTGCTGCCCTAACTGTCCTGAAATGACTCAATTTTTCAAAAGCTTAAATATATATATAAACACACACACACATATATACCTTTTTTGAGAGAGAGAGAGAGAGTGTGCACATGTATGCACATGCTGGGGGTGCAGAGAGGGAGAGAGAATCTTAAGCAGGTTCCATGCTTAGTGCAGAGCCCAACTGGGGACTCCATCCCACGACCCCAAGATCAGGGCCTGAGCTAAACTCAAGAGTTGGGCACTTAACGGGACAGACCTACCTAGGCGCCCCTATATACCTTTTTCTTATATATATATATAACAGCTTTATTGACATAGAACTTTCATTCTATACAATTAATCCATTTAATATGCACAATTCAGTGGTCTTTCTGTATATTTGCAATGTGCCACAATCAATTTTAGAACATTTTCCTCACCCCAAAAAAGAAACCCTGCATCCATTAGTAGTCATTCCTCATTTCCTCCCAACTGCTGCCCCTGCCAGCCCCCTGGCAACCACTAATCAACTTTCTGCCTCTACAGATTTGCCTAGCTTGGTCATTTCATATAAATAGAATCATACAATGTGTGACCTTTTGTGTTTGGCTTCTTTCACTTAGCAGAATTTTTTTGAAGTTCATCTGTATAATAGTATGTATATCCATATTTCATTTCTTTCTATTGTTGAATAATCCGTGGTATAGATATACCATACTTTGTGTAACCACTCACCGGTTGATGGATATTTTGGTCATTTCCACGTTTAGGCTATCACGAATAATGTTGCTGTGAACGACTGAGCCACCCAGGTGCCCCTATACACTCCTTTTAAAAGGAAAATTATCTTTAAAAATAAAATAAAAAGGAGCATTACCTTTTGCAAAAAGTCATATACTTCTTTGTAGGACTAGACCTGTGAGCCATCTTTTTAGGATGATTAGAAAGTTTATTTCTGGGCACCTGGGTGGCTCAGTCATTAAGCATCTGCCTTCGGCTCAGGTCATGATCCCAGGGTCCTGGGATCGAGCCCCACATCGGGCTCCCTGCTCCGCAAGAAGCCGGCTTCTTCCTCTCCCACTCCCCCTGCTTGTGTTCCCTCTCTCTCTGTGTCTCTCTCTGTCAAGTAAATAAATAAAATCTTTTAAAAAAATTTTTTTAAAGTTTATTTCCTTATCCTCTTTTTTCTTTAAAGCCACATGTAATTTTATTTGTGGAGGCCTTCATCCTGTCCGTTTATGTTAATTTGAACCACCATGAAGTCAAGTTGATGGAGAAATTAATTAAGAAAACAGCAATCTGGTAAAGAACACGACTGGCGGGTGTTGCAAAGGATCCAGTGATTAAGATGGAGGTGGTGCTGAAGTACAATATACAAAATCACTTATACCACTTTTTAAAGTTCTTCTCTTTAGGCGGCGCTTGGCTGGCTCAGTCTGGTGAAACGTGCAGCTCTGGATCTTGGAGCTCTGTGTTCAAATCTTAACATTGCGGGGGGGTAGAGTTTACTCTAATAAATAATAGGGGCACCTGGGTGTCTCAGCCCCAGCATGTGGGGCTCTGCTCAGAAGGGAGTTTGTTTGGGATTCTCTGCCTCTCCCTCTGCCCCTCCCCCTGCTCATGATCTCTCTCTCTCTCTCTCTCTCTCTGTCAAATAAATAAATAAAATCTTTAAATAAATAAAATAAAATTATAAAAAAATAAAATTATTTTCTTTGCAAGAATAAGATCCAGATAATTTTATTCATTTATTCATGACCTAGAGGTTCAATTTTTATTTTTTTTTTAAGATCCTATTTATTTATCTTAGAGAAGGGGGAGGGGCAGAGGAAGAGAGAGACTCTGGAGCAGACTCCACACTGAGCAGGAGCCCGATGCCGGGCTCAATCTCACCACCCTGAGATCATGACCTGAGCTGAAATCAAGACTGTCATGTAACTGACTGAGCCACCCAAGCGCTCCGAGATTCAGTTTTTAAACTAGCTTAAACATTTAATAAATTTTCCCTGTTAATCCTGCCATTAGCGGAATTACCACTGACAAGTTTTAGTGAAATAAATCAAAGCAAAACAAACAGACATAGTTTAACAGACCTTACTCCCCAGCTAGACTCTAAGCTCTTGAGAACAAAGACTGCGTCTTTGTTTGTGGTAGGCACACCATAAATATACTGTATTTGTTTATCAAAGGAATGAGGGAAGGTGTGTCCAGAATCAGATTTCTAGCCTTTGCCCCACCCACCTGCTCCCACTCTGGTGTTTGTCCTCCCCCAGAGATCCGGGCTTCACCCAGTGCTAAGGGACATATCAGGAGTTATCTGAGGCAGGCACAGTTGGAAGACTGGTGCAGCATTTTGAGGAAGGGAGGGGGCCACATCAACTAGAAAACCAAACGGATCCTGTTTGGTCACGTCCTTTATCTGCCAATTTTGAAAGGAGAGAAATTTCTTCATACTTTGGACTTTGTACCAAAAAAACAAAAACAAACAGAAAAGAGTTTAAATACTAAATCACGTTGACTCGACCAAATCCCAAAGGTGGCTGTGGAAGGGAAGAGACCTTGCCTCTTAAGCCTCACATCCTCCTGCCAGGGCTCCCTCCTGACCCCTGGGTAGCGTTTCATCGAAGCTCTGGGACAAACAGAACAAGCAGACCTTTCAATGGTGCTATTTTCGGCACCAAGTCCAGGTAGTCAATGGTGGTAGCCCACGTGGTGCAAGAAGCACCTTCCTGGCCCAGACAGACATGGATTCCGCCAGACACTTGGACGGCAAACTGCAGGGACGTCCAAAAAGCCCCTTTCGGGCAAAGGCCTCTTTGCTCCTCCTTACTTAAACCATGCCAGACATGCCACACCAGAGGGGACACGTTTTACCTGGAAGTGCCTAGAAAATTCCACGGGGCTTGGAGAAACTCGGGCCCGACCAGAAACAGCCGTTTGCACACATGCCTGTGGCTGGCTCCTTGGTATTACTCGATAATCAGTTCAGATGTCATCTCCCCAGAGGGGCCTACTCTGGCCCTTCACAAAGACCTTGAGGCCCTAAAGATGAAGCTGCTATCAGTCTCAGCCCACACGGTGCCCCAGTTCTCTCTCCTTAGCCACAGAAGCTCACTAAAGATGAAGGGGCCATCTGAAAGGTTGGTGGTGGTGGTTCTTTTGATCAGTTGGTTAGTCTTGATTTTTTCCCTCTGGTTTTATCTTCTACTCTGATGAAATGATTGTGATTTTTCACCCTGTCCCAGAACAAACAGAGCTGTGACTTATGTTTCCCAGTGTTCGTTGCTAATTTCATGCACCATCAGGATTTGTGTCCTTTATGTTTCCCTTAAACCTTGTTTCCCCCTCTGGGATGCTAGAACATTGTGAGTAGCATAGTGTCATGTGCTAGCGTGCTGGGGGTTGCAGGGAGGCCAGGACTAACTGGGAGGGAACTTGTCCCTTGGTGACACCAACCCACATGAAGCTTGCTCTCCAGACTCCCCACCCTCCCACTGGGGCAGCCATGGCTCACTAATCACAGCTAAGCCCGGAAACGGCCTCCCGGCTCTTCTCAACAGCACTCCGGGCGGCCATCACCAATTGAACTTAATTGGCACTATTTGGCAGTCCTGCTTGATTCATTACAATAATTGAAAAAGAAGAAATAAATCTGTCCTCAAAATGGATTGTTGCTCAGATCATGTTCCCAGTATACAGAGGACTTCAGCACCAGAAGTCTATAAGGTGAGAGGACCCCTTGTTCTTTTAAGGAGGACAACCCCACAGGGTTGTTGGAATGATTAGCTGGACAGTATATGTCCACAGGAAACACAGGGCATGCTCCCACTTGTGTATTTAGACACATATCTAATATGTTAATCTGCAAAGAGAGATGTCTGAGAAGATGTTCACCAAAATGATAATCCTGGTTTTCTCCAAGGTGAGATTTCTGGAGGGTTTTTCTTTTTTTCTTTTTAAGATTTTATTTATTTATTGACAGAGAGAGAAAGCACAAGTAGGTAGAGAGGCAGGCAGTGGGAGAAGCAGGCTCTCCACTGAACAGGGAGCTGGATGTGGGGCTTGATCCCAGGACCCCGGGATCATGACCTGAGGCGAAGGCAGCCGCTTAACTGACTGAGCCACCCAGGTGCCCTGGAGGTTTTTTCCTTGTTTTTTTTTCCATACTGCTTGGTTTGTTTATTTGGGGGATTTAAAAATTTTTTACCATGATCAGGAAAGACTTTTACAAAAAACATAAAGCCATTTTCAAAGTGAGACAATGTATAGAAAGAAAATCACACACAGTAAGTGCTCAATCAGCAGTAGATGTTATTACTGTGAAAACTTACCATGAAAAGATGGGTCTTTTGATCCCAGAAAATCACCACTTAACTATATTTTAGACCCACAAAGCCCAATCATTAAGAATATGGTCTTTGAGGGGTGCCTTGGTGGCTCAGTCGTTGGGCGTCTACCTTCAGCTCAGAGCATGATCCCAGGGTTCTGGTATCAAGCCCTGCGACGGGCTCCCTGCTCAGCAGGAGGCCTGCTTCTCCCTCTCGCACTCCCCCTGCTTGTGTTCTTGCTCTCGCTAACTCTTTGTCAAATAAGTAAATAAAATCTTAAAAAAAAAAAAGAATATGGTCCTTTGAAATCAGATAGTTCTGGGTTTAAATTTCAGTTCTGTATCTTTTTTCCCCTTGTCAATCTTTTTTAGATGCCACATCTTGAGCAAAACACTTTATCACTTATAGTTTTGATTCCTCCATCTGCAAAATGAAATGCTTTTTCCGTCATCCAATCACCCAAATCCTACACAACCTTCCGAGCCTTCAGTGTTTCCGGCTGTCCTGAACACATGGAATTCCTGGAATACTTGCAGACTTGGTCATTTCTTAGGGTCCTGGATATAATCATGGAACCCTGTCACAGCCAATACAGCTAATTCCCCACACAATATCTATTCTTTCCTCTCTCTTTACCAACAGAATTTAAATTTTATGCAAGACAGCAATGTGCCCAATTAAAAATACTCACCTCCCAGACTTCCTTGCAGTAGGGGTGGTCATGTGGTCCAGCTTGACCAGTGAAATATAAGCAGTATTCTTATAGATTACAAAAGGCTTCCAAGAAAATTGGTGTATCCCTGATCACAAAGGATATGTTCAACTTTCATATATTCTTTGTCCTTAACTCTTTCCTCTGTTCCTGCCTAAAGCAAGACAAGGACACTTAGAGAGTCAGTAGCCATTTTTTGCAATTATAAGAACCACCCATCACAAATGACAGAGCAAGAAAGCAGAAGTCAGGTCTTTGATGACTTCACGGAAATGCTATACATATCCTGGGCCACATACCCTAGACTCCCTGTTACATGAGAAGAAGAAATCTTTACCAGGTTAACCCACTGTTGTCTGGATTCTGTTACATGCAGCCAAATGCAATCCCAAGTGAATACACTACTTTATATGGTTGCTGTGAGGATTAAAATAAGATGTTTGTTAAGCACTTAGCCTAGTGCCTGGAACATAGGAATAACTAAATGAATTATTTGTTGATGAATTCTAATTTTCTTCCTAGTAAGAAGGAATCAGGAATTGAAAATATAGTCCATGGCACAGACTGTAACAGAGAGTTGGGAACTTTACTTATTCATTCATTTGTAAAGTTCTTAGAATCATGCCCAGTAGACAAGAAGCACTTTATAAATATTTGATAAATAAATAAAATCCTAACAAATGTTTACTGAATGTCCACAACGTGTCAGGCACTGTTCTAGATGCTGGGATTACAGCAGTAAGCAGGACAGTATTCCTGCTCTTGAAGCACTTGCATTTTAGAAAGAACAGGAGGAAATGAAGAATAAGGAAATAAATGAATACACAAGAAATTTCATGAAAATAAAAGAGGATGATGTGATAGAGACACAGAGTTCCCTGGGTGGGCTATCCAAGGAAAGCATCTTGGAAGAGGTAACACTGAAGGTAAGACCTGATCCATAAGAAGGACCCAACTCCACAAAGGTCTGGGGAAGAACACTGCTGGCAAAGGGAGGCTTGTCAAAGGTCCTAAGAAGGTAGGTCTGAGTTGTTGTTATGAAGGAATAATATTCCTGAAACCACCAAAGGGTTAAATTTGCAAGCACAGAGAGGAATGCATACAGAAGGTAAATCTACATTTATATTGCCTGAAACATATACAGTTTGGGGGGGGCCCTCTTTAAGGAAAAGAATATTAACATACATATATAACATGGGGCTTTGGAAGGAAGCTTTGCAAGGGATGTGAGTGGCTCTAAGGTTTAAGCTTCACGAACTTCAGAGGAAATCTATTTCAGGTTGGACCTGGGGTGATAGAGAAAAGTAGATTTGACCTACAGACTCTTTTGGTAGTCAGAGACCCATCTGAGGTAGATGGAGTGGAAAAGTTGACATTTATGAGAAGGATCCGGGATATCTCACAGGACCCAGGGATGAGAACCTAGCTGGGCCACATATACATTGCAACCAGAGTCTCAAACCCAAGCAGGACTCCCTATGTTTTGTCTCTTTCTAAACCTACACATGTGCTTCATTCTTAACTTTCTCTTTGAAGATCAACTCCGTGTGCTTTTCTGACACATGGAGCAGGAAACCGTGGCCGCCCGTGTTACATGCTGCCGCTCCCAGCACCGGCTCCCAGGCCAACTTCCCAGGGAAGCAGTCTGACTGACAGACTTGAGTCAGGCATCCATCCTTGAGTCAAAAAACCCCAGCATGATGGCAATGAGGAGACCACTCAACGTGAGATGGGGACAAAGGCAGTCGCCTGAAAAAGAGGAATCATTGTGAGTGGGGGGAGCAAACCGGAGATGTGTCTGCCTCACCTGTTAGTCTCTGACTATAGAGCAGCGCCGTCCAACAGAAATACGACATGACGCACAAATGTGAGCCACATATGTCATTTAACATTTTCCAGCAGATGCATTACAGGAATACAAAGAAACAGATGAGATAATTTTAATAATCTATTTTACTGAACTCAACATATCCAAAATATTATTACTTTAACATATGCAATATACAAATATCTTACATTCTTTTCTACATATGAAGTCTTTGAAATCCAGCTTTGAAAATCTATATTTACGGCACATCTCAATGTGGGCCAGCCACATTTCAAGGGCTCTGGAGCCCAGGCAGCTAGTGGCTGCCATGCTGGACAGGCATGTTGAGACTTCTTGGCTGAGATCTGGTTGAGGCTGCTACTCATGTACATCCCAGCAGGTCCGAGTCCGTAATGATCAAACAACATTCTCTCGCCTGACGCAGTTGTCATACTGCGCGTCTGCTCTTGGGGCTCTGATAAATGTGCAGGATTAATCATCACTGGCTTTCAAAGTGCAGATAGCATAAGCACATTTGCTGCCAAATTGCAATTACAGTGTTCTTTCTTTGATGGATCCAGAGCTTAATGTCTTTGCACTTCCTTTATTCCAGAAATGAAATTAAAAGCCTCTCTCTCTCTCTCTCTCTCTCTCTCACAGACACACACACATACACACACACACACAAAAGGCCCACAGAAACCTACAGCTCCATCAGCAAATTGTTCAGCCTTGGTAGGAAAGTCATTAGACTGGTTTTATAGAGAGTCCATTAAAGCATCGGGGAAAACAGATAAATGTCAAAGTCCTGGCTGCTCAGCTGCACTTCAGCTCAGCCTCCCAAAGGTAATAAATGCATCTCTCCAAAGAGTATCTGCTTTCTCTTCAGTTCGCTGCATCCAGGTAAATAAGCAATACAAGGCATATTTCTTTTCATTTTTTTGCCCAAGTTCTAGCCAACACAGTTGTATACAGGTTGGATCTGCTCCATCTCACTTGCTGGTTTCTATTCTGGTTATTGATTTTTCAGATGACTTTGGTTGAAAAGACAAGATGTGACTGTTTAGAAGTCTTATTTTTTTGTCTAGAGGCAATTTGTGATGGCTACCTAGTACATTGATAGCTACTATACATCGGGCATTTCTTGTGTGCCAGGCAATGTGCTAAGTGCTTACCGACATTACGTTATTCAATTTTTGCAGCAACACCATAGGTTAGTACTATTATTAACACACCCCCATCTTGTAAAGGAGGAAACTGAGGTTTGACAAATGTTAAGTGACTTGCCTTGAAGTCACATGGTTACTAAGCAATAAATCCAAGATTTGAACCCAAGTTGCCTGACACCAAAGCTTTAGCTGCTAAGGTCTGCGTATCAGTTTGGGGTAATTTCTGAAATAGAAGGCCATCCGAGTCTCCAGGGACCAGAACTTTCACTTGAAGACTTCTTGGGCAAGGTGTCTGAAGAGAGGATAGTGAATGAGGGCAAGGGAGCAAGGTGGCAAAAATGGAGCTCCTTTTAAGTGGGAAAAATAAAGACAGATGTGCAAATGCCTAGGGAGGAAGCAGTTGACCAACCCTGACAAAGAAGGGCCGGACTCTCCTCTTGCCCCAGTGTAAACCAGCTGACCTTCTTCCTGCAGCCTTGAACAAGCCACCTGGCTTTCAGAATGTAAAGATAATGGCTCTGCCACGCTCCCTGAGGGCCTATTGGATTAACTAGTTAATGGTTATAGACTAGTTGAGTAGGCAAAGGGCCCAATAAATCTTTACTCAAGCCTTTTTAGCACAGAACTAAGCCCCTGTTGGTGATAAATGTTAAAGGAAGATCAAGCCCTCTTCAGTTTATTGCTTTAATTGAGCCATTTGGCAGTACTAGGCCAGTCAAGAAAATAATAGCGTGCCCACATTAATTAGCCAACTTGACTCTAAGAGACAACACCAGTAATGTTCTTAGGACCTGAATTTAATGTTGGTAACCTCAAGTGGAGGGCTGGCCTTGGATAAATATTTGTTGAATTACTAAGTGCACAAATTTGATGTTTACTTAAGCACCTACTATGTGCCGAACAGTGGACTGCAAATATCAGGCTTTAAAAAGCCACCTTTCTTGAGCGCTGTGAATTGTGTAAGACTGATGAATCACAGACCGGTACCCCTGAAACAAAAAATACATTATATGTTAATTAAAAAAAAAAAGTGAGAGCTCATAAAACCAGGAGAACTTAAAAAAAAAAGCCACCTTTCTGATGACAGTATTTTGCCTGGAGATTGGGAATGTTACCATATCACACCAAATGTGGATTTCTCCAACAGTGAGTTTCTGCACAATCAGCAGTAAAGCAAACTATCAAAGTACTCAACAATCCTACTTGACAGCAAATTACCCAAAAATTTCTCATAGCAAAGAGAAACTGAAAATTCAATAGTTTCTCTTGGCAGAATGGCCCTGAAAAATAGAAATCTTCATTTGCCAAACACAGGAAAAATAAGAGAATTTTCAGGAGCTATTTTGATAACAACTATAAATTTTTAAATATGCAGAATACTTTCATCCTTTAAAGGACCGCATCTACTCAGATTTCCACAAGGCAAGAGTATGTAAGTTCCCAGTTAGAGGTGGAAGTCAATCTCAATTACATAACATCCTCCTGCCAGTTCCTACCTATTTGGAAAAATGTGAAATGTGCACGTTTCCATAGAAATAACCAGGCAATTGTCCAGCTGGTTTCAAAAGTGGCTAAACCCTGTTAATCATTTAATACCTTACCTCACGTGAGATAAACACAAGACAGGTCACTGCCAGGCTACAGTATTTTCTCAAACCCTAATTTGTTCATTCTGTTATTCATTCTACTAAAATAAATTGAGGGGAGGGCCTACTCTATGCCGGGCATTGTCCTAGCCATGAGTGAAGCAAGCATCCATGAACAAACCAAGATCACCTATCCTCCTAGAATCTACATTTTATTTATTTTTTATTTACTTATTTTTTAAGATTTTGTTTGTTTTTTTGTCAGAGAGAGAGAGAGAGAACACAAGCAGGGGGATCGGCAGGCAGAGGGAGAAGCAGGCTTCCTGCTGAGCAAGGACCCTCAACTGAGCCAAAGGCAGATGCTTAACCAACTGAGCCACCCAGGCCGCCCCTAGAATCTACATTTCAGCAACTGCTTTCAGTTCCAATAGAACCCAAGTATGCTTCAATTTGTTGTTTAACAAAACGAAATAGCGTTTTGGGCTAGCCTTCAGACTTCCTCATGTCAATTCATTCTTTCAGGAAATACTAACTACTGGGCTACTCTGAAACAATACAAATATCTATCCAGATGGTAATCATGTTTTCAGCAGAGCTCACTGTCTAAATGGAAACACAAGGCATTTACAGCAACAGCAACAACAACAAGAACAATAACAACAACAAAACCCCAACACTACAAGGTATTAAATGCATGAGCAAAGCAAATAGAATGCTGTGAAAATTCAGAGAAGAAAATTCACCTTCAGGGAGAAGGTAACTAGGAGTCATTTGATTTTAGGATTTAAAGGAAGAGGGGGTGGCTCAGTTGGTTAAGCATCTGACTTTTGATTTCGGCTCAGGTCATGATCTCAGGGTTGTGAGATGGAGCCTGGAGTTGGGCTCTGCCCTGGATGTGGAGCTGGCTTAAGATTCTCTTTTCCTCTGCCCCTCCCCACTTCCCCTCTCTAAAAAGAAAGAAAGAAAGAGAGAGACATTGAGAGAGAGAGAGAGAAAAGAAAGAAAAGAAAGAAAGAAAGAAAGAAGAAAGAAAGAAAGAAAGAAATAAAGAAAGAAAAAGAAATAAAGAAAGAAAGAAAGAAAGAAAGAAAGAAAGAAAGAAAGAAAGAAAGAAAAAGAAAGAAAGAAAAGAAAGAAAGAAAGAAAGAAGAAAGGAAGAAAGAAAGAAAGAAAGAAAGAAAGAAAGAAAGAAAGAAAGAGAAGGAAGGAAAGAAGAAAGAAAGGAAAGGGAGAGGAGGAGTACTGGAAAGAATTAAAGGAAGAGTATGATTTTGCACACGTAAAAGATGAGAGGTGGGTGGGGGCATATGAGGATGAAGGACCCCTCTGTAAATGATCAAAAGGAAAAGCTTATTTTCTTAAATACATATTGGTAAGACAAATCTCTGAAAGCTACTATGGATTGAGTGTTTGTGTCTCCCCAGAATTCGTATGTTGAAGCTCTAATCCCCAGTGGTACTGGAGGTGGGGCCTTTGGAAGGTAATTAGGTCATGAAAGTAGAAACCCTCATGATAGGATTCGTGCCTTTTACAAGGAGAGTCAGGAGAGACCAATCTCTTTCTCTGCCACGTGAGGATACAGCAAGAGAGGTTGTCAGTCTGTAAACCAGGAAGAGGGCTTGCACGCAGAACCCGACCCGTGCCTGCACCCTGATCCTGGACCTGAAGCTTCCAGACTCTGAGAAGTAAATGACGGATGCTTAAGCCACCTCATCTGTGATATCTTGTTATAGCAGCCCGAACTGACTAAGACAAAAGCAAACTTTGCTTTCAAACTTTTTTTATCTAAATGAAGTTTAGAGCAGCTATTGTCTTCAATTCAACTGGATGCTCAAGGTCAACCTAAAAAGAAAATTCAAGAGAGTGGAAAATCAGTTTCATCTCACATGCTTATGGATGGAACTGGTAGCTCCAAGTGTTGCGTTGCAAATAATTCTGAGGTTTCATTAAAGTTCAGCAGGAAACAGGCCTGTGATCCATTAGTTATGTCTGCCACAGGCACAGGCTTTGTATGTGGTGGGTGATTTATTTGCCATCCCCTGGATTAAGGTCAGACATCTGAATGCCCAGGTTGCCCAGCTGTTGCTGAATGCTGTGCCATTGCGGGTTTTTTGTTTTTAAGGTTTTATTTATGGGGTCACCTTGGGTGGCTCAGTTGGTTAAGTGACTGCCTTGGCTCAGGTCATGATCCCAGGGTCCTGGGATTGAGTCCTGCATCAGGCTCCTGCTCATCCCGGGAGCCCTGCTCTCTCCCTCTCCCCTCTCCCTCTCCCTCTGCCGCTCCCCCTGCCTGTACTCTCCTGCTCTTCTCTCTCTTGGTCAAATAAGTAAATAAAATCTTTTTTAAAATAAGATTTTATTTATTTATTTATTTGAGAGAGTGCCTGTGCATGTGGGCATGACGAGGGGGGGAGGTAGAGTGAAAGGGAAAGGGACTAGCAGACTCCCTACTGAGCCTCAGCTACAGGAAGGCTCACTGGTGGCTCCACTGGCAGCTGGATCCCAGGACTCGGAGATCATGACCTGAACCCAAGTCAGATGCTTAACTGACTGAGCCACCCAGCGCCCCCACCATAGTGGTTTTTAATCTGTTTTAGCAGAAAGACCCCTCATTTGTTCAAATGAAATCTTACTCAAATTCCAACATTTTGAAGAGTGGAGCTGTCCTGTTGAACAGGGAAGTGGGATGTCTGTAGTCCCACCCCCCCACCCCCCCCCCAGTGGCCCCAGGAGCACAGCCTGAAAATCATCACTTTATGAGACTGTTGCTTTCCGTGTTGCAGAAGAATGGCATTTAATACTTGTTTGGTTCGGGGCGGCCAGGGTAGTTCAGTCGTTAAGTGCCTGCCTTGGGCTCAGGTCATGATCCCGGGGTCCTAGGATCGAGCCCGCATCAAGCTCCCTGCTCAGCCAGGAGTCTGCTTCTCCTCTCCTGCTCCCCTGCTTGTGTTCCCTCTCTTGCTGCGTCTCTGTCAAAAAATAAATCTTTAAAAAAAATAATAATTTGTTTGGTTCATGTTCAATTCCACAAGAAGGATGGTAATCCCTCTTTTCCAGACACAAAGATGAGGTCCCAAGAAGTTCGGTGATAAGCCTGACAAGCCTGGTAACGCTGACTACAGAAGGTGGATGAGGACGTCAAGCCGAGAAGCCGGCCTCGCCGCCCCACCCCTCCCCCTGCTTGCGGGGCAGGGTGTCGCAGCCCCTAGCGCTGCCGCTCCAGCAGAGCTTGCCAGGGTCGTTCGCGGGGACTCCTCCAGAGGAGAGCTGCGTGAGGTCGGGGGCTGAAACAAGCACGAGGAAGCACTCTCTGTCTGAAATTCTGTCCCGCTCCGCCCTCCCTACATAGCTTTTCCACAAGTCCTGTTGTCAGCGACACATTAGAGGTGCCGGGGACTCAGGTTTTCGTCCTGGCGCGCTGACACTTGCAGGAGAGGGGGCACTCTAAGGGGCGCCTGTCGTCTCTGCCTGGACTGAGCGGCCAGGGGCGGAGGTACGGTGGTCACAGTGCGTCTCCACGGAAGGCACTTTACAAAGTCCACAGCGCTTTTGTCACCTCACCAAGCCCACGCCGCTCGGCTCCCCCTCATCACCACCGCTTGCAGCCGGGCCCGCTGCGGCAGCCCTCCGCCGGCCCCAGCTCTTCTGCCCTGCTCAGCTCCGGCCTCACCTTGCTCCCCTCTACTCTCCACACTGCAGGAAGCCATCTTTGAATAACGCAGATCCGATCTGGTCACTGCTCTGCCTGAAACCCTTCAACAGCTTCCCATTGTCCTTAGTTCCCGATGGAAGGAGCACTTAATGGCGAGGAAGTGTGTGTGGGCGTGTGTGGCCGTGTGCGCGGACACTCTCACAAAGGAGGGTGGCTTACGACGATGTTTAAACTGGAACAGGACAGTACTATCGGCTCCCCGTGATACACAGCAAGGTGTGTTTATTTAGGGCCTGCCTCATTCCACAAAGGAGCTGGCGTGGCCGCGTGTGTATGATATGTCTCCTGGGCAAGCAGCGGCAGGATGCTTTCCCAGCTATGTCTTGGAAGCATCAGTCCTGTGGTATAAACCAACCATAGTGTAAAATAAAAATAGTGTTTTATTATCCTAAAAACTCTGAAAGGAAACTAAGGCACAGATGCCGGCAGATGCTGTGGTAGAGCACCAAGATGATTTCTGGATCGCTGAAAGGGCATTCCGAGGTGCATTAGGAGAAACTGAGTCATTACCTAACACAGTAGCCTGTGTGTCAATATTACCCCAGCACTGGCCCCTAGGTCCTAAGTCAAGGGGGCTTCCCCCAGTCACGTCCTCACAATTTAGAAAAAAAGGCCCTTTCTGATTGCTTTCCCTTCCTGGTTTAATATACTTCCTTTTATTAAAAAAAAATGTATTTTGGGGCACCTGGTTGGCTTAGTTGGTAGAGCATTTGACTCTTGATCTCAGAATCATGAGTTCCAGCCCCTCACTGGTGGCAGAGATTACGTAAAAAAAAAAAATTAAAATAAATAAAAAACTTAAAAATATGTATTTTAAGTAATTATTTTTTTGAGAAAGAAAAACAAAGCCCGAGGCATCATATTCCCTGATTTTCTTTCTTTATGCATTTATGTATTTATATTTTATTTTAAGATTTTATTTATTTATTTTGAGAGAGAGAGCTCACAAGTAGGGGGGAGGGGCAGAGAGAGAGGGAGAAGCAGACTCCCCGCTGAGCAGAGAGCCCGACCTGGGACTCCATCCAGGGCCCTGGGATCATGACCTGAGCCGAAGGCAGATGCTTAACCAGCTGAGCCACTCAGACACCCCTCCCTGATTTTAAACTATATTATGAAGCTATAATAATCAAAATAGTATGGTATTGGCATTAAAACAGATATACAGGGAGGAAAAAAAGGCTTTTAGATTAATCAGAAGAGAGAGCCCAGAAATAAACCCACATGTATATGGTCAATTAATTTACAATAAAAGACCCGAGACTATACAAAGGGGAAAAGACAGTCTCTTCAATAAATCCTGTTGAGAAAAGTGAACAGCCACATGCAAAAGAATGAAACTGGGCGGCTATCTTATATCATACTCAAAAATCAATTCAAAATGAATTAAAGACTTAAACGTAAGACCTGAAACCATAAAACTCTTACAAGAAAACACAGGCAGTAAGTGCCTTGGCGTTAGTATTAGTGATGTTTTGGACCTGACACCAAAAGCAAAGTCAACAAAAACAAAAATAAACAAGTGGGACAACATGAAATTGAAAAGCCTCTGTACAGCAAAAGAAATCATCAAGAAAATGCAAAGGCAACTCACTGAATGGGAGAAAATATTTGCAAATCATATATCTGATAAAGGATTAATATCCAAAACATATAAAGAATACATGTAACTCAATAGCAAAAAAAAAAAATCGGATTAAGAAATGGGCAGAGGAAAAAAAAAAAGGGAAGAAAAAAATGGGCAGAGGATCTGAATAAACATTTTCCAAAGAAGACATACAGATGGCCAACAGGTCCATGAAAACATGCTCAACATCACTCATCATCAGGGAAATGCAAATCAAAGCCACAGTGGGATATCACATCATATGTGTTAGAAGGGCTATTATCAAAAAGACAAGAAATAGTGTTGACAAGGATGTGGGAGAAAGGGAACACTTGTGCACTGTTGGTAGAAATGAAAATTGGTGCAGCCACTAAAGAAAACAGTGTGGGAGTTCCTCAAAAAATTAAAAATAGAACCACTGTAGGATCTAGCAATTCCACTTCTGGGTCTTTATCAGAAGAAAATGAAAACACTAACTCGTGTTCATTGCAAGTATTATTTGCAATAGCCAAGGCAGGGAAACAACCCAAGTACCTATGGATGGATGAGTGGATAGAGAAAAAGAATGCGTTTGTGTGGAATAGTGTTCAACCATACGAAAGAACGAAATCTTGCCATTTACAACAACATGAATGGACCTTGAGGGCATTATGCTAAGTGAAATAAGCCAGTCAGAGAAAAGGCAAATACCATATGCTCTCATTTATAGATGGAATCTAAACAAAACAGAACAACAAAAAAATAAGTTCACGGATAAAAAAGAATGATCATTGTCAGAGGTGGGGGGTGGGAGGTCAAGCAAAAAGGGTGAAGGGGGTCAAGAGGTACAAACTTTCAGAAAAAAAAAAAGCACTTACTTTAAATTAGGCAACACGGGGCGCCTGGGTGGCTCAGTCGTTAAGCGTCTGCCTTCGGCTCAGGTCGTGATCCCAGGGTCCTGGGATTGAGCCCCGCATCCGGCTCCCTGCTCAGCGGGAAGCCTGCTTCTCCCTCTCCTGCTCCCCCTGCTTGTTTTCCCTCTCTCGCTGTGTCCCTCTCTGTCAAATAAATAAATAAAATCTTTAAAAAATAAATAAATAAATAAATTAGGCAACACATAATATTTCAAAGTTCCAAAGGTACAAAAATACCTGTAATTAAGGCTCCTTCCCACCCCTGTCTTTCAGCTACCCTGCTGCCCTCTTGAGAAGCAATCACTAGTTTCTAGAAGTAGTCTATGCATACATAAGCCTGCATATTCACAGTTTTTATTTTCATTCAAATAGTGGAATTAATTCCCAGTGTCCTTTGCCTTGCTTCCCCCCACCCCCACCTTGCTTTTTCAATGAACAATTTATCCTGAGGTCCAGGTTCATTACATGTGACTGTCACGAACCATGGCTGGGCTGTGTCCCTGGGATTCTTCATGGGTATGAGGGGTTTTGTCCCCACTAAAACAAAACTGTCTGACTTGTGGCTGGGGAGTTGGGCCCATATTTATTCATATTTACTGACCCTGGAGCTCATCACCTGGGAAAGGGCAACTGGTGTCTGGGGCCAACTGGGCAGTACCTGCGGTCAGACAATCAGCACCAGCCTTCCTCTGCACATGACTCAGGACCCTTGTTTCTTTTGAGAGCTTTTAAGTCATTTTTAATTGCATAGAAAATACATGAATATATTTCTGCAGAAAAAAAAAAGTTGACTAATTCAGTTGAAGTAAAAAATACCCTTTGATTCCCCAAACCCATGTCAACTCTCTACCCAGAAGTGTCTACCGTAGCTTGGGTCTTTTAAGCCTTTTGCTTTGTGGGGAAGATTGTTGTGTTGTGTTTTCCTACGCGGGATCATATTCTTTGTACTGTACAACTTGCTTGTTCATTTAACATTTTGCCTTGGCCCTATTTCCACTTCAGGGTATGGAGTGGGCACTTTGTCCTTTATATCCATCACATTATGATTCTATTGTATGGATGTACCATAGTTTATGCAAGGATCTTCCTCTTGATGAGCATTTAGGTTGTTCCTAATCTTTCAACATTCAGATAACTGGCTTCTTTTCCCATGTCACAGCACATGGCAAGGCAGCTCCCTTCCCAAGATTTTTGTAGATTCCAAGGTTGCTTATGTTTTCCTGGTCACGTCCTGTCCCTGTCCTGTTCTCGAATCCACTAGGGGCTTCTCTATTCTCACCTCTCTCCCCACGCTCATCATTTCAACTACTCTTTCTATATTCTTCCAAAACCAACGATTTCACTGAGATTGGTGGGTGAAGGAGAGGGGTCACAGCACCCTTCCTTTATCCCCACCCTTAGGTGCCCAGCAAGTCCAGTTGGGGTTACCTACAAATTCTACCACTCCAGTACTCTGGGCCAGGCCACCATGAGCTCCCCCCGGGGCACTGCGGCAGTCTCCTGGCCGGCCCCCTGCTTCCACGCCTGCCTTCCCAAAGTCCATCAGCCACCATGCTAGCAGAGGCCTTGGAAAACATAAAACAGATCACTTCCCTCTCCTGCTTAAAACCCATCAGTGCTTCCCGTTGCCTTCAGAGTGAAACCCAGGCTCCATGGCAAAGCTGATAAGACTGTCCAATTCCCTCCTGCCGCTTCTCCAGCTGCATCTTCTGTGGCCTCACAACCACCCCCTTCTCCTCCTCTAACCACCATGCCTCCCGCCCTGGGCCTCTGCGCTGGCTCTTCCCTGGAACACTCCTCACACCCACAAGGAGAAGGAGAAGTGGCTTCCTCTCAGCTTGCCCACCGCAGGGCAGGAAAGGCCTTCCTGGAGCACCCCACGCTAATCAGCCCACCCCTCCAATTTCTCCGGCTCGTACCACCCTGTGTATTACCTTCCAAGTCTCTCTCTGTGTGCTTGTGTTTACTGTCTGTGCCCCACAAAACCGTGAGCTCTACATGGGCAGGCACTTGGTCTCGTTCACTGCTCTGCACCCGGCGCCTTGCGCGGGAGACCCACGGTCCCCAGTTGGCTGAACGAATGAACAGACCACATCTACAAAGAAAATGGAGAGGAAACCCCCAGAGGAATGTGTGATTGGGAGATGCAGTCCGAGTGAGGGTCCCAAGGGAGCTGTCTCTCCATACAGGAGCCTGGTTCCTCATTGAGACGGGTATAGGCTGGAGCCAGGAGGGAGGCCCCCAGGGCCCCAGGGCTTCCCAGGGCCGCCGGAGATGGGTAGGGGATGTCTCAGAAATGCCTTGATTGCCACAGCAAAGGGGCAGAGCCGCTGCCCTTCTTCCACCCAACAGAGAGCCCACTGAGTTGCCATAGCAACAGAGGACTGCACCGGAGTCCAAATAGGGATGTCTGAATCTCCCAGCACTTCTGCGAGGGCGAGGAAATGGGGAGGCTCGGTGCGGAGCCGTGCCCTTGCTCTGTCTGCCTCTGGTCTGTCCTGGGGCAAGCAAAGCGCGCTCCTCAGCCCCTGCAGCCCCACCTCCCGGGAACATCGGAGGAAGCTCTCCCTTCAGAGTCCTCTCCTCTGTGTTCTCCTGCTGTGGAAGGAAAGCCTCATCTCTGTATCCTGCCCAGGCCCACGAATTGGCCAGAACAACAAAGGAGAAGGATTCTCTGATGGCGCACAGCTCTCAAAACAGTCTGAAGAATGTTTTCTTTTTAAATACAACTTTGTTAGTCCGAACGGTCACCTCCTGGAGGTTTTGAGTCTCTGTTGGCTGTCTTCTTGGTCCCCTTAAAGAAGCCAAACCTGGCTTTTAATCCCCAGGAGCTAAGAGCCCTTTGAGGGAGCTGCTGAGGAGCCGTTTATATCATTTGTCAAAACAAAGGCAAGAGTATTTACCACTCTCTGAGTGTGTGGCGCGCATCCCTTGTCTCCACCCTGACAACCACCCTGTAAGGTAGTATAGTCCCTCTGGCCATGTAGGGAATCGGAGGCCTGATCGTTCCCGGGGCCACACCGCTGCCAGGAGGCCAAGCCGCGCTCTCAGGCTCTGACACGCAAGCCACTGGCCACTGCTTTGCCTCGGGAGGCACAGACAGCTACCTGGAGCGACACATTTTGCTTCCCCAAGGCCAGCCAGCCCCGCGAGTCCTCACGCGGCCCCCCTTCCTGGCCACCGTGGCCCGCAGTTGCTGGCTCTGGCGCCACGCCACCTCACCCCCACAGGGGTCTGACAGCAAGTAGCTCAGAGTGGGAACAAAGGCGGCCTTTTTAGCCCTTTCTTTTAGAAACCTTGAGTCCTCGCCGCAGAAGCGGCTCCTCGGATTGGCTGCTACCATGGCAACGGGCTGCTGGTCTCTGTCCAATTATGTCAGGCCAGGACCGCAGCGCCTCCGTGTCCATTTCCGGCCGAGCTCCCAGCCGGCCAGGGCCGCCCTTCTGACCTCCAGGCAATTGCGAATGCCCACGCTTTCTCATTACAGCTGCCTTCCAGTGCCCCGCTCCTGATGAAGCCTTTGTATTCTGCATCGAACTTCTCCTCCCAGCAGGCCCTCGTCCCACTCGGCTGCTCGCTCTTTATCTGTGCTTTATGAAGCACCAATTGTGTATCCGGCCTTGCCCCCACCACCCTGATGGGCACATAACTTGGACACGCACATTTCGGACATCCGGGACTCAGTGCCTGGCACTGAGCTCTTTTTGCTGTAATTGTGACCTTGGAGGGGATCTACGGTGGCCTGATTTTAAGCCTGATTTCTTCGTTCAGGGACACATGACCACCTACTCTGTTCCAGGCACTAGGGACACCACATTAAATAAGCCAGCATGGAACTTTGTTTTCCTAGTGGAGAGGGGTGATACAAGTAAACAGATAAACATGATTTGGGGAGTGGTAAGTGTGGTGAAGATAAAGGAGCTGAGGAGCTCTGATCCTAGGAGGGACATTTTCCTCTGCCCTCGTCCAAGTGCCTCACTTCCGGAGGGAGGGGCACACAGGAGGAAGGGGGGCAGGGAGTAATGTTTGGGGCCCTGTGGGGATGCAAGTGCAGAGGCGAAACTTAGGGAAAAGGATCTTCAGGCAGTGACGCCGGTGGGGGTCTGAGGCCTGATAGTCGTCCCGACTCCATCACCATGTCTTCCCTCTCCCCAGCAGTCAGCTTCCTTCCTTCTCCTTCCAGCAGCTTTTCCCACAAGACAGGCAGTGTGGCTGCTGACAGACCCTGTGAGTTTTATATTCCCAAGCCGCAGTCATGGAAGCCAGCCTGACCTCAAGCAATCTCCCATTCTAAGACCATAACTCCAAAGGAAGCCACTTGTTGGCCCAGGTCAAAAGTTCCCAGCTCGACTAACCAGCAAAGGCCCGGGATGGGATCAGAGGACTAATAAGGAGGCTCCTGAGTTCCCCGTTAGTTCTTTGTGGTTGGGAAAGGCAGGAAGTTCCAGGGTCCAGACCCCCCTTACAGAGGGAGACCCATCTAAGTGTGTGCCCCTCCACCCCTCACCCTCATCCTGACCCACCCGCACTTCTGCTTTCTTGCTTTTATGGTCTCAGTTCTGTTCCTGAGACCTGGCCCCATGCCCCAGTTCAGTCCCAACTCAAGGTCACCCTCTGCTCTGGAGGTTTCTCTGCCCACCTCACCTGTGTCACCCTCATGTGTAGTCCCACCCACCCCATGCATGACTCAAAGTTGTTGGGTACAGCAGGTTTTATGAAGATCTAGGGGGTAACAGATGGGGAACACGCCATAGCTCAGAAGAAGACCATGGTATGTTCCACAAATAGAAAGAGTTCTCACTGCCTTCTATCCTTAGTGCTCACTGTAAGGAAATCACGTGATTATCCTTAGGGCTCACTGTAAGGAGATCACGTGATTTCCCTCCCTCCTTGACCTTTCTCTTGGAGCTCCCAGCAGGAACCATGAAATTCCTTGTTACTTTCTAATGCAGAGGTATTCAGCTTTCCACCTCCACTCAAATCAGATTCCTGAGCCTACCCTGGCATATCCTAAAAACACAAAAAGGTGCTTTGCTAAGTAAAAGAACCTTCATTCTGAGCCTACAGAAGTCAGGAGAAGCTATGGTACTGTATTACTTGCTTAACTTATCCACTATCAAATTCTTAGGGCTCCTATTTCCACCGGCCAGAGCAAGGACAGGTTAGAGGGGTCCCTGCACAGATTCCTCTCTTGCCCCAGGATAATGTGCTGTCCCCCTCAGTGCTGAGATCTTGTAAGGTCAGGACAACTTGCACATGGTATATCCAACTACATCTCTTCTGACGTTAGATGGGGTCGCATGCTTGGATCCCTGAGACTTCTTTTGAGGGATAGGCTCCGCAGGTCACATACTAGCCCAACACCCTGAGGGTGACACAGAGGAAGAATGAACGGCTCCCAGACTGTAGAGGTCAGGGATGCCTCAGCAAGGGACACAAGATACCACTCTGAAAGAGAAAGGGTAAGGTGGACCCTCTCGGCCACACCCACTGTCAGTTATATTTTCCAGATGAGAAGGCTAGAATCTGTGCTTGCATTCCCAGGGCCTGCCCTTTTCATTCTCACTGGGGTGGGGATCAGCAAATGCTAGAATTCTGACGGAGTTGCCACCTCTGAATCTCCCTGCTGGATTTGTAAAGGATTTGTAAAGACTCAAAGATGACAGTCATCTGGGAAGCCATGCCCTTACACGTTGCCTGATGCCTGAAGCTATTTCTGTGAACAATCAGAGCTCTTTTTCTATGGCCTCTAAAAACCTGTGCACGAGTAAACTGCCCACATAGGGCACTCACGCAGCACGGCTCTAGCACCTTCTGTTAGAGGCCGTTTTCAATGTTCTGGAGGGATGGGAGGCAGAGATGGGGTAAAGAGCTGTCCCTTCTGCTTCTGTCCTCTTCTGCCCCCAAATATTTCACATGAGGAGAGTTACAAAGATCTTGGTGTTTGTTCCTTAGAAGTCTGGTTCCTTCTCATTACCTCAGATTTCCTGAAGCCTGGACCTATTAATGGACTCCGTCTGCCTTTGTGGTCTGATCAAACTGTAGGTTATTTCTGCAAATGTATTTGACTTTGAATCTAGGGGCTAGGCTACATGGTCATTGACATCCCTTCCCCTTCTTACAAAAGGGAAGTAATAGGTTAGTGGAATGAGCCCTGGGCCAGGAACTAGGTAAGTTTGGGGATCTGGTCCCAGCTCTGATGAAGTGTGACTTCGTGCAAGTCACTTGCGTCTTGGGGCCTTGGGTTTTCATCCATCAAAGATATGGTTCAACAAAGGCAGTTTTCTAAACCCTGGCCTCTCATCTGTACCTCCAAACACCCCTGTGTATCACCTATACTGTTATATACTTAACATTTTTCTGAAAATTGAATTACCTTTTTAACTTGGCTTCACGATAAGCAACATATCCATTAAATCACATATTTAATGTGCTAGTTTTGTTTTTTTTCTACAAAGACTTATTTTTAATTTTACTCATCTGTATAATCCCTGAAACCATCCTGAGGACCATACACATCTAGCACCCTTTGGGAAACACTGAATTAGAGCATCACTTTAGTTCCCAAATGTCTTCACCCCTACTGTGAAATTCTAATAATTCCCCAAAGGAAAAGCAATTTCAGAAAGAAAAAATATATATATCATTCCTGAGCCAAGAACCAGCATGACCCTTGGAACAAAATGGTTGTGTTTTGACAACTTCTTCTTTCCCAACCCTGATTCCAATTTCTTGAGTCTGACGAGCCTACAGGGCTCTGCCACGTCTCTTCCCTTGGAGTTGCACATGGTCTACCAAAGACCTCGGTTCCAAAGTGCCCCAGGCCTGCCCCTATATCAGGTGGGGGAACTGCTGTGGCCCCCTGGAAACAGATAACCCTTCCAAGTGCCTGGAGGGTTGGCCTTTCATCCTAAGCAAGCAATCCCAAGGTCGGAGCAAGTCTTGTCAGTGGGCAGCCTCCTCTGATTCCATTCACCCCCACTGCTTCCTGGAACTATTTGGATGACATAATTCAAGAGACGCATGGGGATCCTTGGCTAGGAGCTCTCTTCTCTGGTAAGGTACTGGCAAACAAGAGAGAGGAGGGTTGGGCTCCTCAGGAGAGAGAGAGAGAACAGAGAATGTTTCCCTGGTAAAAGAAGGACGCCTGTATAATGAAATAAAAACTGAACAAATCATCAGTCATCAGGGTTGATCTTCCCCTACCTCAGGAATTCCCCAATCTGGGTGATCATCAGCATCACATGAAGGGCTTTTATAAATAGAATTAAACACATCCCTATGCTATTACGCAGCAATCGCACTCCTTGGTATTTGACCATAATAAATGAAAACACCAGGGGCACCTGGGTGGCTCAATCAGTTGAGGAGCTGATTCTTGATTTCGGCTCAAGTCATGATCTTGGGGTAGTGGGATAGAGCCCTGCTTCAGACTCCACACTCAGCGGGGAGTCTGCTGGAGATTCTCTCTCTCTCTGCCCACCCCACCCCCTGCTTGCTCGCTTGCTCTCTCTCTCTCTCTCTCTCACTTTAAAAGAAATAGATCTTTTAAAAAATAAATGAAAATATATTTATGGCAGCTTTATTCATAATAGCCAAAACAACACTAAAAGCCCCATCGGTAGGTAAAGAGAAAAACAAACTGAGGTATAGCCACAGGATGGAATACTACTGAGCAATAAAAAGTAATGAGCTATGGATACGATACATGCAACAACACGGATAAATCCCAAAAACTTTATGAGAAGCAAAAGAAAAAAAGAAACCGGACACATCCATTGAGATGACATTCAAGAACAGGAAAGACCCATCTATGGCGATAGAAATCAAAAGAGTGGTGATCGACGCAGGATGGCGATTGATTCAACTTTTTGAGGCCATGGAAATGTTCTGTACGCATACATTTGCCAGAATTTACCCAATTATACTCTGAAGATCTGTGCGTTTCCCTGTAGGTAAATTTTACCTTAGTTTAAAAAAAGAAACCAAGGGGCACCTAGGTGGCTCAGTCGGTTGAGCATCCAACTCTTGGTTTTGGCTCAGGTCATGATCTCAGGGTCGTGAGATCAAGGCCCACATCAGAGTCAATGCTTAGCCCAGAGTGTGCCTGTCCCTCTCCCTCCCCTGCTTGCGCACACATGCTCTGTCTCTCTCTATCAAATGGATGAATAAACCTTAAAAAACGGAAACAAAAAAACAAAAATATATATTCTCTGGCCCCGTCCTATTCCTACTAAATCAGAATCTCCAGAGGCAGAATCTGGAAATGTATATTTTAAAAAACCTTTGCAGGTGATTCCAATACATACTCAGGTGTGGTAACCTTTGGATTCCCAAGAAAGCTTTGGCTGATTCCCTATTGTTTACCAGAGGTGGGGAAGGTACAGGACTGCTAGTAGAAAGAAAGACTAAAATAACAGCTACTGCTTATTGAACACTTATTATTATGCTCTCAAATTCTTCCAAGAACCCCACAAGGCAGGTATTATTTTCTCCATCTTACAGATGAAAACAACAACAAAAAAATGAGGGCAGGACACTTGCCTAAATCACACAGCTGGTAAATCGCAAAACTACTTAGCCCAGGTATTCTTTACTACAAATACCTCATTCTTTCCATCATTCATTCATTCCAATAATCCAAACCAAGTAAATATTGGGTGCCTTCTTGGAGCAAGGCGCTCTGCTGGGCGTCATGCCACGCCGACCATCCTGGAAGATAGGAAGGAGGACTGATGGGTGAGCAAGATGGAGTCTGTAAGGCAGCATTTACCTTTGCTTTGTAGACTCAGGGAGGAAAGGGATCCCAGGCCCCTTTTAATTTTAAGTATTCAGGTGGTTTGGGGAAAGGCAGGAGGTTTATGGTTATAGAAGCAGAGCTAAAGGAAGCTTCTCTGCTGCTTACTTTGGGAACTTTCCAGAAGCTAACACCAATAGCAGGTAATGTTAAAAATGGGTTAAAATCATTATGGGATTATGAATAATTCACAGGCACCCCCTGTTACCCATTACATTTTGTTCTACATAATTGCTTCCTGGAAATCTGCTCCCAGGGCAGGGAATTGGGAGTATGCATGAAATTGAATATTTCTGCCTTTGACAAGTAAGTTTAAACAAAATTGGGAATTAGTTTCAGTCCCCTGATGCCTATCCCCTTTGAGTTGATAAGACTGGTCCTTTACCCAACAAAATAACTGTGCAAGCAAAAGGGTGTAGCTCTTTTGAAAGCGAAGCAAGACCCAGTTCCTAGTCATACCAGGGAGTATTCCAGGGGTCCTAAATATTGTGGAGGATTTGGAGTGGAATGGGGCACTGGAAGAGGGATGTCTGTGGGAGAATCAGAGTCAAACCACAAAATGTATATCAACCCACGGTACGATATAAAGATGGGAATGACCAGGGTAAGAGTAATCCTTCTATAAAAATTGAGATGTAATTCACACACCAAAAATTCATCCGTTTCTTTTTTCTTTTTATTTTTTTTATTAAAGATTTTATTTTTAAGTAATCTCTACACCCAACGGGAGGCTCGAACCTACAACCACAAGAACAAGAGTCGCACGCTCTACTGACTGAGACAGCCAGGCACCTCAAAAATTCACCTTTTTTTTTGGTTCTTGGGAAAAAAATTCACCCATTTAAAGTGTACAAGTCACTTTACCCCAGCTCCTGGCAACCATTAATTTATTTTCTGTCTCCATAGATTTGCCTGTTCGGGATATTTCGTATAAATGGAATCATGTAATATGTTGCCTTTTGTGACTGGCTCCTTTCGCTTAGCATATTTTCAAAGTTCCTCCATGTTGTTGCATCAGAACTCCATTCCTTTTTATGGCTGAGTCGTAGTCCATCATACAGATATATTTCGTTTATCCGTTCATCAATTAATGGAAATTGGTTTTGGCTATTATGAATAATCCTACTATGTGCATTCATGTACAGGTTTCTGTGTGAATATGTTTCTAATTCTCTTAGGTATACAACTAGGAGTGGAATTGCTGGGTCATGACATAACATTTGTTCAGGTTTTTTTAAATTTTTATTCTAATTCCAGTGTAGCTAACATACAGCATTATGTTAGTTTCAGGTGTACAGTATAATAATTCAACACTTTCATTCATCACCCAGTGCTCTTCACAACAAGTGCACTTTTTACACATCATCTTTTTCCCCATACTCTGCCCCACCCCCACCCCCACCCCGCCCACCTCTCCTCTGGTAACCATCAGTCTGTTCTCAAGAGTCTGTTTTTTGGTTTGTCTCTCTCTTTTTTTTTTTCCCTTCGCTCATTTGTTTTGTTTCTTAAATTCCACAACATATGTTCAAGGTTTTTTTTTTTGTTTTTTAGAGAGAGAGTGTGTGTGAGCGGGGGATGGGGGTAGAGGGGCAGAGGGAGAGGGAGAGAGAGAAGCCTAAGCAGACTGCACACCCGGCGCAGAGCCTATCTCGGGGTTCCGTCTGACGACCCTGAGATCATGACTGGAGCCGAAACCAAGAGTCAGATGCTTAACTGACTACACCACCCAGGTGCCCCATATGTTCAATTTTTTGAGGAAGTATCAAACTGTTTTCCACAGTGGCTGCACCATTTTCCATCCCCCCAGCAGCGTATGAGGATTCCCACCTTTTCTAGCAATACCTCTTTTCTCTAGCAATACTCTTGCTTTATCTTCTTTGTCAAAATGTATCTCTGTTCTATGTAGTAATCACAGCTTATCTGAAAACCTAACCTACATTACGGGTTTCATGTGTCATCCCTCTGGATAACACATTTACAATTTAAGAAGAACTTCCCGGAGATACACAAGTACATTATTCAGGACACTTCTAAATTCAAACTATCTGAAGAAAAGAGAGGATGTATTTACTCACGTAGCTAGGAAGATAGTCGGGTAGCTTACAGACTATAAGGGGAAGTTATAGGAACCAAGGCTTCAGCTTCAAGGTGAAGTTCTCTCTCTTTCTCTCTCTCCATTCCCCTCTGAATCTCCCTCTTGTTTCTTATTTCTTTGATGTCCTGTTTCCATGACACTCTCTCCACCTCTCATCTCAGTAGCCTCTGCTTGGCCTCCTTCTGCATCAGGTTCTTTCCAGGTATAAGAATGATGGCTACCCGGTGCTTAGACCTACAGCCTCTCAGCTTAATAGCACCACGAATAGTTTAAGACCTAGGGACAGAGACCTTCTCTCCCAGAATCATGGCATGCCATCCTTGTAACAATCACATGTCCAGGAAAATGAAGTCTAAAGTTCTTGGCACCCCCTGGCTCCCACACCCACGTCCATGGCCAGATCAGAAGATGGGGACCTTGTCAGACTCACCACCTAACCTAACTATTGCCTCCTTAGTCATTTTGCTCTGTTGCAATTCTACTTTTTCCAAATGAGTGGAATGGAATCTTTTTTAGAAAATGGAGGGAAAACTTCAGTAACTGAAAGCACTTTCTATTTTACTCTCAATGGGTTCCAAAATCTGTGAAGGACTCTCAAGGGACTTCCAAAATTTCTCAAGTAAAGTTAAACAGCTATCAGAGCCCACATGTGAAAAAGAGAAAATGAGCTGAGTCCTTGGATGTTGGAGCTAGAAGACCCTGTGGGGACCACCTAGTCCCCCGAATCATTTTACACAGGAAGCAACTGAGGCCTAGGGCTGGAGGGGGGCCCTTCTGGTCACAGAGATGAAAAGTAGCAGAGCTGGCCCCAAACTTGGATCTCCAGGCCATGCCTTTTCTTCTTGTCCAGCTTCTTGTCTGCACTCTCCCTCATGTGTGCACTCAGATGAAAAAAAGAAAGGGCTCCAGGGGCACCTGGGTGGCTCAGTCGGTTAAGCATCTGCCTTCGGCTCAGGTCATGATCCCAGGGTCCTGGGATTGAGCCCTACATCGGGCTGCCTGCTCAGCCCCACACTGGGCTCCTTGCTCACATGTGATCCTATCAAGTAATCATTTTTTTGTGCTGCCCAAGCTTGGATGTCTGCTTTTCCCTCTCCCCCTCCTCCCCCACTCATGCTCTCTCTCTCTCTCTCAAATAAATGAATAAAATCAAAAAAAGAAAAAGGGCTCCAGATTCATAGTAAGGGCATAATAAGGAGGTGCTGAATAGAGCCCAGACTTTCCAGTTCCAATTCACTCTTTGGGCATCACAGGGACCCAATTTATGCTGTGGGAGGATTTCTTGCTGAAATCAGCACTGCTTGGGCCATAATCTAGCTATGAGTCACAGACTGCACAGGAAGTATCTGAACGAGCTTTCTCTGAGCGAGAGAGGAGAGAACTGAAGGGTGAGGCACAGAAATAATGTGCAGACATTTTTGGAACTGAAATAAAGAGCCGCAATCAACAGACTCACTATCCCTGCATCCTGGCCCCGTGGAATGACCTGCAGCAGTGCAGACACTGCACACAAAGCCTTCTCCCTGCACACTTCCTAGCCACGCACCCAGGAAAAGAGACATACTTCCAGGACACGTTTTAGGGTCTTTTTTTTTTTTTTCCACATGAATTTGTACAAGCTCTACTAAGGGTTTAGTTCTTGTCTCCCTTATAACTGGCAAGAATTTCTGTCCAGCTTTCATTTGTCTTTTGCTTGGTTTTTCTCCTTTGATGTGTTTAATTTTCACATGTGATCCTATCAACTAATCATCTGTGTTGCCTAAGCTTGGATGTCATGATTCAATATCTTCCTCTACTTCATTTTATTTTTTAAGATTTTACTTATTTATTTGACAGAGAGAGACACAGCGAGAGCAGCAACACAAGCAGGGGGAGTGGGAGAGGGAGAAGCAGGCTTCCCGCGGAGCAGGGAGCCCGATGCGGGACTCGATCCCAGAACCCTGGGATCATAACCTGAGCCGAAGGCAGACGCTTAACCAACTGAGCCACCCAGGCGCCCCTCTACTTCATTTTTTAACCAGTGAAAATCATTTCTCATAAATCCAACAACACATCCCTTAAAAGCTTGAGTTTGCCGTAATTTGAACATGAGAATTAAGGACTCCCACACCCATCCTACTTTGATTCATCAAAATTTTCTTCCAATACTTTTGCACAATGAAATATTTCAACTATCTGGAATTTATTTTAGTGTAAAATGTGAGGTAGGGATCTAAGTTTCTGTTTTCTTGTTGTGTTTTTTTCCAAATGGTTAATCGGTTCTCATAACAACAGTTATTAACTAATAACTCTCTTCACTCCCAGTAATGTTTTCTAGAGGTATAGACTGTGAGGATGTACCGTTGGTTGCTGTTGTTTTAAAATATGTGCACATCCATGACACTGTCCCATTCAAGAGGTGGAATTTAATTCCCCTCCCCTTGAGTGTCAGCTGGACTCAGTATCATAACCAAGTGTAATGGTCGGTGTAAGTGCTGGCGTGTGACTCATGAGGCTGGGTCATAAGAGACACGCAGCTTTCCTCTCGCTCTTTCTTGGATCGCCCACTCTAGAGCAGGGCAGCTACCAGCCTCCTTAGCCCCCACATGTGCAACAGAGGAACCTCTGCCCCCCTCAGAGTGCCCCAGGTCCGTCTGGGAGGTGCTGAGAGGAGCTTCACAAGGGCACACAAACCAGCCTCCCTCTGCGGTCACTAGGCAGCTACTTGCCTTTTTTTGCTCTTTAGCACCACTTCCTGACTGTGGCTCCTGAATCCCCTTGGAAAAGCATTACCTCCGCATCAACCATCGTGAGAGCCCCCCCCCCCCCAGCAGAGTGTTTCCTGGGGGTTAGGGACGGAATTGGCTGCTTCTAAGCTACAGCAGATCACCTGGGCCCTCAAGTGGCTCTGCTTTGTCCTGAATCTTGGGGTGTCCGTCTTGAATTGCTCTATCAGCTTCTTTCTATAAGCCCCCCTCTCTGTAGAGTGCTTAAGTCAGCCCAAAGGAGTGGGCAGGGGCACAAGTCCTTCTGTCTGCTTCCAGACATTTATTTTCTCTCCCACAGAGAAAACACCCCACTTAAATGGAGGGAGCAGGCAGGCTGTTGGGGATATGGAGTATAGTCCTAACAGCAGCCAAGACCTAATGATCTGTTATTCCCCAAACCCTTTTTATTTTTTTATTTTTTATTTTTTTTAAAGATTTTATTTATTTATTCATGAGAGACAGAGGGAGAGAGAGAGAGAGAGAGAGAGAAGCAGAGGGAGAAGCAGGCTCCCAAGGAGCAGGGAGCCCGATGCGGGACTCGATCCCAGGACCCCGGGACCATGACCTGAGCCGAAGGCAGACGCTTAACCATCTGAGCCACCCAGGCGCCCTCCCCAAACCCTTTTTATAGACCTCACCTAAGAGATCCCTCTGGACTGTCTGACTCACCTAGTTAGCACTTTCCCTCTCACAGATACACATTCCCCTTCCTTGGTCCAGATACCTCTTCCTTGGGAAACCCAACAGCTCCCTCTCTGCCCCAGGAACATGATTCATGCCTGAGCTTCTGCATTACTAACTGACCTGGCATTCTTAGGAAACCAGTGCCTCCTGCACTTTAGATCTAGGAAAAGAGCAACTCGGTGTTTTAGAGAAAATTCTCTTGCCCTCTTGCCTTCAAATGTCATTCACTGAAAAGAGATAGGGTTTTCTTGTCAAGCCTGGGGAGGGAGCTGCTCAGGGAGACAGACTGGCAGCCTTCAAAACATGCATGCCAGCCTTTTTAACAAGCAACTCCACTGTTGGGAAAATTTTAAAGACAAGAAAAAAGATTTAATGCCAAGGGCGCTTATTACAACACTGTTTGTAATGGTGAAAAACTGGTAATAGCCTAAATGCTCAAGAATAAGGGGACTGATCAAATTATGGCACATCCATAAAACGGAACGTCATTTAGCTTTTAAAAACTATGCTGTAGGTGAATGTTCATAGACACGGCAAGATGGAACATGGTAAATTGTTAGAAAAAAATTATTGTAGTATGATGCCATCTTTTTCAGTATATACACTAATAAATGTAGGATGGATATATATCAAAGGTTAACAGTAGGGCGCCTGGATGGCTCAGTCGGTTAAGCATCTGACTCTTGATTTCAGCTCAGGTCATGGTCCCAGGGTCCTGGGATCGAGTCCCCCATTGGGCTCCCTGCTCAGTGGGGAGTCTGCTTCTCCCTCTGCCCTTCCCTCCTGCTTATTCTCTGTCTCAAATAAATAAATAAAATCTTAAAAAAAAAAACAAAAAAGAAAAAAAGGTTAACAGTAGTTGACTTGAGATGATGGGTATTTTTATTGTTTTTATTTTGCCTGTGTATATGTTCTATACATCCTCTAGGTGGGTGTCTTGTCACCTTGTAAAGAGAAGAAAATGGTAAGAATTACTTTTTTTTTTTTAAGATTTATTTATTTGTCAGAGAGAGACACAGCGAGAGAGGGAACACAAGCAGGGGGAGTGGGAGAGGGAGAAGCACGCTTCCCGCGGAGCAGGGAGCCCGATGCGGGGCTGGATCCCAGGACCCTGGGATCATGACCTGAGCCGAAGGCAGACATTTAACGAATGAGCCACCCAGGCGCCCCAAGAATTACTTTCAGTGCAAAATCTGACTGCCTCTCTACTAGACTAGGTAAAATCAAAAGGACTGACAATACCAAGTGTCAAGATGTGGAACAACCAAGACACTCGTCCACAGCTGATGGGGATGCAAATTCTAACCACCACTTTGGAAAAATGTCAAGCGATATTACTAAAGCAAAACATGCATCTGCCCCATGACCCAGCTGCTCTTTTCCTGGGTATATACTAACAGAAGTGTGTGTTTATGTACACCAAGTACACACACAAAATCATTATAGCTTATTAACAATAACTTTATGAACAATAACCCAACTCTGGGAAAACACCAGTGTTCATCAGCATCAGAATGGGTAAAATAAAGTGCTGCCTATTCACACCACAGAATACCAGAGAACAATAAAAAATAACAAACCATTTCAACCTGGTAGAACATGAATGAATTTCACAGATCTAATGTTGAATGAAAAAAGACTGATACTGAAAAAGTACACACTATATTATTCCATTTACATGAAGGCCAAGAACAGGCCAAATGAAGCTATGCTGATAGGGACCAGGATAAGGGTTACCTGTAGGGAAGGTCCTGAGGGGAAAAGAACATGAGGGAGCCTTCCAGGGCGCTGGGAATGAATGTTCCACACCAGCATTGTCCAAAAAAAACGATAATGTAAGCTATTTAATATATGCTAGTAGCCGTATTTATTTATTTATTTTTTAATTTTTTAGTGTTATGTTAATCACCATACATTACATCATTAGTTTTTGATGTAGTGTTCCATGATTCATTGTTTGTGCATAATACCCAGTGCTCCACGCAGAATGTGCCCTCCTTAATACCCATCACCAGGCTAACCCGTCCCCCACCCTCCTCCCCTCTAGAACCCTCAGTGTGTTTTTCAGAGTCCATCGTCTCTCATGGTTTGTCGCTAGTAGCCATATTTAAAAAGCCGAAAAGAAACCAGTGAAATTTAATTTTAATTTTATAATAGCCTTAATTTTAGTGATATATATTTTTATTTAACATCCAAAATACTGGACATTTACTTACTATTTAAAAATTATCAATGATATATATTCCTTTTTTTGTGCTAAGTTGTTGAAAGTGTATTTTACACTTACAGCACATCTCAATTCCAACTAGCCACCCTTTGTGTTTTTTTTTAATTTTATTAAGTAATCTCTCCACCCAACGTGGGGCTCAAACTACAACCCCCAGATCAAGAGTCGCACGCTCTAGGGCCTAAGCCAGCCTCGGGGCGCCTCAACTAGCCACCCCTCAGTTGCTCAGTGGCCATACATGGCTGATAACTACCACATCAAACAGCACAGGACTGTACCTTGATTTGAGTGGTAGCTTCATCGGTATATACTCACAGAAAAATTCATCAAGCTGTACATTTAAGATATAAACATTGTACCTCAAATAAATAAATACAGTTTTAAATAAACCTTTCTAAAAAGGGGGTTAAGAGGCACATCTAGCAAAGAAAAGCAGCCTATGGCTGCCTAGCTCAGCTGACCAGCCCTCTCTGGGACTGAGGATACCGTGCAGAGTTCTAAGGGCAACCCGGCAAGTCAAGCTGACTTGCTCGGCCCAGGGTGTGGTGGAGCAATGTGTAAACTTGCCCCAAGAGAAGGAGTTAGAGAAACTTGGGGAGAATGTCCCAAAGCTGATAGGAGTCTGGAGTGATTCTAATAAACACAGTGCTTTCTAACTGGGTTTGCCACCAGAGGTGAAGAACCCACTGGCCAGAGAGGTTCCCCATGGCCACAACTGAGCCTGACAGAATCCACCTCCACAACTTTACTCAGAGCACCATAACTTAGGCCTGTGCTCCTGAGGTGGAGTATATATACCTGATGATTTCTGTAAAATTTTTTTTTACTTGTTATGTATTTATTTAAAATTGTGCGTGCAGGGACATCAGGCTGGCTGAGTCGGTGGAACGGTGACTCTTGATCTCAGGGTTGTGGGTTCGAGTCATACGTTGGGTGTAGAGATTATTTAAAAATAAAATCTTTTTTAAAAAGTGTGTATAAGTGTGTATATAGAACATAAAATCCATGACTTCACAGATAACAACTGATTAGGATAATGCTAAGGTTTAAACAATGACTGTAAAAAATATCAAGTAAAATAATAACACAGATGGCACATGGATAATAGCAACCAAAAAACTAAAGAAGCGGTATGCAGTCTCTGACTTTTAGAAAACAGTGGTTTCCATACCGTCCTCCCTTCATGAAATGATCCCGGACACCTGAGCTTTTCAGGGTAGGGAAGGCAGGGGTACTTAAGGGCCTGGTTCATGTGGGTGATTATCAGGTAGAAAAAAAAGATGAGCAATTTGTTCAGAACGTCTCCAAGAGGCATCAGAAACTGCCTGGTTGGAAGTCAAAAGGTGATTTTCTAGAAAAACCCAGACCTCAGAGAAAACCAACCAGGGCAGGTTTCTCCAGAGGAGCTTATGTTGTAGTCACGACAGAAATTCTTCTTTGCTCTCCTCACCCAGCCAAAGCCCCCCAAGCCGTGCATTTCCCGGGTCAGCAGCTCTTTCCACATGGCACTTCCGGATTGTCCGGCCCTCAGGCAAAACCACTGCTTGCAGGACTGACCAACCGCTGAAGGTCTGACAGAGAGGAAAGTCAGGGGAAGTGCACATCCCCGAATACAGAATTACTGAACACAAAGAGCAGCACCGTAACTGTGAGCAGTCGTTCTCTTTCTGGAGTCTGTTAGTACATCCATGTTGGGAATTTACATTAACGCTGGTGTGATGGTGGTGACCACCATCCATCTCCAAATTCTTCCCATCTTCCCAAACTGAAACTCCATACCCATTAGAGATAAGCCTCCCTTCCCCATTGCCTCCAGCCCTGACAACCACCACCCTACTTTCTGTCTCTGTGAATTTGACTAGCCCATGTACTTTATATAAGTGAAATCATACAATATGTATCCTTCCCTTGTTGGCTTATGTCACTTAGCATAATGTCCTCAAGATTCATCCAGGTTGTAGCATGTGCCAGAATTCCCTTCCTTTTAAAGGCTGAATAACATTCCATGGTATGTAGACACCGCAGTGTGTTTATCCATTCACCTGTCAACGGACACCTGGGTAGTTTCTAACTTCTGACCATGGTGACGAATAGTGCTAGGAATATGGGTGTACAAGTATCTCTTTGAGTCCTTGGTTTCAATTCTTTTGGGGATATACCTGGAAGTGGGATTGCTGGTTCATGTGGTAATTCCATTTTTCATTCTGAGGGACCGCCATACCGTTTTCCACAGTTGCTGCACCCTTTTACATCCCACCAGTGGAGTGCAAGAATTCCAATTTCTCTACATCTTCACCAACACTTGCTATCCTCTGTTTTTTTTTTTTTTTTTTTTTTTTTTGGTAAAAGCTATACCAATGGGTGCGAAGCAGTATCTCATTGTGGTTTCAATTTGCATTTCCCTAATGGTCAGTGATGTTGACTATCTTTTTCATGGGCTTATTGGCCATTTGCGTATCTTCCTTGGAGAAAGGTGTATCCAAATCCTTTGCCCATTTTTCAGTTGGGATTGTTTGTTTCTGTTGTTGTTGTTGTTGTGAAGTTATAGCAAGGTATTTTATATGTATTTATTCCTTTCTTCCCACAACACTCCTAGTGCCTCCTCTTAAACCCCCAGCCAGGCAGAGACTCATGCTCTTGGCATCCCAAAGCAAGCCAGACTGATAAATGAAACTTGCAAGGGCAGCTAGAGAAAAGAAATAAACAAAAGCAGAAAGAAGGGAGGGAAGGTCAGCCAAGGGCACAAACAAACAGGCTTCAATTCTCTCAATCCAGCGGGTACTAAATTAGGTACAAAATCTCAGTGCCTCAAATCCAAACGAAAACTGATTCATGTGAATTTCATCCTTGAACTGCATAAGGCAAATGGGTCTTTCACATTCTAGGAGCATCCTCTCTGCCTCCCCTGTGATCAAAGAGGGGCAGCAAAGACCAAAAGAAGTAAGAAAAAGGGTGAGGGGCCTGGAAGGACGGTAGGTCCTGTGCAAACAGCCTCTGGGAGCAGAACTGCATCTGGGGGAAGAAGCAGGGACAGTGATGGCTCCCCGTTGCATACTCCAGAGGTGGACTCTTAGAGCACTAGTGTAATAAGGAAGTGATGTTAAAAAGGCAAGTAAGGCCATGATGAAAAGTTGTGCAGCGAAGACATGTGAGAGCCAAACAGGGGACCCCTGAAAAGACAGCCATCCACAAGGCACTGATGAAACATACTTACTCCTCTGACAGTGACCCCAGCCTTGCCCCAGGCAGTTTCTCCTTGATAATAGAGTAAGATTATAGCTGAGGTAGCAAGGTGTTTTATACATACTACACACACACACACACACACACACACACACACACATACACACACACGTATATATATAGTAGGAGACATGCTATATGCAGGTTCACGGGCACCATCTCCAAAGACACGGCCTCAGCGTGCCTGGGGTGGCGCCCCGGACCCTACACTTTGGCCCAGCTGCCCATGATGACAGCGATATCAATGGTGGGAGCCATACTCTGAGCCCTTCTGGCTACTCTCAGGTGCAGAGACATCCCTGGGCTTTCCCCAGTCTGTGAGACAGCCATCCTGGTCTCCGCTCCCCCTTTCTCTCCCCAAATCCGGATTCCTGAGATTACAAACAGAAAAATTAGGGGTGATCGCTAATTTACCCCATGACAACAGGACTCTCCCCAACCAAAATAATTTGCTAAGAGATGCTTTTATTTTCTAGGTGCTTGCCCTTAAGTGTTTGCCACATAAAAGACGTGAGAGAGAAATTTGGCAGATGGCATTTAGGAGAGAGATGGAGAGCATCTAAGAGTCGTGGCAAATTGATCATCACTGAGCAATGAAGATAAAATGAGAATCATAACCTGAAGTTACAGTGAGAATAGGATTGACATCCTTGTGAAAAACACATCCACTGTAGGGGAGCCTGGGTGGCTCAGTCAGTTGGGCGTCTGCCTTCGGCTCAGGTCATGATCCCAGGATCTTGGGATCGAGCCCCATGTCAGGCTCCCTGCTCAGTGGGGCATCTGCTTCTCCCTCTCCCTCTGATCTCTCTCGCTTTCGTTCTCTCTCAAATAAATAATAAAATCTTAAAAAAAAAAAGAACACATCCATTGTAACTGTCATAAACACTCATGAGTCTCATGTGCCAACCCCTATGCTAAGTGCTTTATTCATTAATTTATTAAAAATATTGGGGCACCTGGGTGGCTCATTTGGTTAAGCGTCTGCCCTGGGCTCGGGTCATGATCCCAGGGTCCTGGGATTGAGCCCCACATCGGGCTCCTTCCTCAGTGAGAAGCCTGCTTCTCCCTCTCCCTCGGCCCCTTCCCCTGCTTGTGTTCACTCTCTCTCTCTGTCAAATAAATAAGATCTTTAAAAAATGTATATATATATATATATATATTTATATATGAACAAGTACATTCATAAATGATTATAAAAATATAAACACAGGCTGTGTTTCCAAATGGTTGCAGGTCATTCAAGCAACGTAGCCTTGTGGTTTTTAGCACATGAACTCTAGAAAGACTTAGGTTCAAGTCTTAGTTCTGTCATTCATCAACTATGTGACCTCAGCAAGAAACATCTCCTGGCCTCAGCTTCCTCATCTGTCAAATAAGGAAGCACGTAGCTCCCAGGGCTGTTCTGCTGATTAAATGAGAGGATACATGCCGAACTCTTAGCAAGGTCTCTGGTGTGTAAATAAAGCCACTTGTGAGTGTTTTGAATGGTTGTTGTTACCATTGTTGCCGCCTGAGCAGAGCATGAGTCCCCTAACCTAAAGTAGCATGTGTCCGGCCAGGAGCCACTTCTGCCTTCACACATCCCCAACAAAGATCTAGAGAGATCCAGGGGGTCCTGCTAGGTCGGAGTAGTCACTGAGAGGACACCAGATCTGGAAGCAACCTGCCTGTAGTCTCCACGCTGGACAACACTCCCTGCACAGCCAGCATGTCCTAGAAAGGGCAGAGGGCCTTATGAAATGGGTGTGAGGCTGCTCCAAGGATTAAATAGATGAGGGGCGCCTGGGCGGCTCAGTTGGTTAAGTGTCTGCCTTCGGCTCAGGTCATGCTCCTGGAGTCCTGGGATCGAGTCCAGTACTGGGCTCCTTACTTGGCAGGATCGTCACTGCTCCCTCTCCCTCTGCCGCTCCCCCTGCTGGTGCTCTCTCTCTCTGAGACAAATAAGTAAATAGAATCTCAAAAAAAAAAAAAAAAGAATAGAGTAGCAATGCCTGGCACACGGCAATTGTTCAGTCACCATTAATTATTATATTATCTATAATTTTGTAAGATATTTACTAAGAACATGACCTCAATAATACTTAGCATTAATTGAACACCTACTCCAAGAGCCAGCTCTTGGGTCTGGATGCCCAATACTTGCAAACCTTTTCCTGAAAACAGTGTTCCACTTTCTTCTGCAGAAACTTCAGCCCTCCATCCCACGGTCCTGGAGGGGGGGCTGCCAATCACAGTCCTCTATTCCAGCTTCTGACGGCCCGTGAAGCCTCATTACCCAAAAGCCCCCGGCAGCCAGCCTGCACCTGCAGTCTGACAGAATCGGATTTCTCCACTTGACGCAGTGAGATGAGCCTTTCCACAGGACTGCACTTGTTGCTCTTTGGGGACTTGGGATTGAGAAAAGCAGAGTTAACTGGGGACTGAAAGCTGTCAGGACGTGAGGACGGCTGAGCAGTTGGCTGTCCCCTGTAATCGATGAGACTAGCAAAGGAGGCCTTTGTTTTTATCTTTTGTCACAGATCAGAAAGCACTGGTCGCCCAAAGAGAGGTCCTTATGACATCTCACAGCTTCTGCATGACTTGGGGAGAAACAGTATTTCCTGGTGACTTCCCCGCTGGCTTTATCTTCCCTGTCCTCCTGGCTTCTTTCTTTTGCACTGCAAGCTGATTTTCCCTGTCAGTCCAGGCCGGGTTTTGCTCTTTCAGCCCCAACAGTGACTTCATACAGAGATGCTTTTCCTCCAGACATTTGAACTGGTATTTGCTAGAAGATTGTCATAATGAGAATTCGAACCCCAGTTGACTGTAACGTGACGAAACCCCCTGCAGTGGTACAAAGCCCACCCTCCAATTACAGGCAGTGCCTGCAACAGCACACCGGCCCTGAGCTGGGGCTGGGGGGTCAGGCCCTGGAAGCCGGGCAGGGGGCCCGCAGGTGAGAGACGAGGTCGGAGCAGGGACAGGGAAGGCAGAGCCCCAGGGAAGGCAGAACTACAAGCTGCTGGTGCTGACACACCTGTCCCCGACTGGCCTCCCGGAAGACTGTTTACTCTTTCAATTCTGGGAGCTAGCCTAATCTTTTTTTTTCCAGGAATAGATCTGTTTAACCAAGCCGCTCAGTTTCTGATGCTTGCCACCCCAGAACCCTAAATGACATATCTCTGTCTACAGGCCCTGCGTTTGTTGCTGGGGACAGAGACGAATAGGCTGCAGTCCCACTCTGACGCACTTGTGATTACAGGGAGTGGTTATTATAGGGAACAAACTGCGGGCTGCTGGAGGGGAGGTGGGTAGGGGGATGGGGTAACTGGGTGATGGGCATCAAGGAGGGCACTTGATGGAATGAGCACTGGGTGTTATATACAACTGATGAATCACTAAATTCTACCCCTGAAACTAATAATACACACTGTGTTAACTTGAATTTAAATGAAGTCTAAAAAAAGTTGGGGGGGTAGTGATTATTCTCATAACAAAAAGATTCTTCCTTTTCGGGCACCTGGCTGGCTCAGTCGGTACGGCATGTGACTCTTGATCTTGGAATTGCAAGTTCAAGCCCCATGTTGGGTGTAGAGATGATTTAAAAATAAAATCTTAAAAAAAAAGATTCTTTTGCAAAATAATTCACTCCTGGGTCCTCCCCACTCCCCCCAACCCTCCTTCTGTAAACTCAATGAAGGCTCCCTCTATCCCCATCACCTGGACCACAATAAGCCCTCAGCAGATTCACTGAATGAATGGATGGGTGGCTGGATGATGGGATCATCTTGATTTCTACACATAAGGAAACCGCCTCAAAGAGGCTTACAACTAGCCCACACACATGCTATCAATGAGTGGTAAAGCAGAGATTCAAAACTACGCCAGCCCGTGTCTTCACTACAACACACTGTGGTTTCTCTTGTTCACCCTGGTAAGGAGCTCTCTCCTTTTCTTGGATAGGAGAGAGCCAAGGTACCAAGAAAAGATTCCAATGTCAAAATAGCACATTCCAATTTGGGGGTTCCTCAAAGAGTTAAACATAGAATTACCACATGACCCAGTAATTCTACCCTTAGGTATATCCCCCAAAGAAGTGAAAGCGGGTCTCAAAGTACACGTACACACATGTTCACAGCAACACTATTTGTGTAGGAGCCTTCGGACCAGTGCTAAGGGTTGACTTGCTTCCATCTTATGCATTCCTTGCTTGCTAACCTAAATCCCTTGATGTGCTGCAGCGCTCACTTAATTTCCTTGAGATTTGCAGACCACTGGTTTGGAGGAGTGAAGAACCAAACTTTCCCAGAAGATAAGGCCTGACCACATCCAAATACGGCTGCCCCTGATGGCAGCAAGTCTGCTCAGGGTCACGTTGACATACGAGTAACCACCCGGGCACCTGCTTCCCCCGCATGCAGTCCCCCCGCCTTTTCCCATGCCTTCCCCTTTCAAACCCTCCAGCTTCCACTGGACAGGGAAGATGGTCTTAGTGACATTAGTCTACCATCTTCCCAGTTTGCCAGTTTCTGGAATAAAGCCACCTTTCCTTTCCTTCCATCACTTGTCTCTTGATTCTCAAGCAGCAAACAGCCAAACCTCAGTTTGGAACCGGTTCTCTGTCCTAGAACATTTGCAATAATCAGAATGTGGACATAGCCCAAACGCCCATCAGTGAGTGGAAGGATCAACAAAGTGTGGCAGATGGATTCAAGAAGTATAATTTAGCCATAAAAAGGAATGTTGTGATGATCCCTATTACAATGTGGATAAACCCTGAAAACATTATACTAAGTGAAAGAAGCCAGACACAGAAGGTCATATATATGATTCAATTTACAAGAAACATCCAGAATAGGTAAATCCATGGAGACAGACACAGATTTGGTGGTTAGAGGGGCTGAGATTCGGGGAAAATGGAGAGGAACTGCTTAATGGAGAGGGGGCTTCTTTTTGGGGTCATGAAAAGGTGTTGGAACTAAACAGTGGTGATGGCTACACAACATTGTGAGTGTACTAGATGCCACTGAATCGTTCACTTTACAATGGTTAGTTTTATGTTACGTGAATTTCCCCCTCAGTTAAAGGAAATCACATTCCTAGAGTCATGCTAGCACTCAAACACCAAATGCTTCCCATGGCTCTCCCAGTCCCAGGTGCACAGTAGGTGCTCAATGAATGCTTGGTGCTTGTATTTTTAAATTTTTTTTATTTTTAAGATTTATTCATTTATTTAGAGAGACAAGGCATGAGTGAGAGGGTGTGGGGGGGGGGCAGAGCGAGAGAAGCAGACTCCCCCCAAAGTACGGAGGCCGACACAGGGCTCGATTCCAGGACCCCAAGATCATGACCTGAGCCGAAACCAGGAGTTGGCCACTTAACCGACTGTACCACCCTGGGGGGAAAAAAAAAAAAAAGCATCAGAGCTATTTTTCCTCCACCGTAATTGGGACTTAAATCAATTAAAGGCCACACTAACTGAAAAGCATATCTCTACAAATAAAGATCTGGACAATCCCGTATGGTCTCCTGCAGGTTTAACTGAGGGAAGCATAAAAGGGAAGACTGCAAAATAAGGGTACTTATTTTCATATTCAGAAAAGGAAAATACTGTTCTTCCGCTAAAGTCCCAAGTCGTGAACAGTGAGCACCATTAATAAAAGATAACTTAACGATTTTTGTTCTGAAAATCAGCCAATCAGCGATAATCTCACCCCAGTAACCAAGTTTCTGAAAGTCAGCAAGTCAAGGACAGCCCCCAGCCTCTGAAAGCCAGCCAATCAGTGACAGCCCCTGCGAGACAATAGCCAATCAGCAAGTCCCTCACTCCAGAGCCCAAGCTTGAAAGTCAGCGAGTCAGAAGCAGCCTTGCTCTAGTGCTACACTCAGCTGAGAGTCCTGAACGTCTCTGCGCACTTTCTTCTGTGAAAGCGCACTGGCCGCTTGCACCATGCTTCCCCAAGCCTTACCGAAAACCAGCTCTTGCTGATTAAGACTTAAAAGCACACGTCTCACTTTCAGGCAAAGATGAAGCGCATCTTTTTTGCATCAGACATCAAGTTCAATGTTCGTTTACAAATTTGCAGCCCTTTGAACATTTGGACCCCTGTTGATGGTTAGTTGTGAGGTCAGACTTGTGAATGCAGGTGCACTGTTGCAGCTGTGAGATCTTCAAATTCAGTCTCTTTGACTCTCACTGTACTTTCTATTATCTGTTCTTTGGCCAAGAACAGAATAAGCTGAATGTGACCACTGCAGAAATCATGTTAAAATGTAAATGGAACATAGACTGTAACTTCAGGGAATTTTTATAAGCAAATTCTGCAAAACAAGGTACTATTAAGGAGAGCCAAATCACCAGGGAAATATAATGAAATAAATAGGGATGTAATTTAGATACTTATAATTTATTTCAGATAAACAACAAATCTGTTTTTAGAATAAGTATGTCTTGGGTGGCTCTATGGGTTAAGCGTCCAACTCTTGATTTTGGTTCAGGTCATGATCTCTGGGGTCATGGAATCCAGCCTCCCCCCCCCCCCCCACCAGGAGTCAGGCTCCTCGCTCCGCAGGGAGTCTGCTTAGGATTTTATCTCTCCCTCTGCTCCTCCCCCCAACCCCCCTCAAATAAATAAGCATATCTTAAAAAAAAAAGTGGGTTTTATGCAATTTTTTTTATCTCAAAGTATATATGTGTAGGAATAATTCAAATGTAACTGGGTGTTCTGTGTTTTTATTTTTTTACGTTGGTGCACACCTCAGCCCCAGCCTCTGTGCCTCCATGATCACCCCTGCCTGTAATGCCATCCTCCTCTTCTTCAACGACCAAATCCTAATTCTCTTTCGAGATCCATCTCAAAACAATTCCTTAGCAACGGCGAACTCTGTGCCAGGCATTATTCTAAGTGCCCTACATCTATTAAACCATGTATTCCTCCCTGAGGTAATCATTCTTCATTATAATAGTAAATACTATAAGGAAGATATTTTTCCTATTTTATGGATGAAGCAATTAGGGCACAGAGGAATTAAGTGACTTACCAGAAGTTACCCACTCAGTAAGTAGCAGATCTGGGATTCAAATTCAGACAGTGTAGCTCTGGAGTCCACTCCATGATAGGGTACCCACGTCTGTCCAATATGCCTGCCACTGGAACCCAGCCACCATGTTGTGAGGAAGCCCAGGCCACAAGGAGAAGCCCTTAGGCAAGTGTTTCAGCCAACAGCCAGCATCAACCACCAGACATGTGAGTAAACGAGCCTCATTCCAGCTCCGGCCTTCTTACATTTAAGGCTCCATTCATCATCCCCACTGTACCCTGTCTGAATATCTAGCATATAGAAATCATGAGAGATCATAAAAAATAAATGTTTTTAAAGGTTTTTTAAATTTTTATTTTTTTAAGATTTTATTCATTTGAGGGGTGCCTGGGTGGCTCAGTTGGTTGGGCGACTGCCTTCAGCTCAGGTCATGATCCTGGAGTCCCTGGGTCGAGTCCCACATCGGGCTCCCTGATCGGCGGGGAGTCTGCTTCTCCCTCTGGCCCTCCCCCTTCTCATGTGCTCTCTCTCTCTCTCTCCGTCTCAAATAAATAAATAAAATCTTTAAAAAAAGATTTTATTTATTTGAGAGGGAGAGAGAGAGATTGAGAGAACGAGTGGGAGGAAGGGCAGAGGGAGAAGCAGACTCCCTGCGGAGCAGGACTCAATCCCAGGACCCTGGGATCATGACCTGAGCCGAAGGCAGACGCTTAACCAACTGAGCTACCCAGGTGTCCTAAAGGATTTTTTTTTAGAGCGAGCACTTTTAGGTTCACAGCAAAATTGAGAGGAAGGTACAGAGAAGCCCATATGCCTCCTGTGCCCACAGATGCACAGCCCCCAGCATTATCACCATCTCCCATCAGAGGGGGGCACATGTGTTGTTATATATAACAAAAACTTGTTATTTGTATAATGAACTTACACTGACACGTCGTAATCAGCCAAAGCCCACCGTTTTCATCAGGGTTCATTCTCATACATTCCCTGGGTTTAGACACGTGTAGAGCGACACGTATCCACCCTGACAGCATCATAGAGAACGGTTTCACTGCCCTAAAAATTCTCTGTGCTCCACTTATTCATTCCTTCCTCCTCCCGACTGCTGGCAACTACTGATCTTTCTACTATCTCTCTAGTTTTGCCTTTTCCAGAATGTTATATCGTTGGACTCTTACAGCAGACATAGTCTATTTAGATCAGCTTCTCTCGGTGACACACCCTTGAGTTTCCTTCCATGTCTTTTCATGGCTTCACAGCACATTTCTCTTTGGCTCTTATTGGACTTACTGTTTTTAGCCATTGAGTTTTGGGATCATCTATTATGCAGCAATAGATAACTAAGCATCCTTCCAGAATTTCCTCTAACTAGACTCAGGGTAAAAAAAAAAAATTATTTATGTTTTCACTCATTCATTCACCCAACTATTGAACTTCATGGGGTATATCTGGTTTCAGAGATGGCTAGATTTAAGTGGATCAAATGATGTCATCAGGATTCTGTATCACTTTTCCCTTGGTTCTGCTTTTCTCACTGGCAGCTCTATAAACTTTTCTGGATTTTACAGCTCCCCACAATGTATCTCCTCAAAATACCAGCATAAACCCCGAGGAAGACCTGAGTCATCCACCATAACAATGAGTCACATTTTCAACCTTAGTCACAGAAAACTCTACTAACAGTGGCTTAACATTTAAACCATAGGATATTTATTATTTACTTAGAAGAAGTCCAGAAGCAGGAGTCCCAGCACGGTTCAAATATTAAGGACTTATGTTCTTTCTATCCTTCACTCTATCCTATGCTTGTTGCCTCATGGTCATAAAACAGCTTTCCCAGCTCCAGGCATCACATCTGCCATCAAGGCAGGAAGAAAAGGGAAGGAACAGACAGTTTGTTTTGCAAGCATGTCACTTTTCTCAGAAAGCAGAGTATCTTCCCAGAGCCATCTTTTTACTTCACTGGCCCAAACTAGGTTACCTGGCCACATCCTGGCTGAGAAGCTGGGAGAGTAGCTAACTTTCCAGAGGCTACAGTGGGAAGCAGCAAAGGAGAAGGAAGGCTGTGAGTGGCTGTTGGGTTAGTATCTTCCGTGTCTGCCTAGTTGTGAATCAGTCATGGCCAGGGCCATGGAGCTCTCTAATTGATTAGGCCAGAGGGTAGGACCAGCTTCACAAAACCCACATGAACCCCAAGCCCCAAGCAGGATTTTCAGAGGCTTGGGGCAATGTCTTCACGCAAAGCAAGGGCAACAAAAGAGTACAAAAACATCCATCCACAGGACAGCTGCAGAGTGTTCCACTGTAAGGATGAATCCACAACTCTCTGAATTAGCCCATTTTGGTTCTAAAACGAGAACGGAAGGACGGGTATGGGTAAGTTCAAACACAGACATGCACTGGGAGGAACATGAGGGGGCAGGAGGTGAGGGTAGAGAGCATTGCAGGGTAGAGAGTAGGCTGCAGGGAGGCTGGGAGGACATGAGGGGTAATCATGGCTGGCCATGAATGCCAGGCTATGCTACTGTTTCATCCAGTACTCACAACAGATACCTGAGGTCAGGATTACGTATCCCCATTCGGTTCCCATGTTTTAGAAGAGAAAATTCAGAGCTGGAGAAGTTGAGTCATTTGCTTGAGTCACTCACTCAAGAACCAGGGATTGACTAAACCAGATCTTCCTGATTTGTCCCCTAGCTCTCTGATTCCAGAGCTGCCAGGCTCAAGAGAGACCTGGAACTGGTTCCCTACAGAAAGGGTAATGGGGGTAGGGGTGGGGGCGACAGGCCCAATTAAAGTCACATGAAGTCACTCTTCCTGGAACGATGGGAATGCAGCTGGTGGAGACCAGGCCCCGTTATCTGATGTGTTTGTGGAGACTGGGGTTGTGAAACATCTACAGTGCTCAAGCTGAGATGAGGTTTCTGACTGCATGGTCTTTCTGTGTGTGTGTTTTTTGTTGTTGTTTTAACAACTAAACCAACACTGAGGCCAAAGAACAAATCCTTAGAACTGTAGAGGTATTAGCTCCATAGCCTCATCTCATCAGGGCCTCACCAGACCAACACTACCTCTTTCAAGCTGGGCTGGAGCTGCAGCTGGGCCCCAGGGGAGGGGTGAGCCCAATCATGGGACCTGCGGAACATGGCCACCTAGCTCCCGGTGGACATCATGTGTGGTGTGTTTCCATTTCTGTAAAATGTAAAATATATTCAAGGAAAAAGATTTTGGAAATGTAGCCTAAACTCTCAGCAATGTTATCTTGGGGTGGGGAGCTGGGGGGACCAGGGACCTCCCTCTTTCTCTAGCATAGACTGCTGTGAAGATTAAGATTTTAAAAAGAAAGAAAAATCTAATTATATTTAAAGCAAAAAAGTTGTAATATTCAGGTAAAAAAAAAAAAAATGGCACCTAAAAAAGTTAAACGGAAGGCAGAGCCAGGCCCAATCCCTGAGGCTCTAAGGAAGTGATTTTGCTCTTCCTCCCCCCAGCACTAAAAACCTGGCCCCAGTCCCCCCGGGCCTGGGCACTGCATTCCTCGGGGCCACCTGGAGCCCCCAAGTCTCCAGGCCGCACAAAACCGGCCTCCAAGCCTCGCCTCCCACAGCTGCGCCCGGAGCCGAGCGGACAGGGGGGTTGGCCCCAGGCAATGCAGAGCCCGCGGGCGGCCAGGGCCCCGCAGTGGGCGCAGCAGAGTCGGCCCCTCCGGCTGAGAGCCGCTCCGCGTGACCCGGGGCCACGTGACCCGCGCGGGGCGGGGCCGCCGGCGCAGTTGCTGCAGCCGCCGCGGGAGGTGTCCGAGTAAGTGGGGAGCGGGGCTGGCGGGGACCCTCCTCGCGGGTGGGCGTGGGCGGGGGTCCAGGCGCTACCCCAGCCTCCGGTTCCCCAGGAGCCGGGAGCCCAGCGAACTGCTGGGACCCCCCCCCCTTTCCGGTGCAGGGCCGGAGGGGCGTTGGGATCGCGATCGGCGTCGGGCAAACACTCCTGTATCCTTCGGCTGCCCGGGACCGCCATCCCCGCCTCCCACCCTGAGTGATCGCAGTGCGGGGCGATTACATTGACCCCTGTGCTTTGGGGGGAAACTGAGGGTCCACAAAGCAAGGCCGGCGGGAGCACCCCTCTACAGGAGAACACACGTCTCCAGGCAAACTCCACGGCTCTCACCTGCTATAGTGGCCCATATGGTCCCATGACCCCTCTATTGAGGAAGAGGCCGTGGGTACAGACTATCCAGCGCGTGGGGGTAGAGAAGTGGGGAAAGGGGTCGAGCTACAGGATAACAGCCAACATTGAATAGTGTGTGGTTTACATGCCCTCATTTAATATTCACCATCGTGAAATTTGTCGGGTAGGTACTATTGTCCCCATTTTCACTAAGAAGAAACAGGCTGGGAGAACTTGAGTCCTTTGACCAAGGTCCTGCGGTTGGTAAATGGAGGAATTGAGATTAGAACCCCGGTCTGTCTCACAGCAGCGCCTCCTGGTGGGTGGTGGAGGCACTTGGCCCAGCCTGTTAATTCCTCTGTGAACCGAAAGTTGGGGTCTTCCTCTTCCTTGCTCAGACACCCTGGAGAGAGGTTGTTGCTGGCTGGGAAGGGCTTCTCCCCTCTCCCCAGCCACCTGCATCCCTTTCTCCCTGTCCCTTACCACTGATTCCTTTTGTCACCTGCCCCCTACAGGACAAGATGAAGCTCATCATCCTGGACCATTATTCTCAGGCCAGCGAGTGGGCAGCCAAGTACATCAGGAATCGCATCATCCAGTTTAACCCGGGGCCAGACAAATACTTCACCCTGGGACTTCCCACTGGTGCGTTGGGGGATGGAGAGGGTGCCATGGATTGTGGGGGAGTGAATGAGCATTAGGGTTTTTAAGGGGCCAGGTACGTGGGCTCACTGAGCCAGGAGACTTACAAGGAGGGCTCTAGGGTGCTGGTGCTATGAGTGAACAGCCCTGCTTCCTGGAAACGCAAAAACAAGAGGACCCAGCTTCCTCTATGGTTTGGTTTAGGTGCTGCCTGCTCCCGAAGAGTTCTGGAGTAGAAGGGATCTTGGTTAGGCAGGAAGAACTTGATTTTTCAGCTCCATTCTAAATCAGCCCAGTCCACAACAGGCTGTCTCGGAATCTAGGAGTCCTTAACAGAATTAAGTCCTAATGCCTTCAGGCATACATTTTATGTAATGAATTAAGTTCTGTGCATCTCGAGTGCTACTACCTGAGTACCATCCTTGGCAGAATTGATAGTATACTCAAGGCATTTTCTGTAAGGTTTAATTAGACGCAGGACCTACCTGAAAAACAGCCTCAGTTTCTTCTGGAAAAATCAGCTCGTTCCTTTATGGGAGGGTATCTATTTTGACCCCAGCTCCTCAAGGCATATGGTCCTGATTCTCTCTGAGTTTGGGTGGATTTGCCCCAGTGTCCCATCCACTAGAGCAGGGGCCTTCAAACTTTTTCTGTAAATGGTCACATGGTTAATATTTTACACTTCCCTGGCCATATGGCCTCTGTCGCAACTACTTAACCGTCCTTGTAGCTCAAAGGCCACTGCAGACAACACATAAATGAATGCGCCTGGCCATCTACCAATAGAGCCTGATGGACGCTCAGGTCTGAACTCGTATGATTCTCACATGTCACAGAGTCAGACTCTTTTGATATTTATAAACATAAAAAGTGTAAAAACCATTCTTAACTGATGAGCTATATAAACAAAGGCAGCGGGCCAGATTTGGCCTGTGGGCTGAAGTTTGCGGGCCTCTGCACTAGACACTTGTGGGAGCATAGCTGCACGTATCTGCGAAACCGCTAACGTCTTGGGCCCTGGAGGGGCTGCACTGACGTCCTGTTTTCTAACCGTGGAGCCTCTCTGGACTAGAGTCTCTGCTCCTGCTGAGATCCCTCCCTGATTCCCCATCACCTGCACAATCAGGTCCCAGCTCCTCAGTGTGGCCTTCAGGGCCCTCCAAGACCTGGCCCCCTCCTGACTGCCGTACCTGAACCGGCACAGCGTTTCCTTTTGGGTTCCTTGGAACATGGCTTCTGTTAGGTGAAATGCCAGTCGGGGGTTCTGGGTGGAAACCAAAGAAACAGCTCTGGCTCACTTACGCAGAAAAGGAATGTATTGGCTAGATAACGGGGAGCTCACAGAATTGAGGGGAAAGCTCGAAGTTTGGAAAGCGGACATGACATGACGAAGCTCAGGGGAAGGCCAGGGAAGCTGTGGGACGCAGGCACGGCTGAGGCCCTGGCACAGGGACAGACTGGGGATGGGGCGGGAGGGAACTTTGATTCAGCAGGTATTTAGTGAATGCCCACCATATGCCGAACTCTTCTAGGTGCTGGGGATATGACGACAAACAAAAAAGACGTAAACTCCTGCCTCCTGAAGTTTAAATGGTAGTAGGAGAGACAGACAATAAGCAAGTTACTTGACAAAATACAGAGTATGTTAGGTGGTGATGAGTGAAGGAGAAAAATGAGGAAGGGAAGCGGGGCGAGGGAGTGTCTAGGCAGGGGAGGGGGTCCGCGGTGTCGGACAGGGTGGCAGGGAAGGTCCCTCTGAGAAGGCGACATCTGAGTAGAGGCCAGAAGAGGTGAGAATTGTGCGGGTACCTGAAGGAGGAGCAGGTGAGGAGCGGGATGAATACGGGTGAGGCTGGGAACCCGGGGCCGAGTTATGGGGGGGCCTTTGTTAGGACTGGTTATGACTCAGTGAAATAAGAAGGCATTAGTAGGTTGTGAAAAGAGCGATCTGATTTGGGTGGGGCTTTTTTCTTTCCATCCTCTTATTTTAAAAAATTTCAAATATTCACAAAAGCTGAAAGAATAGTACAGTACCATTCTCCTAGGCTCGCCCATTGTTAATATTTGCCACATTTACCCTTTGTCTCTTCTGGCTCGTGTTCTCTGTCTACACACAAACACACACACATTTTTTTTTTTTTTATGAGCCACTTGAAAGTACATCCCAAACCTCCTGACGATTGACCTCTATATCTTTTGGCATCTGTCCCCTCAGTACAGATGTTCTCTTACCCAACGACAACACTGTTACCATACCTATTAAAAAAATCATTCCATAATATTGTCTGTTATGCAGACAGTAGTAACAGTTTTTTCCTCATTGTCCACATTTATCTTTTATAGTTTTTTCCCCCAATAATCCAGTATCCAGACTTCACGCATATTTAGTTCTTTAATCTACAGAGGTCCTCTTGCCTTTTTCATGTGCTCTAGAACCTTGACTTTTTAATGAGACTCAGTTCACAGGAGTTTGCTGCTCCTCGGGGAAGTCTTCCTGAGCCCACAGACTTGGGCTGGTCACAGCTGGCATTACTGCTTCCTACCCCAGCCCCAGCCAGTGAGCTCGTTCCGAGCGGCTGTGTGTCTGTGCCTCCTTGGTGTTCCCATCATGTGGCCCACTGCCTCCCACATACTAGTTGCTCACCGAACACGTCAGGACGTTAGGTGCGATGTTTACTCGGGTTACTCGTTCCGGTCGTGCCAGTCAGCAGTGTGCCGACCACTGGGATTCGGCAGCGGACGAGACAGACACAGCCCTGGCCTCCTGGAGCTCACACTCTGGTGGGGAGGGGGGGGAGGTAGCCTTCGGAAGCGCGGACAGGATGGCGGTTAGGACTGGGGCACCAGGGGAGGGCTTCAGATCTGACTGGTTCTCCCTGTGAGCAGCCCTCATCCCTGGGTGTCCTCAGGAGCTGGGAGCTGAAGGGTGTTCATGGCTGTGGCCTCTCTCACAGGGAGCACCCCAATTGGCTGCTACAAGAAGCTCATTGAGTACTATAAGAATGGAGACCTGTCCTTCAGATATGTGAAGACCTTCAACATGGATGAGTATGTGGGTGAGTCTGTCTCTTTCCAGGTCTTCCCTGATTCCAGGAGAGTCCTGCTCCTCCCCGTTCAGGTGCAGCCCGGGAGGGGAATAAGATTGTCTCCGGGAACCAGTGATGTTTGGTGATAAGCTCCATTAGCGAAACCTTTCTCTTCCAGGCCTTGGTGCACTCAGGTGTAAAATGGTGCTCTGAAAGCTGACCTCAGGTTGTAAGCATTAAGTGATCTAACGGATATGGAAGCCTCTTGTACAGAGCAACCATTTTAAATGTTAGAGGATCTCCTTCTCCTCTGCCTCCTCCCCAACTCCATGCCATTTCTTTCTGTAACCAGTAATTGCCAATGGGCTCGTGCCTCCGTGTCTGTCTGGTCTCTCCAGCATTCATCTTCCAGCTTGCCTTTCTGCCAGGCACCCTGGGAGAGGAGCAGAGACTGGTGTCCCTTCCAGTGCTGAAAAGCTATACCTTCATCTTCTGTCACCCCCGCCATCATTTTGTAAGGCTACACTTTAAACATTCTTGTTTTCAATTGTGGTAAAATAGACATAAAGTTTACCATCCAGCCGTTTTTATATGTAGAGTTTAGCAGCGTTAAGTATATTCACAGTGTTGTGTAACTAGTCTCCAGAACTCTTTTCATCTCGCAAAACTGAAACTCTCTACCCATTCAACACCAACTACCCATTGCCCACTCTCCCAACCCCTAGCAATCATCGTTTTACTGCTTCTGTGAATTTCACTACTCTAGATATCTCATTTAAGTGGACTCAGTATTTGTCTTTCTGTGACTGGCTTATTTCACTCAACAAAATGTCCTCAAGGTTTGTCCGTGTTGTGGTATGTCAGAATTTCATTCCTTTTTAAGGCTGACATTAAACATTCTTCATGTTTAATTAAACATCCACTTGAAACTTTTTTTCTTTGCTAAAAATCATTTTGGGGAAGCCCTGAGAGAATTCTCTCCGACCAGCTGGTGTTCAAGTTGGGGTTCAGGCTCAGAGGGGTTATAACTGGGGATGAATGGCGGGGTGGGAGGCACGGGCAAGGGGTATGCTTGCTTCCTGTCCCAGATGGGCCAAGTCCTTACCCCCAGGTTGTAGGCCTCCTCCAGAAGCCCAGAGTGACCCTGGCCTCCCGCCTACAATTACTCCCTTGTGAAAAGGAGATGAGAATGAGGGGATTTCTCAGGCTCCCAGGGTGCAGTCACTCTGGGCCAGTCCTGCCGTCACAGGTGGTGGTGGTGGGTGGACACGGGGATACCACCCCAGCCAATTGTGGCTGATCGTGGCCTGGTGCCCAAGGCCCCCTGATGGGCGTTCCCCTGAAAGTGTCTGTGGAGGTCTGAGGGCATCCTGGCATCTGCTTTGGGAGGAGGGCTCTGGCTCAGCCTGGGTATGACTGAGTGTTGCCATGGTCCCACAGGCCTTCCTCAAGATCACCCGGAGAGTTACCACTCCTTCATGTGGAACAACTTCTTCAAGCACATTGACATCCTCCCAGAAAACACCCACATTCTGGATGGGAATGCACCTGACCTGCAGGCTGAGTGTGACGCCTTTGAAGGAAAGATCAAAGCCGCAGGGGGGATTGAGCTGTTTGTCGGAGGTGAGCCTGACGCTCTGCGGCACGTGTCCAGGGCAGGCCCAGGGTGCTGAGAACACATGGAAGGGGAACAGGACCCATGCCTGCCTCCCAACAGTTTTCTCACTGCACTGGTAATAGCAGGAACCATTTATTCCCCTGAGGACGCAGGGAAGACATAGATAGGAGCCCTCACTCCCTGCCTTGGCCGTGCTGCTCAGTGACCATGTGATCTTGGACGTCTCCTCTCTCTGCACTCCTGTGCCTTGTTGGTCAAGTGAGATGTTTGGATTTGGATTCGAAGATTCTATTCCCTAGTCCTGAGGTTTTATATGGATCAGTCCACAGGACTTACCTAAACAGTTAAAATCAAAAACTCGTATGGTTCGAGAAGATTCTGCACTCAGCCGCTGCACACTGTAGATAGCCATGTGAACCCCAGAGAAGTTTTGTGACTTGCCCCAGGTCAGCCGGGGCAGTGGCAAGAAAGCAGGAACCCAGGGTGTCCCCTTCTCAGTTTGTGCTCTGTCCCTACCCTGGGCTGCCCCCTTACGTTTCCATCTTTTGCCATCTCTGGAGCCACCCATGGGAGTGTTAAGCTTTTACTGCTCTAGACTTAACTCTTTTTTACTTCAAGGTAGGAGGAAGAGGCTGAGAGCACTCATGTTCAAAGATTTTATAAACTTTGCAACCCTTGTCCAGTCCCTGTTTTTTTATTTGCTGTGACTATCCCAGCGGCAGGACCCCTGACTACTGGCAAGAGAGGTTACCCTTCGCTGCTCTAGTGAAGCAGAAGCTATTTGGATTACTGCTTGCTTAGCTTTCTGAGGGTGGTCACAAGGTGACCAGGTCATGTGTGTGCCTCAAACAGAAATGGCTAGGAGGTGGGGAGAGGGGAGGGTCTTACACTTAAAGTGCACCTGCCCAGGGTGAATGAGAAAAGAGCTATGATTTCAAGGATTTTACACACCCCAGGTGGGGAAGGATAGATTGTCCATTCCTGAAATCTTGGCTCCCTGGGACTGACAGGGCTGCCCTGGCTGTTTCTCCCGGGCAGGCATCGGCCCTGATGGACACATTGCCTTCAATGAGCCGGGCTCCAGTCTGGTGTCCAGGACCCGTGTGAAGACTCTGGCCATGGACACCATCCTGGCCAATGCTAGGTTCTTCGATGGTGATCTCACCAAGGTGCCCACCATGGCCCTGACGGTGGGTGTGGGAACTCTCATGGATGCTAGAGAGGTAAGGGCACATGGGGTCCCCAGGCCTTCCTTGGGGGGTTGGACTTGTCTTTCTGTCATTAACTATACAGGAACCACCTGACAACACTGTTAACTAAAAATGAAGGCATTATAAATACGGCTAAAATCCCAGCTGATCCTCTCACTGGTCCTCCTTCCTCTTTGGAGGCAACCACTAGTCTGTTCTCAGCAGGACCCTTTCCACACTGGCTGCACGGGAGGCTGCAGGCTCCCCGGCCTCTGCTTACGCACCCCTTTGGAGCTTCTCAAGGCAGAGGAGCCCTGCACTACTCAGGTCCGAATAGGAATTTGCATTTGCACAGGTACCGAGAGGGACTGCTGGTTCCCTGCAGTTGGTGGAGGTCACTGTTTGAAGGGAGCTCCCCCTGCTACCCCAGGATATTTGTGGTTATGGCCTTGTGCTCGGGGACTCGTAAACACGGAGAAGTGTGATTTAAGTGACTAAACGCAGTTGAGTGTGTTTTTCCCTAGAAAGTTGGGTATCATTTTAATTTTTTGTGGTTCCAGTTTCTTTACTATCTTTCATTAGAATTTTAAAAGCATTTTCTCTTCCTTTCAGGGGTATATTCAGTGGGAAGCAGTTACCGACATTGTAGCTTCAAGTTTCTTTGCCCAGATCTGTAAACAAACATCTACATAGCGGAAAAAGCTCCCTATTTCAAGAGAACTTTTGTGAAATGAGTGAGGTCACCAGCTTTCTCTTGGGTGACCTTGACTCAGTATCTCTGGGGGTCACCCGGCTGTGTTTGGCCGTATAGCGTGGAAGCACTAGGGTGTGAGGGCTCTCCCTGTTCTGGGAGGGTATTACAGTCTGGGAAAGGACCTGGGTCTGGAAATCAGGAGTTCTGGGGTCCTGAACAGATAGAGTTGTTCCTCTCTTCTTGCTGATGTCTCATCTTTTAAGAGAGAAATAGTAAATCCTGTTCACAACTCCATGGTACATCGAATTACAATGAAATCTAGAGGGCAGAGTTCCTTCACAATCACTTTCCAGCATTTATGTTCTTGATATTTTAACTGTTGAGGGAGTCCGTGCCTTTGTTTTATTTGAACATAAAACATCACCCCAAGTCCTATTAGTCAGTCTAATACTTGGCATTGAGAGTGACCAGATTAAGGGGCAGCCTTTGTGGGATGGAACCTCAGCGGCCACACACATAACATGACCATCACTTCCATGGCCCCTTGTAGATGGTGCATATTGGAACCCCTCTTCTTCAGACTGCACTTGTGAAAACTCACCCAGCCTAGGACCCCCTGGGACTCAGTGTCCCAACTGCTGGGATTAGAGGCATGGACCTTTGTCTGGCATATGTGTTCGTAGCTTTCATCAAAGGTACCAGGAGGCACCATTACAGGGTGGTCTAGAGCATGGACTCTGGGTCAGAAATGCCCTGGGGCAAGCTACTTACTCCCCTGGAGCGCATTTCCTCATCACAGAACATGGGGATGGTGATGCTCCCAGCCTCAGGTTCCCTGGGCAGTAAGGCAGAGAGCAGGGAGCACCGTGTGCTGCAAGCCAACAACTGAAAATGGTCTATTAAAAACAACAGTGCTTGCAGCCAGTTGGGGGTGACTGGACCAGAACTCAGGTTTCTGGACTCCGGGTTCCACTGCTTATTCTCCTCCATCACAGGCTTGTTTTCTGATCCCCAGGTGATGATCCTCATCACAGGTGCACACAAGGCATTTGCTCTGTACAAGGCCATTGAGGAGGGAGTGAGCCATATGTGGACCGTATCTGCCTTCCAGCAGCATCCCCGCACGGTATTTGTGTGTGACGAGGATGCCACCCTGGAGCTGAAAGTGAAAACCGTCAAGTATTTCAGAGGTGAGGGGAGGGGGCGAGGAGTTTGGGCTATGCCGGGTGTGAGGAGCAGGTCTCGTATTCTGGCTCTGGCCATTTTCATAGACAACTCTGATGTTAATAAAAACCAAACCTTATGGTCCCAGAATACACACTCATTGCTCTTCCACCCATGACTGCAAGGGTCTATTTCTGGAGGCCTATTTGTTCTACAGAGGCAAGAAGACAATGAAATGAAAAATAGCTGAGGGCTATGTGGTGATCTCTTGGCAGGGCTATTGAAGCTCAGGGTTTTTTTTTTTTTTTTTTAATCTTTCCAGGACTTATCCAGGCCTTCCCCTCTAGGTGGGGCACTGAACTCTCATGAGGATCTTTTTCTCTTCTACTTTAAGAAGGACACACTGTGGGGCACCTGGGTGGCTTGGGCAGTTAAGCGTCTGCCTTCAGCTCAGGTCATGATCCCGGGGTCCTGGGATCGAGCCCCACATCGGGCTCCCTGCTCAGTGGGAAGCCTGCTTCTCCCTCTGACGCTCCGTTCCCCCTGCTTGTGCTCTCTCTGGCTTTCTCTGTCAAATAAAATCTAATAAATAAATAAATAAATAAATAAGGACACGCTGCTTTGGGCATACTTAGGGGAAAACCCTCATTTACTAAGCAGGCAAATTAGGAATTTATTCTTTGGTGAAAAGATTAACCTTTCAATAGCCAACACCTCTAAAGAGTGAATTTACAAAAGGGCCGTGGATTCTAGCATTCATTGGGAATAAATTCTTTTCCTACTCTTAGTATTTTTGTCATTTGGAGCCACAGAGAAAAGATGATTTTCAGTACTAGGACAAAATTTGAGAGCTCCTGGATGTTATTGTTCATAATCGTGTAACTCTGCCTCTACTTGCATTAACTACCTTTGTTTTTAATTTTTCACAGGTTTAATGCTTGTTCATAACAAGTTGGTGGACCCCTTGTACAGTATCAAAGAGAAAGAAACAGAGAAAAACCAGTCTTCTGAGAAACCATACGGTGATTAGCCTGTGCTCATCCTAGCATCGAGTACTTCTTTCGGACAGGCAGAGCAATTCTGGAAATTGCCTTTATGAGGACAGAATTGTATTTCTTTAATCCAGAATGGTTACTCCAGATAAATGGGTATACTTATTGTTCTTGGCTATGCAGCATGGAGCCTAGTCATGAGAGTTTAGCTACAGGGAGAAGGACTTGTTCTGTAACCTACTTTAATCAGAAAAAAAGTCTCTGAAAAATGTACTCCATAATTTTGATGTCTGCCCTACACAGATTAGGGTTTTTTAGTTTTTGTTCTGCCTCTGGCACTGTTCTCATGTATAACACACTCCCGTCAGGAATTTCTATCATTACATACACTGATTCTCAACTGGGGGTAGTGGGGGGCCTCTGTGTTTTGGCCCAAACCTCTTTGAAAGCCTCTCTTGAGTAGGCCTGCCTCTTCGTTTGGGAATCACTGTTCCAGATTAAGGAACAAACTCTTAACCTTCTGTTCAGTTATAAGTGCCATGGAAAGAAAATGATTCCTTACTTTCTTTCCCTAGTTGTTTGTTTTTTTTTTTTCCTGCTCTCACAGTTGGCCTTTCCATGAACTTGGAGGACTCCTTGGGGGAGGAGGATCTAGGTGGCTAGGACTAAAGAGAAGGCTTTTGCTGATAAACTCAGTCTCAAGGGGCCCAACCACGTCAGACTCCCCTCCCTTCGGGACCCCCTGGCACCTGGAGGAAGGTGGAAACCCTCTTCCCACCAGAGCCCCATGTTTTTGTTCCAGGGTCTCCCTGGGGCGACAGATCCTGCCACAGCATCAGTGTGTTCAGCTAAGGAGATGGAGGCCAAGGCAACAGCTCAGTCAGGCCTAAGTTTAGTCACAACACAAGCAACATGTTCTCCTTCCCTGAGTACGCAAAGACAACATACCAAATGCTTCTAAAGTTGCCTAATAATAGCCTTTCCCCACTTAAAATACCCTGCCCTTCCAACCCACTCAGGTTCCTGTGGCACGCTCTGACGTTCCCAGAACATCAGGAAATACAACCCTTTTGCCCCTCTGTCCTTCACCCCTTGTTCACAAAATGAGTTTATTGCTCTGCCTTTTGACTCCTAAGCCTTCGTGGAGTGGATGCTGCCTTCGCCTCCCTATTTCTGTGCCTGTTTGAAGCTGCTGCTTCCTCTCCTTCTGGGAAAGATCTTTCAGAGACTGGCTCAGGCCTCTCTTCAAGTGCTGTGTCTGGTACCAGTGTTTGGTCTTGAGCTTTTATAAAACGTGATTGTGCTGTCATTCTGTCTTAGGCTAACGGATCAGTGGACTTGTTTACAATGTGATATTTTCTATTAAATCGAATATTTTCAAATGAAATATGTCTTTGTGGACTTGCACCCCCAGAGGTCAGAGGGTGGTCTGGGTTGGTATTTATATATTTTGGCAACAGCTGGTGAGCAACGCTTCACACTCACTCCTCACAACGGCTCTAAAGGACAGCACAATCGTGGCAGCTGTTGACCTCTTCAGTCATCGGGGGGAAAAGAAAATAGTTCGTAATAATGAAGCACCTGTGTAAAATGGTGGGCATGAGCAGATGAGCAATAAATTGTGATGTTCCGGCTGTACCTGGGATCCAAACGAGGATATGGCTTCTACAAAGAATAAGGAGACTTGTGAGCAGGAGGGATATAAAAACTGCAGGGTATGGGAAATAGGTTTAGGTGGTTTTTTTGTTAGAAAAGTAAATATAAGGGAACATCTTGGGTCAATATAACCAATTGAGGTACAAGTAGAAGTTGGCAGAAGGGTTTAATTTTTTATCAGTTGTATTAAGATAGAATTGACGTGCCCATAAAAGTCACCTATTTTCAACTCAGTGATTTTTATTTAGTCTATGGAGTTGTGCAATTTCCTACCACATCCATTTCTATCCTCCCAAGAGCTCCCTATTCCTACCCCAGCCCAGGTGACCACAGATCTGCTTTGTCTCTACAATTTACCTTTTCTGGGTATTTCGTATCAGTGAAATCCTACGGCACGGCCTCTTGCGGGTTTGGCTTCTTTCACAAAGCATGTTTTTGATGCATAATGTTAATCCATTTAACACGTATCAGTAGTCCCTTTTTATTGCTAAACAGTATTCTGTGGTACGGATATACCACATTTTGTTTATCTGGTAAAGAAGAGATTACATTTTAAGTAGGTATGTTCTAGAAAAAAATTGTATTAGAATGAAATGAAAAAGAATTCAGTCAAGATGGCTGCTCTGGAGATGCCTGAGCGAACTCAGGACTTAAAAAAGATTTCTTTCCCAGGCCTTAGTTTCCCTGGTGGCCCAAGAGCAGTGTCATCCAGCTATAACTGGTTCTAATGCCTGTCAAGTGGGATGCACACTCCTGCGCCAGACTGGGCCTCTGGTTTGACTCAGGGCTCTGTGGAAAAGGGCTAATTATATTTTGGGGCAGGGATCACAGCGGGCCTGGAATACCTTGTTGCCAAAAAACAAGGGTGCTTTAAAAGACGCTTGGGGCAGGGGTGCCTGGGGGGCTGTCGTTAAGCGTCTGCTTTCCACTCAGGTCATGATCCCAGGGTCCTGGGATCGAGCCCCACATCGGGCTCCCAGCTCCACGGGAAGCCTGCTTCTCCCTCTCCCACTCCCCCTGCTTGTGTTCCCTCTCTCGCTGTGTCTGTCTCTCTCAAATAAGTAAAATCTTAAAAAAAAAAAAAAAAAAGGCTTGGGCAGTTAATGAGAGCACAAAGCGGCCAGTTTAATGGGGCTCCCACTGGCCAGGTTGTGACAATGTGATCAGTCAGGAAATACTAAATACAGTTAAGTGGAACAAGTTGAATCTGTAAAACCCCAAATCTGCTACTCAAAGAGGAAAAAGGTACTATTAAGTATAAATGGTATTGTATTTCAGCAAGAGAGGAGTGGATGTGTTTAACGTTCTATTGCATTTCGTAAAAAGCGGCTGCATGTCGACATAAATGGGTGTCATCTTTTCTATTTAATCTGCTTAGAAAGTAGAGATAGATACAAGGGCCTGGCCCACTATCTCCCCCAGATACATCAAAGCCTTACTCCCTTCCGTCCTTTAGGTCTCTGCTTCGATGTCATTTATCAGAGATCTTCCCTGACCCTTCAATATCAAGTAGCAATGCAGAGTCCCTACCCCCTCATCCTGCTCTTTTACTACCTGATGTGTATTTTGTTCCCCACAAAATGTAAGTAAGCGTCCTGAAGGCGGACTTTAAATACTGCGCTATCCCATCCTTCTCAGTGCCTTGAGATCTAGAAGGCACCTGTTAAATTTGTTCAACTATATGCCTGATAGCCCCCCCCCCCCACCGCCAAGAGTAATGACCATACACAATAACCAGGGGAAATAGTAGCACATTATATGATAACAGAGTAGCCACTTGGCCTACCAAAGAGATCTAACCGTGCAAATTTGATGCCTCATTCCTGGGAACCCCAATCCTTACTGTGATGAGATGCTATGAAGCAGGGATACGTTTCCAACAAATTATATTGTGACAAAATATTGAGTTATGTAATAATGATAAACAGAACATAGTAATTTGGGCTTTAAGGGAGGTCTTAACACCAGCTGGCAACCACCTTATATTCCCCCAATTCGTTCAGTCTCTTCTAAGACTAATTCATAAGGCCTCAAGCCTCCACCCGCTTTTCCCCCAGCTTGTCTCTCAGCTATGACCTTGAAAATGGAAGCGATCAGGAAAGAACTTCCACAAGCTTCACCATCACACACACCGACCTGCCAGCCCTCCTCTCATACTTTGCTCCTTGTCCAGTCCCTCCACTTGTCGGCTAGATCCCACCTTCTCTTGCATCCTTGAGGGCATTGTTCCAGCAAGACCCTCACCCGCCGGCAGCATCAAAATGTCCTGCTTTCCTGGATCACTCCTATCAGCATACAAAACACGTCTTAAAAACAAAACTTTTTTTTTTTTTTTTTTTAAGAGAGAGAACATGCATGAGCCTGAGGGGTTGGGAGCAGAGAGGGAGAGAATCTTAAGCAGGCTCCACACCCAGCGCAGAGCCCAACACGGCTCGATCTCATGATCCTGAGATCATGACCTGAGCCTAAATCGAGTCGGATGCTTAACAGAGCCACCTAGGCGCCCCTAAAAACAAAACTCTACCCCGTTTGCCCCCTCCTATAATAGCCTCATTCTCTGATCCCCTTTACTGCAAAGCCTCTGGAGTTACCTCTACTGGGGCTCTCCCCTCTCTGCTCCCCCTTTCTGGTATTCCCATTATGCATATGTTATACCTTTGTAACCGTCTCACGGTTCTTGGATATTCCATACGTTTTAAAAAACATTATTTTTTTTTTTTTTGAAGATTTTATTTACTTGACAGAGAGACACAGCGAGAGCAGGAACACAAGCAGGGGGAGTGGGAGAGGGAGAAGCAGGCTTCCCGCCGAGCAGGGAGCCTGACATGGGGCTCGATCCCAGGACCCTGGGATCATGACCTGAGCCGAAGGCAGACGCCCAACGACTGAGCCACCCAAGCGCCCCCATTATTCCTTTTTTCTCTTCAAATTTCAGTTTGGAACATTTTTCTTGACATATCTTCAAGCTCACTGAGTCCTTCCTTAGGTGTTTTGAGACTACTGATGAGCCCCTCAAGGGTATCTGATTCTCTTGTTTTTGTTTTTAGCATTTCTTTTTGATTCTTAGAGTTTCCATCTTTTATATATATTACCCATCCATTCTTATACGTTGTCCACTTTTTCCATCAAAGACCTCAGCATACCAATCATTGTTACTTTAAATTCCCAGTCTGATAACTCTAAAATCTCTGCCATATCTGAGTCTGGTTCTGATGCTTGCTTTGTTTCATCAGACTTTTTTTTTTCTGCTTAGCATCCTTGTATACTTTCTATTGGAGGCTGGACATGATATATATTGGGTAACAGGAACTGAGGTCAACGGGCCTTGAGTGTGAGGTTTTATGTTTACACAACTAGCAGCTAGGCTGTGTTCAATCTGCTGTCAGAGGTTTCGATTGCCTTCGGTGTCCTTGTTTTTGTCTTCCCTTTCTGTGCTTGGGTTTCCCTAGAAACTCCTTCTTGAAATAGAGTCTGTGTCTTGTAGCTTTCTCAAAAGCTATAATCCACTGTTATAATACTGGAGCCCTACTGATGGTATGGTATTAGGGAGAATTATTCTGTACCTTATGATTAAATCTGTTTTGTCTCTTTTTAGTGAGATGGAGTCCCTGGGCCAAAACCTTCAGAAATGTCTTAGCCTTTTTTTTCTTATGTGAGACAGGAAGGCTAGAGGGGGCTTAAGCCATCTAGCTGCTCTTCTCCGAGGTCAGAGAAGACTCAGGCAAAGCAGTTTTCCCTGAGCACGGCCTTCTGCCATGGAAACAGAAAGTCTAGGTGTATTTTGAAATGGCTACTTTCCCCCTCCACCTTGCAGGAGGGGATTTTTCTGCCATCTTCACATTGAGAACCTAAGGAAACTTCTGGAGGTAAAACCCACCAAAGTGTGGGGTCCCCTTAGGGTAACTCCCAGGAGTTTTAAACTCTCAAGCGAGTCCACATTCAGTCCCCAGTAATTTGCTTCAATCCTGATAATTGGCTCCAGCAGCTTCTCCTTTCAGTGAAGTGATTTGTATTTTCTGCATTTTCTTTTTTCTTTAGTTTTTGTGGTGGTTTCCCTGTGATCTCCATTCTTTGATGGATCAAAGAAAAGTTGATTTTCAGTTTGCTTAGCATTTTTTCTCTTTGTGAGGATACCCCATTCTTTCCCAAACACACTCCAGATTTTCCACCTCCCCTGTCACTTTGACACTTGTCAAAGTCACCAATGACCACACTGATCACTAAGTCAATGCACAGAGCTCATGTTACTTGACCTGTCTGCACTGACAGCTGACCACTCCTTCTTTCACACTTGACACGACTTCCAGGACATCACGCTCAGATTTTCTTACCTTACTGGCCGCTCGTTGTCTCCTCTGTTGGGTCCTTCACATCACCCTGAACTCGTGGCATCTGGGGGGCTCCAAGACTCAGTCTTTGGACCTCTTCTTCCCATACAACTCACTCTCTTGGTAATTTCATCCAGTCTCATGGCTTCACATACCATCTGTTACACTGACTCCCCTATTTCCATCTTCAGGCCGAGACTCCCTTCAGTTCCGGACTACAATACCCAACTGCCTACTCAACATCTCCATTGAGATCCTTGCCAGGCATCTCAAACTCATCTATCCACAAATAAATTCCTGATCTTCACCAGCAAATCTCTGCCACCTATAGCTTTTCCCATCTCAACTAGAGAGACAAAAAGAGCTAGAAATCAACTCTGATGCCTCACTTTCTCGTATTATACATGCAATCTATCAGTGAATCCTTGAAGTTTTTACCTTCAAGTTAAGTACAGAATCTGACCACTTACCAGGATTCCAGGTGCTGGCACAGTGCTCCAAGCCAGCTGCACCTATCACCTGAGTTACTGCAGTAGTTTTCTAACTGGTCTGTTTCTACGCTTGCTCACACTCCTAAAACCTAAGATCCTATCACACTTCCGGCTCAAAGCCCTCGAAAGGCTCCCATCTCAGATTAGAAGCCCAAGTTCAAGCAGTCTGCCTCCACCATCTCACCTCTGCTCTCTCCTCCTATCCCACCTCTTACTACTCTCTTCCTGAGTCACTTCAGCTCTTACTGGCCCCCATGCTGTGCCCGGAGTCCTCCAACATGCTCTCACTCCAAGGGCCCGTCCCCTTGCTGCTCTCTCTATCCAGACTCTCTTCTCTCAAGTGCCCACATGGTACTGCCAAGCCTTTGTCCAAGTGCTATCTTGATGAAGTCTTCTACACTCTTGAAAATTCCACTATCACTCTGCCTCACCTAACTCCCTCTTGCCTCTTCCAACTTCTCTCCATAGCACTTCACTTGTGATAATCCATATCATTTCCTTAGTGTCTCTCTCCTTCCATCAGAATTTAAGTTGCATAAGGGGAGAGATTTATGTTTGTTTTATTCACTGCTACATTCTCAGCACCTAGAAAAACAGTAAGGCCCATCATGAGGTGTGCAATATTTAAGTGAATGAATACTAGGAAACACAATAGGCTGCGAGAAATGGAATGGGAATGAGAGTAAGACACACAATCATCTTTTAAATTCCTATGCAGTGACGATGCATTAATATTAGTTTAGTTTGTTTGTTGATTCAATGAAGGGGGTGAAAAAGAGCCAAGCAAAGAAAAGAAGTAACTATGCTGACTTTGTATTCACAACTTTGGCATCAGAATCTCACTACGTTTTCAATGTGCACTATCCTCTCCAAAGCGCCCTCTGGCTCTGAAAAGTATGCGAATCCTTGGAGTGGTAAACCTTTAGAGCAGACCTGAATATTTACCCGAAGGCTAGGTTGTGAATGCTGAAAGTTGATAATTATCACTAACATTGGTGAGAACATCCTCAAAGCCAGCTCTCTGACCACAAAGCCTCAGCCTGGTTTGCCAGCAAATGTTTTTACTGAGCCAAAGTTCAGGGAGCAGACCATTTGGCTATTCTTACCAGTATCAGAGGGTACCACATCTGTCATACTTAGGGGCGTCAGAACTTAATTTGTTTCCTCCAGTGGACGGAGACAAGAGCTACTAACAGGACTGACACCTTCTATGTAACAATTGAATGCCAACTATGGTTCAAGTATAGTTTTAAGTGGCCTTACATTTTTGGTTAATACTGCTGTTCCTGCCTTGCTGGTATCACTAGATGCCATTCCAGATATGAGGGTGTATAGGAGACGATAATGGAACACGAGGAGGAAAATTAAAATCCCCCAAATAAACCTGTTTCTGTAACAAAATACTGTCTTTTTTATTTTTACTACTGTCTTATTTACTGCATTTTTATAACATGAGAACTGCTGCCACCTGCAGGTCATGCTTATGACAAAGTTAATACTCGATGGGATTTCCAAAATTTCCTTCCAAATTGTTGAATGAATGGCGTTACGATTATTCCATCTAATTAACTCTACTTTTTTTCTTAACCTAAACAAATAAATAAGTAAAAAAAATTAAGTATATTAAGGGATTTCTAATGTAAACTAGAACCTTCTACTACTAAAAAATGACCTTGCTGGGGCGCCTCGTTGTCTCAGTTGGAAGAGCGAGCGGCTCTTGATCTTGGGGTCACGAGTCTGAGCCCCATGTTGGGTGCAGGGATTACTTAAATAAACAACAAAAAAATGATCTTGCTGAGATTGCTATATGTCTAGCAAAGGGGCCGCCAAGTGTTTTCTTCATTATCCATCTCCTCTCCTCTCAATAGCAAGAGATGTCTCCACTTGATGCTCACTCATGGGATTCAGTATTTAACTGAGATTGCAAGCTTATCCTCTCACACCAGGGCAGAGACCTGTGGGTCCAGATGATCCACAAGTCTAATCAACTTATCCAGTTTAAGGGTACCTGGCTGGCTCAGTTAGTGGAGCCTGCAACTCTTGACCTCAGGGTTGTGAGTTTGAGCCCATGCTGGGTGTAGAGATTACTCAAAAATACAATCTTTTAAACAACAACAAACTCATCCAGTTTGATGATTTCCTCATGAAGCTGAGTAGGAAAATGACCATAACAGGTACATGGACTAAAACTCCATACAAAGACAATGAAGTGTCCTAAGAAATAACGGATTTAAAGCCACAAAGAGACATTTAAAAAAATGCAATGATTTGCTGAGCCTGCTAGGATTAGGTCATCAGTCTCCAAGAAAAGGTTTTCAGGTCCTGACCAATCCAGGTACATCAAAATCCAGTGGATGTTTAAGTCATACTAACAATAAAAGTGGATGGCACAACTGTGCCAGCCAAGAGGAGACAAAGAAACAAGATGACTAAATGTAGTATGTGGTATTCTGGATGGAACCCAGGAACAGCTCAAGGTCAACAGGAAAACACTAAGGAAATCTGAATCAAGTATGGACTTTTGTTACTAATAATGTTCATTATTGTGACAAATGTACTATACTAAGATGCCAGTAACAGAATGGAAACGTGGAACATACGGGAACGCTGTACTACCTCTGCAATTTTTCTGTAAACCTGAAACTTCTAAAAATGTTTACTTAAAAAAAAATGGGACAAGATGCAATTCAAATGACAATTCAAAAGCGGGCCCTTAAGTCAGTTCAGTCACAAGCTTAAAAAGTCAAAAACTTCCATTTTGATTTTAAAAGTTATTTAGTAGCTTATTTTCATCTGTATGTTCTAGACTCAAAACTTTTATTTAAATCAAGAGATGCAGCCTCTTCAAACTATAATTTTGAGCACGATGAACTGGCAGTCTGTACAGGGACCCTTGGCTCTCTCGCTCTCACCAAAAGGACACATGAGGTTCATGTCAATGTAGGACAAATCTTGGCCCACTTGTTTAAAAAAAAAAAAAAAGGCCTTCATGAAATTAAGCTAAGTATAAAACTCTTTATTCTGGAGCGCCTGGGTGGCTCAGTCATTAAGCGCCTGCCTTCGGCTCGGGTCATGATCCCAGGGTCCTGGGATCGAGCCCCGCATCGGGCTCCCGGCTCTGTGGGCAAGCCTGCTTCTCCCTCTCCCACTCTCCCTGCTCTGTCTTCTTTTTCAAACAATCTTATTTTGCTACCAAGCCATTCACCAAACCATAAGGAAAGACAACTTTTCAAAAAGCTGTGTCTCTGTCAAGTAAATAAATAAAATCTTTAAAAAACAAAAAAACTCTTTGTTCTTTCATATAGTTTCTTGATACGCCAACCTTCCACAAACTCAGGTATTTGATAGGGCATTCAGGGGGTTATCCCGATTTTTCATTTTACTCAGAGACAAAAATACTCTACCCAAAATTACACCATCTTAAAATTACCTCGTAACTCATGCCTCAAAATTAAGACTTTACAACCCCTATTGTCTTTGTTAAAATTGCAAGGTGAAGATTTTGTACCTAAGGAAAAAAGGATGAAACATTCAAATGAACAAACAAGTCTGAGACTAACCACTTGCTGTGTTTTTTAAAATCATAAAGAGAAACCTCCCATTTCTTTCACAAAACTTCATGATGAAGCTTTCTTTCCTACTTCCACTATATCATCAACATAATGTGCAAAAGCCTAAAATAAAATAACCTCTATCAAATACCAACTAGTCCATGAACTGAGGAGCTTCTGAATGGCTACTACTAAAAAAATCTCCACTGAATTCCTATTCAATCACAGAGCCACTCTTCTTAGGTGTATACTGTATAATTATTTTAATTTCCATTTCTTATATTCAACTTATTCTTTAACTTTAGTTCTATAAAATGTGCAAAATGAAAGCTCATGAGCCATATGGTTCGAACAAAATATGGGCACTAAAACCTAAGTTCAGTCACGAGTCTGGATAAGAGAGGAGGTGCTATTCTATGACTTCTTTCTGCTCACTTTAAGAATATGTGTTACACGCCATACAGTTTTTTAAAATGTGATCAGTTGCCTTGGAGACAGAATAGCAGGAACTCTGCTCTGATTATAAGACAATTTTTAAATTACTTTTATTTTAAGATTAAGCAGCCTCATTGACAATCCAGAAACAGTCTTCGCTGACTCTGGATATACACACACACATAAAATGGTTAAAAGTGATTCCCCAATTTTCAATGACAATTTGGGAAAAAAGAACATGTTCATAGCTGAAGCTGTATGCCTCTGTCTTCTTTTTCAAACAATCTTATTTTGCTACCAAGCCATTCACCAAACCATAAGGAAAGACAATTTTTCAAAAAGCCATCAAAACCCAGAAACAGGGATCTAGGAATTAAAATTATCCCCCCAAACAGTGCTGTTACAAAAAAGGGTAGGAAGCCAAATTTCCGTAGCTCATTAGAGAAGACCTTTAAAAAGTATCCAGAAAATGAGGACTGGAACTACAATGGTGTGGAGTTCAAAATGGAGGTAATTCAAGAACGTACAGCTTGTTCAGCTTGGGAATATACTTGGCTTTTTCTTACTCCAGCAGAAATAAAAATATGAGCTGCTGGAGTTAATATTAAAATTGTCCTTCCAGATGGAAGGTAGGGTAAGAGTGAAGGGAGAGAAGGTAGAACAAAAGGTAGCAAAGACAAGTCATTTTGAATCTAGGCTCTATGGCCCAGAAGAGCTGAATGGGACTGACATTCTTCTGGGCCAGTATCATTATATTCTAGACTTGGCTCAAAACCAGTGGACTGCACACCACTAATAAATACCACGTGACCCACAGTGTTTGTGGCATTAAAAATATTTTTTAAATTATCTATAAATTTCTATTCTGAAAAGCAGTAGATCAAAATGACACTGGGCCATCCAATCAGTTAGAGTAAAGGGCTTCCTCCAAAGAAAACTAACTTGGCAGAAACGTAGGTTCAAAGGAATGTAACACGGAGTTAATGAGATCAGGCTCTCAGCACAATTTTAATAAGGCTTCCTTCTACCCAGCCCAGTTATAAGGAGTAGTACTGAGGGGACTCCCACACAATGCCTTAGAGGGATGCTTTCAGATAAAAAGGACTGTAATTTTAATGCTTTACTCCTCTCCTCACCTAAAGCTTGGGGAAGAAAATAAATATTTACTTTTTAACTATTCAGAGCTTCGGGCACACTGTAGTATTTAATATTCTCTAGTTTTCATTTTCTGAACCTTTGGCTTATAATTTTCTCTATGTTACACTGAAAAACATAAGAATGTGCCTTGATCAGTAGTACCACACGAAAATATAAACCTTGTTCTTCCACATCTTCTACAAAGGAAGAGTGAATTAACAGTACCCTAAATATCCTGCAAAGTTATTTTGTGTACGCGACAAAAGATTAGGGCAAACCATTCCACTTCCTTATCTTGAGTAGGAGGAGTTAATTAGTCTTCAATCTCATCTTCCCAAATATCTCCATTAACATCCACAGCATGGAACAACCTGGAAGCATAAAATAAGGTACATTTGTAGGCACTTGGGAAAAATTTAGTATCATCTCTTTCCTTCTCCCAAAATTACTTTCTGTACTCTTCTGAAAACATCTTTGTGTATCTTTTCCTTTCCTTTAATCACTACACTGGGGAGGGCTGAAATCCGGCTCCCTCTGAACAAGCTGTCTTAAAGTTTACAAGAATAGCCCTTTTCAGATCCAGACAACCTCTCTAGGGCCAAGGATTAACAATAATTGGAAGTGGGTTTCAAAAAACTGATACTCAATGTACACAGTAAATGGAATTAAGCCAGGATTGGGGAAGTCAGGCAATCTAGAAGGGGAACTCTTCCAAACCACCATAATTCTATTACATGTGAATCACTCTACTCTCTGCTTCACTGTCCTTGTACTCTCCTCTGGTATAATGTTTCATAGCTGCCAACTTGTTTTCCTTCCCTATGTTACCTAAAATTTATGCAATTTTCAACACTAGATTTACAATGATTCACAGACAGAGCTTGTTTCTTCAACTTCTCTTATACTTTAGTAACACCAATGACTGTAGATACTAGACAGATGCCTCTTCACAAAGGTCATCAACTGATGCTGAAATCAGAGCTGCTGAGAAACAAGATATTCACACACCCCAGAGATTACTTACTAACAACAAAAAAGAAAACTTACATTTACGATGGAGCAAACAATAGAATTGAGCAGCATACTAACGTGGGGCAGCCTGACATTATGGACCTAATGTGATACAATATGAAGTACACAAGTATTTTTGTCAAAAATGTTACTCGAAATCTATTCAAACTCAGTCTAGATCTAACTTCCAATTTACAGGAAATAGGACAGAAAAACTAAAAGACAACAGGGAGGAGCAAAACTCTAGAAAGTAAGATGTTCTCTACAGGACAAGTGGCCTGGCCTCTCTCAAATGTCAACGTTCCCCTCAACACATATGAAAAAAGGCGGGCAAAACTCTTCTATATTAAGAGACTGAAGAGACAGAACCAAATGAAATGTTTGAACTTGATTATATCCTGGTTTGGTTTTAAAAACAGCTTTAAAAGATTTTTTAGGGATAACTGGGAAGTTTGAAAACATGTTTATTAGATGATAGTATGCCATCATTGTTCAATTTAAGTACTGTTGTTACGTAGAAGAATTTTCTTATCTTAGGAGACAATGTGGAAGTATTTAGAGATAAAGCATCCTATCTCCAACTTAGGGTCAAGTATTAGAAAACAAATATGACAAGATACTATCACTTGTTCATTTTGGTAGACGGTATCCTACTAATCATACTCTTTCAACTTTTACCTCTTCTGTATGCTTAAAAATTTTCACTATAAAAAGTTGAGGATAAAAAAGCAAATTTCCAGATAGCATATCTTTCATCATAAACTCACTTTCAAGAAAATATAAAAGATCGTATATGTGTAAGAAAATATGTAAGAGAATTCTCTAAGCAAAGTGGTCTACAAATGAGTACCAAAAACTGCTGCTGAGACCAGAGGATGGTGTATACATACCGGTTAAAACACGGGGAAGCAGGATCAGTGAAATGTTTATAAGGGTTTGCTCTAGAGAGAGAACCCATGCAAATCCAGCAGAAATACTGCATACAGCCAGTACATGTCATCTTGTTACAGCCATCTAATTTCTGGTGGAAAAGAAAGAGAATAGTATCAAGGCTATAAAAGCAAAAGAGAAAAGCACATGCCAAAAAGACTGAGTACAACCTTCTCCTAGTCATCTCCTTTCTCCCCATGCAGGGCTGAGATACACAGGTAACACACTGTAACTATTAAATGCTTTCCTCTGTTGCAAGTAAAATACAGAAAATATTTAGCACGGGTACCTACAACTAGATACTTCCCCAAATCTTTTCTGTTTAACAGTAGACACAAACCAAACATGTACATTATAAGCCCCAATGTGTAAATTAATATTAAAATGTCTGGACTTAATATGTGTGACTTGAAACTTTTTACACAAATCTAAGTAAACATTTGGTACCAAGTCCTCCACTGTAATATAGGGCTGAAGCATGTCTGACGTGGTTAAACAGAAGGCCAGCTTCCTTAACAGAGTAACTGGGGAATCACCACCAGTTACAGTTCAGACATAATGGACTGGAATAGGAGAATCAAATGCAAAGATAAATTCCAACTTTAAAACATAATTACAATTTTATCAAGACGCAATAGACTTAAATGTCTATTTTGGCTCAGATTAATAGGAAAATGTCTTCACTTCCTAAATTTATACTTCTTAAGCAGGTGTGTTAAGTTCCAGATACATAGTTCTAAGAAGTCAGGCTTGATTTTTGTTTTATCATGTAGATGAGTTAAGAGTTAATTGTAGCTCTACGAGGGCTTTCTCATAACCCATTCAATTTTGTTATGGATAAAATGTGTGAACAATTTGCAATCTATGAAAGCATTTTAAAAAGGTAAGTCTGTATACACTGAAGATCAATAACAATATTTACTAGTGAATATGCATTTTACAAGTAAGAAGGTTTAATAAATGTGTTTTCTTAGTCATAAAATTAATAGGCTTCTTAAGGCAATCCTAATAAGCCTGTAAGTCTGTCTGCCAAGTCTGGCCCAAACCTTTACCTCTATGGGAGTCCCACAGCACGGGCAGCTCTTTGAGTTCTTTTCTAGCCATTCCTTGCTTTCCATCTCTTCCAGTGCCTTCTGAATCACCCTCTTACCATACCTCTGTTCCAAAAATCTTTTATTGGCCTCATCTGCTTGCAGGTACTCATTTCGTAAGTCCATTAATTTCTCTGGAAAGTGAAATGGAAAATTAACTTTGATACAACTTTGCAAAGCTGACTAAAAACCATTAAAAAAATGGTCATAACCTTTGATTATTCAATAATGCTATTGCTGGAACTTTAATCATGAAGAAAGAATCCAAAGTACAGTTATATGCATTGAGATGCCTATAACAATGGAAAACAAATTAAATGTCCAAGGGAACAGCCACATGTGAAAGAGCCATTTAATGACATACTTAGTTATTAAAAACTTATGAGATGGCTACAACTCAATTAAAATACTCATTACAGAATCCAGAAAAAGGCAGATGTAGGTTATGACTAGGTAAAAATGACACACGTACAAATGACAAAGAATGTATAAGAACACTCCAGCTAGAGAAGGTGGACTTGTGCAAGGTGTTCGAATAAGAGGTCATCTTTTTTGTTGATTCTGACTTATTAATGTTGGCACATTTGGGCAACTAGTAGCATACAGTTAAAGACTGACTTAGCTAAAAGACACAAAGGTTGAAAGAGACACTGATTTTCCACGAAGTCAGCATCATTCATCATTTGACAATAACAAGGCCTAAAAGTAAACGAAAGCATCTTTGGCTCAAGAGCAAAGACCGTTCAATTCTGTAGATAAAAAAAAAAGTCAGTGACTAAAATTTACCACCCACAGGTACTGCAGAAGTTCCTCCTGTCAAACTTTCCCCTGATATTCTTCAATCTCACTGCACTGTTCTATCACTTAACTCAGATGGAACAGGCAGCCATTCACAAGGGCTTTACTTGTAGACAAAGGCTTTTGTTCACATTCTATCACCTTAATTTTTCAACACGATTAACTGAAGACCTCTCTCAAGGGTGTTGTAGTTGTTTTATTAGTTTACTCTCCTCGTACTATTTAGACGTCTGACTCCCTTTTTATGCCATGGATCTTTTGGGGAAGATTTCTTTCTCTGTACTGTGCACTCCCATGGCTCCATCACCTCTATTTAGATGGAGCACACATGTATCTTTTTATCCTGTCATTTTTTTTTTTATTTTATTTATTTAATAGAGAGAGAGAGAGAGACAGCGAGAGAGGGAACACAAGCAGGGGGAGTGGGAGAGGGAGAAGCAGGCTTCCCGCCGAGCAGGGAGCCCGATGCGGGGCTCGATCCCAGGACCCTGGGATCATGACCTGAGCCGAAGGCAGTTGCTTAACCAACTGAGCCCACCCAGGCGCCCCTTATCCTGGTCATTTTTATCCCTCTAAAAATTCAAAGCATTTTGTGTCTCCCAGATTTCTTAAGGCAATGATTATTGCTCTAACATTCTCAAAATAATTGTTAGTTCATATATTTCATATAGTAGTATCTGATATGTCAGATATATACAGATACAGATAGATACAGAAAGAGATCTTAATTTTGCTGAAGCCCCCAAGCTTCTTTGATTTCTTCCACAATGCCATGAAACACCTGAAGACATACGTACTTCATCCTCTCAACGATAAGGTTACAGAAGTCTAAAGCAATTCTCCACCCCATCTGCCCATACCCACTACAAGACTGCTCTGGGCAACTGAAGAATCAGTTAAGGTTACTCTGTTGGAGGTAGTAACAGTGCTAATAGGCGTAGTTAGTAACTATCGTAATAATGACATTAACGGTTACCATTTTGCATTTTACATAGATTAGCCTGTTGTTCTCAAACTATCCATGGTAAAGGACCAGTTTTTTTCCCCCACCACTCTGCCAAGGACCAAAACTTATGCAAAATACAATCAAATGAATTATTAGAAAAATTATACAAAGACAAGAAACATAAGCTTAAATTTTTATGAGATCTGACATAAAATTACTCTGTGAAATCGCTGTAACTTTCTAGCCCTGACTCTCCATTTCTTTATTTATCTTGTCACAGACCAGTGTTAAGAACAATACGAGCGGGGCGCCTGGGTGGCTCAGTCGTTAAGCGTCTGCCTTCAGCTCAGGTCATGATCCCGGGGTCCTGGGATCGAGCCCCGAACCGGGTTCCCGGCTCAGCAGGAAGCCTGCTTCTCCCTCTCCCACTCCCCCTGCTTGTGTTCCCTCACTCGCTGTGTCTCTCTCTGTCAAATAAATAAATAAAATCTTAAAAAAAAAACCAAAAATACAAGCTTCAAGTAGCACTATGATAGTTTATTTATCCTTAAAATAACCCTGTGAAATAGCTATTATCATTACCCCTGTTAGTGTAAGAAAGACTAAGCTATCAAAGTCCAGTTAAACTGAGGTCAGAGGCCTGATTTCTCAATCCCTGTTTAGATCAGAATTATAAATAGGTTTCATCTCCTTGGCCGCTTCAATAAATGCTTCTGAAGCACTAAAGGTTGAGGAAGATTCTGAGGCGTTCCTGGACTCAATGATAAAGAACTTGATGGCTGATCAGACATACATGCCATGGAAACAAGGGTGGCAGCTAAGACGGTCTTGCATCGGCCAACCAGGAGCTGCATTATCCCATGTTCATAGATAGAAACTACCTTGCCATTCCTTCTCCGTCATGTTCCCCTCCCCCCACCCCCCGCCAGCCAACTCCATGGCTTGTTTCCTTAGTTCCTTCAAGTCTTTATTCAAACCACTTTACCACTGAGGTCTTCCCTTTATTTCCCTAAGTAAAATCCCAAGCCACTTCAGAACATTTCATATCCTGTCCCTGATTTACTTTTTTTTTTCCTCCATAGCACTTACGAGCATCTAATATTCTTATTTTGTTTGCCTGTCTCCGCCATTAAAATTTAAGTTCCATGAGGGTATTTGGTTACTACCCTATCTCCAGAGCCCAGGACAGTAACTGAAACAAAAATATCTGTTGAATGAACAATTCCATATCGCACAATTTAATTTCTTGGGGCGGGTGTGTGTGTGTGTGTGTGTGTGCGCGTGTGTGTGCGTGCGCGCACAGAGGTCAGGAGGATGGAGTTCACACAGTGACAACTCACCTGCAGTCACCTTACATGGAGAGACCCCGTGGTAAGTCAATCTGCACAAGGTACAGAAGGCAAAATTGCAACTGGAGCAGATGCCCATGGTGCAGCCGGGCTCCTGCATCACAGGCAACTGGCAGCACGGGCGGGGACAGTACACCACATCTGCCATCAGGTCCAAGGTGGACTGGAGGAGAAGGCGGTCGTAACGGGCAAATAACTCTGTTTCCACTAGCTCTTTGACCTGGAGGGAAACAGAGAACACACTAATGTGAGCATTTCCCAACCAGTTCTGATTCTGAGGAGATCCTTAAAATGCTGGTGCCAAGTAGATGCACATGAACTAGAACTCTCTCTCTTCAAAATCAAACCAAATGTGGCCAAGTCTATACCTTGACTGAGATGGTGGCTACATGGGTATACACATGTGTCAAAGCTGAGTGAACTGCACACTTTAAATGGGTACATTTATGGGTTAATAAAGATTTAAAAAAACAAAAAAAGGTCAAACCAAGGATGCTGTCCCTGATTCTGTTCACCATTCCAAGGAATATGCCCTTCGGATCCCAACCTCACACAAAGGCAGGCTAGTGATTCTCCAAGGTTGATGGGATCCCAGCAGATAAAGTAAATCATCAGAACACGTTATAATTACTATTCTGACACTCATCCCTGCCAAGAACTGCTCATGCCGAGGCCAGCAGAGGAAGCACTTACATTTGCTTCAACGATTGAGTAAGACCAAGGCATTCTTTTTTTTAAAGATTTTATTTATTTGACAGAGAGAGACACAGTGAGAGAGGGAACACAAGCAGGGGGAGTGGGAGAGGGAGAGGGAGAAGCAGGCTTCCCGCAGAGCAGGGAGCCCGATGCGGGGCTCGATCCCAGGACCCCGGGATCATGACCTGAGTCGAAGGCAGACGCTTAACGACTAAGCCATCCGGGCGCCCCTAGACCAAGGTATTCTTGATCGATACCTTGGTATCCATGAAACTACTTGCGGGCTGGCTCTAAGGCCTCAGCCTGCCCCGAGGAGCCCTATCAAAGAAGTTCCTGAGAAGATGCCTCCCTTTGTGAAAGAGAATCAGGAAGCGGCTATCAGCAGAGCAGAGGATTACCTGACCAGGAGTGGCCGCCGAAGGGCACTTGGGTTCTGGGCAGTTGAGGCACTGAACTTGGCCGTCTCTGATCTGGATTTCAAAGTAGTCCTTTAGACAGGCTTTGCAGTACACATGCCTGCACTCCAAGAAGTACATGCACTCACTACCCAGCTTCTCACAGAAACAGATATTGCACAGGAACAATTTACTGTTAAAGCATTTTATCTGCCGAGCTTGATCAAAGTCCAAGATTTCCTGGATCAGACTGGACAACGATTCCACATCCTGTACAGCTCTCTCATCCACAGCCTCCTCTTGATCTGCATCCGATCCAGCAGCTCCTCCAAAATCTAGCTCTGTGCTGGCAGAGGCCTGAGCCGTCCTTCTCTGCACCTTTTTCTGAGAACCCATCTTGAGCTCAAACGGAGAGACAATATTCAGGTATGCTAGGGTCTCTTCCTTAAGGAACTGCATCCAAGCAAACAGGACCACACTGCCACGGTGTTCTTCCCACAGGTTGTCTAAATGCTTGCAGAGGGCAGAGAGCTAGGAGAGAGCACAGGAGAGCGCCGGTGAGTGTGGAAAGGTGAGGGTACTGTCAATTCCTCATTTCTCTGGAAATCTTTTTAACTTCTAAGCTAAGCCCTTACAACTCCTCACGTGATCTTAGTGGAGCACTTCTTACACTATCCAACAACGTGAGTCACAGCAGAACACACAGTCAGAAGCTAAAAGCAGCAACCTGAAACTGAGAGAAATGGCAACACTGTAGGTTTACATAGGAGCCACTGAAATGGAGGATTTTGTCTATGTTTGTTGTTGTGGGATTGCTACCTATCTCATGCAGGAGAAAGAGACGGAGCTCTAAAATGAACTACTTCTACTCCTTTGGAGTCCTACTCCTGCAGGTAGCCTGCACCATGGTTAGGAGGAGAGCAGTTTAAAAACATCGTCCAAGTTATTAACTCTAACTTTTTCAGTCCCATCAAAAGGCCAACTCATGTGAAAGAATCACTAACAGAATCCAACCTCAGAATCCTCATCAGTCAGATTCACAAGCTGGTCTTAACTAAGCAATCTGGGCTTACATGAGATCCTGGTTAACGGAGGGAGACAGACTGATACGGAACCTGGACGTGATTATAAGCCCTCAACGTGGTTTCACACCTCCTAGGCTAAGCAACCAAAGTTTAAACTACTTTGACTTTTCCTCTTTAAAGGTGGTTTGTTCAATATGAAAGGGAAATATAAGAGGCTTTTCCATTAGAAATGTAAAATATTGGTAAGTAGAGCTCAGGAATTATAATCAGCTTTCTTTTTAGCTAAACATAAAAAAATAAGCCTTCCAGATGCAGACAAATTGTGTAAATTTAAATAACAAGTGAAAAAGGACCACATTTTCTATTCCTTGCTCTACATAGTGCCATTCACTAAACCCTACATAGGCACAAACATAAACACTTCCTGAACTTAAAAACTTATGTTAAATACCACGCAAAATGCTTTCTCACATTTACATGAATATGCTTCCAAGATCAATCATACTTCTGAGAAACCTGCTGAAATGTGTAAAATTTAATAAATACTAAAAGGGGAGTTATGAGTGCTATTTGAGCCACCGAGTCCAATGAAGAAGCCATTCTCCTCCATCTTCTTTTCCAGCCTCTCTCAGGTGAGGCAGCTGGGGCGCACACAAATGTGAGGTCGGGGGAATTGAAAAAGGAAAAGAGTAAGAGAGAGACTGTGTTTGTATATATAGTGGGAGAAGTATAATGGAGAATACTATGAGGCTAATCTCACTTCCCTTCTCTGTACCAACCCCAATCCAGGGAAAGACAGGACTATGCATCAGCTTCTCTATCAACAGGTGAGATTCACAATGACAAGGAATCAGGGCCCGGCAAACAACAAGAATTGAACCAAGAAGGAATATGAGGCCAATTAAAATGTCGATCATATGCACAAGAATTTATTTGATAGAGAATCCTATTGTAATTTCGGCTGTAACACATAAAATAATGAACAACTCTCTTCCCCCCACACTCCCAAAAGACAGCAGTATGTCGATGCTACTTGGCCGGAATCTGAAACTGCAACCACACTCGCAGTGAATCGGTCCTTGTTCTGTGCCTGTGTGAATGCATGTGCACACAGGCATGGATATAAAGTATCAGGAGCTCTCTGGAGAAATGAGATTATCCGTATCTAAATAATTCAGTCAACTCTCTGTGATCTAAATGTCAAACAGCCTTGATATTCTTGGACAAATAATCCATTGTCTTGCATATATTTCCTCTGGCACAGTTATCAGCATGTTAGGTAATATTCCTTTTTTATTCGACATGTGTTATCCTTTTTTAAAATTAAATTTTGTTTTTAAACCATAGGCTCAATTTTACAAAAGGACTCTCATCTGAAAGATTAGACTGGCCAGTGGGATAGAATGAAAACTCCATGGATCAAAAGGGAAAAACCGACAAGCTGTTCCTTGAGGTCAAGTAACTCTGACAGCTTTTGTCTTAATATACATCAGCCTATCAATCTTCATCATGACTTCTAGAAGTAGCTGCTATTGATCCATTATGTATCCCAGAGTACTTTATATTAGCTTCAAGTCATATTTACGTCTCAATCAAGAGCCGAGGTTGTTACTAGAAAAGGCTATGTAAGCTGGAGGAAATGAAGGCTTCATAATACGAGGTTCATGAGAGAGGAGATGTAGGAATCATACACATTTCTATTTGTGTGCATTTACATCCACGGGAGACCAGTCAACAATTATTTGTCACTAATACACAGATCTCTAAAAATAAAAGCACTTACTACGTTTACTTAGGAACTGAGTTTATTCTAACTACATCAGCTCAATTTTAGCCCTCCTAATTACAGTTAAATCTTTCATTAGGAATGGCTAAGAAACTAAGAATAAAAAGTAATACCAACATCTAAGGAAAATGAGGAGGACCTTATCCTCTCTATTACAACGCAGACTAAATGGGAAAACAGCAAGATAGGGAAAAACATACATACTTGATTAAAAATTATCCCTACTGCAATTCATAGTGATTAGTCACCCTCGTCACTGCCATTCCTTTCTACAACACCCAACATTTTCAGTTCATTAACATTAGGATTCATGAAGGCGAGGGGAAAGAATTACAAAATCAAAGCCATCTGTTCTTCATGCACTGAATTCAAGATCATCAAGGTAGTCTTCAATTAAAGATGATTTTTCAAAGTTTCTAAAAATGGATAAGAGAAATTAAGTTTCGGGTCTAACCTGAGTTGGTGACAGCCATTTGCCACTAAGTGTGAATGAAGGTGGGGAGGAGGATGGATAATCTGGTGGCAGTTCAAAGTTCAGCACAAGTGGAGGCAGAGAGCAAATGGTGTATTCAAAGCCACCATTCTGGAGACACTCATTTGAATTGCCTGAACCAAAAACAAAGATTAGAAAGAATCAGCTGGTCAACACTTGAGTGTCCATTACCGTTGAGCAGTGCTCAAGAAAGACTAATGCTTTAGTTGAGGGGATAAAAACCCTCCCCCAAAGCACTTCCTATTTCCTAATGTTCATTTCGTAGCCGCCACCTTAAAAAAGAAAATCCTGTAAGCCCTTGAGAAATCTACTAAGCACCGTGAAATTTCTAATGAAGACACATAACTTATTCTCGTATACACTCTTGAATACAATTCCTAACACTAACTAATAAGCAAGTAATACACCAATGTTTTCTTTTTGTTGTTGTTTTACAGGTGATTACAGACACAGTCTAGAGAAAAGGACTTTTATTTCTATTAAAGAGCCATGACCTACTTAGAGCGGCATGTGCCAACTATCCATGAATCATAGCTGGGAGAATTTGTGCCAACACAATGATCTCAGGCTTGAGGGCAAGATACAGCACACAACACTCTCACAATCAAAGTTTCATTTTAAATGATCACACTTACTTTCTTTACTCAATGCCTTTATAGTAGAAACTTTTTGAGAAAGTGTGCACCAAAGTCTTCTGTGAGTTTGTATCAAAAGCAGCAGTTTTGGTTTTTTTCTGAAGCAAAAGGTCACAGAGTAACAGCATATGTCACAGGTTTATGGTAGTTGAAATGATTCTGGAAACCAAATAGTATTAACAACCACCATGGTACTTTAAAACCTTCCAAGCGTTTTCACATACATTATGTCATTTTCTCTTTTATTATCCCTATTTAACAGCCAATGATTCATAGCTGATAAACTGCTAGTTAAGACGATTAGAATGCATGAAATATGCAGGATAATATCCCAATTCAGTGGTCAAAAGGCGAATCAAATTGAGAACTATTTACCCTCAGTCCAATTTTCAATTAAAATAGAAACATGCATTCAATCTGCAATACTACCATCTACCACTAATGCCTATAAACACAAGATGGCAAATAATTTAGGGAACACTAAGAAATTGAGAATAACATTTAGAAAAATCTGTTCAAGAGAATCTTATTAACTAACCGCTCACAAATATCTTGAAATTTTGTGGCAGGTCCAAATAGATCCTGGTTTCTCCACCTTGCACAGATTCTGCTTTTCTAAATTCATCTCCATCATAAATACTCGCCAGGGCCAGCAATTCATCCTCCTGAGCTTCTCGATCTTCTGACGACATTTAATTTTCTGAGGAGCTGAAGACAATCATTCAAATTAGTTAAGAATAGAAAAGGCACAGAGTTTGGAAAAGTCTAGTGGCACCAAAAAAAAAAAAAGGTAAAGTTCTTCACAAACAACTGCAAAGAATCAAATTTCCCACTTTTCTGCTAAACTAGAAATGATAAGGCCTATCTAGTATTCTAGTAGCTTTGCAATAGTAATGGCTTTTTCAAAAATGATGGTTGCGGTGCTTCTAATTGCTGACTTCATCAGTTAGGTATCACTGATTTACGGGAAAAAAGCATAATTTAAAAAAAATTTTTAAAAAGGACCAAACATTGGGGCACCTGAGTGACGTAGTCAGTTAAGCTTCTGACTCTTGGTTTCGGCTCAGGTAGTGATCCCAGGGTCGTGGGACTGAGCCCTGTATCAGGCTCCAATGTCAGCTTGGAGTCTGCTTGAGTTTCTCCCTCCCTCACTGCCTGTCCCTCCTGCTCAAGCTCTGTCTCTCTAAAATAACAAACCTTAAAAAAAAAAAAAAAGGACAAATCACAAATTATTTTGACTTGCCCACCAAACCAGCAAAGTGCCTTGCTCACAGAAGGATTAAGTATATGTGATATACTTCCTAAAAAATCAATAAATTTTTTAAATGCACAGAAATCTCTAGGGCAGGTTTTCTTAACCTCAGTACTATTGACACTTTGGAACAAATAATTCTTTGTGGCGGGAGGCTGTCCTGTGCCCTACAGGGTATGTACCAACATCCCTGGCTTCAACCTACTAGATGTTAACAGCATGCCTCCCCCTCAACATAGCCAAATGTGCCCCCCCGCCCAGGGGTGCAGCGTGGGGACTGAGGTGAGAACACCCTGTTCTAGAGAACGTTACAGAGACAGATACTATAGGAGAGGGTTAGATATTGAGAGGCTAGCAAAGGAACATTCAATTTTTCAGATACAACACTTTGTCAAAACAGTAAGATTTACCATTATTTTAGGCAAAACTAAGAATGAAAATATGCTGCAATTACAATGTGAAATCGATGCTTTTTAAGCGCATCAACTAAAAGATGCACCACAATTTCAGATAATGTATATGTAGAAAAATATGTAATGAGAATCTATGAAAATTACTTTATTAAGGCAAAAACAAATTACCATTCTGTCAATTAAAATATTGGACTATAACTGGATTTGCAAATGCCCCCTCTCAACTAAAAATTTTTTATTTGAAATGTGCACAGCTGAAAAGTTAGGACATTATAAAAGGTGACACTACAAAATCTGAACAAGTTCATTTAAAATGACTCCGTTTTCAAAATATATTTTTTTGCCAGATGATCCTGATTCTGCTTAAGCGGCATCCCTATCCCAAACAGAACACAGTGACATGTTCCAGTTGAGGTGAGTTAGTACCTGTTAATAACAACCAGAAGAAAAAGATATTAACAATGCGGTCTGTTTTTCAGTTCAGAATTTGGAATTTATGCAAATCCCATTTATCCTCCAGAAGGTGGAGATGAGACTGTTGAAGTTGGATAAAAGGCCAAGATCTGGAACTCATGCTAGATATACTATAGAAATCCTGCCATCTGCAGAAAAAAAATACAAAAGATGGTTAGGACACTCTCCAAATTTAAATTCTGAATTTCCGTTATTACCACTTAAGTCAAACACATCCTAACACACAGTCAATGCCAAACTACAGCTGCATATTACTTTCTCTAGGAGAGCCTAACTGAGCCACGTGGTTAAAGGGGTATTTGCAGGTCCCCAGCAATGAGACAAGCCTTATCTGACTGCCTTCAGCCCTGGGAGGAGCCAAGGTGGAATACCAAGGTCATATGCGAGGTGAGCACACCAAGTCCCATAACAAACATCTAAACATCTTCTTGGGTTTGTTTTTGTTTTTGTTTCTTCTTTCCTCTTCAGCTTCTTCTCTTTCTTCATTTCCTATCCCCCTTCCAGTTTTTCCTCTCACCTACTAATGAATCAACCCTGCTAGGGACACTCAACATTAGGTCAATTTAACCATGACAGCAAGATATTTAAAACAAAACAACAAAAGGGTGCACATGCATGCACACATACATACTTTTAAGTTCTATTCTGGAAGTTTTAGAGCCAGACTTCTCAACTGGGAGTAAGGGGGAAGGGGAGGGTAGTCTACAGATGGGTTACGGAGAGACCTAAGAACACTATGAAGTTATATGCAAAAACATTATATGAAACGGTAATTTTTAAACCAGATTCTCAGATGTGTGACTCCCAAATAAGCTAAGAATGAAATTCAGAATCATTTACATTTATGGAGCACCTACTCTATATTGCATTAGGTGCTTTCACATTATTTTATTTAATCTTAAACAATTTTACCAGACTTAGTGTGTGTTGATAACGTGATTAAGTTTCTGTTTCTTCCTGTTTGAACAGTTATAAATGGGGTGAAAGATGAATTCATGATTCTGGTTTAGGTTAGTGTTCTCCATCTTGTCTGCACATTAGAATCACCTGGAGAACTGCGTTTTAAAGTGTCAATACCCAGGCCATATTCTAGAGCAATTAAATCAAGCATTAATAGTTACCCAAGCTCTCCAGGTGATTCTTAAGTGCAGCTAGGAATGAGAAGCTCTACTCCAAGCAGTGTTTCCCGTAAACAGCTCCTCATAACCTACCTCACCAGACCCCTGCTTCTAAAGCTGTCACCTGGTCCCAGTCCCTTAATTCACATGGCAGACCCACATTTCATTTTCATTTTATCCACTCAGCCTTCAAGAGCCACGTCCAAAGGCCCCATTCTATGTAGAAATTTTCAATTACATGTCGTCCTTAAAAAATCCAGCCAATTTTTTTTTTTTACTGTAACTTTCCTATGACATTATCACATCCCACTTTGCATTATAGCAGTTTCTGAGCTTGCACCGCCAGACTGCATTAGCTCCTTAAGGGCAAGTATCACATCTTATGCATCTGTGCGTTGTTCTCACCATCTAGCAGTGCCTTGTGTTTGACACTGGGGAAAAAAAATGGAACTGAATGGGTGTGAGATGCAGTGTGCTGAAATTGGGGACCAGAATCTTAAGGTTCAGTGACTGCTCTGCCACATCCCACTAGAAGCAGGATTCACAATAACACCAAGAAAAGTAACACTTGCTGGGCTCTTAAGCCCGTGTCAGGCATTGTGCTAAGCCCTTTAAATGCATTAACTCCTGTTAGATTCCCACAACTCCATGAACCAAGTCCTCTTACTGCTTCCATTACACAGATGAGAAAAACGACAGTTTAAGTCCCTTTAGGGCCCAAGGTCACACCGCTAAGAGATAACTAAATCTGGGTTCAGACCACTCTGTTTCTTCATCTGTAACCCAGCAACAAGAATACACCCCGGCGCCATCAGATGAGAGAGAGACATATTAGCCTTTGCAAACGGGAGACCGCTACACCAGGGAGGGAAGCCCTCCTCCGCCGGGTTTCCCTTCCGCCTGGGAAAATCCAACTCATTCTCCCAGGCCACACCGTGCAAACTGCAGAGCTGGGGTCAGCCCTGGCTCCGGAATCAGCACGCCGCCACGGGTGTCTCCCCCGCTCACCACCAGCCGTGCCGAGTCGTTGTCCGTGCGACTCACCTACAACCTGGGGGCAAGCCCCAGCCTCGCTACCTGCCCCAGCCCTTGGACACAGAGGGCGCTGTACGAACGTGGGAGGTGTGAGCCGGCCCCGGGCGTCCCCAACGAGCAGGGCCTGGACCTTCCCCTTCCTCCTCTGGGCGCCCCAGGTGGGGTGGGATCTCAGCCCGGCCCGGCTGGGGACGCCCCGTCCAGGATTTGGGGGGCTCGGGCCCACTGAGCAGTCCCGGCCCGGCCGCTCTTCTCTGCCTCGCGTGCCCGGAGCGCGGTCCCCACCGTACCTTCCGGCCCACCGCCGTGCCGGGCCCGAAGGTTCCGCCCTTCGCCCTAGCCCTGGTGCCCTCACCACCACCGCCGCGCCGGCCTACGGACGCCGGGCTCCAACCTGCGCTCGGCACCGCCTCTTCCGTGTTTGGAGCTGTCAGCTGAGCCGGGCGGATCCGGCTGGGGCGGCCCGGATTGGGGAGGGCTTCGCGCAGCCGCCGTGACCGCCCCGGGCCCTCGGCCGCCCCCTGAAGGCTTACAGGCGGCGCTGCCGGCGCGATCACCGGCACCAGCCTGCACGCCCCGCTCTGGAAATTAAGTTTGCGTGTGGGGAAGTTGATACATACGCAGATTCTGTGCCCAGGGGGCTCCTTTCCGTAGTTCTGGGATGGGCCCGGGAATTAAAATTTTTGCCAATCCCTAGAGGTGAACGGGAGGCAGTGGTCTATCCAAGACAGACACTCCCGTAACAATCCCACACCTGCTCCTCCAGGTAGACTAAGAAAGCCTCCCCCATCCCAGTTTCTTTCTCAGAAATGCTGCCGGTCTTTGTAGGACCTCCTCTATGAAAGCATTTACCCATTGTTCATATTATAACAGTAATAACTACCACGTTTATGGAGCAGTTAGGATGCTTCAAGCACGTTGCTAAGTGCTGTATGTACATTTTCTCTTTATCTTCACCATAACCTTACGATTTTAGGTACTATTTGTTATTCCCACTTTATTAACGAGGAAATTGAAACCTAGAGATGTTCAGGAACTTACCAAAGGGTACATGATTATTGAGAGGCTGAGCAGGAATTAAAATTACATGCCCCCTACCTCACATCATATGCATAAATTAACTCAAAATGGATCAAAGACCTAAATGTAAGAGCTAAAACTGTAAAACTCTTAGAAGAAAATGTGGGAGTAAATCTTCATGAATTTGGATTAGGCAACAGTTTCTTAGATATGAAACCAAAAGTACAAGCAAAAGAAAAAAATAGATAAATTGGACTCAACACAATTCAAAACGTTTGTGCTTCAAATACACTATCAAGAAACTGAAAAGACAACCTACAGAATAGGAGTACCTGCAAATCATTTATCTGATATTCAGGATATATAAAGAACTCCTGTAACTCAACAATAAAAAAGACCAAAAAACCCCAATTTTAAATATTTTTAAGTTTTAGCCATGGTGTGGCATGGGCAAAGGATCTGAATAGACGGTTCTCCAAAGAAGATATATACAAATGGTCCAGAAGCACATGAAAAGATGCTCAACATCATTAGTCATCAGGGAAATGCAGATCAAAACCACAAGGAGAAACCACAAAAGACAGATAATAACAAGTATTGGTGAGACTGGGGGAAATTGGAACCCTCATACACTTCTGGGAATGTAAAATGGTGTAGCTGCTCTGGAACACAGTTTGACAGTTCCTCAAAAAGTTAAACATAGAGTTACAGTAAGACCCAGCAATTCTACTCCTAGGTGTATACCCAAGAGAGTTGAAAACGTATGTTCACACAAAAACTTGTATACAAATACACAACTACATTTGTACATTTGTAGTATACATAAATATTCACTACAGCAGCAGTATTCACAATAGCCAAAATGTAGAAGCAACCCAAATGTCCATCATTGGATAAATGGATAAACAAAATGTGGTACATCCATACAATGAAATATTATTCTGCCATGAAAAAGGAATGAAGTACTGATAAATGCTGCAACATGGATGAACCTTACAAACATTATGCTAAGTGAAAGATGTCAGACACAAAAGGCCACATATCATATAATTCCAGTTATGTCAAATGTCCAGAACAGGCAAATCCACAGGGACAAAAGCAGATTTGTGGTCGCTGGGGGCTGAGGCAGGAGTGCATAGGAAGTGACTGCTAATGGATATGGGGTGACTTTTGGGGGATGAAAATCCTGTGGAATTAGATAGTGGTGAGGGTTGCACAATTTTGCGACTATGCTAAAAACCACTGGGCTGTACACTTTTCATGGGTGAATTTTATGATATGTGAATTATATCTCAATAAGAAAAATTTTAGGTAGTCAGCACTTAAGTGGGTTGCTGAAATGTTGGTTCTGGTTCCTGGAAACCATCAAACTAATGTGCCCCTAATGACCTAATAAGCTCCTGTGTCCTCTTTATCATATACTTCTCCCCCAAGAAAAGCAACTTGTAGAGGTAGGCCTCTAATCCAAGCCTACAGGATTCTAAAGGTCTCTACCACCACTGCCTTCCAGGCAGGATTGGCTTCATGGTCAGCCACCTGTGTAGTCCCACAGGGCCCTGTTCTCAGGAAGCCCTCAGGTTTAGAAGGGCCCTGCTCTTGGTCTAATGCTCTCCTACGGCCATCTTGAAATTCTTAATCTTCCAACAGGAAGCTCTCCATTTTCACTTTGCACTGGGCTCCACAAATTATGTGGCTGGTCCTGCACCCGGGAGAGAAGAAAAATCAAGTGGGTAAATCAGGGCATTGAAGGGGCTTACCTGACTGCCACAGAGGGAAAACCACTGAGATGCAAATAATCACTCGTAATTTTCCATACTGTCACAGGCCATATCCAAACCAGAAACATACTCCTTAAAGAGGCAAAGATGGAAGAAGAGTTTCTGAAGCCATTCACTAATATCATTATTCATGTTAGGCAAAGGAAGTAAAACCAAGAGCAAAATGTATGGCAGCCCTACCTCTGGGTGTTCACAGGTGAGACCATGTATCCTGCAAGTGACCTCCCAGATGCAAAAAGTGAGGGAGCCTAAGAACCAGCTCGGGAAATTCTCACAAATCGGAGCAGGAGGTGAATTATGACATCATGTCATGACCTCATATCAGAGGTCACAGGATGGAGGGAATAGAAGAGAGAATTTCAAAGCAGTGTTAATAATTTGGACTGAATATTTAGAGTCCAGTTTTGAGGCCAGGAATGGATAAAGAGAGTTTTCTAATAAATTTTAGTTTTAGACTCCATAAAAATAAGAGACTTTTGTGTCTTCAGTTTTATGTGCCCATAGAGTTTTTTATTTTATTTATTTATTTATTTAAAGATTTTATTTATTTATTTGAGAGAGAGAATGAGAGAGAGAGAAAGGTCAGAGGGAGAAGCAGGCTCCCTGCTGAGCAGGGAGCCCGATGTGGGACTCGATCCCGGGACTCCAGGATCATGACCTGAGCTGAAGGCAGTCGCTTAACCAACTGAGCCACCCAGGCGCCCTCGTAGAGTTTTTTAAATTGAGGTTTCTCCATGTGCCCGGCCCTCCACTGTGTTAAGCACTTAACATGCATTATCTCATTTATTTGTTTATTTTAAGTTTTTTTTTTTTAAGATTTATTTATTTGAGAGAGAGAGAGAGAGAGCGCCTGTGAGTGGGGGGAGGGGCAGAGGGAGAGACTCTCAAGCAGACTCCCCACTGAGAGCAGAGCCCAACATGGGGCTCGATCTCACAACCCATGAGATGATGACCTGAGCTGAAACCAAGAGTCAGACGCTCAAATGACGGAGCCACAGACGCTCCATGCATTATCTCCTTTAAATGCCCAGGTAGGGGCGCCTGGGTGGCTCAGTTGGTTAAGCGACTGCCTTCGGCTCAGGTCATGATCCTGGAGTCCTGGGGTCGGGTCCCGCATCGGGCTCCCTGCTTGGCACGGAGTCTGCTTCTCCCTCTGACCCTCCCCCCTCTCATGTGCTCTCTCTCTCTCTCATTCTCTCTCTCAAATAAATTAAAAAAAAAAATCTTTTAAATGCCCAGGTATTTAGCTGGGCGGAGGCAATTTTGTCTCCCCATTTTACAGATGAGGAAACTGAGGCACTAAGGAGTGAGGTGATTTGGCTGATGTCATACAGGGATGACATACAGGATAAGGACCAGCTCTTCGTTAGGATGACGCTCTCCTACAGACTCTAAGAGAATTGGGTTTGTTGGAGCAGAAGTACAGAGGGAACAAAAGAGTTCTTGTCTTAAGAATTAAAGGGAAGGGGCGCCTGGGTGGCTCAGTCGTTACGCGTCTGCCTTCGGCTCAGGTCATGGTCCCGGGGTCCCGGGATCGAGCCCCGCATCGGGCTCCCTGTGGTGAGGAGTTTGCTTCTCCCTCTCCCTCTGCTCCTCCCCCAACTCATGCTCTCTCTATCTCTCTCTCTCACACTCTCTCTCTCTCTCAGATTAAAAAAAAAAAAGAATTAAAGGGGAAAACCTTAAGGAAGTTAGGATTAGATTTTGTGACACAAGGATAGGTGAGAATGAGAATACAGAGGGAAAGAAAGACTCACCCCCGTCACCGGTCCCCAAGCACAGTAGATGATGGAGCCTCAGGCTAGAAGAGGATGGAATGTGCGACCTAGAACAGAGGTCAGGACTCATGCATGGCTGGGCCATTGAGTAGAGAAGCAGGAGTGAATCCGAATATGCTGGTGAGTAGAGGGACCAGCAGGCTTTTATCAGTGCCTGTATTTGTCATCCATCACCCGGGCATGCAATGGCTGTTCCAGAGACTGCTGAGCTCATCCCACCTGCCCCAGTGTTAACAGTCTCCTTTTCAGTGGCTACCATTCCTGAACAGCCCTGAAACTAGCCTTGACAACAGATGGGTAGCAGTGTGGAAGGAAAAGCCCTGCCCTAACTCTGGGATAGGTCTGGACAGCGGTGAGCCCCACTCTAAGACAGGAGTATCACTGGATTCCCACTACCATCTTGTCATGTGTGTTCACTCCCCATGTAGATCTTAAAAGGTTTCTAATCATCACATGGGAATCGGAAAAATTGGTTTTTCTTTCCAATGGGGGCTTCAGGGTCAAAAACAAAGGAGGAGCTACTACCCTAAAAGCACAATTATAAATAACTAAACCTTAAGGGGCTACCCACATGCCAGGCCTTGCTCTAAAGGCTGTGTATTGACTACACTAAACCTTACAGAACCTGAAAACAAATTACCATCATCATTATCATTCCTATTTTAAAACTAAGGAAGCTGGTAACAGAGAAGTGAAGTGACTTTTCACTGTCGCACAAATGCTTTGGACCCAGGCAACTGCAGCCCTGAGCCCACATCCTTAACCCCAATGCTCTGCTTAGATCAAGTTAACACTTTGCTTAAGGAAAAATAGTTAATTGGGTGTGTAAGGAGACACTGATCACCTGTGTGACCAGCCTCCCTGGTCAGGGCGCCTCAAACAATACCTCCGGTCATCCCAGGGTTATATAAAAACAGACCCCTAAAGAGGCTTGAGGTGGCTGACAGCATAAAATGTTTTCTGCGCTTCTGATGCAAGGTAAAATTTGATTTACAGTAACAGGCACAGAATGATCATGTTTATACTTGCAACCTGGCATTTTATTATTATTCCCCTGAATAACAGTGAAAAGAGTTTTGTAACCCCAAGGTAACATGGCTCTGTAAGAAGGAAAAAGGGGTGAGATTTAGCAGCGGCTGCCATCATAAATCAGTGTGTGGCTATTTCTCTCAGAGCTCCAGGCTCAACTCCTGGCTGTCATAAACTTATAAAGGGAAGCCCCATGAGAATTTATGTAACGACAGGAAGACTCATTTTCCTTCCTGCAAGAACCTTTCTGAAGCAAGGCAAGAATTAGGCTGATTAGATCCTATGTGAAGAAAGAAAACCAAACCAGTGGTTTAGAGGAAAGGAAAATGTGGGTCAACTTCAGCTACTTCCCTTGCCAAAAAAATTGACCTTGTAAATAGAAAAGAACATGCTAAATTCCACCAGATACATGAGTGACTGGATGACCAAATAAGTTAATGAGTGAGTGTGATCCAGTCTTCCCCAAGGGTGGTTCTGTCAGTGTGAGAACAGTTTGATCCTGGAGTCACCCAGAAATGCTGAATACATAACAAGGCCAATCAACACAGTCAGCTTCTGAATATTCATGCACAGATGATGCTCCCAGTCAATACGTTTGATTTTTGGGTTCACTGATAGATTTTCAAATTCACTGTATAAATCAGAATTCTAAAGAAGGAGGAAAAGGAAGAAGAGGGAGAGGGGGAAAGAAAACAGAAAAACAGAAGAGAAACTCGTGTTGAGAGTATATATTACTTCTGGGTAGGATGGCCCGGTAAAAATACGCTAAAAAAAATTGTCATTGTTTACCTAAATTCAAATTTAACCGGCACCTGTATTTTTATTTGCTAAATCTGACACCCAACTTCTAGGCTAATAACCCTGTGGAGAAGAGAAGGTTGAGGACAGTATCTGGGGACATGCCTATCCCTAGGAGTCAGAAGGAAGGAAAACCAAAGGAACAGTCTGCAGAAGTATGGGGGGAGAACCAGCTATGCACAGAGCTTCTGCTGAGCAGTGACACAGGCACGAGGGAGAGGTGGCGACCAGGAGGATGCTCAGTAGGAAAGGCCAGATGGCTGTAGAGTTTTGGCCCTTACAAAGTTGCTGGTAGTTCTAAGAAGTTCTAAATCAGTGGCTCTCAACGAGATTGGGGTGGAGATGGGGCGCATGTCAGAGTGTCTTGTACATCAGAATTAAAATCTATATGCTGGAAGTGGCCCGCTTTCCCTCCGAGGTTGGGGAGAGAGACAAAACATATGGGTAACCCTTATCAACTCAGAATTTATGTGGTCCGGTTATGGTTACTAAAGGACAAAATAAATTCTGGGTCTCTTCTTGCATTTGTCTTGAAAATCATGAAGGAGACCCATGGTTTGCAATGATTCATTGGCAAGTCCTCATGGTCACGCTACTTCCTTCACAGCCCCCCGCCTTGTTCTCTTGTGAATCCCCTCCATGATCTCCTCAGCCTTCGTCAATCCCCCTCTCCTACTTTCCTTTTATTGTGTAGATCAATTAAGCCTCTCTTTCCAGAAAAAACTTCCAATCGACTTCCCCAACTCTGTCCCAAATGAAAGGGGAAGACTTTTCGAAGGGAGGGTCCAGGGAATGGAGCTGGCAGTTACAAAATTCTCTTTGGCAGGGTGGAAGAGGGAAAAGTATGCATTTTCTCGCCCTGTCCCTGGTATTTGGATAAGTGATTCTGATATCTGGCCCCTTTTGAGAGCTATCACTCTTAAGCAAGACAACCAAGACACAAAGCCTTTTCATTTCTTGAAAGGTTCTAGTTTTGGGCCGATTTCCACCTACAAAGTACATTTTTCTTTTTGCACTGGGCCCAGAAAGAGGTGTTATCGTGTGGGAGTGGACAACTGTCATCTGTCCCAACAAAGACCACAAAGTGCCACATCAAGAGCAGGTGACCCATCTACCTGAATCTCCCAGTCAGGATTTGTGGCCAGACCGGCTCCAATTTCAACAGGTCTTGCCAAAGGAAAGAGGCTGACCTTGGGTGGTCCTGTCGCCCTCCCAACAAGAATGATCCCGAAGAGGATGAAGCTTCTGAGCTTCACCAAGCAGCCTTGGCGATGGTAACTATGGCAGGTGCTGGGCAGATTCCCAAGGAGCTGGGAAGGTGGGCAGCCAGCTGAGCAGCATGTTCATAGTGTGGGGCATGATCCTAGCCTTCATCCAGTGGACCTGAGAGTCCCCCAGGGGTCCGAGTCCCACCTTGCCGGTCTGACCCCTCAAGGATCCTCAGGACGCCAGGCATTTTGAAAAACTCCTGACCTGACTCCACCCCTCCCACTTCATCCCCCAACACTTCCCCATAGCTAAGGGCCCAAGCGTGAATGACCTCAAGGCTGGTGGTGAGCCAGACTTCCAAACACCAGCCCCGATCCTGCCCTCTTTAAAAAAATATTTCAGACTTGAGGGAGGCATCCTTAGCTTTTTCAAACCTATTTCAGAGTACCTGTACAACTTCAAATCTATTTTCAAAACTCAGAGGGACGAAGGCTCTCCCAACAAACTCCAGGGAAAGTTCCATTCACCCCTCGACATGTGGCTGACCACTGCAGCCAGAAAGAAGGAGAGAAAGTTACTAAGTGGGGACCTCATTCCCAGAGATTATCGCCTAAAAAATCTGGTACCTTGTTTGCTGGCTTTGGATTCTGTCCCCAGTGTGAATGAAACAAACAAACCACAACCATAAAAACTGTCTGTGAAATCTAAATTCAAAAAAAATTTTTTTTGTGGGGCGCCTGGGTGACTCAGTTAAGCAACTGTCTTCAGCTCATGTCATGATCCCTGGGATGGAGCCATATATCAGGCTCCACGCTCAGCGGGGAGTCTGCTTCCCCCTCTCCCTCTGCTCGTGCGCGCGCGCACGTGTTTCTTATGACCTGGGAGTCCATTTTCTGCATCCATGGTATAATTAAGGCAACACATACACACAGAGCATAAGTAGAACAATGTCCTTTCGAGACTATAAACGTTAACACTGATAAAATCGTGAATTCCATAATTCCTTCAGTGGGCTGTAGGTCACATTAGGTTTCTCATGATATGTGATTGTCATCCTGTGTAAGCTCCTTCCACTGTGTTCTATGCAGCACAGGTCTAGAGCTGTGGATGTGTGTGAGCTCCAGGTACCCACCTCTCTGCCTCTGTGCCTTTTTTCTCTGCCTTTGGCCACCAGATGGCATTCTGGAAACATTCTCAGCAGCAGAATTTTCTGCACCAAAGCTCCCCTGCATTACTCCCAACTGCCCTCCCCCTCTCCTTCCTCTGTTTTCTTCTAATCCATTTTCCAGAGTGCAGCCCAAGGGGCTTTCTGGAAGGTCCAATCTGCGTGATCTTGGGCAAGTTAGCTAAACGTCTGTGCTCAGCTTCTTTATCCCGATGGCCCGGGTATGAGGGTGGTACAGGAGGATGTAGGTAAAGCACTCAGGACAAGGCCTGCCATATAGCTACTGTCCTCATCTTCCTTCTCAGGGCCATTCAAAAGCTCCCCATGGCCTTCAGGACAAGGCCCGAATCCTTAGCATAGGACTCCAGGCCCTCCAAGGGTCTGGCAGCCCCTTTTGACATTCCCGGCCTACCTTCTCCCTCCCCACTCTCCACACAGACCCTCTTGAGATACTGTAAGGAACCAGCTCACTCACCTATGGCCTTTGTCCACTCTGCTCCCTCTGCCTGTTTTGCTTCTCCCTTGCTCACCCACCTTCCTCTGGCTAACTCCTCCCTGTCTTCAGGATTTGGCCCAGCGCCCTCCATGAGGAGCCTCCCCTGACCACCAGGCCCAAACACAGAGCCACTGGGCCCCCTTCTTTCCTTTTCCCCACCCCCTCCTTAGACTGCAAGCCACTTGTGTGGGTCACTTTGTCTTGCTAGCTGCGTTGCACATGATAGGACAAGTGACAGCCAGAGAGTGAGGTTGCCATGCAGGCTGTCACCCAAGGGCAGTGAGCACAGGGGCACATGTCTGAGCAGCAGACCCCTGGAGCCTGTGCTGGCTCCCCTTGAAGCACAGGCAGCATCTGGCCCCGGCCTGAGCTGAGGAAACCCTAGAAAATGAGCTTTCTTGGCCACAGAGGCAGAGAAAAGAGTGAAGGGACAGGGAGCGCCTGGGTGGCTCAGTCGGTTAGGCGTCTGCCTTCGGCTCAGGTCATGACCCCGGGTTCCTGGGATTGAACCTTACTACTTGCTCAGCGGGGGGGTCTCCTTCTCCCTCTCCCTCTGCCTGCCGTTCCCCCTGCTTGTGCTCTCTCTCTCTCTCTCTCTCTGTCAAATAAATAAATAAAATAAAAAAAACCAAAACGGTAAAGGGACAAATGCAAGGTCATTACCATTTGCATTGGAGGCATAAAACCTGGAAAATAATACAAGTTACAGTAACATGGAATGGGTGCTTTCTCTGTACCAGGCCCTGTGCTGGGGCCCTTATAGGTAGCATCTCACTGAATTCTTACCACAATCTCATGAGGTGGGGGACAGCCACACTCTATAGAGAAGGAAACTGAGGCCCAGAGAGGTTAAGTGACTTGTGCAAGGTCTCCAAGCTTGTGGGTGTTCTGTCTCTAGGGCCACGCTATAGGAGATGGCCCCATGGATTCAGGCCCTTGCTGTGGTTCAACAAGTGACAAGAACAGGAAACCTCCAGAGTGGAACACGGAGTGAAGGACAGGGTGCGGGAAAGAAAAGATGGGGGGCAGGAATGGGCACAGATGGCTCTAAGGCCAGGGAGCTCCCTCTGCTGCCCCTGTCCTAATGGCTAGACGCCAACAGGCCCTGATGGGGGTCCCCTGTGTCCCAATGGGCACCTCCAGCCTCAAGGACTCAGTTGCAAACACCCACCTAAAGGAAGCTGGCCTTAAATTCCCATCGCTTCCAGTGTTTTACACACCTCTAGGCTCAGCCCGAGGCAGGGTCTAAGACCAGGAGGGTGCTGGGTGCAGCAAGTGAGGAGGGAAATGAGAAGCCACAAGCCCCCTCAAATGCCACCCAGGTGATCCTGGGCCTCACTTCTGTGAGGAGGTGAATGGGGGGGGCACACCTGAAAACATCCACCTCCCTAGGAGTGTTGGGGGTGGGGAGGGAGTACTGTTCATGGGACCCAGTCATAAACAGCAGTGGGGAGAGAAGAATCAGGGGAAGGGAAGGATAAGGCGAGGAAGGCGTGGGAGAGGGACAAGTATAAAAACCTTGGAGGCAGGGAGCCGGAGGCCGGGGATTCCCCCAGAGAGGGACTCAGGCTGGACCAGATGCAGAGAACAATGGGCCTCCAGGCTGGGGAGCAGGAAGGGAAGGGGGAGGGCAGGCACATGGTCAGGTCAGAGAGACCCCCCGGCTTCAGGAGCCCAGGCCATGGGCGCCCTCATGGGTCCATGTGGGCAGGGACTGCCCCGGGGCCAGGGCAAGAGCCGGAGCTACCAGGTGAGACCGGCTATTCAGTTCTCAACACCCACCACACACAAAACATCATCGCCTGTGCCTCTGAGCCAGGACCTGGCCCTTCACACATCATTTCATTTGTCCTCACAGTTTCCTGCTGTGAGGGCTACTATTCTTATTCCCATCCACACTCTTAACGATGGAGTGGTGGAAGCCCAGAGAGGGTAAGTGACTTGTCCCACATGACCCAGCTGGTAAATCGCAGAGTCAGGATTTGAACCCAGGCAGTTTGGCCCCTGTGGCCGCTCTCTTAATCACAGCTGCTTCCGGAGGACGAAAGTGGGTGATCGGGGCAGAGTCAGGACTTAGAGGTAGATGAGTGTGGGAAAAGACCGGAATGGCAGAGGAATAATGATATGAGGGAAACAAAGAGAGCAGCGGAAAGGAGAGACACAGGGAGCATGACATGCCCAGGAGGGGTCTCGGGGGGCAGGCAGGGGCTCAGGCTCTCTGCACTTGCCTACACAGCGGCTCCCTTTCCCTCAGGGGCCGCCTTACGTGGATAGCACCTTCCCATCAGCCTGTCCCTGGAGCCCTGGCCCATCCTCCTCTGCCGCGGGCCCCTCGGGCTTCACGGGAAGCCCTCTCTCTCTAATTGGCATTGAAACTTACAGCCCTCCCTTTTCCTGTAGGTGGGGTTTCCATAGGAAAAAGCTGCTTCTCCGTTTCCCCAGCCCAGCAACTGTTTGGAAGTCCGATCCCCACATCCTGCTTTTACTGGGTCAAGTCCCTCTTGGACCGGCTCTTGTCCATCATTTACCGAAGGGGACCCACGGGTGCCCACTTCATCAGTGCTTGGACCTCTGAGATCTCTTCAGATGAAGATGGCCTTGCCTGGGAACCTTGCTACTTCCATCATCATCTAATTATGGGACGAGGCTGTGACAGCTGGTCTGGGGGCAGGAGAACGGGGCTAATCAAGCCCCTTGGGAAACACTGGAGGACTTGCCTAGCCTTTGAAGAACTGTAGTGGTTTCTGAGTCTAGCCCATTCTGGCGGTAAGCATGATGCGACTTCTGCCACTTCTGCTGGGGCTTTTGGGGTCAGGTGGCTACTTGTTCCTTCCAGGGCATGGTCAGGAAGTGGCGACTCTCACTGTGAAATACCAAGTGGCAGAAGAGGTGCCGTCCGGCACAGTGATAGGGAAGCTGTCCCGGGAACTGGGCTGGGAGGAGAGGCACGGGCAGACGAAGGCGGCCTTCCAGGTCCTGCAGCTGTCTCAGGCACTCCCCATCCAGGTGGATCCTGAGGATGGCTTGCTTAGCACAGGGAGGCGGCTGGACCGAGAGCAGCTTTGCCGGCAGCAGGATCCCTGCCTGGTTTCCTTTGACGTGCTTGCCACGGGGGACTTGGCTCTGATCCATGTGGAGATCCAGGTGCTGGACATCAATGACCATGAGCCACAGTTCCCCAAAGGTGAGCAAGGGCTGGAAATCTCTGAGAGTGCCTCTCTGCGCACCCGGATCCCCCTGGACAGAGCCCTGGACCCAGACACGGGCCCCAACACCCTGCACTCGTACACGCTGTCTCCCAGCGAGCACTTCGCCCTGGATGTCATCGTGGGGCCCGATGAGACCAAACATGCAGAACTTGTGGTGGTGAAGGAGCTAGACCGGGAAATCCACTCATTTTTTGATCTGGTGCTAACTGCCTATGACAGTGGGAAACCCCCCAAGTCAGGCACCAGCTTGGTCAAGGTCAATGTCCTGGACTCCAATGACAATAGCCCCGTGTTTGCTGAGAGCTCCCTGGCACTAGAAATCCAAGAAGATGCTGCCCCTGGTACTCTCCTCATAAACTTGACTGCCACAGACCCTGACCAAGGTCCCAATGGGGAGGTGGAATTCTTCCTCAGTAAGCATGTGCCTCCAGAGGTTTTGGACACCTTCAGTATCGATGCAAAGACGGGCCAGGTGATTCTGCGTCAACCCCTAGACTATGAAAAGAATCCTGCCTATGAGGTGGACGTCCAGGCAAGGGACCTAGGTCCCAATCCCATTCCAGCCCACTGCAAAGTACTCATCAAGGTTCTGGACGTCAATGACAATGCCCCAAGCATCCACATCACATGGGCCTCCCAGCCATCACTGGTGTCAGAAGCTCTTCCAAAGGATAGTTTCATTGCTCTCGTCATGGCAAATGACTTGGACTCAGGAAACAATGGTCTGGTCCACTGTTGGCTGAGCCAAGAACTGGGCCACTTCAGGCTGAAAAGGACCAATGGCAACACATACATGCTGCTAACCAACACCACACTGGACAGAGAACAGTGGCCCAAATATACCCTCACTCTGCTGGCTCAAGACCAAGGACTCCAGCCATTATCGGCCAAGAAACAGCTCAGCATTCAGATCAGTGATGCCAACGACAACGCACCTGTGTTTGAGAGGAGCAGATATGAGGTCTCTACTTGGGAGAACAACCCACCTTCTCTTCACCTCATTACCATCAAGGCTCAGGATGCAGACTTGGGCATAAATGGAAAAATCTCATATCGTATCCAGGACTCCCCAGTTTCTCACTTGGTAGCTATTGACTCAGACACAGGAGATGTCACTGCTCAGAGGTCACTAGACTATGAACAGATGGCCAGTTTTGAGTTCCGCGTGATCGCAGAGGACAAGGGCCAGCCCCAGCTTGCATCCAGCGTCTCTGTGTGGGTCAGCCTCTTGGATGTCAACGATAACGCCCCAGAGGTGATTCATCCTATACTCAGTGATGGAAAAGCCAGCCTCTCGGTGCTCGTAAATGCCTCCACAGGACACCTTCTGGTACCCATTGAAACTCCTAATGGCTTGGTTCCAGCGGGTGCTGATACACCACCACTGACAACCCACAGTTCCCGGCCATTCCTTTTGGCCACCATTGTAGCAAGAGATGCAGACTCAGGGGCCAATGGAGAGCTCCTCTACAGCATTGGGCGTGGGAATGAAGCCCAACTCTTTGTCCTCAGCCCCCACCTGGGGAAGTTGTTCATCAACATCACCAATGCCAGCAGCCTCATTGGGAGTGAGTGGGAGCTGGAGATAGTGGTAGAAGACTGTGGCAGCCCCTCCTTGCAGACCCAAGCCCTGTTGAGGGTCTTGTTTGTCACCAGTGTGGATCACTTGAGGGACTGGGCCCGGGAGCCTGGGACCCTAAGCACATCGGCACTCACAGTGATTTGCCTGGTCGTACTGCTGGCCATCTTTGGGTTGATCTTGGCTCTGATCATGTCCATCTGCAGGACGGAGAAGAAGGACAACAGGGCCTACAACTGTCGGGAGGCTGAATCTACCTACCGCCACCAGCCCAAGAGGCCCCAGAAACACATTCAGAAGGCAGATATCCACCTTGTGCCTGTGCTCAGGGGCCAGGTGGAGGAGCCTGGCGAAGTCGGGCAGCCCCACAAGGAATCAGGCAAGGAAGGGATGATGGAAGCAGGCTGGGACCCGTGCCTGCAGGCCCCCTTTCACCTCACGCCAACGCTGTATAGAACCCTGCGTAACCAAGGCAACCAGGGAGCACAGGCTGAGAGCCGAGAGGTGCTGCAAGACACTGTCAACCTCCTTTTCAACCATCCCAGGCAGAGGAACGCCTCCCGGGAGAACCTGAACCTTCCTGAGTCCCAGCCTGTGATGGGCCAGCCACGCTCAAGGCCCCCAAAGGTTATGGGCAGCCCCACAGGGAGGCTGCCAGGAGACCTCGGCAGCGAGGAGGCCCCACTGAGTCCACTGGCCTCCTCTGCAACCCTGAGGCGGCAGCCAAACCTCAATGGCAAAGTGACCCCCGAGAAAGAGTCGGGTCCCCGTCAGATCCTGCGGAGCCTGGTCCGGCTATCGGTGGCTGCTTTTGCGGAGCGGAACCCTGTTGAGGAGCTCACGATGGACTCTCCTCCTGTTCAGGTAACCGGGTGTGGGCAGCTCTCTCTGTGGTCACCCCTGGACCACCACATCAGACACCCCTATTACCCTTACATTCGTCATATTCATTCCTGAGGCTCTCCAGGGACTTTATGGTACATTGGATGCAGTGAGTGAGGGCACAGTTCTGGGGTTAACAAAATCTAGCTGTGTGATCCTGGGCAACTTACTGTCTCTGAGCCTTCGTTTCCCTATAAAACAGAGTTGATGGTAAGAGCATCTGCCTTGCAGAGTTGTCCTGAGGATTTGATCAGTTAATTCCTATAAAGCACATACTCAACGTGCCTGGCACAAGTAGACACCCAGCAAAAGTTTAAGAATACAAGCTTTGGGATAAGCCTCCTGGGTTCAAATCCTGACTCCACCTCTTCCTAGCTGTGAACCACAGGAGTGTTACTCAGCTTCTCTGTTGAAGATATCTATGTTAATAGCACCCATCTCCTAAATTTGCTTGAAGATGAAATGAGTGCACTTAAAGCCTAGAATAATGTCCAGCACACGGTCAGCCCTCAGCAAATGGTTACAATGACTTCTGCAAAGCCCTCTTGTTGTCTGGGCAGCCTTCCTATGAAGCAGGCCAGCATGGGCAGCATTGCCCCTGTGCTCAGGGGCTGCATTTGACTTGCCTGAGACTAGACTTTGTTGGCTAGGCCTGCAGAATGAGGCAGGGGAAACAATCTCAGAACTTGGGAGTCTGATCTAGGTTCAAATTTCAGCATAGCCACTCAGTAGCTGGGCAACCTTGGGCAAGTCTGTCCAACATCAGAGCCTCACTTTCCTCAAATGGCAATTATGATTCCAAACTTACCCTGTGCTACCTCCCAGGGGTTGAGGATTAAATGGAATAATGAAGGACAAAGTATCTAGTGACCTAGGATTTACTGGACAAAAATGGGAAATCTTTTTCAGGGACGGTACCTGATCTCACACCCATATCTGTTCCTCTGCACTTCAGATAACTTTCCCTGTGCCAGGCTGCCCACTCAAGACACACGTCTGTTTGGCCAAGCAATCAACTCAGGTTTCCTGTGGCGCAAGGACACAGCTTCCTTCCCCCACATCCTCCCCAGGAAGCCACCTGGAGAGAGCCCCACTGCTCTCTTAGGAGTCTTGCCCTGAGCCCTGTGTAGCTCCAGAGGTTGCCCAGAGCCATTTACTCATTCATTCATTCATTCATTCATTCATTCATTCTTCAAATGCTTACTGAGTGAGCTTTTTGAACCAAACACTGTGCTGGTTGTTGGTGAACAGAGACAGCAGAGAGCAGGCACTGGGGGTGAACCCACTGGGGTGATGGGAAAGAAGGGTGTCCAGCTGGGATCAATGTGAGGGTAGGAGGCAACTTGCCTAATGCTCATGTCTTTCCAGCATCACAGTGCCACAGTGAGTCAGATCTGGGTTCAAATTCTAGCCCTGACACTAACTGATATGTAGCCCCTCTGAGCCTCACTTTCCACATCTGCAAAATGGGTATGATGGTATCTTTTCCCTAGGGTTATTATAAGAATTAAATGAGATTATACACCACCCTACAGTTATTAAGTGCTTGTCAAAAGATCTATTAATAAATGAATCACAGGGGCACTAGCTGCCTCAGTCAGTGGAGCATGTGACTCTTGATCTTGGGGTCATGGGTTCGAGTCCCACAGTGAGCACAGAGATTACTTAAAAAAAGTTTAAAAAAATAAATAAATGAATTATATACGTTCACTCATTTGATCCTTATAGCTACAACCACACGGGCCTTGATATTATTCCCTTTTTACTGCTGAGGAAACTGAGGCTCAAAATGCTTAAGTAATTTCTCAAGGCCATCCAGATGGAACTGGGGCAACGGCGGATTTAGGATTTGAATCCGCGTCTGACTGATTCCAGAGTCTGCACTCTGACTATGAAGCAACCCTAAACAACAACACTATGCTCAGGCTGTGACACTCAGGGAGTGTCTCTGAACTATCAGCTAACGCTTGGAAGAGTGGCAGGTGCCTTAGGAGGGCTTCTGGGACTGGGTCAGGAGATGTGATCTGCCCTGAGGCAGGCAACTGGGCCCCAGCCCTCTTCGAACTGTCCTCTGTGGTTGGCACTGCCTAGCTGGAGCTGCCCAGAGAGGCTGAGTGGGCCTTCTCAGGAAAGACTGCGGGTAGGTCCAGGATTTCTAAGAGTAACAACCCATAATCTTTTCATTCTCTGAGCATTTTAAATTCTCAGACCACTGGGTGAATTAATCCTGACCACCCTGCGAAGGAGGCTGGATGGGTATTTCCAGCTCCAGCTTAGAGACGAGGAAACTGAGGTCTGAGAATGTCTAAAAACCTGCCTGACATTACACAAACTAGAAATGACCTTGAACTAGAACTTAGCCTCCCGAGACTGGGTCTGTTGCTTTCGCCTTCACAAGGCCCTGCAGGGTCTGGCCTTGACATCTCGCCCGACCCCTGCCCCATTCTGCAGCCTCTCTGAACCTCTGCCCTCTCCTCCAGACTTTCAGCCTGCATTGCCTTCTGTTTTCATTCACACCCTTGTTGAATGAATGAAAGAATGAATAAATGAATGATTGAATGATGCCATTTTGCTTTCTCCAGAGTAGAGTCTTGCACTGGCCCCACTAAAATTGGCTGAGTGTTTGAGTACTGCTGAAGGTGGGGAAATAACTCCTTAAGATAATCCTTATCAAATTAATAATGAATTTATGGTCAGGAAATGCGTTTTTCAGCCCCATCCCGCAGATTCCAGCAAGAGCAGGTCACTCGGATGAGAAGGAGGGGTGGGCTCAGGGGGTCCCCCTTCTCTCCCTCAGACTCCCAGGTCTTGTGGTGACATGACAAAGCAAGGATCCTGCCTGCACAGGTCCCTGCCTCCGTCACTGTACACCATCCCCCATCTGATCACACAAACATCTGAAGCTGGAGGAAAGACTATAAAAAGAAAGCGCCGGCATTGAGGGAAACATCCGGCAAGGAAGTGTGCTGGGTCGGAATTGTGTGGAGTCAACAGATTTTTCCTGTCTTGCAGCAAATCTCCCAGCTGCTGTCCTTGCTGCATCAGGGCCAATTCCAGCCCAAACCAAACCACCGAGGAAATAAGTACTTGGCCAAGCCCAGCGGTGGCAGGTAAGCAACACATGGACCCACAGGCTTCTCAAGCCCCCCACCGGCTTGCCTTCACCCTGGAGCCTCTGTGATCTGAGGAAGGGTGAGCACATCCCAGACAGCGGCCCCCTGGAAGAGCAGCGGACAGCATCCATCCCCCCATCCCAGTCAGGGTGGTCCTGGAGCAACTGTATTTATAGTATTTACAGGACCCAGAGTCTCTAAGGAAATGACTTCATCCCTGAGGTTCTATCTGCCCCCTGATTGCAGAGGTGCTAGGCTATGGGCTTTAAATGTGTAACTTTCAGCTTTCTTTGTCTTGACCCTTAAACGTAATTATGAAGTTTCCCTGACTGAGGACATCAGTGTGTGGGTGTGTTCTTTTGGGCAGTCCTAGAATTAAAGAGAGCTCAAGAGGACATCTAATCTAACTCCTTTTTGTTACAGATATAGAAACTGGGGCTCTAAATAGTTTGATACAACCCAGCTATGTTCAATTTGAGCAAGCCAGGTAAATCCTTGGGGCCTCAGTTTTTTACCTGTAAAATAGAGGTCACCATACTTCCTTGCAGTGATGGGGTAAGGATTTAACGATCAAATGTATTTTCAGCTCATAGCCCAGTGGCTGGCACATAGTAGGTGCACAGCTGACACTAAAAGTCCTTTCCTACGAAAGCGACTTTGTTCGAGGTCACATGGCCAGTGAGTGGCAAAGCTGGAACCAGCTCGGGGCACCTGACTCCAGGTTCAGTGCTCTTGCCTTGACAATTCATGGCTTCTTTTTTGCAAAGATGGTGGGAGGTAGTGTAGAGTAGCAGTGAGTACACACACTCCATAGTCACATCAGCCTGGATTTGAGTTTTGGCTTTCACACTTAATCCGTGGGGACCTCGGGCAAGGTGCATAATTTTCACAAGCCTTGGTTTTCTTATTTGCAAAATGGGAATAACAACGGGAGAACCCCTTACAGATGTGAAAAGTTTGAGGATAAGGTGCGTATAACTTGCAAAGCCTAAGGCCTGCCTCAGAGTAACTGTTTAATAAACATTAGTTGTCATCATCACTTGCAAAATTGCCACCTCCCTCCTGATCGCTTCATGGCAGCAGAAATGGTCACAGAAAAAAAAGCAGAAAGGACCGCAGACCTTAAAGCCCCTCGGGGAGCCTTCCCACCTGCTGGAATGTGGGGCCAAACCTGCCTCCCCATACTGAGGCAGTCCCAGGAACTGGCCTCCCCCAGGTGGCAGGCAGGGTCTGTGGGAGGGAGAGGCCAGGGTGGAGATAGCAGGAGTCAGGGAGAGTCTGAGTGGCTTTCTGATTCCGGTCTAGGATTTGGCCTCAAATAGGAAGTATGGAATATATTCAGTCACTTTGTCCACAAAGTATTTATGAAGCACCTACTATGTGCCGGGCCCTGTTCTGAGCACTGGCTGACCAGGGAATGAGACAGATAAAAATTTCTGCTCTCACTGGAGCTCATCATACTCAGATGGCTGGAGGTGGATGGAGAGATGGATGGACAGATGACTGCCTTGTCTCAACCAAAGTTACTACACTCCTACTCTGGGCCAGGCAATGCGAAGGAATGGGAGGGACAATGGTGAATAATAATATCAATGCATTCATTGTTTCTTCTTTTGCTGAGTGCTTAGAGGTGCCAGGTACTAGCTTCTTTACATACACTGTCTCATTTTGCCTGCCCCTTGAGGTGGGTGTTATTTATCACCTCCATTTTACAGATGAGGCAACAGATGGAGAGTAGGCAGGAGGCCTGGGACCAAGTAACCCAGGTCGGTCTGACTCTGAAAGCCGGGCTGTGTATCCACCTCCTTAAGTGGATGGATGAATGCTGGCATGAGTAGAAGAATGTTCATGAGCAGGAATGAATGAATCTGTGTGTGAATTTCCTCACTCGTGGACTTTGCAGGAGTGCAATCCCAGACCCAGAATGCCCAGGTACCCGGGCTGGTGGCCAGGCAGAACCAGACCAGGAGGAAGGGTGCTTGGATCCTGAAGAGGACCTGTCCGTGAAGCAGCTGCTAGAAGAAGAGCTGTCAAGCCTGTTGGACCCACACACAGGTAAGGACTCCTCAGGATCACCCTGAGCCTGCTTCTACCCCCATAGTCCCCCACATCTCCAGACGTCAGCCTTCTCCACAGGAGAACACAGACATTCTGTTTCTGGGGAGGGATATCAGCAACATTTTACTTTCCCTAATGCTTCAGACGGTCTTCATTTGTTTAAATACCAGATTCTACTTTGATTATTCATTTAAAAAATCCTAAGAATAGTAAATGAGCTCTTGGTGTGTGCCAGTACTACTAGGAAGTATCTTACACACATTAGCTCAGTTAAGCTTTTAAACAGTCTTTGGAGGTAGATGTTATGAGCTCCAATTTAGAGATAAGCAAACTGAGGCTCAGAGAAGTACCATAGCCTGCCCAGAGTCACTTAGCTCATCAGTGACCGAAGGGGAGCCAACCTGGGCCTGCCTGCCATCAGGAGACCTCCCCTTACTTCCTAAACCACCCATCTGTGTTTCTTTGGTGGGTTTAAACATCCTCCCATCCTGAAAACTGAGTCAATTCTTTAATGTGTTAACATATCTAATCGAAACAAAAATAACATTTTCTAGAGAAACAATTCGTTTTGATAGAAAGTAAAAAATCTGGACTTTAATTCAAGAATGTGCTAACTGGGGCACCTGGGTGGCTCAGTCGGTTAAGCATCTGACTTTGGCTCAGGTCATGATCTCAGGATCCTGGGATCAAGCCTCCACCCCCGCCCCTCTCCTCTGAATTCACCAGAGGGTCTGCTTATCCCTCTGCCCCTCCCCCTGCTCATGCTCTCTCCGTCTCTCTGTTTCTCTCTCAAATAAGATCTTTTAAAAAAGTAAAATAAAATAAAATAATTAAATTTAAAAAATTAAAAAAGAATGTGCTAGCTGGACACTGGTCAGCCTCCTTTAGGTAACACACCATACCTCTGTCCATACCTACACGGTGGTTTTCTGTTTCTGTACAATAATCTTTTTCTCAACTGGACATATCCTATGTGCTCCATCTGGCTGCAAACACACCGAAAGCATGGCAGAGACTTCCTTTTCCTTGGTTAAAAAAACATAGCTAACATTTATTGAGAGCTTTCTATGTGCTAGTCCCTGTTCTATGTTCCTCGTGAGAAAATTTTAGAGAGGAATTATTCATTATCACCATTTCATAAAGAAAAAAACTGAGGGCCAAGGTTGTTTGGTAATTTTCCCAACATTGACAATGTGGCTCTAAATTAAAAGCAAAATTAAATCTAATTAAAATTAAGTAAAATGAAAAAATTCAGTTCCTCAGTTATACCAGCCACATTTCAAGCTCTCAATAGCCACATATGGTTAGTGGATATTGCTTTGGACAGCACACATATAGAAAGTTTTATAGGACAGCATTGTCTAGACTCTACAGCTGTGAGGTCCAACACATTAGCCACTAGCCACATATGAAAATGGCTAGTCACAATCAAGATGTGATATATGGCGGCCCCTACCCAGCTCAGTGGGTAGAGCATGCATCTCCTGATCTCAGGGTCGTGAGTTCAAGCTGCACACTGGGCATAGAGATTACTTTAGAAAGAAAAAAAAAAAAAATCTAAAAAACAAAACATCCATCTTCAAGTCCCATGTTGGGCATAGAGCTTACTTAATAAAAATAAAAAGCATAAAAAAGTGTAACTTATTATTTTTTAAAAAGATGTGATAAACATATAAAACACACTTCAGATTTTGAAGACTTAAGAATGTCAAATATTTCATTAATTTAAAAAATACTCATGACATGATAAAATGGCATTACGTTTAAAATGTTTTACAAATTGATTTCGCCTTTTCTTTTCACTTTTTTAACCTGCCTCCTAGAAAATTTAAAATGACCTCTCTGGCTCACATTATATCTGAACCGGCCAGCTCTGGGCTGGAACCTGAGTGCTCAGCGGCCATATGGTCCTGCCTTTCCACAGCACAGAGGTCATGGAGGATGCTGGGGGATGATGAGGGCACCAGGGATAGAAAAGCCTGTGCTGCTCACAGGGCAGAGCTGCCAAGGGGCTTTTGGTGAGCTTGCTGACCCCGGGGGTCATGGCTGCATCCATCTGATGCTATGATGAGGACAACATTTTAATGGTTGCATGAGCTCAGTTACTGCGCACAGCAACCTGACAAGATGAATACTACTATTTCACCACTTCATGAGACATGAAGAAGGCTCAGAGAGGTTAAGCAATTTTCCCAAGGTCACACTGCTCATAAATGGCAAAGGTGGGAAATCAAGCCAGCCCAGCATCCACCTGCCTCTGGGTGGACTCCCCATCACTTTTCAGCCATTCTCATACACTCTAGCAATTTTCTCATTCCAAGCTTCATAAGCTCTCTGACCCTTGTACAAAGGCCTGATTCTGTAACCAAAAGAGTTTCAACCTTATTACCCCCAAGTCTCAGGGAACTAAGGTTTACATTTCCCAAATGCCCAGGGTTAATATTTATGTTCACTGAGTCATTCAAGAAATGCTTACTAAATCCCAGGCATGGGCTGGACCGGGTGGGAAGAGGCCTGCCCTGCCTTACAGCCTTCACAACTCCTCCCTGACAAGGCAAGACAGAGACTCATTTATCAGTATAAACAGCCATGAGCTGTATTTTGGAATAACTTTTCCAAATTACAAAAGTAGTATTTGGTTAAGGTAGAAAAATGGAGGTAAACGAAAAGAGAATAAATCACTTCTGTCCAGGAGTAATTCCAGTTAACATTTTGACATACCTCCTTCTAGTCTTTTATTATATGCACAGATTCTAAAGCAGCTCACCTTAAGCAAACATTAAACACATGATGAAGTGGATGTTGTACTTTTGTTTTTTTTTTAAGGCACAGTTTCTGAACCATAAGACTTATATTTTCTTTCTTTGCCTTGGCCTCTACCATCCGGCCTAGGGCTAGTTTTTTTGAGATAGCATTTTTGTTGAAGAGATGGGAAAAGAAAAGTGCCATAGTGGCATTAAGGATCTAGGGGACAGTTTTTCACTGCCCCTGCCCCTTTCCTGGGACAGTGCTTAGCCTGCCTCTAGGCCTGAGTTTCCTGCAGTTTAGAAGCCAATGTTGAGGAGTTTAGGGCATAGTGATGGTCCAGACCTTCCTAGGCCTGGGGAATCCGTAGGCCACAGGTATGCACCCCGAGTGCCCTGGGGGAAATGGCAGGAAGCTACTCAGAGAGTGGGTAGGAGGGTACAGGCATATGGGGCTCCGAAGTCATCAGCTATGGGGTCAAATCTGGGTTGGTTGCCTGGTAGATGGGTGATTCAACTTCTTGGAACTTCGTTTCCTCATCCCTAAAATGGAATAGCACTCTTCACTTCAAAGGTTTGTGCGGAGGTTAAATTACTTGGCGTGGAGGAACTTAATAAATGGTCACTATTACCATGAATACAAACAGATGGCAGCACCAAGCCAGGAACTACGGCCTGGGCTAAGAAAAGGGATGCCCCCCCACCCCCACCTCCGCACCATCCACAGCTACTAATGCCCTGAGAGAGTGAAAATCCTGGCTGGCCGCAGTGGTTGAAAGAAAGACACCTAGCCCGAAACACAGCAGGATCGGGAAATTCTTTAGAAAAGGGCCAATTTCTAATTCTAGGCCTCCTTCCTCCTCCTGCCTCCTCCCCACTCAGCTCCTGCGGGTCCTTCAGTCGGCAGCCTTCCTGCCCAACGAGCTTCCCCGTCAGGGCCTCTTCCTTCCCGCCCCGTCGGGCCTCCCCGTCTGTGCCCCGCCATTTCCCTTCCCTCCTTGGTCCGGAGCCCTCGCCCACGACCCCACCCTCGGCTGCCCGGCCCCGCCCCGCCCCCCCACTCCGGCCCTCACCGGCTCCCCTCCACCCCGTGCAGGCCTGGCCCTGGACCGGCTCAGCGCCCCCGACCCGGCCTGGATGGCGAGGCTCTCTCTGCCCCTCACCACCAACTACCGCGACAACGTGTTCTCACCAGACGCTCCGGCCGTAGAGGAGCCCAGGACCTTCCAGACGTTCGGCAAGGCGCCCGGGCCTGAGCTGAGCCTGACAGGCACGCGGCTGGCCAGCACCTTCCTCTCGGAGATGAGCTCACTGTTGGAAATGCTGCTGGAGCAGCGCTCCGGCGTGCCGGTGGAGGCGGCCTCCGAGGTGCTGCGGCGGCTCTCGGTGTGCGGGAGGACCCTCAGTCTGGACCTGGCCACCAGCGGGGCCTCGGGCACGGAAGGACAGGGGGGCCCGGGGGCAACGAAGGGGGCCGAGGGCAGGACTGGCGAGGGCAGCAGCAGCAGCAGCAGGGGCCTGTGGATCCAGGGACCAGGGGCCCTGGGAGACGTCAGGGAGCCCAGGCCCTAGAGGATCCTGGGACATGAGCTGCTTTCTAAAATCTTTGAACTCACGGTCCAGCGGTGGCCCAAGAACTTTAGGATGACCGATGGTGCCCCGCAGAGGAGGCAGGGGCCCCACGACTAATAGCTGGCTGATCAAAGCAGCCCCTTGTTAGGGGCTGGCTCTGCCTGTGAGTTTTTTGGAGGACGGAGATGTTTGTGGCTGAAACAAGTGTTTGCTGGCAAAACACGTGTAGAGCACAGGGGGTCAGTCCTCCCCTTGGGACAGATGCCAAGGAGTGTCCTAAGCAAGAAAGGATGGCCTCATCGCATACTTGAGGGTGGGGGCTGGATCCTGGGGTGCCAGGCAAAGCTCTCTGACCTACTAATAAAGGAAAAGCACTGGTTCATTCTCCTGTGTGCACCTGTCGTGGGGGCGGGGTAGGAGAGGTTAACAGAGAGAGGGTTCCTTGTCACCCATTCCCTGGCAAGAGGGAATGCTGGACCTGGATGGGAGTAGAGCACAGAGGTAGACAGTGATTAACATGTGGACTCCTGACCCCACTTCTCTATTGCTACATTATCAAATAATCTGCAAAATTAGGGCTAAGAAAAGCATGACTATTTATGGAATGTTTACCTGAACCAGGCCTAGGCTTTACACTAGGATTTAATTTAATTTTCCAACAACCCTAGGAGGGAGGTGTTATCCCCATTTCACAGACAAGGACATGAGGCTTGGAGAAGCAGAGGGTCTTGCCCAAGATCAAGAGTAGAAGCAGAGGGGTGCCTGAGTGGCTCAGTTGGTTAAGCGTCTGACTCTTGATTTTGGCTCAGGTCTAGATCTTGGGGTCATGAGATCAAGTCCAGGTGGGGCCACTCATGCTCAGCAGGGCTTCTGCTTCTTTCCCTCTTCCTTTGTCCCTCCCCCTGCACATGCACGCTCTCTCACTCTCTCTCTCTAAAATAAATAAATCTTGGGGCGCCTGGGTGGCTCAGTCGGTTAAGTGTCTGCCTTTGGCTCAGGTCACGATCCCAGGGTCCTGGGATCGAGCCCCGCATCCGGCTCCCTACTCCGCGGGAAGCCTGCTTCTCCCTCTACCACTCCCCCTGCTGGTGTTCCCTCTCTCGCCATGTCTCTCTCTGTCAAATAAAATCTTAAAAAATAAAAAATAATAAGCTAAATCTTAAAAAAAAAAAAAAAGAGTAGAGGCAGAGCCAAGATTTGGAACCAGGACTGACCAACACCAAAACCTATGCCCTTGATCTTGACACTAGATTGCCAGCCAAGCAAAGGAAAGGAAAAGGCCCCACAAGTGAGCTTTTCTCAGTAGTGGACTTGTCTGAGTTCCCCCCTGTTGGAAAGAACATTTCTAAAGCTGCTCAGGCCTGCACGGCTCCGCATTTCCAAGCACAAAGCAAGAGGGACGTGGATCTGATCTGACGCAGGCCTGGGCCTCTGCAGGCTCCTGTCCTTTCCCAGTGATTAGCCCTTCAGGTACAGAAGTCATGTTTGCAGACCCAGCATTCGTGGGTAAATCTTCCTCTGTCGCAGCAGGTTTGGGCCTGTGAATTCAGGCCCTAGAGGACAGTGTATGAACTGGGTCTATGAAATCGATACTGACAACAGCAAAACTTCCAGGGCAGGAAGCAGCAAAGAAATAGCCAATATTTTTCCAAGGCTCAGCCTTATAATTTTCCTGGAAATTTCCAAGCAGTCATTCAGCCAGCCATTCAGCTTCTCAGTAGCATGGGACTCTCCTCGACACTGAAGGCAAAAATTCCTCTCTGTGCTCCTCCTTCCGTCCTTTTTGGAGGCCAGTACTCATGTTCACTGTCCACAGAAATGGGCCAATCATACTCCTGACCAAGGATAATGAAAGCCATGTAAACTTGGAATCCAATGTGGCACCATTATCCTGTTATTCTGTTACAGATGATGAAAATAAGGCTCCCGAAAGTTAAGGGCTTAAAGAGCAGAGTCTCTGGGCCTCTGATCACCTCACTTCAGGCTCCAGTGATTTCCTTCCAAGATCTGTGATTTTTAAGCTGTTGGGTTCCCCAAGGCAATGAGAGAGGCCAGGGAGACTCAGCAGGCAGGGTCTCCAGCCTGACCAGCCAGGAGACCGACACAAAGCAACATCTGATGTGTACTTACTTGTTGAGTGCATGAATGAATGAATAAATGAATAAATCAATACTTCAGAGTTCCCTTTTATCTGTATTGGAGCTCCAGCTAAGACGTCATTATGAAGAAAAAAAAGTTTCCATTATGTGAAATCAAAGTCTAAAACCCACAGAACTAGGAGCGCCTGGGTGGCTCAGTTGGTTAAGCGACTGCCTTCGGCTCAGGTCATGATCCTGGAGTCCCGGGATCGAGTCCCACATCGGGCTCCCTGCTCGGCAGGGAGTCTGCTTCTCCCTCTGACCCTCTTCCCTCTCGTGCTCTCTATCTCTCATTCTCTCTCTCTCTCAAATAAATAAATAAAATCTTAAAAAAATAAAAAAATAAAAAAAATAAAAACCACAGAACTAGAGTAGACAATGTTGACTGCCACCACCCCCCTCTTCAATTACTAGTTGGTTTTTGATACAGAGCTGGTGTTGGGAGGGTGGAGAGAAGAGATGGGGGAAGAGGTAATCTAAGAAACCTGGGACCTAATTAATTAATTAATTAAAAAGAAACCTGGAATCATGGCTGTCACCTAGATGATTGGATACCCTGGATCACTGCTTCACTCTGGGTCAGAAGTCCTTAATCTGTAGACTTTGTGATTACTAGGCAAATCCTTGTGTATAGGCATTTTTCCAGGCAGAAGATACGAAGTCCTTATAGGATTCTCCAAGGAACATGTTGACCTATGAAAGGTTATGCTGCTCTGGTCTCAGTCATGGCCTCAACCTCCACAAACACAGGTAATTTTAGTCGTAAGGAGCCAGAACATTATATCACCAAGGAAAAGGCAAGACTGAAAAAGCTGCCTTGTGCAAAGCCACATGGCGGGTGTGTAGCAGGGCTAGGATCTGGATCTGGGATTCATATGATTCTTTTTTTTTTTTAAAGACTGTATTTATTTGAGAGAGAGAGAGAGAAAGAGAGCATGAGCCAAGTGAGCAGGGGCAGAGGGAGAGGGAGAAGCAGACTCCCCACTGAGCAGGGAGCCCAACTTGGGGCTCCATCCCAGAACCCTGGGATCATGACATGAGCCGAAGGCAGACGCTTAGCCAACTGAGCTGCCCAGGTGCCCTTAATGTTCTTTTTAATATATCAGCGGTTCCTAACCTGGGGTCCAGGGTTGGGCTTCAAGATCCATGAATTAGCTGAATTGTATGCAAAATTGGAGGAAGCACACTTTTCTATGGGAAGAGTCAGTGATTTCACCACATTTTCAAAGGGCTCTGTGACCTAAATAAGATGAAGGACCCCTGCGATCCTCTCTGCCGGTCCTCGGTTCTGCCTTGCCTGCAGACCCTGGAGAACTCACGGGTAGAGCTGTTTCTGTTCTGGGGCAACTGATGTCCGGTCAGTGTGGGGATGTATGTACTTGAGGTCAGTGCCCCCTTCTAGCCTGGGGACACTCAGCCCTTTCCCAGGAGGAACAGGCTGAGAGTGACACGGGGTATGGTGACAGAATGGAGCGTGCTGAACAGGAGGGTTAGAGAAACTTCTTTGCATCAGCCAAGATGTCAAAGCTGAGACTTCGGACATGCTCAGAACAGTTTTCACCAAGATGGGCACTGTCCTCCGGGAGACTTAGGGAGCAGGCAAGCCAGCCAGCACTCAGTTAAATGTCATCTTACTTTGGAAAGCCCAGAGGGACATTTTTTATCAATAGTCAGCCATTCTCCAGCACGAGGAGTGCCGTGCAGTGCTCACTTGGAGCCTGGGGGCAGCTCAGAGATTGATAGGCAGCCTCCTTGTCTGTCACCCAACTTCAGCTTGGCAGCTCACTGACCCTACCTCTCCTCTGGCTGAAACAAGCTTGAGACGGCAACCACTACCCAGGGGACTCTGAAGAGAACCCAATCCCCACAGGAAGACAGGAGAGGGAGGGAGGTGTCTTAGCACAGGCTCAGCCTGGCACGTAGTATGCACCTAGACAATCGGTCAGCCTTTTCCAGCTCCTACTAAGGATGGAGTACAATGTAATGGGTAAGGGGAGGAAGGAGCCATGATCAGAAACACTCAATTCAGCAAACACTTTGTATTTATTGATTACTATGTGTCAGAAGTAGCACTGGAAATAGCAGTAGGGGGTATACAGAATCATTCATGCGACAAATATTTAAAGCACCTACTATGTGCTGGTAGACTTGGTGCTATTAGGTGGAGGGGCAATGCAGCAATGCATAAAACCACGCATTCTTTGAGTAAATGTTTACCGAACATTTACCAAGTACCCTGCACTGTATTAGCACTGAAGATATAACGAATCAAACAGCCTTGTTCCGACTACAGCATCAGGACTCCCTGAAAACAGCATCTCTGGATAAGGAAACTGAGGCAGCAGAGAATCACACAAAAGTCTCATTGCTGAGGGCACTAGGTCCCCAGCCTTGGATCTCCCAGTATCCTAACCCAGGCTGGCCCTCCTGGCAGGGGCCACTTCCCTGCCCTCCCCCTCCTATTTCCTTTCAGGGCATGGACAATGAGTCATTATTAATGGAATTTTAATGGCAAAAGCACAGCAGTGACTGGGTCTGTGGATGAAGCCCATCCCCTGGGGCCATGTGGAGACCGCAGTGCCTGAACAGCCAAGGATTTTCGGTCCCTTGACAACACCTCTCTCACGACTCTTCCATCCTTCCTCTCCACAAGGAGAGCTTAAAAATATCCTCCCTCCATGGTTGGCAGCCCGAATTGAATCAGTACTTAACTTGTAATGACTGAGGGGGAGGGAGGGCTGCATCTGGTCATCAAGACAGGACACCGTCCTGGGGCTGTGTGAACTGCCCCTCCTTCCCCCGGAAGGAATCAGGAACCCCAAATGACAACAGGAAGGGAAGAGGCTGAAATGCTGGGCTCCGCAGGAGGGCAGGAAATGACATTTTACAGAAGGTGCCTCAGGAAGGGTGATTGGCGGTCTGCACAGAGCTGGGCTCTGTGCTCAGCTCAGGCTGGGAAACATTGGGTTAACCAAGTTCTTCACTGCAGGACTTCTTGGAACCTTAAAGATGCTGATGTGCATTGTGAATCTATAAAAACGGGATGTCTGGTACAGCATTTCCCAAACTTATTCGACCACAGAAACCTTTCTTTTCTTTCTTTCTTTTTTTTTTTTTTGCAGAGAGATTAGTGCACTGTATAACTTAAAAACCTGAGCTTTAACCAATGTGTGTACGGAGCCTCCACCGGCATGGGGCCTTGTGCTAAGTGCTGATGGTACCAGAATGCTAAGACAACAAGGTCCCAGAGCCCAAGGAGCCATCTGTGGGAGGCCAGCTGCGTGAGGGGACCAGCATGGGGGTGGGGAGGCCAAGTGTGTAAGGCAGCCCTGGAAAGGGAACGGCAGTCAGGGGGAGGCGCTGGAGCTGGAGGAAGCCAGTGGTGAGAGGAAGGTGCTGGAAAAGTGTGGTAGGACCCACTAGAGGTTGGGGGGAGAGAGAGAGGTAAGGAGCAGAGAGGGAAACATAGACAACCCTCTCCCGCCCAATTCCTCCCACCTTTCAACTAGCAGAGCTGGGTGGTCTTTCCCATTTGAACAGTTACTAGAGGGTCTGGTCCTCAGTCCTTCCCCACCCCCACCCCAACTGCATCTATGCTATTGAACTTGGGCTAACATCCAGAAGCCAGGGAACAGCTATGCACAAATTCGGTAATTGGAGTCATTAGCGTTGACTCAGAAATCATTTTTCCTAAGTCTCTCTCTTGGAGAAGCTTTTAAGACCCTTCAAATTGGTTAATGGAGAGTTTAGAAATGAGGCTGGAGCCTCAGCTTTCAGCTCCCCCTGCCCAACCCCCTGCTCTCCCCAACATACTCAAGGGCAAGAGTGATGAGATAATCCAGTATCTATTTTATTAAACTCCCATCCATTTCTGGCATACCCTTCACAAACAAGGATCTCGAAATCTACCCTTCCCTGCTGCAAGTCTCCAGGTGCTCAGTGTCCACTTCCTCCCTCACACCGGCTGGAAGACAAGAACAGTTTCGCGTAAAGCTACAGTGTGAACTGGCGCAAAGGAGCCCCAGGCCAGGAGTCAGGGGGCCTGGGTCTTCTCCTGGCCTGCTGACTCATAAAGCCGGTAAGCGTGGGCACCACTCCGCCTCCTTGGGCTTCAGTGAGGACCAAGGTCCTTTCTGCAGCGAAATGGCACACACGGGCTGTAGGGTAGAAGGCAGACACCAATGTCTTTGGTTTACCACTGAGGAAACAATGTAGCGGGTCAGGTCACTGCTTCAAGCTGACATGGCCAGGACCTGGGTCTTCATACACTTTCTTCTTTACTGTGCCAGGGCAGGTGCTTAAGATTCTTTGGGAAGGTGAGTAGATAACTGGCCTCTGTCCTGGGACTCAAGTTGCGGTAGCTCTCTGAGAACCCACAGGCTTCCTTCTTTAGGGCTGAAGTGAGGTGGTCTGAAAAAGTCAAGCAGATACGTCAGGCATGTAGGCAAGAAACTCGTTCCTTCCAAATCAAAGGTGAAATGGGAGATGATCATGAATCCGTAGATGACCAAAAGTGAATGTTGGGTCTCATCTTGAGAATGGCCTGATTCAGTGTTCTCTAAGCGTTAGCCATTCATGGAACCACCCTCATGGTTTCTGCCACCTCTCTGGACCTGTGCTCCCCTTTATCCAATTTCACAATGTTTTTCTTTAAATGGATTACTTATAATATCTGTGAAACCACGATGTGCTAGTCACATTTTTACATTATATATTAAATATCCAACTACTAAGACAGAAAATATTGAGTACCTAAAATCCTCTTGCGAACCACCAGAGACACATATATCAGATGTTGGCAAAAACTGATGCAGTCTGAGCCTGAGGAAACTGAGGCATGGGAGGAAATAGGTAAGGGGTTTACTCAAGGTCATAAGCTAAGATGTGGACCAGGGCCTCTGGACCCTTCAGGACAGTTTTTCACAGGTCACTGAATGAATCCCTTTGTGCTCAGAACCAGAAATCACTGTGAATGTTCCCACTTCTCATCTGGGAGGCTACCAACTGGGGGAAAGGTCAAAGTCATTTATGAGCCATGCACTTGAAATTGCTTGAGAACCTCAGCTCCCACTGGCATGTCCACCTTGGAAAGGGACACTGACACCTGTTTTTGTTACCATCCAACCTCTCCGCCCAACACCAGTGAGAGGCACCAGTGACTAGGTCTTATCTTACCTTAGCCAAAACCCAGTCTGACGGGACTCCTTTCCAAGGGGTAGTTGTGCAGGGGGAGAGCCCTGCTGGGGGTTCCCAGGCTGGCTCCGAGATGCCCACTTCTACAGAGGAGGCCAAGGTTCCCTGTGCTCGAGGCGTGTGGGAGGTGGGAGGCTCCTGCCAGCAAAGTGTTGAGGCTGTGCAGGGAGGGACTGGAGAAGGACTTCAATCCTCTAACTGCCAGGTCGCTGGGGCCCAGGGCTGTGAGGAGAGGTGAGAGCAGCTCTTACTCACCCTGTGGGTTCCTACTGTGGAACAAGGACTTCTTAAAGGACTTAGTTGCTTCCGGCATTGTTAACCCAGGCCAGCCCGAGTGGCTCATGAGTGAGCAGGACTCTGAGAGCCCTCGAAGGGTAATTCAGGGCAATGAAGCGGTATCTCAGGCTACCGTCTCCCCTGACAAATCATCAGAGCAGCTACCACTTCTCCAATCCCCGCTGTGTGCCGGGTTGTGCCAAGCCCTCTAGAGTCATCTCATTTTATCCTTACAACCCAATGAGTGAGGTATCAGTAGTACCCTCACTTTCAGAAGTGAAGAACCTAAGGCTCAACGACACTGAGTCCAGGGTCAGTGACAGAGCAGGGGTTAAAACTCAGCTGTGTCTGACTCAAGAAGCTGTGCTCTCACCCATCATTGGGGCAGGAAATGGCAAGTGGTCCAGGGGCTACTGCCTCCCCCTTCTCTGTCACAGGGTAATCAGCTCATGGGCGGGAACCTGTTGGCTTCGGTACGCACCTTTCCCTGCCACCTCCACAGAAAAGAGGTTCCGCAACCTCTCCTGGGCAGGTTCATTGCCCAGAGCTGCTGACTGCTGGTAACATCTCACAGCCTCTCCCAGGTTCCTCTGCACACCAAGGCCCTTCTCATAGCAAATTCCCAAGTGGTACCTGCTCTGGGAGTCCTAAAGGGGAAAACGGACAGACACACAGATATGCACACATGCGGGAGTGAAGAACTGAACCGCGAAGCCAGGAGGAAGGTGGAGGAGTCAGGCAAGCTGGGACTTCATCCGTGCAGGCTCCAGGCCCAGTCCCGGCCCTCCCTGTACCAAGGGATCTCAAGTACGACGAGCCAGAGGCCCGGAGTTTGCCTGACACAGAGGAGTCAGGGATCCTTCTGCCCAGGGAGATTCGAGCCGTGGCAGCTTCTTTTGCCGAGGCTGGTGCCACAGGCAGGGACAGAAGTGAGGGCCCCAGGCAGCCCAGCCCAACTATGGGGAACCCGGGACTCCGGCTCCTACTTCAGCTGAAAGAGCCAGGAGCAAGAGTGGAGGCTAGGCTTCCCAAAGGCCCCGCATGCCTTTCTGAACCTCTCCCAAAGTGCTGCAAAACATATGTTACAAAGAATGTTCCTCCTTTGAAAGGTTAAAAGGCCCTGGGATCCTCTCTCCTCTGAGAACTAGGAGGCAGTAGCAGGTAGTGCTTTGGAGCACTGCCTGGGTTCCAGTCACGGCTCCACCACCTACTGTGGAGGAATCTCGGGCATATTATTCTATGCCTCTGTGCCTCGGTTTCCTCATCTATAAAATGGGAAATAACAACAGTACCTACCTTACTGCATTGTTATGAGGATTACATGCGTTAATACGTGAAAAGTGCTTAGATTACTGTTATTATTACTTTCATACCTTTAGCTGCTCACATCATTAATCTCTCCCTCTTTGGGGAATATTATTGTTATATTCAAGCCCCCAACTTTAAAAAACAAAATACTCTGTTGATTCCCAACCACGGTCCCATTTCTCTTCTACCTTCTAGCGTTAAATTTCTGGACAGGGTTTCTGTTACCTGCACACCAAAGTCTACGTAATAAATATGGTGGACTCATAGCCATAGACCAACTTAGAAACAGTACCAGATACTCATAAGGCCAAAACACCCACCCTGCCACACTGCTCAGTATAAACCTACAGAGACACAATTCCTTCTGTGCCCAACACCGTGTTACCTAGCAATCCTTTGCGCACTTCTCCTTCCAGCGTGCTGGGTGACTAAAGCAGGCCAAGGGGCCCCCGGGCTTGTCCAGCACATGAAGAACATGAGGAAGACTCTGGGGATCTAACAAGGAAGGCAGGTTCAGAGGCAGTACCGGCTGGTGACACCGGTCCCCTTTTGACAGCAACGACAGATAACACCAAGTAAAAATAAAGTATTCTGATGCCCAAGAGTTCGATGAAGCTATCATTGTGTTGGCCCGAAAACACAGACGAGCAGGAGCCCCTATGCAGGGCAATTCTAGTCCATGCACATGGCTTGCTTTAATCCAGGAGCCCTGGTCCTCCAAGAGGCCACCCCCCAAAAAATCCTGGTCAAGAAACCAGAGATGCCCTTTTGATGACTCGCATGGAAGGAAAGCGCTGAGATCTCCTCCATTGAAGACACCTAGTTAGCTCCGTATTTCCAAACCCCCTGGACCATGTTTTCCCCGGAATTACTTACGAACACCCCATGGAACTAATACTCGGGAGAACACACTCTGGGTCCAATGGATTGGCTAGATGCCAACGCCCCCTTACATCTGCCGCTCCCCAAACTGCTCTATGTCTTTTGACTTCCTTGAACTGCACCGCTCATGAGGACGCACCCTCCCTGTGCGCCGCTTACCAAGTGCTCGCCCACCCGTTACCTCAGATAGATTGTGATCCTCATAACAAAAACAACCCTGCGAAGCAGCAGACAGGCGAGGCAGTCAGTATTATCCCAGTTTTTGAGATGAGGAAAACAGGAAAACAAGCAGCCACCGGCCCAGCAGTGTGCTGGTAAATATAACAACTGGCTGTCCAGTGCAAGAAGCCCTGCTTTGTTGCACTGAGTCATTTCTGTGCGGCAAATACTCCTCCCATAGCTGATTTTAAGGCACGAGCACCTCCTGCAGACTGGTGTAAGCCAGCTCCCATGCACCACTAGACCTGCCCAGGGGTCACACAGAAAGTCAGTGATAGTTAAGACTTGAAGCTGGCTCAGTGTGTTCCTGTCGGCCGTCTCCTGTGCACCCTGGAGCTGGGTACAAGTTCCCAAATCCCCTCCTTCCTCAGACTCGATCCCCCAACATGCCAGGACGCTGGAGATGTCCTACCCCATTGTTGGCTGCAAGCCAAAAGTATTTCACAGCTCTCTGCTCATCCAAGTGTGGCTCCTTGGTGAAAAGCACCCCAAGGAAAGCTTGAGCCTGTGGTCAGGGAGGAAGGAAAAAGGTTATCTCGGTCACTTCCCGGCCCCATGTGCTCCAAATGCCCAGGAGAGACCCCACCCGGGCACTCACCTCTCTCAAGCCCGAGTCTGCAGCTTGCTTCAGCATGGACACTGCCCTCTGCTGCTTAGGGCCCCCCGCGGAGGCCGGGCCTTGCAGCAGACACCTGGCATAGCGGTACTGAGCCAGGCTGTGGCCCTGGCTGGCAGCCAGCTGGTAGGAAAGGGCTGCCTGGAACAAAGGGAGAGACCCCTAGTCAACGGGCACCCCGGCAAGCCAGCCTTCCCTTCGAGTGAAATTTGTAAAAATTATTTTAATTAAATAGGACATAATCAATATAGATTAGTCAGAAAATACAGATAGGCCAAAATTTCAAAATACAGATAAACTGAAAATAGAAACATGAAATCCCAAGAAATTCTGCCTCCTAAAGATCATTCTCTGCTCACCTTTTAGTTTACAGCTCTGCAGGTTTCTTCCCACAAACCCATGTATGTATACGTACACGCACATACATTCACACACACAGACATATATAAATGTATGTGTGTCTAACAGGGAGAAAGAAACAGAATGAGAGAGAAAACATCACAATTTTGTAACCTATTTTTTTCACTTAACAATACACCAAGAATGTCTTTCCCAGCCAGTAAATATAGATGTGGTGCATCATTTTTAAGACCCACATAGATATTATTAACCAATTCACTATTCAAGGAACTTCAAATTCCTTCCTTTTTTTTTTTTGCCATCATATACAATTCTAAGAAATCCACTCTTGTATATAACATCTCTGTGTTCTTATCTTACTTGTTTAGAATGAATTAATCCATTCACCAAGGTAAGGTTCTAGGTCCTGAGGATACAGCTGCAAAGGAGAAAGACAAGGTCCCTGACTCCTTTTAAATCTAAATTCCTAGAAGTTAGGAGTCTCTTCTTTTTCTCTCGTGGCGGAGAGAGAGAAGCTGTCTCCCCAAGCCCTGTCCACTGCTCATTTCTGGAGGTCAGCTCTGGACAGTGCAGCATGGGGGACAGGCCTAGGGACAGGGAGAAGGTGCAGTACCTTGCCAAGGTCCCTGGGGGTGCCTCTGCCATGCTCATGACACAAGCCCACGTTGTATTGTGCTTTGCTGTAGCCATGGTCTGCTGCTTTCTGGAAGTAAGAAAAGGCTGCCGTGTAGTCCCCATTCCTCATGTTCTCTGTCCCTGTAAGAAAGCACGGGGTGGAAACACAGCTTCCTCTGTGAACGTCCCCATATCCTTGGCCAGATACTCAGAGGCTGCTTCCTTTCTTTTTGATGCTAGACACTTTGCATGTTTCCATCCTCCAAATGTTTCACTGGTTTGCCAGAGACATCAGTGGGTTCCGTCCTCCTATACAATATCCTCCTCTTGGTGACAGCATCCCGATCTACCTTCGGGAGCAGCCCCCCTTCCCCCCGCACCCGTGCTATCAATCAATGCACCGTGCTCTTCCCAACCCATAAGTCCCTCACTCAGGAGTCAGTCAATCTGGTTGAGGCGTGAGAGAAAACAGCTTTTGTAGGTTTATTCTGACAGCAGCACTCTGAAGACACTGTCCCTAAGTTACTGCCCCCGGGACGCCAGGAGCTACCCTGATTCCTGTTCTTTCTGCCACGTGGCAAAGTCGATAGATCTCAATGGATTCCTTCTGTGCTTAAGTTAGCCAGAGTGGGTTTAGGCTGCTTGTAACCAACTAAACATAACTAAACAAGAAAACAAACGAAAAACAGAGACAGGGCTGGGCACGCCGACTCCCCAATCAAACCTTTGCTCAAGCTGTCTCTCCTGCCTGGGGTATCTCTCTGCCTCCACCATCAGGCCTTCCCATCCTGTTTCTCTGGAACCTTCAGACCACACTCTGGCTTTAACACTCTTTTGGTATTTACTTAATATACAAGCCTTTTTCTATGAACTAAACGGTTTCCAGAGTACAAGCCCTGTCTCCTCAATTAGACTGCAAAATCCTGGAAGCAGAAGCAGAAAAAGAATGTAGAAGAAATAGCTTTGCATAGGGTGAAAGCTCTATACAAATGCAAAATATGATTATGGTTTCTGCTCCCTTTGTGTTCTGCCACACTGCTTAGCATTGCTGAATAAATGAATATGTGAATGAAGGAATGGGCAAGAAAATTCTCAGAAGAGGCTGTCTGCCCATCAGAATCATAAAAAGCTAATGAGGCAGAAGCCAGGTTCCATTCAGCCTGGACTGAATTAAAGTCACCTACCTCCCTGCTGCCTGAAAATTTGCTGTCCAGGATTCACAGAGCCCTCTGTCCTTGAGAAGACTCAAGAGGGCGAAGGATTCCACCCCGTGCCTGCCCATTCCCCACACTGGCTCCCTGATCATCTCTCTTCTTTGTCTCCTCTGCCTCTAACCTAAACCAAGCTACCATGAGGCTTTGCTATGCCATCAGCAACAGCTCCAACCCAGTCTCCGGTTTTCTCTGGCATCTCTGCACTCCACATCTGTCCATACAACAGCCAGAGAAATCTGAAAAAGTAAATCAGATCATGTGATGGCACCTCCTCCTACTCCAGTGTAAAACCCTCCACTGGCTTTGCTTGCTTCAAAAAGCGACACTCCTTGCCTGACCTGGCCCCTCCCTGCTTTTTCTACTCTCCTGGTGATCTCTGAATTCCAGCCACACTCACCTTTCTTTTGTTCCTTTAACAAGCAAAACTCAATCCTGCCTCAGGACCTGTGTACTTGCTGTTTCCTCTGTTTGGAAAGCTCTTTCTCTGGATGGAAACAAGACTGGCTTGTTTTTGTCAGTCAGGTCTTAGTGCAAAGTTCTTCTCATTGGTGAGGACTTCCCCAAGTCACTGACACATTCCCTTATTTACTTTTCTCTATAACACTTACCATCATTGGAAATTCTCTTGTTTGACAATGTATTGTTTTTCTCTCCCCTCCACCCCAATTCACATGTCAGCTCCATGAGAGTAAGGACTCTGTCTTATGAATCACTGTATCCCTGAAACCTAAAATAGGGCCTAGCGAAAGGTGAAATTTGTACTAAATGAATCCCAGCTTCTCCCCCATCTGCCCATTAGCTGAGTCGCCACATTGAAAGGCCTGAAACTTAAGCCAAGTCACCATGAAGAACGGGACAGATGGTGGGGGAGCACCCGGAATCTCCGGATGTGGGTAAGAAGGTCCTGTCTGTGCACTTGAGGGCCTGCTCCAAACCTAAGGAGCCTGTTCTTGCCTAAATGTGTCAGAAAATGCAAGGGATCCTCCAAGATTTCTCTTCTCCTTCTTACACAGTAACAGAACTTTCAGGTAAGCACGTGGTTATTCGGCTAAAGGCGACACTTCCCGGGCTCCTCTGCAAGTAGGTGTGGCCATAAGCCTACATTCTGGTCAATGGTTTGTACAACTTGTGGGGTGGAAAGGAGTGATGCTTTAGCTTTCCCACCTTTCCCCTTCCTGAAAAAAGCTGGAATAGCCAACCTGGACCTTGAGATGGAAGCCAGTTTTAAGAACGGCAGAACCAGGAGGATGGGTCCCTGACACCACTGTGCCACCATGCCACATTTGGTCTACCTACCCGGGCGAAAATAAACTCTCTCGTTTAAATTGCTCCCTACCCTAACTCTGTTTGACCAACCCCATACCCTTGCCATTTTCCCCTCCGCCTGCCTTGACGCAAGGTCCACCCAGTTACCCAGGAAGTTGAAAGCAATGGAAACGGTGAGCTGGAAGAGCTGCTGAATGGAAGTAACGGCCTCCTCGAGGGAAAGCGTTTTTGATTTATCTTGTTCCTGAGGAAGAAATACAAAGACTCATCATGAGACAGTTCACTGGAACTGCCACCTGCCCAGGGGAATGTTATGAGGATCCAGAGGCCAAATCTGAACAATACCTGTTTTTCTCCAGCGGGCTGAGGCTGGGCTGGCTTTGCCCTGGATTGGAAGCTACCATTGGTGGGCAGGAAGCCCAGATCACTGGGATCTGCAAGGAAAATGGGTGACACCCAGTCAGGGCAAAGGAGAAAGTGTGGTTTCTCCTTTTCTCCCACTGTGCCAGTCTCCCTAGCCCCTCCAGCCAGCGCCACTGCCAGGAAACAGAATCATTCTGAAGTGCCCCAGAAAGCAGGGGCCTGACAGGAACGATTCCCTTATCGGGCATACGAAGCAACAAATGTCCATCTGCCCAATTCCCCACCCCCTCTACCTCTGGCTGATTCTAGAATGTGGAAACATACCTTCCTCAGAGGGACCCTGAAGACCGGATGCCCTCAAGGAGCTGTGTGAAGAGAGATTCTTGGGCTGAGTGGAGGCTTCTTTCTGGCCCAGCCCAGGTTCCCTGGGACCAGTATGCCTGGGAGCTGGGCCATCAGGGCTGGGGAGGATGTGTCTCCGAAGTGCTGGAAAGACCCAGTAAGAGCAGTCACATCAGAAGGGGATCAGCTCAGTTTGCTTGGGCTTGACTGAGGGTCCCCTGAGGTTTGGGGGAAGAATGTGGGATCCCTCTGACACCTCCTTCACACACCTCAACCTCCCTCCTCCGTTTCCTTTGCTGGCTTCCATCTGGAGGGGTCCAGAGGGGCCCCCATTTATGCTGATCTCCTGCCCCGGGTATAAATCATGCCAATGCCTGATTTCTCCCAGTAGCAGGGAGATATCTACCTTATTCACTGTTGTAGCCCCAGCACCTCGCACTTTGATAATAATATCGATCATGATTATAATTATAAGAACAAGAACTTAAACTAATACTTTCTGGGTACTTACTGCGTGCCAGGCACTATTCTAACTCTTTGACGTGTATTAACTCATTTACTCCTCCCAAGAAACCTATGAGGTAGGTTTTCTTATTACCCCATTTTATAGATGAGGAAACTGAGGCACAGGGAAGTTAAAAGTGACTTGTTCAGGGACACAAGACCAGTATGCGACAGCTCTGGGGCTTGAACCCTGACACTAACTCCAGGGTCCTAACCACTAGGCTGTACTGCCTGGGTACCATGGTACATAACAGCTCTCCAATGAAGATCCACTTATTCATGAATGACTAACCAGAGAATGATCCAACTGGCTGAGAGGCAAGCAGGAAGCCACACCCAGGATCTAAAGTAGCCTGTGGGCTCCCTGTGGGGCTCCCTCCATGGAAGGTGAGGGGAGGACATGGGAGGACACTGAAGGGCAGGTGTGGCCCACACCCTGGGTGGACAGAACTTCCTCACATTCCCCTTCCTCTGACTTCAGATAGGAAAGGCAAGGAGCTGCTGATGGCTCTTTTCCTGAGGTGTGTCCAGAGATGCTTCCTGGCCCAGAGAAACTCCCAGCCTAGCCCTCCCGTCCCTGGGACTGAGAACTCACAGGACTTTTGCGGATGCCACAAGGGAGATGAGAGGAAACGATCCAGGGGACGGCGCCAAAAGCAGTGCCCTGCTTGCCGAGGTCCTGCTGGCAGGGACGACTGGAAATGGATCTGCCTTGCCAGCTGCAGGGCCAGCACGGCCAGAGTGCCCTGGGAAAGACAGCACATCAGGGACCCAGCTTTGCACTGGTCACCTCCCTCAGTCTCCCCCTTCAGCTCAGACATCACTTCCTCGAGAAGCCTTTCCTGACGCCTGGCTATGGCCAACTAATCCTCTCCCCAGCGAAGGGGCACCTGGGTGGCTCAGTTGTTAAGCGTCCGCCTTCAGCTCGGGTCGTGATCCGAGGGTCCTGGGATCGGGACCCGCACTGGGCTCCCTGCTTAGCGGGAAGCCTGCCTCTCCCTCTCCCACTCCCCCTGCTCGTGTTCCCTCTCTCGCTGTGTCTCTGTCAAAAACATAAATAAAATCTTGAAAAGAAAAAAAATCCTCTCCCAGTGCCCAAATGTCCCTTAGAGCCCTGGTCACAGTGGTACTTAAATAATCACCTCGACAATTACTGAGCTAAGCTCTGTCTCTCTAGTTAGTCTTAAACGCCATGACGGCAGGAATTGTGTGTGTTTTGCTCACCACTGTATCCCCGGAGCCTAGGAGAGTACTAAGATATAGCACTAACAAATACATGCAAGTATTTATTAAATGCATAATAAGTTAATGAATAAAGTTTAAGCAGGCAAAAAGATAATGTGGTAAGCTGCGGCTTAGCCACAAATGCAGTGCAGGTCAGAGTTCCCCATCAGGTTCACTGTCCTTCTCTAGCCTGGGGCACCAGGTCTTCCTTTCCCTCTGCCCAAGCCACCCCACCAGAGACACATTCACAGGTACAGGTTGCTGAAGGTGTCTCGGTATCTCTTCCCTGACAGGTCTGTGGAAGACCTAAGCTAGCTCCTAGCCCAGTGACTGCTTGGTTTTCCCTGTCCCTTCCTGTGCACACCCAAATACTTATTTATGACAATAGGCATTGGGTACACTGGCCGAGACAAGTTACAGTCTCTGTCCTCATGGAGTTTACATTTTCACTGAGGGAGAAAGACAAATTTCGAGTACACCGAGAAATAAACACAATAACCACAAGTTATGCTAAATGCCAAAAAAGAAACAAATCAGGAGTTTTCACAGAGCATAAGAGGGAGGTCTGAGAAAACAGGGCATCAAGGAAAGCCTCTCTAGAGGGCTGATGTGTGAACTGATGCCAGAAGGAAGAGAAGGTGCCAGGATGTAATAAGAGACATGTATCCATGGCAGTGGGGACAGCTTGTATTCAGGCCCTTTCACATGGTCAACAGTGACAGAGCTGAGGGACAGCATCAGGACCCCTGGAATCCAGGCCCAGTTTCTAGAAGGACTCACTGGGGAATTGCTCTAGGACTCAGATCTTTGACAAATTGGGAAAATGCTCTGCTCTCCAGGGTATGCTATGCCCCTAGTCCACAGCTCCGCAGAGAGAAGTGGCCCTGCCACGGGCACATTCTAGGCTCCATTCTGCTGATGACACCAATTTACAATGAGACAACTGATGCTCAGGGAAGTCAAGTTACTTGCTCAAAGTATACAGCATAAAAGTGATAGGGATGAGATGTGACAGAAACGAGAGTGATGTGTGCAGAACCTGAATGACGAAGATTCTGCCTTGTTGGACCTAGTGTTCGCTGCTGAGCACCTGACTTTATAGGTCAGAGTCAACAAATATTTTTTGAGCAACTACCATGTACCTGGATCTGTACTAGGTTTTCCCTGTCCCTTCCTGTGCACACTCAAATACTTCTCTGTTACAACAGGCGCTGGGTACACTGGCAAAGACAAGTTACAGTCTCTGTCCCCACGGAGTTTACATCTTCACTGAGGGAGAAAGACAAAATTTGAGTACACAGAGAAATAAACAATAAGCTGTAGAGCATGGTGGCTAAGAGCATGAGCTCCAGAATAAATACGGTTTCTCTACTTCATAGCTGTATGACCTTAAGCATGTTACCTAAAGTTTCAGAGCCTGAGTTCCCTTATCTATAAAATGGAGATTATATTTCCCTTGCAAGATTTTTGTAAGGATTAAAGACAATAATGCATATATAATATTTACATTAATACATAAAATGTCAGCTATTTAGTATTATTCATTGTAAGCTTCATCAAGGCAAGAATCACATCTACCTTGTTCTCTACTGTGTCACTAGTGCCTAACAAAAATGCTCAGAGAATGTGTGAAACAAATGTTTACTGAATAAAAGGAGGAAGAGGGTGGGGGAAGGAGAGCAGCAATATCTCACCAAACAGGCTCCAAATGCCATGGGTTACTCAAATTTCAAGTGTGGGAGCAGTGATGCCCTAGCTCTTGTTTCCAGGCTATATTTCCATGCAGGATCATTCTCATCCACACAGAAGGGCAAGGACAGCACTGGGGAAGCCTTACCCATGATATGGCATCCCACAAGGTGTTTGGGGAAACACGGGTAGACATCCACTGGAAGGCATCCTTCCATCCATGAGACCTTGGGCCCCTCTTTGTGCCTGGGCCTGGGCCATGGGGGCCTGACCTAGATGAGGCAAGAAAGGCTATCAAGTTCTATCCTAAGTGGGAGGAGAAGGAGGCCAGAGGAAGAGATGGGTGACAGAATGGAAGTATCTCACCTGTCAAAGCTGGGGACAGGGACCAGCAGGCTGGAGGAGGCAGCCTGCAGCCCATCTGGGTTGGGGGACTTGGGGGTCACCCCCCGGAGGCCAGATCCCAGCAGACTGGGAAGAGCTGTGTAGAACAACAAAGATCAATCACCTCGACATAAACAGCACTGAGGTAGTGGCAGCCCCACCGATCTTCCCTCTGCCACTTGACAGAGCCCCACTCCAGGAACCCAGGAATCACTGGCATCTGCCTCTGCAGTTCTTAAACAAGGACATACGGGACTCTTTTGCCTAGTACAGTTTCTGAGGTGCCATCCAGAACCAATAAACCAGGCTCATTCAGGGCATATTTTGAAAATGCTCCCCACGTGACTCCGAAGTCCTCCCAGGGCTGACAATCACTGTTACAATAAAATTACCGGGGGGCGCCTGCGTGGCTCAGTTGGTTAAGCGACTGCCTTTGGCTCGGGTCGTGATCCCGGAGTCCTGGGATCGAGTCCCACATCAGGCTCCCAGCTCAGTGGGGAGCCTGTTTCTCCCTCTGGCTCTCTCCCCTCTCATGCTGTTTCTCTCTCGCTCGCTCTCTAATAAATAAATAAAATCTTTTAAAAAAATAAAATAAAATTACCGGGGCGCCTGGATGGCTCAGTCATTAAGCGTCTGCCTTCGGCTCAGGTCATGATCCCAGAGCCCCAGGATCGAGCCCCGCATCAGGCTCCCTGCTCCGACGAAGCCTGCTTCTCCCTCTCCCACTCCCCCCGCTTGTGTTCCCTCTCTAGCTGTGTCTCTCTCTGTCAAATAAATAAATAAAATCTTAAAAAAAAAAAAATTACCGGACATTCACACACAAACTCAATGCTTGAATCGCCCCTCTCTAAATCCCGCCTCTTTTCATTGGCTCCGCCTACTCCACCGGCCCCTACTCATCTTTCCCAGACTCCGAGCCCTGGCCATTTGACTCCTCCCCTTCCAACAGCCCCACCCATCTCCGTGGCTCTACGCTCCACCCTCTTCCCCATGAGCCCCACCCACACCTCGAATTCCCGCGGCCCCTGACAGGCGGCTGTAGCCACGGCTATTTAGACTCCGCCTTCCCTCAACTTTAACCCCGCCCACTGAAGCTTCGGCTCCGTCCCCTTGGCCCGTCCTCTTCCTTCAGTTCGAAGTTCCAGCTGCCTCACGACCCGCGGCTCCAACGCCCCTTACCTCGGCCCAGGAGTCGCGGGAGGCGCCACATGTCGTTGCCAACAGCATAGAGAACTCGCAGGCCCAACACACAGGGCCGACCACGGGGCGGCGGCGAGAGGGACGGCCCGCCGGGACGGCCCGTTCGCCCTCCGAATGGCCGAGTCCTGAGGAAGCGCTCAGTCAGCCAATTAGAAAGGGGCGCAGCCGGAAGGCCGGCGCTACGCGAAAGGAAGTGGGGGTGTAGGCGTCTTTGGGGCTGACGAGGAGGTGAACTGCGGCAAGGGCGTGGATATGGGCCCGACCTGCCCCTGAAAGAGGTGTCGCTAGCCGCGCGCCAGACAGTGGGGAGGGCGCGCAGCGGCGGGGGATCGCAGGTGGCCGAGCTGAGCCGCGTCCGAAACGGGACTGCGGGGAGGCGAGCCTAGGGGCCTCGGTAGCGCAGGACGGCTTTGCAGACACAGTGGAGAAGCGAAAGGGGAACCCTGTTTCCCAGCCCCGCCACTAGACGAGTCACCGGGGCCGGTGGCTGGAGGAGAGGAGCGCTAGGGTCCGACGAGAGAAGCCCGTAGTCCGAGCTCTGCCGTCCAAGGCCCGCGACTAGGAGATCCGGGCCCGGACGGACGGGGTAGGCGATGAAAAAAGGCAGCGTTCTGATGCCGGGGTCCCAACTCTGGCTCAGCTTTGTGTCACCGTGTAGCCTCCGCACGACCCCTTCCCCTGTCTGGGCCTCAGCCTGCGCGGTGATAGGGTCTGATGGAGTGATCTCGACCAGTCCTTGCTGGCTCGACAGGAACTACCTGAGTTGCTTTCAAAATACCTAAGAGGAGACTCCTCCCACCCCACCCCCCACACCTGTTAATCAAAGCCCTCCCCAGACCCACCCAATGTTATCTATGCATTATTCTGTGTGGAAGAGAATGGTTCTGCTTCCACTACACTTGAATTTTTAAATTAAAGGAACTCAAATTCAAATGTAAGATGCTTAGACTTCCACCCTCCTCCTTTCCCCCAGGTACATGACTTTTGGTTGGGTGGAAGTCTACACCTGGGGTAACAGTTTACAGGAATCACCTACTTTTAGACCTTGGCATGTGATAGGACAGTTGTATTTGTTCAACAATATTTAAGCCATATGGCGGCCACCATCCTAGAATCTGAGAAGACATGAGAGTATTTGTGGCCTCCACAAATAAACCTTCGAGTATTTTAAGAATGGCCTCTGGAGTTCCACAAATGGTTTGAATCATAGCTTTTTTACTTCCTAGCTATGTGCTCTTGGGCAGTTTAATTAAGCACTTGAAGCCTCAGGTTCTTCATCTATAAAATGGTAGGAAAAATACCTCATGAAATTGCTGAGGATTAAATAGTACATTTAAAATGTTTAGCATAGCCCCTAGCACATAGTAAGAGCCTAATAAATGTAAGTTGATGTGAATTGCGGTGGTGGAGGAGGTGAGTAGGCAAAAACAATAGATATGTTCCAAAAGAAGCATGATGCTGGGTTATGGGATACTGAGGAAGGATACAGAGAACTAGATGCATTCGAGCTGGACTTTTACATATGAGTAAAGAGTTTGCTAGGTAGAGAAGGCAGAAAGCCATTGCAAGCAGAAGAAACAAAAAATAAAGGCCCAGGAGTGCAAGTATTGGGAAACTATTCAGAGATATCCTTGTTTTGGGATTTGGGGCAGCCACCTTTCACATTCCTTGTGTTGCTGCCTCAAAATAACCAGCGTGCTGGTTTGGCTCTGTTCTTCCTCCTGGGACTTCTGCACCTTTCTTCCTGTCAGCCTGTCTGCAGTTCTTTTCATGCCCCCAGGCTCGGCCACATCCAGCTCTTCAGTGACGACTCCCCAACTGTTTGAGCCCTCACTGCTCTCCGCTTTTCCCAATTCCTGTAGCACTTAATTTCTTACCACACAATTTAGCAGTAATTATATGTTGCCCTGTTATTTAATTATCTCATTTGTGTAAGTCTACTCTCCCCAGTTCTTTCCCTCAGGGGAGGGATGGCATTTTCCCATTTTGTGTCCACATAGAACTTGACAAAAATTGTCAAACAATGTCTCTTGACTGGACACCTTGTGCTGATGATGATTACAGACAAGAGCACCAGACCCCCCTCAGCGATTTATTGATTTGGTTAGGAACATATTCATTCCATGTACAAACACTGAGGGCCCTTCATGTTTGAAGCTAGCTGAAAAATTGTGAAGATAAGATGTCTTGTTTCCATGTGTAAAATGACATGACGTCTCTTGTCTCTAGAAATCTAAACACCACTTGTGTGAGGGGTCAACGGCAAGGGCAGCTGGAGTCCTCATTGGCACACCAGATCACCTGTTCAGTGTTGCCCTGAGGAGCACCATCAGAATGACAACTTTGGGGCGCCTGGGTGGCTCAGTTGGTTAAGCGACTGCCTTCGGCTCAGGTCATGGTCCTGGAGTCCCGGGATCGAGTCCCGCATCGGGCTCCCTGCTCAGCGGGGAGTCTGCTTCTCCCTCTGACCCTCTCCCCTCTCATGCTCTCTCTCTATCTCATTCTCTCTCTCAAATAAATAAATAAAATCTTAAAAAAAAAAAAAAGAATGACAACTTTGTTCCCTTGCCTTTACCTTTGCTAAAGCCACTGGCCATTCTCTTTTTCAGCTCCCAAGGTTGCTCTCTGTTGTTGGCTTGTGGCCCAGTCCATTTGACTCAATCCTTCTACAGAGATAAGCTGTCTAACTTAACATTAGGAACCTACTGCCCAGGGACGTCTGGGTGGCTCAGTCGGTTAAGTGTCTGCCTTCAACTCAGGTCATGATCCCAAGAGTCCTGGGATCAGCATTGGGATCCTTGCTCAACAGGGAGCCTGCTTTTCCCTCTGCTTGATGCTCCCCTTGCTTGTGCTCTCTCTCTCTCTGACAAATAAATAAATAAAATTTTTAAAAAGGAAAAAAAAGGAAGCTACTGCCCAGATAGCCAGTTCTTCACCTTTTGTTGACAACACTGTATACTCCTCACAGTGAGTGTTCTAGACATTTTTTATCGTCTTTGTTTTTGTAGAGACTCTTAATTTACATTAATCAAATATATTAGTGCTTATTCTCTGGAGAATGTCCTGAGTATATTACAATTTTTTAAAAAATTGATGTGGTCAGGGCACCTGGGGGGCTCAGTTGGTTAAGCGTCTGCCTTCGGCTCAGGTCATGATCCCAGGATTTTGGGATCAAGCACCCCGTCGCGCTCCCTGCTCACTGGGGAGTCTGCTTATCTCTCTCTCTCTCTCTCCCTCCCTCTGCCTCTCCCCCTGCTCATGCTCTCTCTCTCAAATGAATAAATAAAATCTTTAAAAAAAAAAGAAAAAGGATGTGGTCCCTGTCCTCAGAGAAAATAATCTAGCAGGGCAGACACACTCAGTAGACAAATAAAATACAGCATAGTGTTTTAGTTAGTGCAGCATAACAAATGCTCTGAAATTTAGTGGCTTAAAACAATTATTTTATTATCTCTCACAGTTCTGTGAATTGACTGGCCTCAGCTGGGTAATTCTCCTGGTCTCACTTCAGGTCTCATGAGGTGGCAGTCAGATGGCAGCTGTGGCTGGATTCCTGTGAAGGCTCAACTAGGATACTGGAATGGCTGAGCCTCTTTCCTTCTCCATGCAGTCTCAGGCCTCTCTAGTTGAGTAGCTGAACTTAAGTGGTGGCTCAGAGCCTCTCAGTGTACAAAAGTGCAAGCTGCCAGGCTTCTTAAGCTTTAGGCCTGGAACCTGCACCTATACTCTGTTGGCTAAAGCAGTTCATACAGTCAGCCCACAATCAGTGCAAAGGTTTGCACAAATACTAGGAAGTGTGGTTTAGTGGGGAAAGTACAGGGTGCTATGAGAACATCTAGGTTTGGAAGTCAGGAAGACTTCCTGGAAACAGCAACAGCTTAACTGATGAACCTGAATGATGAGGTTTGGGAACTAGCCAGATGAAGAAGGGAAGGGGAAGTCAGTTCTGGCAGGAAAACAGCTGGTGCAAAGTCCCAGAGAAGCAAAGAGAGCACAACGTAAGATCAGTGTGGCTGGGACGCCTGGGTGGCTCAGTTGGTTGGGCGGCTGCCTTTGGCTCCAGTCATGATCCCAGGGTCCGGGGATCAAGTCCCACGTCGGGCTCCCTGCTCGGCGGAAAGCCTGCTTCTCCCTCTCCCACTCTCCCTGCTTGTGTTCCCTCTCTCGCTGTGTCTGTCTCTGTCAAATAAATAAATAAAATCTTAAAAAAAATAATAAATAAATCTTAAAAAAAAACATGTCATAGGAAGCCTGCTACCTGGTAGGATGTGGACATGACGTTGGCTAGGTGGTTCAAATAATTTGTACCTAAGTGTAAAGTGTGTTAAGGAAGAGCCTGCCTGCCAAGAACAAGGAGCAGACCAGGCTCAGTGGATTTTACCCCTCATTTAAGTAATGGTTGGTTAAAAGAGTCCCTATTCTAGGAAAAAGTCAAACAGTACTAAAAGGCTTAGAACAAATTATAAATCTTTTCCCTCACTTTCCTCATCTAGAAGATGGGAATGACAATTGTAGCCTCCTTGTGAGATAACAGTATATACATTGCCTGGCACATACATGGTCAGTAAATGGTGACAACGAAGAAGGTTCTAACTTGAGAGCTGCTGTGAGTATAGCTGTGGATGTTTAGTTGCACACTATACAAATAAATGTAAGGCATGAATATGAGTTAGAGGAAATGACAACCTCAATGGAGAGGTCTGTCTCTTCCCTTTGTTCTAAGGCCAAACTGTGTTTGTTCTTAGTCCCATTCTCTTCCTGTCTCTTCTAGAACCTTGTCTCTATAATTATCCTGACCCTCCTGCCAAAGCATGTGTCTCTCTACCAGTTATTTCCTTTCCGCCTATGAAATATACAAGAGCCTTTCTTATCTTAGGGGGAAAATCCTTTATTTGATCCTCCTGCCCTTTTCAGCTACCGTTCTGTTTCATTCTCTCTACTGCCAGATTTCTTAATTAAGTAGCGCACATACTGCCTCCCATGACTTCAAGACTCCTTTGCTCTTCAGCTTCGTCTCCCAGCTTCCATCACTGTTCTTCTGACACAGCTGTCAGTGCGGTCATCAAAGACCACCTTGTTAACCACCAGTGGGCCTTTGCTCAATCAATTTCCTTGGCCCAGAGCACTTGACTCAGTTGACTGTCCACTCCTTGATTCCACATACAAAACCATCCCATCATCCCACTTCCTTATTTCTGTCAATTATATCATTTCCCCAAGCCATTCAGGAAAGAAACCTTGAACTCAGGGTTGGCTCAACTCCCTTCTCTGCCCTCCCCCACATTAGTTTTGACTTTTATTGCAAATATTAGAAATTCACTAAAGCTGCCTTTTTGGAAAAGTTTTATCAGGATATGGTGGAGTGGGGGGACAATTGTTTGGCTGCAGCCAGAACCCAGGAAAGACCGGGACTGTGGACTTAGGACTCAATCAAGTGAGTCTCCTCTCTCTAGCTTTTTTTCTGGTTTTTTCATGATCTGCACAGATACCCCAAAGGTGCTAAATACTCCCACACCTACCTAGTCCCCAGGACCCATAAAAAATCACCATCTTTTGCATCAGGCCTTTGAATCTGTCTCCTCTCCAGCTTCCCTTGTACTGCATCTCCTGTGTTTGTTTACCTCCTGATCATTCTGTGTCTGCCATTGCCTCTTCCTCCTCCTGACCCGGAGTCTAAGCATTGCCCATGTTTCAGTTCTCTATCCATTGACCTCTTCTTGAACTCTCTTCTGTTGTAGACTCCTAAAGGAGAGTGGAGTGGTTAAGAGTTTGAATTCCAGAGTCCTAACGGCTTGGATTCAAATCCCCCACCACTTTCTAGCTGTGTGAACTTGGGAAAGTGACTTGAATTTTTTGAGCCTAAACTCCTCATCTGTGAAATGGGGCTAGTACTGGTACCTTCCTGACAGGGTTGATGTGAGGATTCACTGAGCAATCAGATGTAAAGTGCTTAGTTAGCACAGCGCCTGGCACACAGAAAGAACTCAAAAAATTGCAACAATTATTAGCCTTACCCTTGTTCTTTTTCCTGAGTTCTAGCCCGACATCATCCGCTAGACTTTTCCATTCGATGTCCTGCTGTGACCTCAGATCCACCTGTCAGAATTCACCAGATCCTGCTGGAAGATGCAGATTTCTGAGCGCTGGAGGGTGGAGGGGACCAGAACAAAGAAGGGTGGTCTCATTGAATCTTTGAAGGAACCCCCACATCACTTCAGCCAGGCCTCAGCCGAGAAAACCCTGAAGAACAGTTCCCCTGTAAGCCTCCAAAACCTTTGTTGGCTGATTCTTGGAATCCAGGAGAGCAGGCAGGGCTGCCATTAAGAGAGCAAATGAAGGATGCGAATCCAACCTTTAAAAAAAAAAAAAAAAAAAAGCCCCAGGGGTAGTGAGAGGAGATGTAGCAGGATCAGTGGAGCTTTGAGGTGGGTGTGAAAGATGAGAACAGCACCCTCAGGGTGCTGAGGCTGGTTTAGGCAGGGGCCTCCCTCCAGTGCCGGGGGATTGGGCAGGGCAGAAGCCAGAGGCACTCCTGTTTTTAGCTGAGCTGTTGCAGGTCTCCTTTGCCGCCCTTGTGAACATTCCTCATTAAGCTCAACGTGTGGAGCAGAGTGTACAGCTTTCACCTGCCCCTCAGCCCCTTGCTCCCACCTGCCTCTCTGCTTCTGGGTGGCAGGATTCCTTCAGACAGCAATGTGGCGAGTTGCTCTGGCCCGCTGCAGCAGGGGGGCGTGGGCAGGGAGGGTAACTTCAGAGCTGTTTGCTCTGAGCCAGAGTGGCCAAAGAGGTAAGAGCTTTGACTCTAAAGCAGAATGTGCCCCTGTTTGAATGCCACTGTTGGAAGGAGCTAGTGAAACAGTACAGAAGACTCAAGATTCCCTCTGGCCTCAGGGTCTCACCATCCACCGTGGGTCGTTCACAACAAATAGAGGACCCACGCCAGTCACTGTTCCGGGGCTGGGGCATGCCAGATGAATGCAATAGGATGGACTTCTGGCCTCATGCAGCAAGCTCTTCAGAGGGTGGTCGACATTAAACATAACAAAACTGATGATACATTTCAATTAGGAGCACTGCTAGCAAGGAGAAGCCCAGGCTGCTATAACATAAAACAGAGGCTACATCTAGGCGGAGGGGAAAATCAGGGAGAGTTTCCTGGATGGTGTGACAAGTAAATTCAGGCTCAAAGAAAGGTTAGGCTGGTTTGAAGTGGAGGGTGGGAAAGAGCCTTCCAAACAGATGAAACAGTACGTGCAAAGGTCCTGAGGCTGAAGGGCACTAGGCTGTTGGGTGGTTAAATGCAGCCAGAGCTCAGTGATGAAGGCAGGCAGTGGCCTCTGGAAGGCCACGGAGCTAGCAGCACGGGTTATGCAGAACCTTGCAGACTATGATGAGAATGTGAGCCTTTATCCTAATGATAATAGTGAACATTCAATGTTATATATAGAGTGCTTTACATGTGTTTTCTCATTTACTTTTCACAAGTCCCCTAGGAAGCTGGTGCTATCATTCCCATTTTACAGATAATGAAACCCTGACCCAGAGAAGTTAAAACTGCTCAAGGTCAAACAGTTGGCTTGGCAGAGCTGGGATCTGAACCCAAACCTCAGGATCCAGGGCCTGCCCTCATATTGCCCGCCTGGCCCCGTCTAAGAGCTGCGTGCGGCCTTTGATCTGAGCCGCACGTTCCTCAGGCCTAGGATCCTCTTTCACAAGACGCATGTGCGCGATCCTTCTCCCCGGAAACCCACGCAGACCGGCTATGGCCACAGGAGCATCGGGTGGCGCGGCTGGGGGTGGCAGCCTCTGAGTCGTCTCCCCCGCCCCCCGCCCGGGCCGGGCCCCCACCTACGCGGTGGGCGCGGAGAAGCCGAGCGCTGCCCGCAGTGCGGAGGGCCGCGGCGTGTGCGTGCTCGCGCTGCCTGCGGCGGTGAAATCTGGAGGTGATGGACTCGGCAGAGGCGCGGGGTGCGGGGAGCGAGGGGCGCCCCTCCGCGTCCGGCAGGGGGCTCCGTGTGCCGGCGATCCCGGTGCCAAGCGCCGCAGCCCTGCCGCCCGGATCACGTTCCCTCCAGCCTTGGGCGAGCTGGGGGGAGGCGGGGAGCGACAACGTTCATTCCTGATTAAAAAATGACTATTTCTTAAAGGGGCTTCATTCTTTATTTCTTTCTGTCCTCTCCCAGGGCCAGAAAGAGGCGGAAAGCGACACTGAGAATCCATTCCGAGCGAGCAGCCAAGAGGAGACTCGGCAGCTCCCAGATGTTGATGTTTTGTTTTTTGACGTAAATCTTTGCACTCATATGGGAGTTTTCATTGATTCATGTTCCCATCTGCTGAATTTCCTTTTATTTATTTAATATAGCTTCTTGGGGAAATCTTGCTCCGAAGCTCTGGAGGAGCATAAACTGTGGCAACCGCTGCACCCCATCCTCCCTCCTCCAAACCTTGGCTTGCGGGGGTGGGGGTGGGGAGAGTGAGTGGCACCCTGCAGAAAGGGCCTGCTGCATGTTCTCATCTTGGGGAACAGTCGCCCTAGGCACGTGCTAACGTGACTGTTCCCCTGCTTGGGGTCTGCCCGGGGCTGTAAACCCGAGAAAGAAACAGCATGAGACAGTCAAATCACATTGAGTCTCCATGCCTTCTCCTTCCTGCCCACCCACAATACCGCGTTCCCTTCAAGCTAAAACACTTACTCTCGCTTTAACAATTTGGAAACCAGGAAACATTTAACAGTGGAGGTCCGCATGAAATACCTTACAGTATCTCCTCCTTCCCCGAGTCATCCCGCACACCCCCACCCCAGTAGTAATTCTTAGTAAAGAAGAGCTTCAATTTCAGAGTCAGACTACCTGAGTTTGAAACCTGAGTCTATGAATTCTTGAGCAAGTTAGCATCTCTGAGCCTCAGATCCCTCGTCTATAAAACGGGGATGACTTCTTTTTTGGATACATTTTGCAAATGAGGAAACTGAGGCCGAGAGTAGTTAAGAGGTTTGCTCAAGTAGATCAGAACCAGAACACACTTCTAGGCCTTTCTCATCCTCATGCTATCTCACCCCCACCCCTTGTCCAGCTGCTCCTTCAAGCTTCCCAGGATAGGAAGCTTGGCAGAAAGGGGGTACCCTCTTTTCCATGAGGCAGAAGAAAAGACTAGAAATGAGTGGTTCAGAATGTCTGACACCTTGGAACAGTATCCATTTAAACGTAGAACATAGGTCCAGATATGGAAAGGATCTCGAGGTCCTCTCATCCTGTCTCCTACCCTAATCCCTGCAGACTTCCCTGACAGGTGCAGAGAATTCACCCCCTTACAGGCCCATCTGGTCTATTTGAGAATGTCTCTAGGTATTAGGAGACCCACCGACCACTGAATGGGACCATCTGAATGTAAGAAACCATGATTACCACAGACCAAGCCCCATAAGACCTATTGTTGCTAAGGCCCAAGGCTGTATGTATCTCCAGCCCAGAGTGGGATGGAGGGATTGCTCCAAGTGTGAGATTTATCACACAGCACCATCCCTTTGTGAAGCACATACTGAATACACATTCCTTCCTGATGTATACCCCATCCAGTCCCAGCTTCTCTGCACATGCTAAGTGGGACTCTCCTCATGGGGCAGAGTATGGCTGCACATCTAGGGCTCCATGGTTTGGTTCTAAGCTCACCCTGGAAATGCATATTCCCTTAACCCTTCATCCACACATGCTGTTTTCTGGAACTCCCACCTGTGGTAAGAAGATATGATGATGTGATTGACAGTCATAAACTTAGAGCAGAGTCAGAAAACTTGACTCTCCTGCTCAAAGACACAAAGGGTAGGAGGACTTTGGGGACGCAGATGAAAGGGGTAAGAGCGGTGAGGAGACAACTGCATCTGTGCAGACCCCATGTGGGAGGCCTAGGCATCAGGCTCCAGCCAGTCCCCGAGACATCTCACCTACACCCTCGTGGCTACATCATGCTTCCTGCAGTGTGGATGTGGCCTCAGAAGTCAGCATAGGACACAGTAGGATGGCCCAGGCCCAGCTCAGTGACAGTGAGGGAAGCCATTCTGCTGACTGTGTGCTCTAAGGAACCGTGGAAGCAGCCAAGAATAAGAGCTGTCACCCAGCCAAAAGGCACTGGGATTAGCCAGGAAGCCAAGAAAACCTGGCCAGGGTCTTCCAGCCAGAAGATGCTAACTGGGGTGTGCACCTCTGAATGCCATGTCCATAGGTCTCAGAACAGGGATTTGGTCCCAAGCTTGGCCAGGAGCTCCCTTCATGTACCTCCCATGAAGAGCCCAGTATGCGGTACTGGGGAAGGCCTTTCCAAACCAGAGTGTGCTGATACACTTTGTCATGCGGTAGATGTCCCGGAGAGAAGGGAGTTCAAACGTTGGACTCACCACACAGACTCTGGGTTCCTGGGCTAGAGACACCTTAGGATTTTCCCCCTTTACCCTCACCCCTTCCAGCTAATCCGATTGAGTAATTCAATTCACCCTGTATCTGCTGAGGACATTCAATGTCCAGCTGCCTTTCAAATGCTGGGGATCTTGTGGTAAATGGGGGAGACATGGGCCCTGCCTCAAGGAGTTTACGGTCAAGGGGGAAAGAGGCACAAGATAATTACAATTATGAGGTGTGTTACAAAAGGAGAGACTCAGGGATCTATGGGAGAGGATCAAAGAAGTTTAACATAATTTAACAAAGTTTCTCAAAATATGATAGCTGGGCCCACCTACATCAGAGGCACCTGAGGTACTTGTACAAAATTCAGATTCCTAGGCCTCATGCCAGATGTACTGAGTCAAAAGTTCTGAAGGTGGGGCCAGGAATATGCTTTTTTTTTAAAAATTGAAGCAAAATGCAATTAGCCATCTAAAAGTATATACTTCATTGACATTTAGTACATTCCCAATGTTGTGCTGTCATTACCTCTATCTAATTCCAAAACATTTTCATAATCCCCCAAAGAAACCCCATGCCCATCAAGCAGTCACACCCCACTCACCCTCCCAACTTCTCCCAGTAACCACTAATCTGCTTTCTGTCTCGATGGATTTACCTATCTTGGACATTTCATACAAATGAAATCAGATTGCATGACCCTTTGTGTCTTCCTTCTTTCACTTAGCATAATGTTTTTGAGGTTCATTCATGTTGTAGCATATATCAGTACTTCATTTCTTCTTATTGATGAATAATATTCCATTATATGGATATACCACATTTTGTTCATCCATTTATCCATCAGTAGAGATTTGTGTTGTTTCTATCTTTTGGCTATTGTGAGTATTGTTACTGCGAGCATTCTTTTTTTTTTTAAAGATTTTCTTTATTTATTTGTGAGAGGGAATGAGAGAGAGAGAGAGAGAGAGCAGGAGAGGGGGGAAGGTCAGAGGGAGAAGCAGACTCCCCACTGAGCAGGGAGCCAGATGCAGGACTCGATCCTGGGGCTCCAGGATCAAGACCCGAGCCGAAGGCAGTCGCCCAACCAACTGAGCCACCCAGGCGCCCACTGTGAGCATTCTTGTACAGGCATTTGTTTGAGTACTAGTTCTCAATTATCTTGGATATATACCTAGGAGTGAAATTGCCGGGTCATATGGTAATTCCATGTTTAACTTTTTAAGAAACCACCAAACTGTTTTCCACAGCAGCTACACCATTTTACATGCTGACTAAGATTGTATGAGGACTCCAATGTTGCTACATCCTTGCCAACACTTGTTACGTTCCTATAATTATTATTATTTAAAGATTTTATTTTTACATAATCTCTACACCCATCATGGGGCTCAAACTCACAACCCCAATATCACGAGTTGCATGCTTTATCATCTGAGCCAGCCAGTCCGTATTATTTTTTATTATGGACATTCTAGTGGGTGTGAAGTGGTATCTCACTGTAGTTCTGATTTGCATTTCCCTAATGACTAATAACGCTTAGCATCTTTTCATGTACTTATTGGCCATTTATATGTGTTCTTTGGAGAAATGTCTGTGCAAGTTCTTGGCCCATTTTTAGGTTGGGTTGTCTTTTTGTCATTGAGTTGTAAGAGTTCTTCATATATTCTGTATATGAGAACTGTATTGAATATATGATTTGGGAGGAAAGAACGAAGGCAAGAAAGAGAAAAATGTCTTCTTTTTTTTTGATGGTGTCCTTTGATGCGCAAAAGTTTTAAATTTTGGTAAGTCCAGTTTATCCATTTTTTTCTTTTGTTGCTTGTGCTTTTAATGTTATATTCAGGAAGCCATTGCCAAACCCAAGGTCATAAAGACTTGCCCTTAAGGTTTCTCCTAAGAGTTTTATAGTTTTAGCTCTTATATTTAGGCCTTCCATTCAAATGGAGTTAATTTTTGTATATAATATGAGGTAGGGATCCAACTTCATTTTTTTGCTTTTTGTTCTTCTGTTTTGTTTTGTTTTGTTTGTTCATTTTGTTGTGTGGATTTCCAGTTGTTCTAGTATTATTTGCTGAAGAGACTATTCTTTTACCATTGGGTGGTCGTGTCAGTCTTGTTGACATCAGTTGACCATTGATGTACGAGTCTATTTCTGGCTCCTAATTCCATTTCATTGATCTATATGTCTATCTTGATGCCAGGGTCACACTATTTTGATTACTGTAGCTTTGTAGTAAGTTTTGAAATCAGGAAATGTGAGTGGTCCAACTTTGTTCTTGTTTGAGATTGTTTTGCTATTCAGGGTCCCTTGTGATTCCATATGAATTTTAGGATCAGCTTTTCCAGTTTTTCACTGAGTCAAAAGCTCTGAAGTTGAAGGACAGAAATCTGCTGTTTAAATTTTTTTTAAGGGCGCCTGGTGGCCCAGATGGTTAAGCGTCTGCCTTCGGCTCAGGTCATGATCCCAGGGTCCTGGGATCGAGTCCCGCATCGGGCTCCCTGCTCCTTGGGAGCCTGCTTCTCCCTCTGCTTCTCTCTCTCTCTCCTCCTCTGTCTCTCATGAATAAATAAATAAAAAAAAACTTTAAATTTTTTTTAAGATTTTATTTTTTTAAGTAATCTCTATATCCACTGTGGGACTTGAACTTACAACCATAAGATCAAGAGTCAGATGTTCCACTGACTGTGCCAGCAAGGCACCCCTTTACATTTCTTTTCATTATAGTAAACACATATAAAATTTATCATCTTAATCATTTTTAGGTTTACAGTTCCATAGTGTTAAGTAAATTCACACTGTTGTGTAACTAATCTTTAGAATTTTTTCATCTTACAAAACTAAGCAAAATCTCCCTATTTTTTCCTCCCCACGGCCCCTGGCATCCACCCTTCTATTTTCAGTCTGTATAAATTCGACTACTCTAGGTACCTTATATATATAATATCATACAGTATTCTTTGTTCTGTGATTGGCTTATTTCACTTAGGTTCATCCATGTTGTAGCATGTGTCAGAATTTCCTTCCTTTTTAAGGTTGAATAATATTCCATCATATGTATAGACCATGTTTTGTTTAGTCATTCATCCATCAATGAACATTTGTTTCTACTTTTTTGGCTGTTGTGAATAGTGCTGCTATGAACATGGGTGTACAACAATCTCTGAGACCCTGTTTTCAATTCTTCTGGGTATATACCCAGAAGTGGAATTGCTTCATCATATGGTAATTCTATTTTTAATTTTTGGAGAAACCACCATACTATTTACCAAAGTGGCCATTTTACATTCCCACCAACAGTACACAAGGGTTCCAATTTCTCCTTATACTTGTCAACGCTTGTTATTTTCTGTTTGTTGGTTGGTTTTAGAGTGTGAGGTGATATCTCATTGTTATTTTAATTTGCATAGGAATCTGCTTTTTTAAAATAAACTTTTTACTTTGGTATAATCTTAGATTGGCAGAAAAGTTGCAAAGATAGTAGAGAGAGTTCCTGTATATCTTTCATTCAGTTTCGGTTTCTCCTGATGTTATCATCTTATATTACCATGGTGGTTTGTCAAAACTGGGAATCTTCTTTGTAATAAGCATGCACGTGCACACACACACACACACACACACAGAGTGATTCTTATAGGCACTAAAGTTTGAGAGCCAGTGGTATGGGGGTCAGGAAAGTCCTTCCAGGAATACATTTCAGCTGTTATTTGAAAGATGTGTATAAGTGAGTAAAGGGAATGGGGTGTGATCCAGGCAGAGGGAACAAATTTGTGCCAGAGCCTGGGGGTAATAATGAACTTGGAGCATCTGAGGATTATCAAAATAGCAATAATAGTAATTTATTGACACCATATGCCAAGCACTGATAAGCACTTTAGAACATTATTTAACTTAATTTTTCACAATAGTTCTATAAAGTGGGGGACATTATCATCTCCATTTTATAGATGAGATAACTGAAACTTGAAGGAGAGAAGTAACTTGCCCAAGGCAACCCAACTATAAAGTGGCAAAGGCAGAATCTGAATTCAGATCTTTCTTTTCCAATTTCTTTTCTCCCACCAGTCCCAGTAAAGTTTAATCATGTGCTTGCAGCAAGAAGCAAAACATCAAACCCATGTCTTTTCCTCCCCCTGATCTAGTCTTTCCACATTCTTCCCCAGGCAATTCATTCTTTAGGGCCCAGAGAAGTCTTCCCATTCCGAAACTGTACCTTACAGTTATTCTCTCTCATCGACTTGATGGTTGAATTAATGCATTAATAAAAATCAGTAGCAATAGGAACAATTTGCAATTATATACTTATTTGTGTATTTATTTAATGCCTCTCTCTGTCACTAAACTGTCAACCCATGAAGGCAAGATGCCAGACTGTTTGGTTTACCTAGTGCTCATAGGTGCTTACTAAGCATTTGTTGAATAAAGGAAGAAAGATAGGAACTCAAATATTTTGGGGACATAAAATGAGTGAGTTTTATTTTTGAGAAAGAAAATCAAGTTGGTTGTGAGATATCATTTAAGATATTAACCATACTTGACTTCAGGGTAGTGAGTTGAAGCCCCATGTTGGCCTCCACACTGGGCACGGAGCCTACTTAAAAAAAGAAAAAGATATTAACCATAGATTCCCTCTCTCTCTCTGGCGAAAACCTCAATCTCACTTTTCTGTTATACCCCATTGAAAGTGCCAGTGGTTTTGGTTCCTTGGAAGAGATATAGAAGAGACATTGGTCTGATCTAAGAAACATCTCCTTCCCTGTTGGCAGGTTTGAATTCTGAGCTGGAGATGAGAAAGTCTCTATTCAAGAATATCAGGGGCAGGGCGCCTGGGTGGCTCAGGTGGTTAAGCGTCTGCCTTCGGCTCAGGTCATGATCCCAGGGTCCTGGGATCAAGCCCCGCATCGGGCTCCCTGCTCAGCAGGGAGCCTGCTTCTTCCTCTGCCTGCCACTCCCCCTGCTTGTGCTCTCTCTCTCTGACAAATAAACCTTAAAAAAAAAAATCATCGAGAAGAAAATAGAACACCATCCTAACAGCTTCAGAAAGTCAACTGTCTGAAAAGAGAGAAAGGGGGCAAGTGACCTCTCTGACCCTTTTCCCACTCTGGGATTCTGCTCTTCACCGTGGCACCAGAGAGCTAGCAGAGTGTGCTGCAAGTGAAGGCATAATTGCTCCTTACCTCCCCTGGTTCTCCCAGTGTTAAATTAGCTTTATATCAATATCACATTGGCAGCTGGGATGAATTATTGAAGCTCATTCACTGCAATGGGCCCAGGTTCCACTTGCTTTATGGAATAGAGGTGAATGTGAGCATGTTATTTCTGTTTGCCTTGTTGCGGTCAGTACATTTTCAGACTGTTGTTAATATGAAGGTGCTCAGCCCTGACCAGCAGACAATCCCAGCCTCTCTTCCTCATGAGATCAGTGGAGACAGGCATACCGGGAGAGAAGGCTCACAGGAACATGTCTGCTGGTCCCAAACACACAGGGACTCCTAATTATCACAATTTACATGGCAGTCCCCAAACACATATTCATAAACACACACCTAGGGGCGCCTGGGTGGCTCGGTCGGTTGGGCCTCTCCCTTCAGCTCAGGTCATGATCCCAGGGTCCTGGGATAGAGCACCACGTCGGGCTCCCTCGCTCGGCGGGAGGCCGGCTTCTCCCTCTCCCTCTGCCTGCCGCTCCCCCTGCTTGTGCTCTCTCCCTCTCTGTCAAATAAAAAAAAAAAAAATCTTAAAAAAATAAACACACACCTAATGTACATATACACACATAAACACATACAATCAACGTTCACACACACATATATTCATATGTACATTCAAAGTCTCAATAAAGGTAAGCTCACCAGGAGCCCAGGAACAAAAATATAGAGGGTGCCAACATTTTAAATACTGACTTCCTAACAGCCTGTGGAAATTTAAAGCCTCTCCTCCTCCCCCACCTTTAAAACCAATGCTTTCTTAGCAGGGCTATTTTGCTCTTGACGCTTGGCAGAGATGGATGATCTGGGATGTCCAAAGTCATGGGTAGAGAACCCAACTGTTGGGGAAATGTGGGGAAACAGTCTTCCTTCTCTGCTCTCCCCCAATTCCACTATGAGCTGGAGCATCCCTGGATTTAAAGATATATTTCTGCTGCTTGGCCCAGATCTCAAAATTATTAGTTACAGCTCTGCATTTATCCATAGACACCTGCACTGACATGTACAATCACAAACATGCATTTACACTCCTACACACACAGTCACACTCACACACACTTACTACCCAGAGATAGGCCTCCTGGCTACATGGTTTGGTTTGAATGCTGTTGAGAAGGCCTCCTGACCCTATCAGCTGGTCACATGCTTCTGAAAAATCCCACCATTAATTATTTATCCCTTTGGGAGTCCCCAGTTAAGAATCAAACGCCTCTGGTCAAGACAACACACCATAAAGTTATCATCTAACATTTTGGCAGGAAGTCACTCTGCCCAGGGCACTTCCCCATCCTTGGCTGGCAGACTCTTAATCCTCGGGTCTGATCTGGCCTTCTTCTCTTGCTCCCTCTTCCCCCAGACTAACAGGGAGGTTAATTTCCCCCATTATTCACTCTCATTACTCTCTGACATTTTCCTTGGATGTAACTATTACAACTATAATTAAGTGATTATTTGTGTAATGACATTTGTATAGTTTGTGACCCCATTCAACTGAGAGTTCCAGTTGGTTAGGGATTGCCTTTCTCTCTGTTCTTTACTGTACCAGCAGTACCTAGCATAGTGCCTGGTACACAGTAGATGCTCAATAAAATTGAAACGAAGCTGGAGGGTTTGGAGAAAGGAGAGCAGAGTAGGGAGAGGGGCACAAAAGTTCGGAGCAGATGTTCCAAACTGCTTTGATCTTGGGCCTCTGAACATCACCAGTCTCTCCCTTACTCACCTGTCCAAGTGACACCATATTCCCCTCCTCCTGGGCTGTGTTAAGATGCCCAATGGAACCAAACAGGGACAGCACTAGGATTGAAGGTGACAGACTGCTCAGCTGGAGGGAACAGGCTTGTGGGGCATCCTGGCCTATCTGATTTCCCACTTTTCCAGAATGTGACTAAGAGCTCATATTTCTGAGTAAGCTTTACATAAGGAACCTCTTCTTCTTCTTTTCTTTCCTTCTTCTTCTTCTTCTTCTTTTTTTTTTTTTTTAAGATTTTACTTATTTATTCAAGTAATCTCTACACCGAGCATGGGGCTCGAAATCATGACCCTGAGACCAAGAGTCACATCCTCCTCTGACTAAGCCAGCCAGGCACACCAAGAACCCCCTCTTCTGTATGTTTCCTGGTAATCAAGATGGAAGATGTATGTTGCTGAGAACATATGATATTGACGGTAATAACAAAAATACTACCAGCTACCATTTATTTGAAACTTACTATATGCCAGGCACTGGGCTAAGCACTTTATACATATTTATGTATTATTATTTCAATTGATTATCCAACCGTCTTGTGAGATAAGTACATATTACTCCTATTTTACAGAAGGGGAACAAGCTCAGAGAGATTAGATCATTGGCCTAAGGTCATACAACTAGGAAGTGGCTAATCCAGGACAGGACTCCTGAGGCCACACTTTTACCCACCAGCATGTGCTACCTTCCACTTTAAGCCCCTAACGAGATGCCAGTCTAGTCCTTATCACTAGACCTTCATATTCACTCAGTAGATATAAACTAAAGGCATTATGGACTTGAGATTGATTGGGGATCTTGGAAGCTGCCATTATTTCCTTGTCCCAGAACCTGGACCCGATTCTTGATTCCTGGAGTCATAGAAGAGGAGAGATGCCAAAACATCTGGAATTGCAGGAGGAAGCAGATATAGATAGCTGGAAGGTGCCAGTTCCTCAGAGTTGCCCAGCAAAACACTCCTGGGCACAGGCACACCTGCTCAAGAGATGGGCCCACTTTAGTCTTTTTCCTCCGTGCTTTTCTTTTTCCCCCTGTGATCCTGGGGGCTCATTTTAGAATGATGGTCTTGAAGCAGGTGACAGGTGAGCCCAGTAAGGCCACATAAACCAAAACCAGTCAGTGTGTGTGGGGAGCTGCCACTGAAAGTAGGCCCTCCTTTCTTGGGACTGCACTCAGGGCCCTAGATTACCATGTACAGCTCCCTGCTGGCAGTGAGAACTGTCTTGGACAATGGATCACGGTCTCTTCTTTTCCCCTCTCCTTAGTACACTGTCTTCAGCTTTGTTCCTCCAGTGATTAGCAGAGCCTGAGCCAAATTAGACCTGGAATCAGTTTAAGACTACTAAGGTCCCAGAGCTCATGTGGCTGAAGTTTGGTCTGTCACAGACACTTTCTGGCTCATCCTTTCAATTTGCATTGATCCTGGTGTTATCTCCTCTAGTTTGTGAACGCCTAAAGGGCAGAGTCCAGTTTAGTTTGAATATGGTCAGCTGGCATGCATCCTGTACTCCTACTTTCTTCTACTGTGTTACAGAGACTAGAAAGCTAGAATACATTTCCCTGACTCCCTCACAGTCACTTGTGTGACTGGAAGACAAAAAGGAGGAGAGGCCTTCTTTCTGCTATTTTGGGCTTGCTGCTGGCAAGCAGGATCTTGTAGACATGGGGTTCTCCTTTAACAGCCATTCCAACTCCCTGTCTCTTCTAATTCCTAGATGGCAAATCTCTGGCAATGTGTTCTTGAGCTCAGTCGTTTCAGTGGTGGCATGTTGAGCTCCATCTTCCTGATCATGGCACATACATAGCTCTCCTTGGTACAGTTACTAGGAGTCTATTCCACAAGTGTTTACACTGTTTTTGTAAGCACTGAATTCTCTATATTAACTTCCTTTCGGTTTAAAATACATAGAGTAGGGGCGCCTGGGTGGCTCAGTCAGTTAAGTGTCTGCCTTTGGATCAGGTCATGATCTCAGGGTCCTGGGATCAAGTCCTGTGTCGGGCTCTCTGCTCAGCTGGTAGTCTGCTTCTCCCTCTCCCTCTCCCTCTGTGCTTTCCCTCTCTCTCTCAAATAAATAGATAATCTTTAAAAAAATACATAGAGTGGTTTCTGTTTTTGCACTGAACCAAGCCCTCAAAGAACTGTGAAATGACATCTTGGAAACCCTGGGCAAAAAAAGCCAGTATGGTGAAGGGGAGGAATCCAGTTGAGCAGAGACAAAAATTCATTATCATAAATCAGCTTCTCTTACTGACGAACAGCAGGCTTTCCCATTCAGAGCAGAAAGATAGGTAGGCAAAGAAATAGACTTCTATTGTAAGGGTCGTATAGCTTACACATAGGGGATAGACAAGCAAATAAGCATACAGTTCAGATAGGACAGTTCAGGGGCGCCTGGGTGGCTCAGTCGGTTAAGCGCTTGCCTTTGGCTCAGGTCATGAGCTCGGGGTCCTGGGATCGAGTCCTGCATCGGGCTCTTTGCTCAGCGAGGAACCTGCTTCTCCCTCTGCCTGCTGCTCCCCCTGCTGGTGCGCTCTCACTCTCTCTCTCTCTCTCTCTCTCTCTCTGACAAATAAATAAATAAAATCTTCAAATATGACAGTTCAGAAATCTGCTATAGACCGACTGCTGAATGTGAACTCATGTGTGATGTGTGACCCTTAGACACATATACACAAACACACACACACACATATAACTCAGGATTCTCTCCTCTTTTGAAAATTCAACCCCTTTATTCCCTATGATGGCCCCAAATGGGGTTAAGAATCATGTAGAAGGTGAAAGATGCATATGTGTTAGGAGGATAAGAATCAAGGTAAGGTGGTAAGACTGCAGTGAAAGAAAGAAGAATGGAGTGGGAATAATGAAGGAAGAGCTAGAAGTAGGTGGGAGGGTATAATGAGAGTGAACTTAAATTGAAAAGAGGGATGTAGGTGAATGAAGGGGTGTTTTAGGGAAGATAAGCAAGCAAACCAACCTCCTCATTCCTGGATAACTTCATCTCTATTTCACAGTGGCCTGGAAAATCCGAGGCATTAGATATACATTTACTGAACTGGAGAACAAAATTAGGGAGGTTGGAGGAGGCAGGATCACACAGGATGGGTTATGTGTATATTAATAACCACTAACATTTACTAAGTTTTACTATGAGCCAGGCACTCTGCAAAGCACTTACATGCATCATCTTAAATCCACACAAGCACTCTATGAATCAATTATTAAATTATCCCCCATTAGTAGATGAAGAAACTGAGGCCCAGATTGTTGAAGTAACTCATCCAAGGTCACACAGGTAGTAAACGACAGAGTTAGGACTTGAATTCTAACTTGTCTGACTTCAAAACCAGTGTTCCTCACCACTACATCATATGTATTCCCCTTTAAGTCAGGGGTAGGTCCACGCCCCCCCCCCCCCGCCCAGCCAAAAGTTTAGTGGGGACCCCAAAGGACATGGCCCCAGACCTGGCCTATAAGAGAGAAGAGGGCTAGCAAAGGAGGGATGGGGGCAGGCGGCTGGGACAGGGCCAGGCCCCCTGTCTGGGGAGGGACCATATTAAAGCCTCATCTACACAACACAAAGAAAAACAATTTGAAACTTAATCATCTCCCAGAATTATGATCCCTCCCCGCAGCAGGGAGCACATTAGCAGAGCTGAGAAATGATAATTCAGCAGCCCCCAACCCAGCAGGGAGGGAAAGAGAGGAGGAGGGAGAGAGCGGGAGGAGAACTGAAACAGAGGCATGGGGAGAGACTGGGGGCAGGGAGAGGCAGGGCCTGACCTCTCCTGGTTGTTTCTTCTGCCAGGATTGGAGACAGAATTCCAGGGGAGTCGCCTGGTGGCGCTTAACCCTTCAATTCTGCTAAGATAGGGCAGGGGTCAAGTTGCTCCTCAGGTCAGTTCTCAGCACTGATGGATCCCCGTGTCCAGAGCTTCACCCAAGCCCACCCAGGCCAGGTGTGGTCTGTGGTCTTGGCCTGGATGGAGGAGAGCTCCCAAGCCCCCAGAGTCCTGAGCACCCTCCTGTCCCATCAAGGCAAGTCTGCACTCTGTCAGGACCCGAAGTGCTGGACAGCTCCCAGCCCCAGAAAAGTTTCTCTGGGAGAGAGCAGGAGGAGTGCGGCAGTTCCCACTCTGAGGAAAAGCGTGAAGGCTGCTGGGAGCTAATGGGGAAAAGGGCTCGGGGTCATGAAGGGGTCCCGATGGAGAGCTGGTGGCGATCTGGAGACTGGAGCCCTGGGGGCAACTTCTCCAGACACATTCCTTCCTTCTGAGTCGAGACCCCCCACTGCCCCCACCACCCCCCAGCCCCAGACAATGGCGCCTTCAGCCCCCAGAGATGAATGGGGCCTTTGAGAGCTGCACGCCACTGGGTCAGCAGCGGCCACTGGTCCCGGGGCTGCCCAGCCTCCAGAGCTTGGAGCCACTAGGCTTGAGCTAGTGTGGAGCTCTTAAAGGAGGGAAGGTATCCTCTGGTCCCTGTCTTAGAGAGTGCTGGCTCTGGGGAAGAGTTGCATCCTGGATCAGGCAGTTCCCATTAAAGAGGGATTTTAGGGGATTGGGGAGAGAGGAATCTCCCTTCCCTTGCCAGGGGAGAACACAGTTGGGTGTCCCCTCTTCAGGAGGCAGCAGAACAAGCTGCGTTGGGGACAGAACCTACCAAGCTTTTGCTACCTCCTTTCTCTTTTCCCCAAATCAGGGTCCTACCCTCCCTTTGGACAGGGCGGGCCCTGGGTCTGGTCCCTCCTCCCTGCTCCTGTCTCCCCTCCCCTTCCCACACTGCACAGACTACCCTGTTTCTATGGAGACAGGCCCAGGATGGCTCTGCTGGGAGGGCAAGGCCAGTACTGCTGGGAGTGGAGGAGGAGGGGGTGGATGGGAAAAGGAATTGAAAGTAAGGAGCAGGAGGTGAGTTCTAGCTATTCCCAGGTGGGGACATAGACCTGTTGAAAAACCAAACTTCTACTGTTGGGGGAGAGGACATCAAGAAGGGCGGCCAGAGATACAACTGCAACGATGTGATTGAGGCAGAGTCGAGGAGCTCCTTGTTCCTCCAGTTCTCAGTGCTGCAGACATCTAGAAGGCCCCCTCAGAGGGGAAATGAGTGGGTGAAGAAGGAAGGGAGACAGGTAATACCAAGACCTCTGCCCCTTCCTATTTCACACAAGGCCCTATCATTTTACCTCTCTCTGGGGACATGTTCACTTGAGAGAAGTAGGCCCCCAGGAAACCAGAAGGCAGGAAAGAGGAGTAGAAATGGAACTGGTGTGGGTGTTCAGGGCTGCTCAGGAATCACCCTTAGGTAGCTGGACCTAGAGGTGGCCAGAGGCCTAGGGGTGTCAGATACTTTTGTGGAATCCCTCACTAGCACCTCCACTGAGGTGTTGGGCAGCAGGCCTGAAGGCTGCAGCTCCCTCCCTCCATCCATCCAGTCAGGATGCTGGGGTAGGAAGAGAAGAAAGTAGAGGTGGCCAAGTAGGGGTTGGGAGCAGATACGTGGATGAAGCCTAAGGCAGGAGGGGCGAGGAGAAGGGTGGGTCAGTGGGTGTAGATGTGTGTGGCTAGGGCAAGTAGGGAACTTCTTAGGGGCTTGACTGTCAGCTCCTGGGAAGAGAGCCCCAGCCCTCACCCCCTCCTCACGCTCCCACCTCAGGCAAAGCTGCCTAGTGGGGAGGGACTACTGGAAGTCGCAGAGCCCTGGGAGAACGTGTTGTTGGGGGTCTCTTGGGAAGGGACCTCCCAGGTTATCAGGAGTTTCAGCAAAGCTTCCCTGGAGAAGAGGGGGGAGTGAAAGGGGTCCCTTGGGAGCCTTGGGTTTCCTGGACCTGCGCCATGGGCTCTCTCTTGGCCACAGCCCCTAGCACAGCCGGTTTGGTGTTTGCTTATTTTGGTTATTTTTTGATCAGATATTTTGGCGCTGTGCACACTGCCTCCTGTTGCCATGGCAGCCGTGACAGGGGCTGAGGCACCGTGAGAAAAATACCAAAATTAATGAGTGAGCGAAAGTGCAGCCGAGAGAAAAACAAGGTTAAAAAAAGAGTTAAAACAGTAATGAAAACAGGCTTCCCAGCTCCACAGCAGAGCAGCTGCTGAAGCCTCCCCAGAGCGGCAGCCCCCGCCCAGCCTCGGGCTCCTGGCATCTCCCAGACCTCAAGGCAGAACTCGCTTGCCTTCCCCCACCCAGCCATCCACCAGTGCAGCAACAGACACTCAGAACCATCCCAAGCACAACAGTAGATCAGCTTCAACAGCAGATCAGTCCCATCTCCGGTTGCATGCTGCCTCCCAGAACAGCATCCCAGGGAACAGCTTCTCCTCTCCTAGGCAACAGAGTCTGGGCTACAGCCCCCACACAACAGTGGTCCAGCTATATTACTAGGAAATGGCCTCCCAGCTACACTTGAGCTTCAGAGCTATGGCTGCAGGCATAATAGCCTCCCAGCTAGAATCCTGCACACAGTAACAGCACAGCCACCAGCCTGGGCAACAGCATCTTAGCTATAGCCAATCCCTGGTATGCTGTCATCACAGCTATAGCTTCGGGACCAATAGCATCCCAGCTACAGTCGTATACACAACAGTGGCTTTGCTCTTATCCCAGGTAACAGACTTCCTCCCAGGTACAGGCTCCTAGCAACAGCCTCTCATCTCCTAGGACCCAGGCAATGGCTCCAGCTACAGCTCTACCTACGTCATATTTTCGGAGAACTACTTCTTTGCTATGGCCATTCTCAGGGGTGCCAGCCTTACACCTATATCTCCAGGCCCGATGGCATTCCAGTTACAGCCCTCCCCTCGAAATGCACACATGAACACACACATGTACACACACACATGGCTTGGCGACAGACTCTTCAGTAATCTGGTTGTTGTTCTGACTATAGCCTATGCACACCAGCATCATAGCACTGCAACAGTATTTGAGCTGCCATCAGAAACAACCCCCTTTCTGTTACAGTGCCAGGCCCTACAGCACCCTAGTCCTCTTAGCCATAGCCCATCCCAGGTACACACATATTATAGCAAGAAGCTAAAGCCACAAGAATATCAACCACTCCCCCACGTAGCATCCCCCAGGCTCCAATCCCCGGCAACAGTCTCAGCTGGAATCTCAGACACCATTAGTTTCGGGAGCCCCCCAGTGCTCAGTGCTCTACTTGCCAACCAGGTCCCAGTTTGGTATGAGGCCAGGAGCCTGGCTTCTCTCCTCTTCAGATGCCTCCTCCTAGTCCCTGCCCTTTGCCTGCCCTCCTTTCTGGGGGAGACGGTACCATTCCCATATCTTCATTGCCCCAGGCTCAGGCCCACCTCCCACCCAGAGCCCAGCCTGGCAGCTGGGGTAGGAGGAGATGGGGAGCAGGGAGAAGAGTAGACACACCCTGTGTTGCTCTGGCCCAGTTCTGCTCCTACCACTTGGTGCAGGATTTGGGTTTGATGGTGGTGGAGCAGGGAGGATGGAGGAGAACATCTGGGAAATTAGCATTTCCTGCCCAGCTCTGCGGCTGCCTATCTTGTTCAGCCCTGAGCAAGGAATGAGAACAGAGGAGCCTTTGAATGGCTCCAAGCAAGCGGACTGGGGAGGGTTTGCTGCAGTGGGCAGTGGGCACATGCTGGGGGCAGGGAGGATTGGGCTGCTCCTCTGTGGAAGATTTCTTCTCTCTGGGCCACTGATTTCTTCCTTGGAGCTGTGCTCAATGATGAGGAGATTGTGAGTTTTGCAGGGGACAGAGATCGAGAAGCCACTTACAAGACAGATCCTCCTTTCACTAGTGCACCCCATCTCCCATCCAGAGCCTCCCACCTGGGCTCCTGGGGTTGAGGGCTGGGAGTAGGGACTAGAACAGGGTCCAGGCCAGCAAGGGAGGCTGGCTGAGGGGGGACTGCTCCGTAAGAGATCTTGGGCAGTCCTTGCTTGCCCCCTTAGCTGGCCAGAGATCCCACCTCACGCTGAAGAGTGTTCCACAGAGAGGTGGGGGGTAGGGGAGAAAAAGGAAAGAGGGAATAAAAGAGCCGTAGGGATGGGAAAATGGGGGAGGACAGGAAAGAGACAGCGGCTATGACAAATAGAGGCCCGGCAACCAGTCATCCCGTAATAGGCCTTTCCAAACCCAGTGCCAGGCCTTGCCAGGGAGAGCCTTCCTCATTCTTCCGTCCTAGGACACCTTGGCTGGGCCTATATGTGGTAAAAGGCAGGGGGTCATATGGAAGTGGGGCACTTTGGAGCCTGGGGTCCCAAACCCTAAGCGCAGGAAAGGGAGTTCCCAAGCTCCTCAGAGGCCTCTAGATGGCGCCAGAGAGCCAGAGCTGAGCTGAAGGAACGGAATCCGTGTGAGACACTGCGTGTGACACCGTGTGTGACTCGGTGAGTGTGAGTGTGACAGGGAGCCTGTGGCACTGTGAGGGCGTGTGACACAGGCCGTGACACTGCGCGGCCTCGTGGGGCAGGGACCCGTGTGAGTCTGTGAATGTGTGCATGTCACTGGTAAATATGTGGGGCCACAGCTCCATCCCGCCCTGAGGGCAGGTGACAGGGGGACCCTCCAAAAGCCCGAGCTCTGGCGTGTCACCTCATTCTCACTCTTGTATATTTCCCCCATCCTCATTCTGGAGGAGCCCCCGGGTCCCATTACCCTCCTCCTCCCAAGGTCCCCTCCATAGCCCCACCCCCACGGCTTGCTGCGGCCACCGAGGCTGACCGCTCTGCGGCTTCGGCCAGAGGGGGAAGGGTGGAATTCCCCGGAGCGCAATGGGAAGGGAGGGCCACACCGGGTGATCTGGGGGTCTGCGCGGGAAGAAGGTGGATGTGGAGAAGCAGATGCCCTCCAGGGAAGAAGGCACAGGGGAAGACATTTCCCCGGCGCGACTTCCCAAGAGGCAGCGTAGGGGACAGGTGTTTGAGTGAGGTTAGGAACGGAATTCCGGAGGGGTCCCAGATGGGGGCTCGGGTGGGATAAGTGCAAGGTGAAGACCCAGGGAGGGGGACGGCCCGTGTATCCGGGTCCCGGGGAGTGAGGAGACAGCGAAGGGGGGTCGTGGCTTTGGGGAGCGGTGCTCGGGGTCCCCTCCCAGAGGGACCAGAGCGGTCCCGAGCTCCACCTCCCGGCCCGGAGGGTGGGGGGAGGGCGGGGAGGCGGGAGGGAGGCGGGCAGGCGGGCCAGGAGGGAGGGGAGGGAGGGAGGGGGCGGGCCGGGCTGTGCGCTCCGCTCGCTGCTGGCTCCGCCGCCGCCGCCGCTGCCGCCGCCGCCGCCGCCGCCGCCTCACACACTCGGGGAGCGGGAGCGCGGCGCGGACGCGAAGCCGCCGGGGCTGCTGTGCCCAGAGCCAGCCGGAGCCGCGGAGCCTGAACCGCAGCGCCAGCCCGAGCCGTGCGGAGCCGCAGCCCGGGCCGGGGCCGGTGACGGCTCATGGACAGCAGGGCCGGCGGCCGGCGCTGCCCCGAGGCGGGTAAGGATCCGGTGGCGGTGGAGGCAGCGGCGGCGGCTCCCGGTCGGGAGCGGCCATAGCCGGCGGGAGCTGAGGGAGGGGCGCTCAGCCGAGCGAGGCCGCGGGGGCCCAGGCGGTGCTCAGCTCGCCGGGGCTGAGGTGGGGGCGGCTGGGAGCTCGGACCGGGGGTTGAGGTCTGGGCATCCTGGCCTCCAAAGTCCGCGGCGAGAAGCGGAGCGAGGAGAGGGGGTGCTGAACCGGACCTCTGCCTCGGCGTCCCGCACCCCTGCGCGTTTGGAGCCGCGGGGAATAAGGGGACTCTAGGAGCGCGCCGAATGGAGGTGGTTGGGGGAAGCGCGCAGCCCCCAGTTTGAGGTGGGGGGGCTCCCCGAGGACGAAGCAAGCAAGGACCCTCATACACAACGTACACACACACTTGTTGGGCGACCAGCTCGGATCACCCAGGCGCTTCCAGCTCCCCGCGGGCACCCGGAGGGCCAGACCACGGACATATGTACACGCATACATACATCCGTACATATGTGCACACAGACATACCTCCCGCACGCCAGCGCCCACTGGGGTACCGTCACTAGCTCACAATCCGCTTCAGCGTCTGCACGCTCAGCAGCACCGACACACAACCCGTGGCCATAACAGCAACAGAACACAACCGGGTGTGACATCCGGCGACATGAGCACACAAACACAATCCCGTGCCCTCATGGACGAGTGTCGCGGCCACAGTTCGCAAATGAACACTCAAAACCTAACCTCGCACGTACATATTCCTTTAAGGAACACACCCTAACATAAATCTTGTTACCCACTCCTTGGCCAGAACACAGATGCACAACACAGGTCTCGCTTGCCCCCCTCGACTGCACCCACATAAACACAACCCCAGTGTCTCAGCACACGCCTTGACGGCACACACCCTAACACAGAAAGTAGAACCTACAGCGGCGCCTCACGGGGCGCAAACACAGAATCCACTGCTTCACACATCTTAACACTGGGTGTCACACACACCTTGCACCAACAGTGTCACATTACACCTTGCAGCCTATACACACAAACACACATACTCAGTCTCTCTCCCTCGGAGGCCAGATTCGGTCCGGGGAAGCCGAGGGGAGGTCTGGCGAGCCCCTAGCGTCCCTTCATCTTAATCACGACATTGTTATTGTGACTATCAGCACCGCGGGAACCCTGGGGGCTGGCCGGACCGGCTTTCCAGCCTGCGTCTCCCCCACCCCCACTCTGGGGCCGGGCGGCCGGGTATTCCCGGAACAGGCTGGACTGGCAGGCCCGCCATCCCGGCTCCCCTGGGCTTCAAGGCCCTAGGTCCCTTTGCAGAGGGTGCAAGGCTGGGGCGGTGTTTGCGACCCCCTTCGGGCCATTTAGCTGCGTTCTGCGAGCCACCTGGGTCCCCAGCACACCTGGGTCCCGCACACCTGTGTCCCTCTCATACCTGGACGCCCTTTGTGCCAGGTGCCGGCTGCAGGCCAGAGTCGGGTGTGCGGGCAAGGCCCGGGGGCCCGAGGGGAGATCGCGGCACGCGCAGGAGCAGAACTGGTAGGCGAGATGGACTCAGCTACCCTTGGGAGCCCAGACTTCTGGCCTCAGTTTCCCCAGCAGTGATTGGCTACTGTTTCTTCTAGCTGGAAATATTCGGTGTAGCGTCGAGGTCTTTGAGGATTGCGCGCGGGGCAAAGACCCCTTTCCGCTAGCCGTGAGAGGGTCCGTTTCAGGAGAATGTCCCCACCCGGCCTGGCTCGCCACGCTTTGTGATTCCGGCTCCGGCTCCCTCCCCGCCCCCTCCCGGCGCCCGCTGCTCGGCGGGAGCCGACGCCCGCTTGCTGGGGACCCTAGGCAGAGGGCCGAGATGCGGAGGAGGAGGGATTCCCCGTGGCGGCCCTTGGGGCAGGGGGCGCAAGGGGCCCACTGGCCGAGACACGTTCTCACCGCGCCCCCGCCTCGCCTTGAGCTCCCGGAGGCCCTGTGTCACTGGAGTGGGGGTGGGGCCGCCCGAGTCCGAGGATGGTGGAGGAACAGCCGTCCCCCCGCCCCCCACACACACACTGCTGCGTCCTCTGGGAGGAGACGCCCGCGCTCTGGGTGTGTGCGGGGAGCACCCGCTGACCACAGCGGTGTGGACAGGGGGCTGCCCCGGCGGCGACGGAGTCCAGGACATCGTGCCGGAAGACGGAGGGAGCCTTCCATTACCCGCTCTGAGCCAATCTTCGGTAGCTGCCGGGAAAGAGGGCGCTCAGAAGGGGTTTGTGACAGCCTAGAGGTGGGGGCTACTTGCTTGATGGGGAGGTCTAGGAGGATTGAAATCTGTAATTACAACCAGACCAGGGCGTGGAACGGAATCAGAGAAGAGGAGTGAGAGGGGCCTCCAGAGATAGGCAGGGGTCATATAGTAGGGGATCTGCTTTCAGTTCTGGCAGCTTTTAGTTTCCCCTGTCTGCCCCAAGCCAGTTCCCAGAGAGACTTCAGCTGGAAGAGGGTGTCTTGCTGGTCTGGCATCTTCCTGGCTGAGGGGCTGCTGCTGTGGCTACTTGGTCAGGGGATCCGGGCTAGAGAGAGATGGGAGGAGAGGGGTGGAAGCACCGGGAAAGGGCCTGGGGGTGAGGGTAGGAGACGGAGGAGGCCCTTCTGGTATGGTAGGGAGGGGGCCATGGCTCCCTGACCATGAGCAAGGAGAGCTGGTGCTGCAGAGTGAGATTCTTTCCACAATGTATTGAGCACCTGCTGGCTGTATCTGCCGGGGCCTGTAGTGGGTGGTGAGGATGCAGTATAGTGGTAAGGTACACACCAACCTTGTTTTCCTAGGTCTTCCCAACTAGCAGCGGATGGGTTCGTTTGTTTACTGAACCAAGGAGCACCTACTGTGTGCCTGGTGCTGGAAATAAAATGCTCTGTTCAGTTATTTTATATGTATACTGGTCCTTCATAATATAATAGATCTGAATGCCACAGATCTCATCTCCCAAATAACTTCCAAGAGGCAGAATTGGTTATTTCCATTTCACATATGGAAATAGGTTCAGAAAGGTGAAGTCACCTGGCCAAGGCCACATGGCTAGGAAGTGGTGGAGCAAGGGTTGGAACCCCAACATTCTGACTCCAGAATGCAGGTGCCTGGAAGCCCTGCAGAGGCTAATAGAGGGTTGTGAGAGAGAGGGGAGAGGAGCTGAGGGCTGTGCACTTGCTCACTGTGGGAAGCCTCTGAACAGCTCCACCCCACACAGCCCTGCTAAGCCCTACCCTGCTCTCCCAGAGGTTGGCTTTGTCCCTCGGTTTTTGTGCCCACGGTGGCAGTGGCTACACTGCCACCGTGTAAGAGTGCAGGGGTAAGGCTGGGGGGTCAGGGCTGACTTGGTCACTGGGACACGGATGGCTGCCTCTGGGTGTTTCAGCATTCAGCAGAAAGTGGACCCTGGTCCCTGAGGTGGGCTGGAAATGAAGGATCCAGGGGAGCCCTCACTGCTATCTTCCCCGCCCCCCCCTAACAATGTTGACACAGATGGCGGTTTCCTTGGGCTTCCCTGGACTCTGCCCCCTCATACCTCACTGCTGTCCTCAGGCCTGAGAAGAATGAGTCACGGTTTGCCCTGCAGCTCTGCTTCTCAGGGTCCTGGGTGCCTATGTCACTGGGCAGAGGTGGGGACACCCTTGCCAGGAAGGCAGCAAGGACAGATAAGGAGCTAATGGCTTCAGAAGCTGCCACCTGGGACTAATGACGCTCCATAACCAAACCATACCCGGGCAAAGTTCAGGGATGGGGGGGCAGGGGTGAGGAAGGGCTGCCTCACTGCTGCTCCTGGCCCCTCTGACTCTGTCCCTGCATCCCCAGGGCCTCTGGGTGGGGGGAGGGGACAGCTTCAGGCTGGGAGGCTTGGGGTTGTTCAGGCCTCGAACCCTAAGCCCTCTCTCTTTCTTTCCTTTGCCAGGCAAGTTTGGCAGCCCAGGGATGGGGTGGGGTTGGGGGGTGCTACTCAGCCAACATATTCTAGCCTCTGAGACGTCTGTGGGTTTTCCTTCTCCCCTATCCAGCCTTTTCCCCAGACTCTGGGATGTGAAGAGGCATTCTTATTTCTCAAATCTTGACTCAGCTTACTACTTCTGTGACCTGAGACAGTTCATGGTTCTTTCTTAGCCTCAATTTTATCATCTGTACAAGGGAGGCAGTGTGGTAATAAAGTACCCATCTCGGAGGGTGGAGAGGATTAGATGGGATAATGTATGTAAATGCAGTTAAGACCTCAGGGAGTGTTAGCTGGGATGATGATGGCAACGGCAGTGATGATGATGGCAAAGGTGACAGAATTTGCACTTCTTTCTCAACTCCAGGGGACCTAGTACATCTCTGAGATAGTCTTTCCCTGATAGTGCATCCTGTTTCCTCCACCCTACTGCCAGGGGGTTTCTCCAGGTCCCTCCCCCAGAATCAGAATTCCGGGAAGGGGGGGCAGATGATACTCATTTTAAAGGAATGTTCCAGGTGCTTCATGGGCCTTAAACCATCTTCAACCCTTGCTTTCACTCTGGGTAGCCACCCCTCCAAACCCGTGTTCCCCTAAATTCCTACCTCCCAGAAACACCCTTTTCCCCATACCTTCCTGGCCTTGGATATTTCTCTGTGGTTTCCTTTCCAACTCTGAGGTTGTATACCATAATACCTTTCCTGATTCCTCTGCTGGCTGGAGGTAAGGGATCTTCTAAGGGTGAATGAGTGAGACAGAAAAAGAATATGTATGGTGGGGAGGGGGGCTTCCAGTATCTGTGTGCCTGGGAGGCCTGAGGGGTCAGAGCCCTGGGTTTTGACCCTGAGAGGGGGAAGGATGGGCTTAATCTGTAGCTCTTTGAGCTGCTACAAATCAAAGTCACCCTGACTCTGTCAGATCACAGACCTCTGAATTTATAGCCAAAATTTGTGAGCATTCATTTTTCTTGGAAAAATCTGCCCCATAGTTTCCTAAAATTCATGAAGGGGGCTGTGATCTAAAAAGGTTAGGAATCCCTGTTCTGGAGAGTGAGTGAGGCAAGCAGTCACTGCTTTATTTCTCCTCTGTGTCAGGTTTAGGGTAATTCCCATATAACCCCCACCCTGCCAAGACTTATGCATGGCATTGGTGTGCCGAATGATCCACTGTGTGTGTGCCATGGGGGCAAGGCAGGCTAAGGTACCCAGAAGGGAATGAGGTTCTCTGGAGACAGTCCTCAGGGGGTGTTTGGGTTGGAGCTTGAAAGATGAGCCCTGTGCCAGGTCCATGCAGGTAGATGGGAAGTGGCTGGAGGGTGGATCCATATGGAGCATTAGATAAATTCCTCCTTCCTTTAAAGAGGTTTAGATTGCAACTAGGAACAAGCACACACACTAATCTGATAACAGTCTCATATACATTGAGCACTTTACTGCCAAGGAGTGACCAGGGAGGAGGTGCGGTTTAGGAGTGCTATGTGAAGGAAGTGAAGTGTTTGACTTGTGTAAGGAGTCTGCATTCACTGAGCATTTGCCGAGAGTCTACTACGGACCTAAACAGAGAAGGATTAAATTTGACGCCAATAGGTTCTTGATGGAGTAAGGGAATTAGGCAAGGAAATAAGCAGTGACCACCCAGAAAGTGCCAGGATAGGCTAAACCTGGGAGCTAAAGTAGTCCTTCAGGAGCTCTTACTGAGTGCCTACTGTATGCCAAGTCCAGGGCAGGGTCCTGAGGATGTAGGAGCAAACAAAGCAGAGGCTCTCTTCTCTGCTCAGTCTTGTAGGAAAGACAATTGACAAATGATTTCTCATATAACAGCTACATAACTACAATTGTAAGTGCTGTAAGGGAGCATTTGTTGAGTCCTTCATATGTGTGCTAGGCATTTAGCCCACATGATCTCAAACTCCCTAGGAAATAGGTGGTGTTATTCCCATTTTACAGATAAGGAAACTGAGGCCCTAAACCATTTTTTCCCCTGCTCAGCACCCAGGAAATGGACAGTTGGGGTTCTCCTCAGACTGTCTGATGTCTTCTCCACCCTGATTCCTTACATGTGCCAAATGATTACAATCAAACAAAAATGACAAACGGTCATTGAGTTTGAGCTGTTGTGAGCTCCACGATAGCAGATTGAGTCTATCTTGTATGCTGCTGTGTCCCAGTGCCCAGGACAGAGCCTCGCACATTGTAAGTGCACAGTAAACAGTTGTTGAATGCGTGGTGCTCAGCTCTGTGAACATGCGTGGGTTGGGGCAGGGGAATGAGTGTAGGGAGTGTGGCCCTACCTTCAGGAAGTCTGGCATTCTTCCGGGGAGCCAGAGAACACAGGCATAGGTGCACAGTACTGGGACTGAACAACACAGGCAGGTGGGCGGGGTCCGGGCAGCTCAGTGATTCATTGCCTTGGGATTGGGGCAGACAATAGTGGCTGTGAGTTGGAGAAAGGAGAAGTCACCGTGGGCTGGAGAGGCCTGGGAAGGCTTCCTGGGGGACCAGAGCCTGCTTTCAGTGGGGTAGGTGTGGTCTATGACAAGGATGGGTAGGATTTCCAGGTGGGGGGGCAGGTATTTCAGATGCAAGTGGGGAGATGGGGAGAGGAGAGGGAGCCTGAGCCCTCTGCTGAAAATGCAGGGCCTGACTTTGGATTTGAATAGAGGGGCTGGCCATGATTTGGTTGGAGAGAAGGAAGGGGTCAAGACTGGGGCAGTAGGAGGTCTGGCTGGGGTCTGCAAATGCATAGCCTCAAAGCTGGTGGGGGGGAGATGGGTGGAAGTGGGTTATTGGGGTGATGAGTGTGCAGCTTGTAGTTGGCTATGGCATACAGCGCTCCAATTGGAAGGATTTGGGGGTGGGCACGGAGAAGCAGGTCAGAGATGGGACTGGACCCGTCAAAGGGGGCGGGGCCAGGTATGAAATAGGGGCCAGATGTTTGTGGGGAGAGGGATCAAATAGGAGCCAGATGTTTACTGAGAGACTGGGAGCCGAGCTTGGAGGGGAGTGGTCAGGAACAGGCTGGTGGTGGCATTGGCAGCTCTGTCCCAGTTAGACCTGCTGGGCTCGCAGTTGCTAAGGACAGGCCAGGGCAGCTCCCAATGCCAATTCCAGGGCTAGTCAGCCCTGACCACAGTCCTGACCCCAATCTTGACCTCTACACTCTTTTGCCACACACCTGTCAGTGTCTCCCCTCCTCCCAGTGGAAACATCGGGAGGAAGGGAGGAGGCGGCCAGGGAACCAAGCCGGGGGCAGTATGTGTTTGGGGGGGAGGTGGGTAGCTAACTCCTACTCTTCAGCTCTATAGCTGTTTCCAAGTCTTGATGGGTGCCTAGTTTAAGCTGGCCCTTCATGGGGATGGGGGCATTGGGCGCTCTGGGTGATTACTGTCAGAAAAGAGGGACTTGACGTGTCATATCTCATACGCATATACTGACTGGCACCTCAGAAGGAAGAGAAATGAGACGTCTTTCCGCTCCCTCCAGCCATCCTGAGTGGCCCTCAGTGTGGGGTCCAGGGAACATAAGGGGTGCCTGTGTCTCTTTCCTACCATGTACGTGGGGGGTGCTTCAGGGCTTACCCTTCCACTTGCTGTCTCTCCGTATCTCGGTATCAAGGTAATTACCATGGGTGACTAAGGCAAGGTGCTGGTGAGAAGGAGGTGTTGGGCGAAGCACAGACTGGAGAGCAGGGAGGAGGGAGGGGTAGGAGGGTCAGGGCGTTCCATGGGCGGGAGCTGCTCTAGACCTGGTCCAGGCCCTTACCGGCTCCTCCAGCCGGGGCAGACGCTGCTGCTACACCCAGCTGTGGGTGAAACTCAGGGTTCTGGGTTCTGGCATCGGGGTTCTGGGCTGGGGCTGAGCTCTCGTCATGGGATAGCATATAGATGGCAGGGGGAGAGTCCGGGCCTGGCTTGGGCAACCCTCAGGGCCAGGTTCCTCTTCCCAGCTGACCTCCTGTTTTGCCTCTCCTCCTTGCAGCCTTCCTGATTCTAGAGCCTGCCAGGATGGGGCCCCTGAGGCCCAGCCCAGGCCCCGGGGGGCAACGGGTGCTACTGCCCCCCTTGCTGCTGGCACTGCTGCTTCTGCTGGCGGCATCCCCAGGCCATGCCACTCGGGTGGTGTACAAGGTGCTGGAGGAACAGCCACCCAACACCCTCATTGGGAGCCTTGCAGCTGACTATGGTTTTCCAGATGTGGGCCACCTGTACAAACTAGAGGTAGGCGCCCCATACCTGCGGGTGGACGGCAAGACAGGAGACATCTTCACCACCGAGACGTCTATCGACCGCGAGGGGCTCCGTGAATGCCAGAACCAGCTCCCTGGTGAGCCTTGCATCCTGGAGTTTGAGGTGTCTATTACGGACCTGGTGCAGAATGGCAGTCCCCGGCTGTTAGAGGGCCAGATAGAGGTACAGGACATCAATGACAACACGCCCAACTTCGCCTCGCCCGTCATCACGCTACCCATCCCTGAGAACACCAACATCGGCTCACTCTTCCCCATCCCGGTGGCTTCTGACCGCGATGCTGGCCCCAACGGTGTGGCATCCTATGAGCTGCAGGCCGGGCCCGAGGCCCAGGCGCTATTTGGGCTTCAGGTGGCAGAGGACCAGGAGGGGAAGCAGCCACAGCTCATCGTGATGGGCAACCTGGACCGGGAGCGCTGGGATTCCTATGATCTCACCATCAAGGTGCAGGACGGTGGCAGCCCCCCACGCGCCAGCAGTGCCCTGCTGCGAGTCACTGTGCTTGACACCAATGACAACGCCCCCAAGTTCGAGCGGCCCTCCTACGAGGCTGAACTGTCTGAGAATAGCCCCATTGGCCACTCGGTCATCCAGGTGAGAGGTCCCTCCATCTAACTGTCAGGGTTCCCACCTTTAGAAACGGGAGCTCAGCCCCACCTGGTGAGAGTGCCCTTCACTTAGGGGTAAACTGCCAGGATACTGTGGCAAGAGCTCTTCTCCCCAGCCCCCAACTGGCGAGACCTTCCTATCCCCGCAGGTGGTATTATTTTCCTCTATCAAGCTACTTAGTACAGGGGCACCTGGGTAGCTCAGTGGGTTAAGCATCTGCCTTCAGCTCAGATCATGATCCCGGGGTCCTGGGACCGAGCCCCGCGTCGGGCTCCCTGCTCAGCGGGGAGCCTGCTTCTCCCTCTCCCTCTGCCCACCCTCCCCACCCGTGCTCACATGCTCTCTCTTGCTCACTCTCAAATAAATAAATAAGATCTTTAAAAAAAAAAAAGGCTACTTAGTAAGAGTGATATAGCACAGGAACAGCAGTCCCCCCACCTCCCCGAAGCAGACTCAAGTTGGAGAAACTTCGGAGAAGTGAAACCCCCTCCCAAGTCAAATGATACCCTCCTCCCTAGCCAGGCGAGCCAAGTTGGAACAAGAACAACCTCTCCAGAGATGAGAATTATCCTCCCAACCAGCACCCTTTAGCCAGATGAGATTTTCCTGAAGCTAGAGGACAGAGCCTTTCTTTGCCTCTCTCTCCCTGACAGTCAGATGAGATTATTTTAGCCAAGTGAGTCCGCAGAGTTCTAGAAAACTGCATTCAGATGTCTTGTCTGTACACCAGCTTCCTTCCCTAGGCACAGGGTGCTCATGAGTGTGGGGTGCTTGGCTCAGTGGGGGGTCGGTTGCCTCTGCTGAAGTTCTCAGCATGGGAACTGCCCCAGGGGCTGGGCAGCTTGGTGGGGCCAGGGCCAGGGAGGGAGCAAAGAAAGCGTCCCCGCAGACAGGTGGGCGTATCTCCCGCTGTCATCTCAGCCCTGGCCTCCTGCCAGCCCCAGCTCCTTTCTCCTTCCCCCTGGGCTGGAGCTGTCTGTCTTTGAAGTGAGGGAGCTGAGGAGGGCTCAGCCTGCCCTGTACACCGTTATGGTCCTGGGAAACCCTTCCTTCTGTGTCCTTAAACTGAAGCGGGGCATGGGGAGAAGTTTTAGCCTTTTTTTTAGAGGCTGGTGGACTTGAACATGTAGAAGAGAGTCTGAGGAAGAAAAGGGAGACAGACAGTCAGAGATGGTGAATAATAACAGCCTGGGTGCCAGGCACTGTTCTGAACACATTATGTATATTATGTCATGGAATCCTCACAGTACAAGGTAAGCATTATCCCCATTTCACCGATGGGAAACTGAGCCCACAGAGATTTGGAAACCTGCCTGATCTCACACAGCTGATGTGTTCCCATCCCACTCTGGCTACATCCAACAGTCTGGCTTCAAAGCCTGGGCGTGTAATAGCTATACCTCCTTCCAGTGGGCCGAAGCAGGAGAGTGGGGCAGAGACGGGGCTCGGGCAGGGGCAGAAAAGAGAGAATGGGAAAGAGGCAGAAAGAGCTGAGCAAGGCTGGGAGGGCAACAGGGCAGAAGTGAAGAGTCACGGAGACAAAGGGACGTAAGATGGTGGGAGAGGTAGATAAGAAGCCGGGTAACCAGTCTAGAGACAGGGAGAAGTGGGAATCCTAACAAAAAGTAGGTGACGGAGAGATAGACTGGGGGCAGGGCGGGCGACGAGAAGAAACAGAGTTTGGCTCTCACAGGGGTAAACAGGGCCGGGGGTAGCTGGGATGCCCTGCCCAGGTTTCTCCACTGTTGAAAAAGTCCTGGTGCCCGACAGGAAGGAGAGAAGACTAGCAGTGGTTTGAGACCCCACTAGATGAAGTGCCCAGCATTGTGTTACCACTGATTTTCAGAGATGGACAGGTGGATGGGCAGATGAAAAGAAGTATAAATGCTATTTAGGGAGCACTTGCCACGTACCAGGCAGTGTTAGGCATTTTTACAAGTATTATTTAATTCCCACCACAGCCCTGTGAAATAGGTCCTATTATTATCCCATTTTATACATTTGTAGACTGAGGCTTGGGGTGATTGAGTAATTGGCCTAAGGTCACATAGTTGGGAAGTGGTAGAGCTGGGATTTGAACCCAGGACTCTTCTGCGGTGCTCCTCAGAGATTCTGCCAAGTTATAGCTGTCCTGCCCTCCCCGTTTCCCCCCATACACCCACCCCTACTGCCAGCACATTCTGCCTGACTGTGACATGATTCCAACCCTCTGTTTCTCCCTGACCAGCGGTATCTCATGGCCATTCCCACCAGGTTCCTGCTGCCCCATCACCACCCATGTTTGTATAGACTTGGGCTGAGTGTGCGTCGGCATTGGCGTGGGAGGGCGTGCCCACTGCAAAGGGACAGACAGTTCATTGTTTGATGCTGGGATCCCAGCCCGCTGTGAGCAGGCTCTGTGGCCTGCACCAGCCCCTCCCTCTCGGCCGCAGGCTCAGCCGCCCAGATTCCTCAAGTTGGTGCCTAGCCAGCGCCAGCCAGGAGAGAAAAGCTGCTGAAACAGGTTTCCCCGGTTTGAGAGAAGCAGTGGCCCGGCAGGCTCCTTCTGACCCCTATCCCTACCTGGCTGCTTTCAAAAGAAATCCTCTCACCTGTGGCCTCCAGGTGGGCCTGTGGGTCTCCACTCATGCACAAACACACACGTGCACAAACACCTACCTTCTCACACATTAACATATACTCCCAGTCTCAGAACACATGTGTATGCATGCACGCATATTATAACGCACGTATGTCATGCAGACATACCACTTCTACTACTCACACCTCTGCAGCCCTTCGGAAGGGTTGAAGGCGAGTTTAATTGGGTGGAAAGGCTGCCCCAGTTGCTAGTTGGATCCTTATCCCCATGTTTGGGCACACTAGTACCGGGATGGTAAGCAGAGTCGAACTGTGCCCCGTCCCACCTCTGCTAGTTGCTTGTAACACGGGGGACGGTCTGCAGGCTGCGTCTGTGCTCCTCAGGGAAAGAGATCAGTACTATCTGCCGCGTGTCAGCGTTGGGGAAAGGGCAGTCTATGTGCTGCTTTTGGAAAGGGTGCCGCATGAGATGAGTTCTGTCTGCCGTGCTCATGGCAAAGGCAGCTCACGTGTCCCTGGATGTGCTATCCCGGGACTAACCCATCCCCGTTTTCCTCCCCTGCCCTGCAGGTGAAGGCCAATGACTCGGACCAAGGTGCCAACGCGGAGATCGACTACACATTCCACCAGGCGCCCGAGGTGGTGAGGCGTCTTCTGCGACTGGACAAGAACACTGGACTTATCACTGTGCAGGGCCCTGTGGATCGTGAGGACCTAAGTACCCTGCGCTTCTCGGTGCTCGCCAAGGACCGAGGCACCAACCCCAAGAGTGCCCGTGCCCAAGTGGTGGTGACCGTGAAGGACATGAACGACAATGCCCCCACCATTGAGATCCGGGGCATAGGGTTGGTGACCCATCAAGACGGGATGGCTAATATCTCGGAGGACGTGGCAGAGGAGACAGCCGTGGCCCTGGTGCAGGTATCTGACCGAGATGAGGGAGAGAATGCAGCTGTCACCTGTGTGGTGGCAAATGACGTGCCCTTCCAGCTACGCCAGGCCAGTGAGACGGGAAGTGACAGCAAAAAGAAATACTTCCTGCAGACCACCACTCCACTCGACTACGAGAAGGTCAAAGACTACACCATAGAGATTGTGGCTGTGGACTCTGGCAACCCCCCGCTCTCCAGCACCAACTCGCTCAAGGTTCAGGTGGTGGACGTCAATGACAACGCCCCTGTCTTCACCCAGAGCGTCACTGAGGTCGCCTTCCCAGAGAACAACAAGCCGGGTGAAGTGGTCGCCGAAGTCACCGCCAGCGATGCCGACTCGGGCTCTAATGCAGAGCTGGTTTACTCTCTGGATCCTGAGCCAGCCGCCAAGGGCCTCTTCAGCATCTCGCCTGACACTGGAGAGATCCGGGTGAAGACATCCCTTGATCGGGAACAACGGGACAGCTATGAGTTAAAGGTGGTGGCAGCTGACCGGGGCAGCCCCAGCCTGCAGGGCACAGCCACCGTCCTTGTCAATGTGCTGGACTGCAATGACAATGACCCCAAGTTTATGCTGAGTGGCTACAACTTCTCAGTGATGGAGAACATGCCGGCGCTGAGTCCAGTGGGCATGGTGACTGTCATTGATGGGGACAAAGGGGACAATGCCCGGGTACAGCTCACGGTGGAGCAGGACAATGGTGACTTTGTTATCCAAAATGGTACGGGCACCATCCTCTCCAGCCTGAGCTTTGATCGGGAGCATCAGAGCACCTATACCTTCCAGTTGAAGGCGGTGGACGGTGGCGTCCCACCTCGCTCAGCTTACGTCGGCGTCACCATCAATGTGCTGGATGAGAATGACAATGCGCCCTTTATCACCGCCCCTTCCAACACCTCCCACCAGCTGTTGACCCCCCAGACACGTCTTGGTGAGACGGTCAGCCAGGTGACAGCTGAGGACATCGACTCCGGTGTCAATGCTGAGTTGACCTACAGCATCGCTGGTGGCAACCCTTACGGACTCTTCCAGATTGGGTCACACTCAGGAGCCATCACCCTTGAGAAGGAGATTGAGCGGCGCCACCACGGGCTGCACCGCCTGGTGGTGAAAGTCAGTGACCGTGGCAAGCCCCCGCGCTATGGCACGGCCTTGGTCCACCTTTATGTCAATGAGACCCTGGCCAACCGCACACTTCTGGAGACCCTGCTGGGCCACAGCCTGGACACGCCACTGGACATCGACATCGCTGGGGATCCAGAATACGAGCGCTCCAAGCAACGTGGCAACATCCTCTTTGGTGTGGTGGCCGGTGTTGTGGCCGTGGCCTTGCTCATCGCCCTGGCAGTGCTCGTGCGTTACTGCCGGCAGCGGGAGGCCAAGAGTGGCTACCAGGCCGGTAAGAAGGAGACCAAGGACCTGTATGCCCCCAAGCCCAGCAGCAAAGCCTCCAAGGGAAACAAAAGCAAGGGCAAGAAGAGCAAGTCCCCGAAGCCCGTGAAGCCAGTGGAAGATGAGGACGAGGCGGGGCTGCAGAAATCCCTCAAGTTCAACCTGATGAGCGATGCCCCCGGAGACAGCCCCCGCATCCACCTGCCCCTCAACTACCCACCGGGCAGCCCTGACCTGGGCCGCCACTACCGCTCTAACTCCCCACTGCCTTCCATCCAGCTGCAGCCCCAGTCACCCTCGGCCTCCAAGAAGCACCAGGTGGTGCAGGACCTGCCACCCGCAAACACATTTGTGGGCACTGGTGACACCACGTCCACGGGCTCTGAGCAGTACTCCGACTACAGCTACCGCACCAACCCCCCCAAATACCCCAGCAAGCAGGTAGGCCAGCCCTTGCGGCTCAGCACACCCCGGCCCCTACCCCACCCCTACCATGGGGCCATCTGGACCGAGGTATGGGAGTGACAGAGCAGTTGCATCAGACCTGTGGGCTCACCAGCCCGTAGGGGCCAACCCAAGCCAGTGGTGGGAGGTGGGACCAAAGATCTGGGGAGGCCGGGGCCTTGGTGATGACCCTTCTGCCTTGCCCAGGCACAGAGGGTTAGGCTGAGTGCAAATTGAGGGAGGGTGTGCTCTCTGGCATCCTCCTTCTTGCCCCCTCCCCACTGGGAGAGGCCTGTGACTGTCAGTTCCCGAGACACTAGACCAGCTGCTGGGTCTTGCCAGTGGGGGCTGATGGGCAGGTGAGCAGAAGGGGTGGCGGCAGAAAGGGGGAAGGGAAGTGAAGAAGTCTACTCCAAACCTGGGTCTCTAGCTGAGACCACCCATTGGTGCTTCTCTAGAAGGGAAACAGGGAGACCTGGGGTCCTAGTGGGTAACCGGGTAGGGACTCTGTCAGGGAGGGGGGGCCTCCCTATGCGTGCCTTCTGTGTGTGCTATGTCAGCCTCTTCCCCACCCCAGGCTCCTGGGGCTGGGCTCTGGCTCCCCTTCCCCAGTCCCAAACACTTACCCTGACAATAAAGTTCTCTATTTTTGGAGTTTTGGTTTCTTATTTTCCCGGAACTGAGAGAAGGAGTGAGAGAGACTGGAAGCAGCCCTTTGTCCTTAGGTCCCTACCCAATTTCCCCATCCCTTCTCTTTGCCCCTTCCTACTTCCTAGACCTGCCCTATACCCCAACCCTATCTTCATTTACCATCGTCCCACCTACCCCCACATCTGGCAACATGTCCCCTCACTCTGTGTTTGTGAAGTCTTCTCCCTAGGAATGACATCCTTCACCAAGAAAGGGCAGGTGCACTCGAGTGAGAGGCACCCAGGTCCTGCCCTTTGTCCACGGGCTGGGACTTGACCCTTCCAATCTGTTCACATTGAGCAGACCCTGACAGAGCGTGGGCCGGAGCACCTGGTGAGGGTGAAGTGCAGCCCGCCCTCCTCAGGTGAAGGCAGAGAAGTCCTTGATTATACCAGCCACCTTCCCTTGGGGCAAGATCTTCTCAAGTCCCTTTCCCAGCTCCTTCATCCCAACATCACTCAATGCCCAGCAATTACTGGGCCCTGCCCTGTGTCCCCGCCAGGATCATCAGCCTGGGCTACTGGGAGGGAGGGCCCAGGGAGGGGGAGGGAATCCTCAAGTTCTTTGGGTTGGCCTGCTCTGGATCCCTACTCTTGGGGTGCTCCCTTCTGACTGAGGCTGAGGGACCCTAGTCCGGCCCCTCCTCCCTTCCCTCCTTCAGCTCCTTGCACTGGCCACCCTGGGCTACTGGCTCTCATTCACTCTCTCTCTCTCCGTCTCTCACTTCTTGCTTTCCTGGGTCTGCCCTGTCTCTGGCTGTGCCTGAGGGGCACTGGGGCTAAAGCCTGGGTGAGGGGCCTCAGATCATAGGGGAGTCTCTGAGGCCAGAGGCAGCGTGTCTCCATGGCGACTGAAGAGGCTTGAGACACTCCCAGGAGGTCCAAGGCACCAGCTCTCTACTCTGATTCCGTTCACAAACTCCCCAGTGCCCTAGGGGTACCCCCAAAGTAAACACTCCTGGGGGCTTTGGAGGAGTGGGGCGTGGGCAAGTGAAATCTAGTTGCATCTCATTTCTCCTGGACAAATAAGCATCTCTAGGGGGCCACCAGCAACTCCTGACCAACCATTCTTTCTCCTTTGTTTCCATCCTTGCCGCCGCCAGGTTGCTCTTTCTTCTATCCCTTTAGCCTCTTCATCTCTTTTTCTTTCCCAGGGTCTGAGGGATTATCCCTTACTCAGCTGCAACCCAACACATCCATGGAGCCACATTGAACACCTCCTCCCAACATTCAGACACAACCAAACCACAACACCATTGTCATCATCAAAACACATAGGCCAAGTTCCTACTGTGTGATCAGCATGGTGCTAGACGCTGAGGGGAAATGGTCATATTCCTACGAGGTACACGAGTGAAAAGATGAGGCAATTGAGCATCTTAAACATGGTGTGGGAAATGCCATAGTGAAGCTTTTCCCAGCTGGTGGTTCCACTATTCCTTCTGCTACTAGGTGCTTCTTCTTTTTTTTTTTTTTTTTACTCCTTCCCCAAGGTGCAATGGACCATACTCAGCACTTTATGTGGATTAGCTCATTCGATGCTCATAACTCTTTGTGACATAGGTCATTATAATGCTCATTTTCCAGAAGTGAAAACTGGTTAGTGGTGGAGTCAGAATTCAAACACAAAGCATCAGGAAATGTGATTTCCAGAGTCTGCTGTTATCGATAATGCTTTGTAAGAGGGATCGCCTGATTAAGTCAGTTTGGGGAGTAAGAGATGCACCATCACATTAGCCCATTAAAGGCTCCGCGAAGCCTGCAAGAAAGGGGGGAGACCTGTTAAACTTTGTATCACTCTGGGTTTTCCAAACTTATTTGACCATAGTGCCTCCTCCCTTTCTTTGAGGAACACAGTGTGGGAAAACATGCATAGGACATGGGAGTGGGCTCCTGGAAGGAAAATGTCAAATCTGAGCCAGCTCTTCAGTGATGAGCAGGAGCTGGGCAAGAGGTTCAACAGAGTAAGTCAGCTCCTGAGTCAGGAGTAAGCATGGCCAAGTTGGGGACAGGAAGAGGGCAGAAAGGGGAGCGTGAGGGCTGGAGTGGAGGGTATAGGAGAGAGCTGAGAGATGAGACTGGACGAACTGGAGGTTGTAGAGGTCACAGATGCCTCGCCAAAAGTTCCCTAACAGGAAATGGGAGCCCCTGAAAGCTCATGAGTTTTGGATGAACTGAGTTTTAGAAAGTTCACCAGAGCATATGGTGGATATAAATGGGGTAGAGGTGAAAGTACAGGATTGAAACTCTACGGTCTAGACTAAGATGGTGGCCATGGGGACAATGGATGATGGATGGATTTGGCTAAACTTGGGGAGAAACGACCTCTAGGACTCAAAGGATGATTGGATATAGGGTGGGGGTTTTGGGGAATGAGTATGACAGCTCCCAGGGTTCCCAGGTAGACATCATCCTTCTGTGTCTGGGTGATGGCATAGTGACGATATCATTGCCCATGCAGAAGCTGATTGAAGAAAAAGAAGAAGTTGGTTTCAGACTTGTTGAATCTGAAGGGCCAGTGGGGATAGCCGATAGGAAATACCCAGCAAATGTCTAGAACTTCAGAAGTTCAGAAGTCAGAGGAGAAGGAGACGTCAGAGAGATTTTGGATCTAGGCTTTTTAAGATCTGATAGTGATAGAATGATAGGGAATGTTTAGGGTTGAGTATGCCCCGACCCTCCATTTTACAGGAAAAAGGGCCCAAGTGACATGCCTAGTAGGCAGGACTGAAGCTTTAGATGACCAGGTGTAGGTTTTTGGGGGACGGAGGGCTGCTGGCTACCATCTTGGAGAAAACTGGCAAGAGAAGCACCAGACTGCCCGGTGCCTCACAAACCCCTACTGGAGACTGCTCACTTTGACCAGGTGGCCGATGCTCCTTTACCACATCCCAGCCCCAGGTCAATTTTGGGGAACTTGTCTGTCATCACCCAGACCCTTTGGTGTTTTGGATCACAACATGGATCCCAAGAAGGGTTGCCTGTTCGTGAAGATGAGGTGGGAGCCAAGATGGGAAGGCAGTTCTGAGCCGCCTTCCCAACAGCTTAAGAGCTCCTCGTCCTGACAACCTCCCCCACCCCAGCTCCCTTGAATGGAATGAAGATTGTGATGGATCGGAAGGTATCAGGAGGACGGGTCTGCAAACCCAGGATCCCCTCTTCTGGCCTTGATAACATCCTATTGAGGGTTTCAGAGTAAAGACAAAGCAGCCGTGAAGTCTTGGAGGATTGGAGGGAGCCTGGAGACTCAGCAGCAAGAGGGTTCTGGGCCTGAGCTGCTCCCACCCCAGGCTTCCAGGGGCCCTGGGTCTACACCCTCCACAACTCCTCTAATTTGTGGATGGCAGGAAAATCAGTGGCAGTCCCAGGTGGGTGTTTGGGTGACTGGTTGGTTGTGCCAAGTGCCAAGCTGAGGCTGCCAGGTTTCTGGGAGGACGGTTAACCCGTGGCAGGCACACAGGGCTGCTGGCTGGGAGCAGCTTGCCCCAGTTCTACTGCCTCCACCCCAACCCCCCAGTCCAAGCTTCTAAGTCCTGGCTCCACCAAGCTGCAGCCCCTCCCAGAAGCTCCTTCCTATTTCCTAGAAGGAGTCTCCCTTTGAGGCCAGCCTTCCCAATTGCTGATGAATGCCAGGCCCCTCCCCCTATGCCCTCTACAGTTAATACTCTTGTTTCCTGATCTGGAGGATGGGGGAGTTTCCATTGTTCTGCTTCCCCACCCCCAAGGGGCTCCGGTTTGTTATCTTGTTATCCTTGTTACCAGTTTGTTATCGGGCTCCCTTTCCTTCTTCCTTCCCACCTTTTTCCACTCCCAGGCCTCTCCGGAGGGGGATGAAGTGGGGACAAAGGGGCTCGAGTGGGAGGGGACGCAGCAGGGAGTCCCGAGGCTGCCTACAGCATCACGCAGCAGGGGTAGGAACAGAGGATCAGAAAGACATGGGGATCTCATTTGGATGGAGGCAATGGGAAGTTAAAGAGCAATGAGACAGGTGAGGAGCTGAAGTTCAGGGGTGCTATTTGGAAATTAGGGAACTGTACTGGTATTGGTGAGCTGTTTTGGAATGAGGAGTTCATACTGCTTTGAGGAAGCTGTTCTAGAAATCGGACGCTTGCTCGTGATTGAGGCTATGCTGGAATTAGGGGAGGTGGCTGGTATTGTGCTATTCTGGTGTGGGCTGTTCTGGAATTAAAGGCTGTGCCAATACTGGGAAGCTGTGCTATGACAAGTGGTTGTATTGGATTAGGCTTATTGTGGTGGCCTGGGGGCTATAATAAACCTGGGGCCTGTGCTGTGGTGGGACTTGCAGTGTGTGGCCTTGGCTCTCTGGGGAGCTGTCCCAGAATTAAGGGGCAATTCTCCACTGGGGTCTGCGCTTTCTTGTGGGCTCTGCTATGCTACGGGGCTGGGCCTCTTCTCCGTTGCTGCTGAGGCCTGGGGGGCCGGGAGCTCTGGGGAGGGCCTGGCTAGGGCTGGGGTTGACTCTGGTGGTGGGCTCCCCCCGCCCCCACCCAGGGCAGGCTGGCCTTCCAGCGATGACACTCCTTCTCCCTGCAGTTACCTCACCGCCGCGTCACCTTCTCCGCCACCAGTCAGGCCCAAGAGCTGCAGGACCCGTCCCAGCACAGTTACTATGACAGTGGCCTGGAGGAGTCTGAGACGCCATCCAGCAAATCATCCTCGGGACCCCGACTCGGTCCCCTGGCTCTGCCTGAGGATCACTATGAGCGCACCACCCCCGATGGCAGCATAGGAGAGATGGAGCACCCCGAGAATGGTGAGGAGCTGCAGCATGGTCAGGGCACCCCGGGCACAGGTAGAAGCTGAGAATGGTGATGTGACTTTAACGATATCCTCCATTTATTGCGCTCTTGTGTGTTCAGCGGCCGTCACTGTGCTGAGGGCTTTCAGCTATGTATTCATTTAATCCTCACAACTACTCTCTGGTCTGAGAACTTGACTCTTTTCTTTACAGTGCGGGAACGGGAGGCTCAGAGCTTGAGTCACTTACCCAAAGTAATACGCAGGAAGTGACAGAGCTGGGAGGGGTTCAAACCCAGGCTTCTCTGACTCCAAAGACCTTGCATTCAGGACCACATTATACCACCTTCCTGGGAACAGGGACCGAGAGAACCATGGCCAGAGGGCTCAGGCAGTGGTGAGGGAAACTTGAGGGGCCCTTGAGGTCATGAGGGTCCCTTAATGGGGTCAGAGGGCCTTGAGAAAAGGGAGGGGACCCTGGAAGCTATGAGGAGCTCAGAAAAGGGTCTGATGATCCCCTGAGGGGAGGAGCCAGAGAGGGTCTGGCTGAGGAAAGGGAGTGGGGTGGTCTGGGGAGGGGAAAGGCTTGTCTGGGCGGGGTTTGAAGGGTGATGGCAGAAGGAAGGTCTGGGCCAGAGCAGAGGTCAGTGTTGGAATGGATAGTGGGTGTGCTTTCAAAATGTTTGTGTGGTGTAGTGCGTGCGTGCGTGCGTGCGTGCGTGTGTGTGTGTGTGTGTGTGAAGGCATCCATGGTAGCCTCTGAAGGGGGAGAATGAATAAGCTTCCCCTTGGGACTGAAAGACTGCTGCTTGGAGCTGTCCTCAGGTCTTGCCCCCTCCCTTAGTCCAAACTGCCCCCCCGCCCCCCACAAAGCAGATGAAAAGTTCCACTCCCCACCCCTCAGGCACAGGGCCCTTGTCTAACATCCCAGGCCCTAGGTCTCAGAGTGCCCTCCACCCCACCCTGCCCCTCCATGCTCTATCTCATGCCCGTCTCGTCCTTTTTGTGCCCGCGCAGAGCCGGCTGGCCGGAGCAGGCCCTGAGGCGGAGTGCCAGGTATGTGGGAGCTGCTCTGGGGTCTGGGGTCTGTGGGACTTGGCCCAGCACCCAGCCCCGCCCACCCAGTGCCCCTGCTCTGCTCTATGCCACCTTGGGTCCTCCAGCCCTGAGCTGAAGAGCCTTGGTGCTTTGAGGGTTAACGACAGAGCTGTCCCCTCCTCACCTTGCACTGGCAGGAGGCCAGGCCAGGGTGGGTGGTATCAGGGGAGCCCCTGCCCCAGGCAGTGAGGCTCAGTCGTGTCCCTGAGGGAGGGTCACCGCCTGGTACTGTCCCTGAGCAAGGGCAGGACAGGGGCAACTATGACAGGAAGTGCTCATGGCCCAGCCGTTCCCATGGAGACCCCCGCTGCCCAGCAACCACACCGGCTACTGATGTCAGGCGGCCAACTCCTATTCCCGTGGGTGTTCTGGGCAGGGAGCCGGGGCTAGGCCAGGGGTGGTGGTTGGCATAGGGGGCTGGAGTGAGGTGGGGAGGGGTTGCATGAGTGTGCTTGTGAACTCCCCACACAGAAGCTCATCCCCTCTCCCTGGCTGTAAAAGCAAGGGGTCACTGTGCTGGGGTAGGGTGGGGTTCCAAGACAGCTACAAGCATGGTGAGGCTTGAGGGGGTTCAGAAGGAAGGTACTGGCCCACCTTCATCTGAGGATGGAGAAGCCCAGTGTAGATTTGTGTGTCCATGCCTATCTGAGGATAGGGGTGTGTGTGTGTGTGTGTGTGTGTGTGTGTGTGTGTGTGTGTGTGTGTGTGTGTGTGTGTGTGTGTGGCTGACAGAGATATTGTGCCCTTAAGTGAGGATGGGGGTTTCCTCACCCCCTAAGGATAGGTTTGCTTCTTTAAGGCTGTCTGGAGATAGATGAGGGAGTGCGTAGATGGATTGTGTGTTTGTGCACCTGTCTGAGGGTAGATTTGGTGGGTGTGTTGATAGGAGAGCTGGAGGGTGGCTGAGGATGGAGGACCGCATCTATTTAAGGATAGACTGTCTGAGAGAGAAGAGCCTGTGGTGGATGGTAGACGGCTGAGTGTCTGTTTGCGGGTGTGTATGCCCGCGAACTCAGTGGGCAAAAGGGGCATGCACCCCTGTTCTGAGGCAGGGTGTAGGTGCCTGTGGGAAGCTCTGGGGTGGAGCTGAAGACCGTCCTCCCCATTCTCTTGTGCAGACCTGCGCCCTTTGCCTGATGTTGCCATGACAGGCACATGTACCCAGGAGTGCAGCGAGTTTGGCCACTCTGACACGTGCTGGATGCCTGGCCAGTCGTCTCCCAGCCGCCGGACCAAGAGCAGCGCCCTCAAACTCTCCACCTTCGTGCCTTACCAGGACCGAGGAGGGCAGGAGCCTGTGGGCGCCGGCAGCCCCAGCCCCCCGGAAGACCGGAACACCAAAACGGCCCCCGTGCGCCTCCTGCCCTCCTACAGTGCCTTCTCCCACAGTAGCCATGATTCCTGCAAGGACTCGGCCACCTTGGAGGAAATCCCCCTGACCCAGACCTCGGACTTCCCACCTGCAGCCACACCGGCATCTGCCCAGACAGCCAAGCGCGAGATCTACCTGTGAGCCCCTTTCTGGCCGGTGGCCATGCCCCTTCCCCAGCCACCGGCCAGGTCCGAGTTGGGCCCATTCCAGGGTCCTGCTCCTGACCCCTTCAGCGTGGACTTCCCGGCCAGGGCCCCAAGTGGGGGTGAGTACCGGCCTCATGACCCACACAGGCCCTTCCCCCAAGCAGGGTCCAGGTCCTCTCTCCTCACTTCATCCCCCAGCCCCTGGGAGCCTTTCTTCCCCTTTATGGGGCTCCCCCTCAGCTGGTGCCCAAGAGGGCTCCTCTACAATGACTAGGCTCCCTTCCCTCCACTTCCAGGGAGCACCCCCTCACTTTGGGCAGATGGTGGAGTCAAGGGTGGACGACACACTTTTAACTCATTGTTTCCCACATGGCCGACCAGGGCGGAGACAGGATGTCCCCATTCCAGCCCTGCTTCAGGGCTGAACTGGGGAGCCCCTCTCCCTGGGAACTCCCTGAGGAAACTCTTGACCACCAGGGGCTCCCTGAAGGGCTTTTGTTACCAAAGGTGGGGTGGGGATAGGGGTGGGAGTGGGGCGGAGGCCTTGTCTTCCTATACTGCTCCTGGGCTGGCCCACCTGCCTGCCACATGCCCATGCCTGATCCCATCTGGGCAGCCCCCTTCCCTGCTGGTCATGCAGTGTCTGTATATAAGGACCTTGGAATGATGTCCCCATTTCTGCCTGATTTGCAACTTTTCTTGTTGATGTTGTGTTGTCTTGGGGGACCTCTCTGGGGGGGGAGGCTGCCCTGTGCCCCCTCCTCCCTGCCGCAGTGCCCCCCACCCCAGGCCTCTACTGTTCCATGTTGTAAATACCCCTGGGGCCGTAGTGGGATGGGGGTGCAGGCCAGGGAAACAATGGGTGGGTGGGGGTGGGGATGGGGGTAACATTCGCCTATCAGCAGAGCTGGGCTTTTATTTAATTTTTTTTAAAAATACAAATCTCTATTTTTTTGGAACTGTTGCGCTGTGCCCTGGGGGGGGAATCCCCGCTCAGGCTGGCCCCCCACATCCAGATGAGCATCACAGAGGGGCCCTGAGGCTGTGGGGGGCAGCTGGACAGGGGTGGGATGACTGTGCCTCTGGCCTGGTTGGGTGAGTTGGGAGCAGGAAGGTTTGCTCAAGGGGTGGCTGGTTGCTGCCTCTAATAGGGGGAACCTGCACCCTGCCCCCTCCCTGCCCCCCACCCCCCCCCGCCCCGCCCCTGCCATGACTGACCCATCAGCCTGTAAAACCACCATTGCCTTGATCTCAGGGGGTGGGAAGGGCTGCCTCAGGGCACCCTGGGCTCCAGGCCCCCTTCTTCCAGTTGGGCTTCCCTTTGCCAGGGTCAGGGGTCCCCTGGGGGAGGGTGTGGGGAGATTGGGGGGCAGAGAAGCCCAGTCAGCCATGATGAGGTGGGATTCCTTTCTGCACCTCAGGGGGCCAGGGTGTGAGGGGCATCCTGTAGAGCCCCCATCTCCCACTGTGGCCATCTCAAAGCCTCCGTCCCTCTTCCTTCCAGAAACCCCCACTGCCTTGGCCCATACCTCTCCAGCTCCCCAAGGGGCCCAGGCTGGGAGGCTGGAGACTCAGGGTATGGCCCTTGCTTGACTTAGTCTAAGCTTGGGGGGCGGCCCAAGGGTGGGAGGGGTGGGTACAGGCTGCTGGGTCGTCTGGTGCCTTTGGGAGCTGTGCTGCTGGGGTCTTGGACTCCTGTAACCCCAGAGACCCCACTCCACCTCGGGAAAGCCAGGGGCCTGAAGAATCACCCTATTCTCTGCTCCTTGCCCCTAACTTGGCTTGGGGTAACAGTGCTGGGAAGGAGAGCATTGTCAGGCTGGTAGCCTCAGCATACACAGCCCTTCTATTGAGGGCAGAGGGTAGAGTGGGCTGGGGTGGCAGCAACCAGGTCTGGGGGTTGGCCAAAGGCTCCTTTCCCTGGGGGAGGCCCACAAGTGGGCTGGGGGCTTGATAAAGAGACAGCCCCCTTCCCCCCGCACAAACAGGGCAGGTGCAATAGTGGTAGAGTTGGTAACATGATGTGCCCAGCTGGTGGGGCAGTGGCCTCAAGGGCTGTCCTGGGTCCTGGAGGTCAGGGTTCTGGCAAGAAGATTGTATGAGGCTCATTTGCTTGGTGGAGAGGGTAGTCCAGACAGGAGGCATTCCTGGAGTCAGTGGACTCCCCTGGAAGCCCCTGGTGGCCTGGGCACCCTGCCCTGGTCTTGGAGACCCCTGAGCACTGAGTGGAAGGGCAGAGGAGCATTTTGCACAATGGAAAAGCCAGAAGGAAGGGGGTAGCCCAGATGGCTGGGAGGGCTGAGAAGCACAGAGGAGGAGCCCTTCCTACAGGCAAAGGCAGAGTCCCAGCCCCCTGGTTGGGGTCAGGGCACCGAGTCTGTCACCACCTGGGCACTCGAGAGGTGAAACCAAAGGTGGGCAGGGGACGGGTGACAGCACTGGGGACCACCCCTATTGGTCCTAGGTCTGTGAAGCCCTTCCCCTATGCCTTGTGTCGCGTACAGTTTTATGTACAAATGGGCGACATTTGGCCAGAGGAGACCCCCCTCAAACCCAGCCTGACCCAGTCAGTGTCTTCCTAGAGGGGACCTAGTTGGTCCCCAACTCCCTACTTCAGAGCATGTCTCTTGGTAGGGGGAGGGTATTATGGGGACATATTTCTCTCCTGGGGTCCCTGAAGCGTGTCTCACATCCCTGGGGGAGGGTCTCTGGGGCATCTCTCACCTCCGGGGGCTCCCTAGGCCCTTTCTCTCCCTTTGGGAGTCTCTGGAGGGACATGTATTCCCTCTGGGGACCATGGGAGCATGTCTCCCCCCTACCCAGGCTCTCTGGGGAGCCTGTTTTCCTCCCAGGGTTCCTGGGAGTACTTAAGGCATGTCAGTCTTGGGCCATCTCTCTTCCCAGGGAAGGGGGCTATCTCTGAAGCATGTCTGGGAAGGGATGTTTCTGGCCCTCCCTGCATCTCTCCTCTGGGGGTGTCTCTGACCTGCAGCACTTTGGGATGAGACTGGGCAGCTCTGAGTTGTCTTTTCTCCTGGAGGCTCTGGGAAACCTCTCTCCTGGGGATCCGGCCTCTGGAGCCATTTCCTCCCTGGGTGTGGGCTATCTCCTGGTGTTGGGAAGGCTTATGTTGGCCATGAGAAAGTCTCTTAGGGGGCGTCTCCACGCGGGACTTCTCTGGGAGGGGGGACTGTGTCTCGCCCATGGGGTTCCCGGGCGGGTGTGTCTGCCCGTTGGGGAGAGGGAGACTGTGTCTCCTCGGGTTATCTGAGTGGGGAGGGGGGCCGTGTCTCTCTCGTGTGTTGGGGGGTGGGGTTCGGGGAGGGGGGTTTTGGGCCCGTCGGGTGCCCACACTGGGGTCGTGTTTCTCTTGGTTCGTGCCACTTCCCACCGCCTCGCTCCTCCCGGGAAGGGCCCCCGCCCCGCAGCCACTCTCCCCCACTCCGCCCCATCCCTGGCGCTGCGAGCACAATCCCGTTGATTTGTAATGATTTCTGTCTCTTTCTGTCTTTCTCTTTCTCTGACCTCCCCCCTCCCCCGCCGCGAGCATGCGCAGGCACCGCCCCTACCCCCTCCGGTTCGGTTCGTTTCCGGTTTGTTTGCTGAGCTGTCAATGGAAGACCCGTGTAATTATTCCCGAGCTTTACAATAAAAGTGTGAAAACCGGACCCCACCTCACTTCTTCCGGGCCCTCAGGCCTGCGTCCCCGGGAGATGGGGGGCTAAGTCTGGGGTAGAGGCCTTGGAGGGGGCCAGGGGACGCGGCCGAGAGAAGAGGGACCGAGACCCATTGGGATTAATCGGTGCCACTCCGGAATGGGGGGGGGGGGCAAAAGGACGCCGACCGAGGACAGACACCTACTCCGTGCATGTCAAAGTGCCTCCCTCCCCAGCCGCTGCGCTGTGCCCGCCCTGCAGGGCCCCACCCGGAGCGGAGGTGCGGGCTAGGGATGGGGCCGGCGATGAGGAGCGCTGGGGAAGGGTACGCTGTGCTGCTGCCTTCTTCCAAGGGGCTGGTATCCTTTCCTGGTCCCCTTTCATTTGGCAACAAGTATGAACTGCGGAACTGAAGGGAAAAGGGGCGGGAGACATCTGTCGGTCGCTCTCTCTCCCACGCTCAGGAACCAGGGCTGGAGGTCGATTTAGGGGACCTGAAAAGGTCTCACCCTCGTCTCCGACTGCGCTCCCCTCCCCCTGCTTCCGGGCCCGAGCGACCCCGGCCACCTCCGTCCGGCTCCCGGGTAAACACCGGCTGGGGAGAGGTCGAAGAACAGAGACCGGATCAGCCGGTTTCCCGGCGCCTCCTCCCGGGGCGCCCCTCCCCCCTCCCCCCCTCCTCCCTCCCCCCCTCCTCCCTCCGTGTGCTTTCGCTCGGCCCGCGTTCCCCCTACCCCCGCCCGCACCGAGTAGGCCCGGCTCCTCGACCCCGGGGTCGGTTCAGCGGCTGGGATTAGCTGAGCGCAGGGACTAATCCTGGATGAGCCTCCGTGTAAACCCGGATCGACCGCGGGTACAGCGGAGGTCGCAGGCGCCCCTGCATCCATTCCTATACGCGGGGCTTCGCAGGGCCTGACGCCCCTTCCCCCACCCCCCGCCAAGTCCCCTTACTACATTCAGAGACATGTGGTTGGATCTGCTGTGAGGGACGGCTGGGGGTGGGAGGGGGGCGGTGTAAGAAGAAGACGCCACCAAGATCAGTCTTGAATCTGGTGTTCCAGAGCCTGGGGTCCCCGGGAGGCGAGGAAGGGCTGAGGCCCCTTTGACAGCCTCTGAATCAGGTCAGCTCTCCAATTCAATGAGCAACCCACGGGCCCCCCACCAATCCTCCAGTTAAAGACTCACAAACCCTCCTACATGACGGGGGTGACCAGCCCCTAACCTTGAGGCCTCACTTGATAGGACTTCGCCTCATCCCCACCCCTGACTTGGCCAGACAGCTGGCGGTAAGGGGCTCCTGTTAAGGCCTAGCCCTGAAAAAGATGTCACGGGTCAAGAGACATGGGTATCCTGCCCCTGGTTGGTTCACTCCTCTGTAAACATTCCCTGAGGCTCTCCCTTGTGCCTGCCCAGCACAGGGTACTGGGACACCCCAAGAATGACACACCGTCTCTCTGGGAAAGGCAGACAGGTAAATAATAACCATATCAGGTGTTCAGCCCGGCCCTGAGCTGTAAATTCGGGCTGGAGAGCTAAAGGAGGTGCCTCCTCCAGTAGAGTCCGGAAGGCTTCCTGGAAGGGGTGGTGCCAGAGCTGAGTTACCAAGGTCAGATCTGGCCCGAGGCAGTTGTGTGTGCAAGGGCCTGGGGTAGGAGGAGGAGAAAGTGTTGTCGCTCAGGAGGGCAGGTAAAATTGGAGGGGGGGGAGGGAGGCAGAACTAGAAGGGCCTGCTAGGCAACCTAAGGAGCGAAAGCCGGAGCCATTGTGAGATTCTAAGCCTCTGAAAGAAGAGGTCACATTCACATTCTTCTCAGGTTTTAACTGTCCTCCCCACTTCTCCGCACAAGTTTCTCTGGGGATGCCTAGGTTGGGAGTGGAGACACACCCACAGACAAACAGGAAGGGGAGCCCGTGCACTGTAGGTTAGGAAAGATGTTCCGCACCTCCTTCCCTCACACCTGGCATCAGAGACCGACTTTAGAAATCTGACTGGACTGCTTCCTAGTGGTAGTACCTTGGGCAGGTGACTGCGCCTTTGTTTCTCCATCTATAAAATGGGGATAATAATGCTGACCGTCCCGGAAGATCCTTGTGGGGCTTCAGTGAAACAACGTGTCCATTCTTTGATTGAACACATACCTAACACCTACTATGTGGTAGGCCCTGTGCCAGGTGCTGGCCTTGCAGCTCTGAATCAGACAGGCATGATCCCTACTATCTCTTGGAACTTCCAGTCCAGTAGAGAAGACAGACAATAAACAAACAAATGAGATAATTACAGATTGTGTTAAAGTGCTGTGAAGGAAACAAACAGTGGGAAATGAAGGAAGATGACTGGAGGTGGGGGAAAGGAAGGGGCTGCCTTACGCAGTGAGGCCTGGGAAGCTTCTCTGACGACACCTGAAGGTGTAGAGCTCAGAACAGAGCATTCCAGGTTCAGGAAAGTGGGGAGCTGAAGCCCTGGGATGGGAGACATGAAAGGAGTTAGCCTGATTCCTCTAAGATGTTAAGCTTCCTGAGGGCAGGAACCTAGGTTTCTTACTTCTCCCACTCTTCTGGACAAATACAGGGTAAGGTAAACAGAAATGGAGGGGATTATCCAGCTTGCTGGGCCAACCTTCCCCCACTCCCAGGCCCTGGAGTGGTGTTGGGGGCTTGCTGGCCTCATCAGTATGTCCATCTGCACGGCCTAATCTGCACTCCAGCTATAATGTACGGGAAAGACCTCTCTGCCCACCCCGATCCTTTCCTTGGACAGGAGGGGCAGGTTGGGGTCCCTCCAGAATCTGCCAATCCAGAGCCTGCACTGAACAGAGTTTAGTATCTGCCCCTGTAGGGGCTGAGGGAGAGGATGTGTCCCTGATGAATATGGCCCGGAGTTTTAGGATCATTGGGGCCTTTTGGAGTCTCCCCCTTGGCCTGGGTCTCCCTTCAGGGAGACCTGGAAGAGAGATTTCTTGCACATGGATACGTTTCACACCCAACCTCCCCCCTGCCCCCCCCCCCCCGTGCGGCAGAGCACACACAGCTCCTCTCACACACTCACCACCCAGCTGCACACTGCGTCTCCATGGCAACCAGTAGGCCTGGTCCATGGATGTTAGAAATAAGTGCCAGAGGAAGAGAAGAGAGAGAGGCAGAGACAGAGGAGAAACATCAGAAATAAAGAGACTCAGAAAGACAGCCTCCCAAGGAGGACCCCACGCTTTCCTTGCAACCCCTGCCAGGGAGGCTTGAACGGATTCAGGGCCTGAGGATGGAGGGGCTCAAGGTAGGGACTAGAGAGTGGGCCGGGGGCTGTCTGGACACAGGTAATGGGGACACAAGTGGGCAATGGGGGGAGGAGCAGAATCAGGGAAACTTGAGTGACAGTCCGGAGTCTTGGGCGCAGAATACTGGGTCTGGGTAAAAGACAGATGAGGGGGGCGGATGGAGGTGGGAGACTTGGGGGGGAGCTCCGTTCCCTTCCTCCCGGCCTAATTGACTGTTCAGGCTGAAACCGCCTCTTAGTCACTTAGTCTAATTAGAATTGTTCTCGAGAAGACAGTGGGGGAGGGGAAGGAGAAGCTGGGGTGTGAAGGGGGAAGGGTGGGTGGAGACAGAGCTGGGGGGTGGGGGGAGGGGAGTAGGAGTTCCTTCTGTGACCTTCCATCCATTCCCTCACCATCCAGTGGATGGGCTGTGCTCTGACTGTCCAGGTTGTGGGTCAGTGTCCATCCGAGCCCGCTGTGCCCAGTACGCTCTCAAATGCCCCTGCTTTCTGCTCCGCCCCTGTGTCTCTGTCTGTCTCTTGCTCTACCTTTCACTCTCTCCCTCTCTGGCTCCCCCTCTTTATCTCCTCACCTTCCTTTTCCCATTTCCTCAGGGTCTCCCAATCTCTGGCCAACTATATTTGTCTAATAAACAGGTAAAGTATTTAGGAATTCTGGCTGGGGCTGAATCAGGAGGAGGGGGGAACAGGGGAAGGGAATTATATCGAGAGCAGTTTCATCTTCTGGGAGTAAGAGGGAATGGGACAGACACTGCCTGACATGCCTCCCCTGTCTCTCTCTCTCTCTGTCTCTCTCTGTCTCTCTCTCTCTCTCTCACACACACACACACACACACACACACACACACAACACACACCCTCTCTTCCCACCCCTAACTAAGGTGAGACCTTTTTGGAGTATGTAGGAGCTTGGCTTCTGGAGCTGGACTCTCTGGGCTGCCTTAGACAAGTTACTTAAACTCTCTGAGCATCATAGCTTCTCTAGCTATGAAATGGGGATAATAAATCCTACATTTTAGTGTGGATTTAAGGCGATGGTGCATGTAACCGGCTTAGCACAATAAATTGTAAGCGCTCAATAAATGCAGCTTTCCTCATAGCTCCCAGACTCCTTTCCTCTCCCTTCTGGAGCCAGGACATCTGCATCTTCTACACTCCCTCCTTATTCGGCTTCCCCAGTCTTCCAGGCTGAAAATGACCTCTCAGTTCCTAGACTCACCCTCCTGGCCCGCTCCCAGGGCTACACAGGGCGGGGGGTGGGGTGTGAGAAGGTAGGCTTGGAACCTGCCCCTGGCCACAGGGTTAGGACAGACCCTCCTCCAGTCTGGGGTCCAGCCTTCCCTTCTCTGCAGTACTCCAAGAGGTGGAAAGGGGACAGCCATAAATGATGTAGGGGAAGTGTACTTGCTGAGGGGGACAATAAGGGATGAGCCACGTCCAGAAACCTAAATATTTCATGGGGCTGCAGCACTGGGAAGGGCAGAGTCCCCGAGCTGTGTTTGTGAATGTGCTCTGCTCGCAGCTCCACGTGGCTTGGAACTCTTCCACATGCCCAGGGCCCTCTGCACGTGCTCCAACCCTCAAAGTGCTGCACCCACAGAAAATTGCCCCCGATGAACTCTTTCCTGGCCATGATCTCTCCAAAACCCCCTCAGCACATGCACATTTTATTTCTTACAGCTATAACAGTTTGCGCAAGTTTGAGGTCATATTGTTACATGGTCATGCTTTTCTCACCCATTCAATTTCCCCTTTAGATCCTCCAAGGATGGGTGCCCTTGCCCCTCATCTCCTCAGCATGATCAGGAAGACCCAGTAGTTGGAAAAAGCTGGTGGGATGGGAGCAGGGGCAGAGGGGGCTGGGGGTGGCTGGGAGGAGGTCTGAGGAGGTTGACAGAGGAAGAAGGTATCTATTAGAGCAGGTGGGAATGGGTGGATAGCAGCAGGGTCTCCTGGCTTCAGTGTCCACTGCTTACGGATGAGCTGGGAGACCCTCCCTCTGCCAAATCTCTGCCTCCAGGTGGCCCCTGTTCCCCACTCTCTCTGACCCTTCTCCTGACTCCATATCTAAGTCGGGGATTAGAAGGTGCCCTTGGAGTCTCTGTCACAGCATCTCCTTTGTTCCTTTCCTTGACCTTACCCAGTCTATCGTCATTTCATTTATTTGTTTACGTGTTCAATTTCTGTCTCTTCTACTAGAATAAAAGCTTGCAGGGGCAAGCATCTTGTTTAACTTATTTATCACCACTCAAAATGTTTGCTGAATAAATGAATGAGTGAGAGGAAATCTGCTTGGGGATTCTGTAGCAACAGCATGGAAAGGGAGCCAGAGGGTGGGAGGGTGGGCCACAGGTGAGCACGGATATGGGCCACAAGGACCGAGCAGCAGAGGGGGAAGGAGGTGGGGAAGGTGGAAGGAGTAGGTGGGCTGGGGGATGAGAGGGAGGTGGGGGCGGGGCCGAGGGAAAGAGGTGGGTGTGAGGAGGGAGCTTGGGATGGAGGGAGATGGAACTAGAGCCAAGGCGCATGGGATTTGGGGGAAGGGATCCAGACTCCCAGAGGGGCTAGAGGCAGGGGCTTTGGGGCAGGAGGAGGTCAGGCTTGGAATAGGGAGCCAAGGACACGGTGTGCTCTCAGCAAGGCTGTGCTTGGAATTTGGGTCTGGGGCTCGATTGGGTGGAGTGCAGAACCTCACCAGAAACAGCTGAGCCTGGCAGTTTCCCAGGGCCTGCTGGTGCCATCGCTGTCCCTCTGACCCACCCTCACTCCCAAATCTGGCCCGGATGCCCAACCTCACTTCCCCTCCCCATACCCTTCTGGGCCCATAAACAGGAAATGCCCCAGAGTGGGCTGGCCAGTGCTTCCCTCAGAGACCATCCTGGGATACTCCTGAGTGGGGGCAGGGTGCACAGAGCCAGCAGAGAGGTCTTAACCCTTTGATTACCCACGTTATAGCCAGGGAGGCCCCTTCAGAAGCCTCCATCCTCCCAAACCAAAGGTGACAGCAAAATTCACTCATGAGCTTTAAGCCCCCACCGGAAGCTGGGGATGCATGGCTCTGCCTGGTCCCTTGGCCCTCTCCCCAGCTCAGGGGCTTCGTGAGAATGGGGACAGTGGTCATAGCCGGGGTGAGGATGGGGAGACTCCCATCAGAATGATAGTGTCTCCCCCAGAATTGGCCAGAGTGGCTGTGTGTTGGGGGGGCAGTGGAGGAGATCGGAAGTGCACACCTGCAGTGGTTGTCATGGCAACCTGACTTGGATCCCAAGAGGGTGACCTCTCCCCCAAAGCCCTGTGCAGCCTGGAACTCAAGAGTGGACACACACACACACACACACACACACACACACACACACACAGGGCTTTGCGGAACTCTATTTCTGAGAGGCCTCTCAGCCTCCTCTCTCTTCTGTCTACTTCCCTGGGTGAGGCCGAGACCAGGGATGGAGCCAAGAGAAGGGGATGTGTTGGCGCCTGGCAGGGGGAGGCCCCCCGCAATGGGTGTGTGTGCTCCAAGTGTGGTACTGTAGGGTTGTGTGTGCAGTGTGCCTGGGGTGCTGTCCCAGCATGTGTAGAGGACATGCGTCTACTCAACTGCCCACCCCCAGTCCCGAAGCCAGACCACACAGAAGAGGGATTTGGGAGGGAGATGATTATTAACAAAGACAACAATAAGCACAGTTAACCTTAACTGAGAGCTTATTAAATCCCAGCTGTGTGACTGCGATGCGCATTTTTCGAGGCAGTGTCTCATGTGATCCTCACAGCTAGTCTACAAGGTAGGAATTATCAGCCCCATTTACAGATAAGAAAACTGAGATTCTAAGAGGTTAAGTAAATTGCTCTGGGTCCAGGAGCTGGAAAGCGGGCAAGATTCTGCAGGAGGAGAGGAGCAGAGGCGGGGGCTCCAGCCACCGAGGCCATTAGGCTCCATGGGACACTCCCGCTCACGTGCTCCCGTGCTCCTTGGCAGGGCTGCTCTGGTACAACGCCACGAAGCAGGACCTGGGGACCCCAGACCGTGGTGCCTGCCTGGCCTGGGCTGGGGCAGCTGAGGGCACCTGTGAGGGCTTGGGGACACCGAGCAGGGGGCATAGTGATCGGCACGAGCCAGGGGTGTGGCTGGCAGCCTTGCTCCCGGTAAACACGAGGAGAGGTTACTTCACAAGGAAACAGTAATTAACTTTAATTAGCACCTTGCGTCTCGGAATATTATTAACATCTCAATTTCTCTAATCAAGGCAGCAGGAGAGGGGCGGCATCTGCCTTGCGGACTCCTTCCTGGCCATGCTCCCTGGCTTGGCATGGTTCCTGCCAGGCCCCCACCCGCTGGATGGCACCCCGCACACCTCCTCAGAGGCAGGTTGCCAAGGGGGGCTGAGGAGCGAAGGGACCTGGACTGAGAGGGCAGAGAGGGCAGGTCCAGGCCAGGCCCATGGGAGCTGGTGCTGGCAGCAACAGGGCAGGAGGACCGGGGGGGTGGGGTGGGGTGGAGGGAGGGCTCTTTTATTTTTTTCTTTTAAAGATTTTATTTATTTGACAGAGAGAGACACAGCGAGAGAGGGAACACCAGCAGGGGGAGTGGCAGAGGGAGAAGCAGGCTCCCACCGAGCAGGGAGCCCGACGCGGGGCTCGATCCCAGGACCCCGGGATCATGACCTGAGCCGAAGGCAGATGCTTAACTCACTGAGCCTGTCTGGCGTCCTTATCTTTCCAAGAAGACCATCCACACCAAAAGCCAGGCTAGGCTGGTGTCCCCTGATCCAGAGAGCAGACATGGCGGCTTTCTCCATGCTTCTCTTTCCCTCCCTCTTTGAGCTAGCCTGTCCTCCCTCTTCTCCCCCTCAGTATCTTTCTCTCCCTTCTCTCTAATTCCCCTTCTCCTTCTCCTTGTTACAAGAGGGGTGGGAGGGTGCTGGCTTCCACCACTGGGGGCACAGCAATGGCGACAGGCTAAATCCTGTCCCCAGGGAGTTTAGAATCCCGCAGAGGAGATAAGGCTTGGGTATAAAAAACTCTAATTGGCCTCCATACAGATAGGCATCATAATGGAGCCAGAGATAAGGGGCTGTGGGGCTTCCAGAAAGGAGGCAGGAATGGGAGTGGCAGGGGCCCCCATTGCGGGGGCACCAACACAGAGACCATCTCCGGCACCACGAAAGCAGGAGATCCTGAGGCAGCGAGGGCACTTGGTGCTGATCGGCCCTTGTCAGCCCTCTTCAGGAGGACATCACGGAGGCAAGGCCCTGAGGGCACAGGAGGTGACTCTCTCTTCATTTTAGCCACCCTCGGTGGCTGTTAGCCCTGCTGCGTGTCTGATATTAATAACCGACTATCCTCCTTGGGTAATTACAGTGGCCTGCTGCTTGCACAATTTGGTATTTATTTGGCAGCGGTCTCGTGGCTGTCACCCCCATCCAACTAATTTGTATTTATTGAGCACCTATTATGTCTTGAGGGCAGGGTCTGCCCTTGAGTGGACTCCAAGTGCCGGAGTTCTTCTCTACGGGGACTGGAGGGTCATGGTGGAGCTGCCTCCAGGCTTGGACATTTCAGCAAAACAAGGGCAGTGTTCGCAGGCGTTCCCCATCCGGAAGAGGCTGGTTCCACATTGGCTTCGTCAGCACCCCTCGCCTGCTGCTGTAGCGGGGCATACAGCTTCATCTTTGCACAAGGCCTCCCATCTCTATTTTTATACCATCCAGAGGACAGCATCAGAAGACTAGGGTTCAACTGTAAGTCTCGTCCAACATTAACTCCGAGGGCAGGTTAAATGTTCAGTGGCGACTGCGATCTCAAACCCACCTAGGTGGGGAGGGCACACATCATTTGATGTTATTATTTACCTTGGTTCAGAAAACTGATCACACATCCCGTTGCCAGGTGGAAGGTGGGACCAGTTTCGTTTGACCACCCCAATGTGGGCCACGGAGCAGGGTTGGGCACTGGCTTGTCCTTGGCTATGACTCTGCCAGTTAGGATCATCTATCACTGAGGCCTACGGGATCTCGTTTAGTTCTTGCAAGAACCTGGAGAAGCAGGATGGCCATCTTAGAGCTGGGGAAATCAGACAAAGAGGTGAAGCCACACAGCTGGTAAGAAAGTGACAGTGGAACAAGACCAGAACCTCCGGTGGGGGCAGACTCAGGATCACTTTCTTATTTACGGTCTCCCTGTCAGAACCTGCTGCGGCACTGGGGGAGGCCCGAGGGAGGCCCCTGCCCTCAAGGACAATAAGAGAATGGCCACTTGTCTCCCAGCAGACCCTAGCTCTCCCCTTCCTCCTCTAACTCCCCCTCACCACCCACCCCCCAGCTCCCCAGGGCCCGAAGCTGGGCCTCAGTAATTGTAGAGTAGTCCGCACAGGGCGGGGAAGAATCTGACGTTTCCAAAGGCCTTTTTGATGTTGATGATTATGGCTATGATGAGGCAGTCCGTCTCCTACCAAGACTGGGGCCTTTCTTTGTTTCTCTTACCATCAGGGTCTTTCTGTCTGCCTCTCCCCCTCTCTCTGCCCTGAGGACTGGTGTTGTCGGAGCACCAGCGTTTGCCCCTCTTTGGGGGTAGAAGAGGGCAGACTGGGCCAAAGTGAAACCTAGGAAATCCACCCACCCCTCACCTTCCCCAGGCGGGGCCCAGGGGTGTGCTGACGTGTCATTAGCATAACATTTGCATAAGGAACAATTGAGGAGATTGGAGTCTCGCCTCAGAGGAAACACCTGCAAGCAACTGTGAATGAAAGCTTCTCCCGCCCCCACTCTGAGATCCCTCGCACCCCCCCCACCTCCCACCAGGATGCGGGAAGTGGCTGGAGCCCGCTCCATCCGCTCCATCCGATGAGGATGACTGTGTCATGGTCATCATTCACATGGTGCCTGCTCAGTGCCGGGCACCGAAGTGCACGTTCTGTTTCTCTTCAGCTTCACAAGCCCCCTTGGTGGTACATTTTATTATTTTATAATACAATTTGTGGAGGAGGAAGCTGAGGCATATCGGCCACCTCAAAGCCATACAGATGATGTGAGTGGCAGAGCTGGGCTTTGGAATAGGGTGGTGTGACTCAGTGCCCACGCCCTCGGCCACTCAAACACTTGCAGCAGGTGGGGGGTGGGGGTACTCTGGGCTTACCTCAGGCACCCAAACCCAGTCTCCCGGGGCCCAGGGGATCCTGGCAGGCTTAGAAGACGGGCTCCAGGACAGGCTCCTACCCACAGGCCCACAGGCTTACACACACACACACACACACACACACACACACACACACACACACACACACACACACACACACACACACACACACACACACACACACACACACACACACACACACACACACACACACACACACACACACACACACACACACACACACACACACACACACACACACACACACACACGCTCTGCCCTGCCCCCACTGGTGCTTCTGGAGGCAGAGGAGCTGGGCTGACTTGGCCCATAACCAGGTTAGCCAAGATCCAATTAACTAGTTAGCGCAGGCAGAGCTGGGGGCAGGCAGGGCGCGCAGGAGAGCGGGACGGATGGGTTGGGTAATGTGCAGAGACAGCCAGAGACAGCGGCTCCGCTCTAACCTGATAAGCAGCTCCCAACATCACTGCCGCCTGGCCCAGTCTGGCAGGTGGAGTGGCCTCAATCCTGGGGTGCTGGTGGGGGTGCTGGGCCAGTCTCCGACCCCCCCACCCCCACTGCCGTTCCTCCTCTCCAGACACACACACCGCCCTCAACCTCTGGCCTCTCCTCAGCAACGCTCACTCCTGCCCTGCCTCCCCTAAGGACTATGAGGAAGGCAGCTTCTGCCAGATATTTCCATCCACTCTCCATAGTCATGCACGGAAGGTAAGGGTGAAACGAACGCTTCCTCCAGGCGGGAGGCTGGGGGTGAGGCAGCTGGGAGAATTCTTGGGGAAGGGAGGTGAAAATAATAGTAGCCACTAGTTTTGTTTTAAAGATTTTATTTTTAAGTAATCTCTAAACCCAATGCGGGGCTCGAACTGACGACCCCGAGATCAAGAGTCGCACACTCTACTGAGCCAGCCAGGTGCCCCAATGGTAGCTGCTATTTATGGAGTCTGCCATGTGCCAGAGACTGCAAACCATTTATGTGTACTCTCTCAGGGACACTCACAACCCGTTGCTGTAGGTGCTATTATAATCCCCATTTTGCAGATGGGAAAATTGAGGCTTAGAGAGGTTAAGCAACCTACCTATCAAGATAGCTCAGGCTTAAGACCACCATCCCTTATAGTACCTCTGAACCAGGTCTAGGGTTAACAACAATATGACTGATAACAATACTTCTTGCTTTTGTGTATCCCTTTAGAATTTACAAAGGCTCTTTGGATTTACCCTGACAAGTCCATAAGGTAAATGTTTTACTTCTGGCCCCTACTTTACAGATCAATGAACTTGAGGCTTGGAGGGCTTGTGCCCCCAAGCCTCACAGCTGGTGAATAAGAGTCAGAATTGGAAGCCAGGCCAGGTCTTTCTGACTCCTAGTCTAATGCTGTAGAGGAGACAGTGGAAAAAAGTCCCTAAGTCAAGGGTGGGTCATTTCTCTATTTACTTGTTTGTCACGGCCAGTAGGAAGAGTCTGTGCCACCACGCTGGGCAGGCTTATTCAGGGCTGGAAAAAGCAAAGGGCTTCCTGGCTTCAAGGAGCAGGTGGAGAGGGAGGCCCCCGAAGTTTCCGGTGTCTGGGGACTTGCGGCTGCCTCCGTCAGGGGACTCAGACCATTCTGGTCTGATTTCCTCATGTTTTTCAGAGGCCGCATCTGAAGCCCAAGGGAGTTAAGTGACTACCCAAGGTCACGCAGAAACAGGCAGACACAGCAGATCTCGAGCTTCCTCTCAGCCCTGGGGCCTCCCATTCATTGCAGGATGGGGACTTACTAACCCTGTGAGCTCTGAGTTCTGTCTGGCATCCACCCACCACCCACTAGTGAGGGAGAAGCTGCTGTGCCAACCATCCCTAGGGGAGGCGCCCCTTTTTCCCTCTGTGCTCTCGGGGAGAAGAGAATCAGCTAGATTCTGGCTGCAGTCAGGCAGTCTGGAGCTTTGGGGTCAGGACTCAGGGATGAGCTGAGCGTATTGAGCCGGACAGCGTGGACACAGCATTTGGGCCATGTGTGTAAGAAGATGTATGTGCCTTCCTGAATAGCAGCACCAGAAGGGTTAAGCTGTCCCCAGCCAGTCCCCAGCCCCAGCGCCGGGGCCTGAGGAGTTGTCAGTGCAGGAAGCTGCTCTCCCAGTCCTAAAGGTCTGGGGAGGGGGAGGGGAGCGACTTTCTCAGTCTCTTTCCCAGGCTCCTCAGCCTCCCTGGGGATCCAGCTACATGCCATAGAGGTGACCCTTGACCCATCCCCCTCCACAAGACGGCCCTCCCTACCTCCCTAGCCCAGCCTGTAAAGACTCTGCTCCTTGCTCTGGGGCATTGGGAGAGTGGGATCCCCCTACTGCCTCACCTCATTTCCCCCACCATCTCATCCATTCCCCTTAGTGCCTAACTCCGCTTTGGTCCCACAGTCACTATATTCAGACCCCTGAACTTCTTCCCCCACCCTGGCTCTGGGCCCCCAGGCCTCTCCTCCCAGCCCCGGCATGTGTAATCAAAATCTTCTAAAAATAAAAGCTTGGGATTCAAGTAGGCAACTCCGGAAATATACAGTCCAGCCCCGGCCTCCACCCCTGTGGGACAAGGAAGGACCTGTGTACAGAGAAATACCCAGACACGGCTACCCCCTACCCCCTCAGGTCAACACAGGAACCCAGCCTGTTCCTGAAGAGAAAGAAGACAGAGGAGGAGAATGGGCCCTAACAGACAGGGTTTGGGGGCTCCTCTCGGCCTCCCCTGTCTGAAATCATAAGCGAGTACTCCCTTCCTACTTTCTCAGCCATTGCTTGGAGAAGTGGTGGGCTGTCTCCCACCGTGGCCAGCCCTGATGTCCTGTCAGGACTGAAATCCAGGGAAATTCCAGCAGGTTTGGGGCCCTCTTCCCTGCTCTGCTTCCCAGGAGTAGGCAGACAGCCACTCTGGACGGCACCGTTCAGAGACATCTGTTCTTCAGCCCTCTGCCTCCTCTTGGACCCTGGCCAGGACAGAAGCCAAAGGGGTCGGGAGTGGCATCACTGAGATCCCTTTCTCTTTCCCAGCTGTGTGATGAGGTGGCCAGAGGAAAAGGGTTTTTACAGGGTCCTGCAGGGATATTCCAGCCCCTCTGTGGCTGGCCCCGGCCACTTCCTCAGGGTGGCAGAGGGACCAGAACCAAATCACACTGGATTTGATAAGATCCACCCCCACACTGGGCCTTATGAACTTCCCAGCTGGAATTTGTGTAACTGCTCAACAACAGTACATCTTGGGACCTCATGAACAATGGTAGTAATTAGAAGAATAATAGCTAACATTTTTTAAGCCCTTGCTATGTGCCAGACCTGGGCCAAATACCACACATGCATCATTCTCACTTAATCCTGTCAGGAGCCCATCTTTATCATCTGTAACTTGTAGGTGAGGAAACTGAGGCACAGGTTGCTCACAGAGCTGGAGGCCCTAGCCCTAGGTCACACTAGTTAATGGCAAAGCTGGGACGTGAACTCACGGCTGTGTGACTCCCCGGCTTTTCCTCTTTGCGTCTGTGTCTTGGCCTGAGGGTATGGTGCCTGCTGAAGGGGCATCTTCAAGGTAACTGTGGTCTCAGGGCTCAGGTGGGCACCACTCACATCCTGCGGGTAGAGGCCTGCTGGGAGGCCGGGCTTTCTTCCCATCTAGCCTGGGCATCCTTTCTGCACAGGGCAGAGACATGGGCCAGACACAGGGGGTTAGATAATCCCTGGTTCATTCCATTCCTGCCACCTTCAGGTCAAGCCTCAGCAAAGTGGCAGAGACCAGCTTCGGGGATCTGGGGAGTTGTGGCCCCGTCAGCTTCATCGTGGGGTCTCGGTGCCCAGCATCCCCACTACTGGCCTGCAGCCTGGCGGGCCCTAGCTCACCCCAGCCTGGCTGACTCCTGCGGCAGCCTCTTTCCTGCTTGCCTTCCCATTTCCTTTAGTGAGGGATGGGGTGCTGAGCAGGCTGGCAGCCTGGACCGGGACGCCCACAGCACGACTGTGAAGGAGACATCCTTTGTCAGCATCTTGGGGCCTCTTCCCTACCTGCCACCCAGCCCCTTGTAATTCCCCACACCGGGCTTTCCCATGTTGGCAAGAACCAGCCCTTCCTCTTGGGCTGAGGGGAGCTGTCCAGCTCTCCCGACACCATTTGTGATCCCCAACCAAAAGCAGGCATTTTGAATTGCAGGCTTTTTGGTTCAGACATTATTTATCTGTCACAGGGGAATTAGATGGTGTGCCTGGGAGAATCACACCAGTAAAGTGGGTAACACAGGTCAACAGGCCAGCACCCGGCATATATAGAGTGAGTGAATTGGGGGGTGGTCACTCATGGGACCCCTTAGATGTGTCATCACCCATGATAATAAGGAGGCTATAGCATCACCAACTTACCAGCTACTGTTTATTATCAGTCACAAGCCTGACGCTGTGCTGGGCACTTCACACACGTTCTTTTTTTTTTTAGAAGTTTATGTAATATCTACACCCAACGTGGGGCTCAAACTCACGACCCTGAGATCAAGAGCTGCCCGTTCCTCTAACTGAGCCCAGCCAGGTGTCCCGACACACATTCTTATTTAACATTCGCAATGACCCTGTGACTTAGATGCTGCTCATCCTCATTTTATAGATGAGAAGACTGAGGCCAAAGTCTCACAGTTACTGAGTAAACGAGTTGAACGCAGGCCCGCAGATACAAATGGTTTTCTTGTGGTCACTCTGCTCCTGGCTGATTGGCCTTGTGCATGTTCATATGCTCTTCAGATAAAGCTGGCAGTACTTCCTGAAATTCTAAAACTGCTCTGAGCAACTCTGATGGAACAGACATGTCCTGCCACTTAGGTGAGGCTTAGCTTTAAGCCGCTGATTGGCTGCTAGCCAGCACTCACCGCCTGGTACCAAACGCTTCTGATCAACACCTAGTGGATGCTTTTATGTGCAGGAAGCACCCACCAAAAGTCCGTGTCATTATCACAGTTCTTGATAGCTCCTCCCCAGCAGAGAATCCCTTGGCCCAACTTAATGTTGAGCTACTAATTTCTATCCTCCCTTTGACCTTCTCTTTCAGATGCTACCTGATCCTCCCTCCCACTGTGACCTTAGGGGTCCAGATAAATTCCATTCAAACTGCCCTTCCCCATTCCTACCAGTATGGTCTTGATACATAACTTTAACTCCAGCCCCTCTGTCTGCCCACCCTTTATCTCTTTCTTAATATTTCTCTGGTCACGTCACTCCCGCTCCTCCTCTGACTGTCTCTGGTGTCTCTATCACTACCTCCCTCCCTGCAGCCAATGCCACGGAGCCGCCCAACATGTGTAAGTGTGATTGCTTGGAAAATGTAACTTTCAAGGCGCCTGAAATTGAGTGACAGTAAACAGAACCTTGGAGACCCAGACATCGTCTTGGGTTTACATGGACTCAGCAGCAGGAACTTAGAAATAAGGCAAGAAGGGAGAGAGAGGGGAATGGGGATGATCAAAAGAATGAGCTGGAGGGAGAAATGGGAAATGAGGAGTGATATTGATTCAATCAGGCCAAAAGCATCCTTGACTGTCAGTGTTGGAAGGGCCCTTAGAGATCAGCCAGGCCGGAGTGGCAAGAGAAGTTTCAAGTCACGAGTTAATGCTGAATGATGAGCAGCAGCTGCCTACAGTGTGTCCTGAGAGGAGAGTGCTACTGTTGATTAGCAATGTCTGCCATGGGCGCAGGATTAGAAATGGTGGTATGTGTGCCAGAATTTACAATCTCTTCACTGTGGAGCAGCCGAGGAGCCCAGAGGGCAAGAGAATTGTCCAAGGTTTCCACAGTGAATTGGAGGCAGATCTCACTCAGGGCCCTCGCTGTCTCCTAAACCCCAGGCAAAAGTTGTACAATTAGATGAAGACAAGGGACCCAAGGAAAGTGGGTCCTCCTTAGGGGATAACCAGTAAGGGAGCAGCTAATCTGAAGCTGTGGGGAAGACAGCGGATATCATGGTCTACACACTGGGTGAATGTTCACTTCTCACTGGGTGACCAGTTGACTGGATGTGCCCAGAAGCCTGGTTGTGCCTCGTCTGACCTCTGGCTTCTCCACCATTGCCCTCCCAGGGGACAAAGAGGCTCCGTGGAGCAGCGGTCCTGGCTCTCTCTCTCTCTAGTCAAAGAGTAGCCAGTCAGAAAGAGACAAGAGAATGGAAAGTGGGCTTGGAGCAGGGGTGGCACCCATCGGGGCAAAAGCACCAACTGTGCAGCAGTGGAGAGGGCTCCAAAGTGGCAACTCGGAGGAGCCAGGCAGGAGGCAAACACAGAGGCACCAGTGTGCAGGTTCGGTGTGTGGGCCACAGGAGAAGAAAGAACCTCCAGCTGACAAGGGCTGCAGAACGGGGATAATGATACCCTGGCGAAGCGGTAGGAGCTTGGAGCCCAGCCTGGCCAGGGTGCTGGCACAGCTAAGCCATGACACACCCCCCACAGGCTGGGGGATGTGGGCAGGGAGGAGGACAGGGGCTGAGGTGCCCAGCACCAGCACAGCCTTGGGAGTTTGCTCTTGAGCTCCTGCCTCTCTCCCTTCCTCTGTCTCTATTGCTCTTCCTTTCTCTTCCCTCTGTCCCCGCCTTGCCTGCACCACAGAGTCTCCACTGGCAGCAGAAATGGGGAAAGGAGTGGTGAGAATGGTGATGACATAGAAAGATCTGGGGGCTGCTTTAACCCAGATCACCTGTCCAAGGCTACGAAAAGAAACCAGGCTGGGAGAGGTCCAAGAGAGGAGAATCCAACTGGACACCACACCCAGTTTTTCAAGAGAGACAACTAAGAACGAGAGAAGTGAAGCCTTCCTCTAAGTCAGTGTCATGTTGATTGGCCATCCCACTCTCCCATCTTCCTTCTGCTGCTAAGCTTGCCCACATTTTCCCTAGGGAACCACCCCTTTCCTATCTCTGTCCATGTGGTTTAAGAAGGGCTGACTTTACCTGACTAGCCACAATTTCAGGGTGGGCTACAGGGTGGGAGCTGGCCCATCTGTGCCTTTAATCCCTGGGCCACATGATTCAATAAAAGTTGATCCAGGATGATCAACACTAAACTACTGGAAAAGGTGTGCTTTCTATGGGGTTTGCCACATTGGTAGGCTTAAGCCTGGAGCTGCTTAAAACACTTGGGAAATAGACGGGGCACCTGGGTGGCTCAGTCGGTTCAGCGTCTGAGTCTTGGTTTTGGCTCAGGTCGTTTTCTTTGGGTGGTGAGATCGAGCCCCACCTTGGGCTCCTTGCTCAGTGGGGAGTCTGCTTGAGATTCTCTCCCTCTCCCTCTGCCCCTATCTTTGTTCATTCATGTGCTCTCTCTCTCTCTCTCTCTCAAAATAAATAAATAAATCTTAAAACAAAAACACTTGGAGAAAAGCTACCAGAGTGTAAATCTAACACAAAGGAGAACAGACCTGAGAGTTGGAGAGAGACAATTGCCAAATGACCAAATGCCTGGATCCAACTACGCCTGAAGGCTACCTCTGGGTTTTTCAGTTATGTGTGCAAAAAAGCTCACGCCATTTTGAGTTGGATTTTTATCCAAGAGACTCGAAGTCAGCTTAGAGAAACAAAGAGAGGCAGAGAGACAACTGCAGGAATGAGGACCACATCTGAGGGGAAAGCAAGGGTATATGTGTCGGGGTGGGGACTGGTGCATTAGGATCACTGAACCTACGTGCAACAGTGAAGCAGGATGCCAGAATTTACTGGAGAGAACACACAGCCAAAGTTAATTCTCCATGTGGGCCAATCTGAGGTGGGGTGAAAACTTTTGTACCACTATATATGTTATCTATCTGTGTCATGACGGAAGTCCATCTGACCCCCAGTCTGCATGGGTTCACATGGCGTGGGGAGGAAGGCATGGTCAGGTGGAGTTTATCTTGACAGTCAGCACGCAGTTGCCACGGATGTCCCTCCTAACAGCTCTTACGATGTAAACCTCATTCCAAGACAGATATTTAAAGACAAATGAAAACATTCAACCAATCCCTGCTTATCACATGCACTCAGCACCTTCCCAACCTCTTCCTTATCAGATGTCCCCAGATTTCATCTAATTTACAGAATACTAAACTTTGTGATAAACAAGAGAGACAAGAGGAACAAAGTCACAAGTTTGACCCCTACATGGTCCAGGTTGCACAACTCCAGCACATCCCCAGATGACTCCAGCCTTCCTCCTCAGCCTGGAGTGGCAAGATGTGTGGAAACCCTACTGGTTATAAGCTAAGGGATGATCTCCTTGGGCCTTGTCTGCACCAGCTTGTAGGTGGTGCCAGGTGGGGAGGGGATGGGAGGAGGAAGCCATGCCCAGCACAGATACGAGACTCTCTTCCCTTGTCACAGGCACACTGATGTCTGGGCTGGGAGTTCTCCGGGGTGAGAGGGGGGACACAGCCTTAAAAAAAGACAGAGAGGGTGGAGGGTCTGATTCCTGGTGCTTGGGACTTACTTAAGTCTTCACACTTCCCCACCTTTTCCCACGTTCCCTTGCTGGGAAAGAATCGATGCCTTAAGAAAAAAAACTACACAAACAAAATACATATATGTAATATATGTACGTGTATACACTACAATGTGCATAACTATATACAGAAATCAAATATTGTGTTTCCCCTCTCTTACCTCTGTTTTTTTTTTTTAGAGAGATTTCCCTACCTGTTCAGTTAAGGACTGCCTCGTCCTTTCTTACAGCTTCATGGTCATTCTGTTTATTTATCTACTCCCTTACTGATGAACACTTAGGTTGTTTTGGATTTTTTTTAAGATTTTACTTTTGGGGGACGCTTGGGTGGCTCAGTCGGTTAAGCGTCTGCCTTCGGCTCAGGTCATGATCTCAAGGTCCTGGGATCGAGTCCTGCGTCGGGCTCCCTGCTGAGCAGGGAGCCTACTTCTCCCTCTGCCTGCAGCTCCCCCTGCTTGTGCGCTTTCTCTCTCTGGCAAATAAATAAAGAAAGTCTTAAAAAATATATTTTATTTTTTTAATTATTTTTTTAAGTTTATTTAAGTAAGCTCTACACCCACCGTGGGGCTCGAACTCACGATCCCAAGATCAAGAGCTGTCCGCTCCTCCAACAGAGCCAGCCAGGTGCCCCTGTTTTGGATTTTTTTCTGTTGCATCTCTAATCTAAACATCTAATGTATTTTGTGCAGTGAACACCGAATACACCTTGTGCACATATATGAGTGTTTCTTGAGGATTCATCCCAGGAGAGAGATTGTTGGCTCAAAGTATATATGAGTTTTTCACTCTGAAAGATACAGTCAAATTGGAATGGAGACCTTTTTCCTGTGAAGGACCCCTCCCTGGGGCTGAACCAGAGATTCAAGGCGCCTGGGATGGAAAGAACATGGGCTTTCAAATTAGACGTGTTCAAGTCCAAATCTTGGCTCCGCCATCTTCTTCCTGTGTGACCTTGGATAAGTCACTTAACCTATCTGAGCTGCTGTGTCCTTAACTGCAAAGTGGGGGACTGTAAGAGCTGCCTCGGGAGGCTGTTGCAAGGATCAAATGGCATCCTCTAGGTCAAGCCTCTAGTATGGGACTGGTGCACAGTAAGCTCTTGGGCGATGTTAGCGCCCTTCCCTTGCATAGACCCCCTACTGTATTCGGCCGGCTTTGGGGAGAGCCTGAGAAGGTGATTTATTAGTGAATGTCATACAGAAGTCAGGACTCCATGGTGGCTTCTTCTAAAGGTCACCCAGGCAACACTTGGAGCCAGGGAACAGTTTCAAGTAGAGCCTAAAGATCTGCTTTTGAGCACACAGCCTGGGGGCCATCTGCTGGAGGACATTTCACTAAGTGATCCCTTTACCCCAGCCACTGCCCTCCAGGTTCTGTCTCTGCAGAAGAGCAGGAATAAAATCTTCCTCAAAAACAAGAGTGGGCTGGCTGGATGTTATCGTAGGGAGTGGCTGGCTTGCTATGTGCACAGAGAACAGAACAAGGACACGGAGAGCACACAGGACCGAGGCTGGGCAGCAGAGTGAGCCCTCTGTCTCGGAGAGCCCATGTGCATGCTTGCGGGAAGCTGCAGGGCTGTCCTGCTGGAGACCCTCCCCCAGAAGGTGGCTCATCCCTCTCGGCTCAGGGAAAGGGTTGTTCCAGGAAGGGGTCTGCAAAGCTGGCGGGGGTGGCCATCCTTTGGGGGTCATGGCCAGATTGTGCCCATAGTCCCAGTCAGATGCCAGAAATCTCAGATCTGCTGGCTACAGGTCAATGTGCTCTGCTCTCTTGAGGCACCCTCCCCCGAGCTTTCAGGGCCATCGGCTCTTCCTTCTGGAGACTACATGGGCCGTAGAATCCAGGACTGGGCCGCCCTTCCTGGGAGAGGATGAGCGTGTGAGCCCCGAGACCGCTGCCACAGGGACTGCGGCAGTGACTTTGGGGAAAGAGGCGGAGATGAGCAACCTGGTGACAGCAACGGTGAGGGGGGCTCCAGGCGATGTAGCCTCGCTGAGTGATGCGGCTTGCTTGGGGAGGCTGTGGGGGCCTGGTAAGAACGACTTCTCTCACTGGAGTCTGAACACATGGTTTTCAGTTCCAGATCCATCTATTACAAGCTGTGTGGTCTAGGGGAAATGGCTTACCCTTTCTGACTTCAGTTTCTTCATCAGTAAAATGGAGACGCCGATACCAACAGTGCTACCGTCCTCCATCTCTCCAACCAGCAGGAGTCTTTAACATGCCAAAGGGTGAGAGTTCAGGTGGAGTGACTTTGTTAAAAACAGCTTGGGAGGGGTGCCTGGGTGGCTCAGTCCTTAAGCGTCTGCCTTCAGCTCAGGTCGTGGTCCCAGGGTCCTGGGATCGAGCCCCGGCATCGGGCTCCCCGCTCAGCCAAGGAGCCTGCTTCTCCCTTTCCCACTCCCCCTGCTTGTGTTCCCTCTCTCGCTGTGTCTTTCTCTGTCAAAGTCAAATAAATACAAATCTTTAAAAAAATAAAACAAACAGCTTGGGAGGAGGGAAGATGACTGGGCAGAACTGGTCACATTATGCCCAGAATGATTTCTGGGCCCCCTCGGGGCTCCTCTTACCGTGACTATGTTTCCTGGTTCCCAATTCCTGGACTCTGGGGTAGCTAGGATCTCTGGCTCAGTCCTCACTTAGCATTTCGCAGTGATGTTCTGGCTTCTTGCCCAGGCCCCATTCATGGATGTGGGTGCTGACCCTGCAGGCCCCCGGCTCCCTCTGCCCGGCCTAGAGACAGGGCCCGGGCTCTTTGGAAGGAACTAATAGGAGACTTGCCTGAAAAGCCAAATGTTGTGCCTAACAGAAGCTGATTATGGTGGCTGAGGGCTGGGCCTGAGCCGTCTCACCCAAGGAACACTTCACCCAAGGGGCCCAGAGAGTTTCAGCTCTATGCCTAAGCATGATCCTGGGCTGAGTGGGTGGGGGATCGGGCACGAGGCAGGGAGACGTGTCCTCCAGGTGGTCCCTTAGCCCATAATGGAAATAGGTTCCAGAGCCTGTGGCTTCCCTACTTTGTCCATGTCCTATTCATGCTCTAGAGAGGTGGGCAAAGGACAAAGTATGAGACTCTGTCCAGGAGAACAAGCTCCCCCCACTGAGATGGGAGATGAAGGCCCCTCAGTCCCCACCACTGCAAAAAGAATTTTAAAAAAAGGAATAGCATGGGGGGAGGGGCTGGCTGGCTCAGCTGGAAGAGTATGTGACTCTCAATCTCGGGGTCATGAGTTCGAGCCCCAGGCTGAGCGTAGAGAGTACTAAAAAAAAATAAACTTAAAAAAAAAGGGAGCGGGATTGACCAGTGCTTGCAAATAAAGTAGGATTGACCAGTGCTTGCAAATAAAGTGGGATCGACCAGTGCTTGCAAATAAAGTGGGATTGACCAGTGCTTGCAAATAATTGGGAGGGGGCAGTGTGGCGGTGCCGGGCCTGGCAGGGGAGGGAAAGCAGACTATCACTTATTGGGCTCTGAGGAGACACCAGATACTGCGCCTGCATGGCTTCAGTCACCCTCACAACCACCTTGTGAGGTGGATGCTGTCTCCATAGCTCCATTTAGCAGATGAAGAAACTGAGGGTCTGACTGGTTAAGTTGTGCTGCTGGGAAGAGGCTGGCTCGGAAGCTAAACCCAGGACTGCCTGTCCGCCTGGTGACCTGGAGCTTTGTGTTTCTCACCTACATTCCCCGGCCTCAGGGCCATCCCTCCTGCATATCCCTCTCTCCTGGCCTTGCCTCCCTGCCCCAGCTGCCTCCAACCTACCGCTCTATTTCCCCAGAGGTCCTTGAATCTCTTCACTCACTCCTCACTCTGCTTCCTCTTTGGAAACCAGCCACAGGCTTTTTTTCTTCCATCTGAGGGATAGAAAATGGTCTCATTCCCCGCCCCCAGGTCTTTCCATCTTCTCATCCATCCAAACCTAAGCATCTCTCTCTCTCCTCCCCTCCCCCACTTCTTGTTTTTTTTTTATCTTTCTGTTTATCCGTCACTAGAATCCACCCCCCCCTTCCCTCTTGCCTGTAGGTTCTGTGGCTATAATCAAATCATAACTTTTATTAAATTTAAGATTACTTTTTAATGGAATCAATTTCTTGTGTGGTGCTTCTCTGCCTGCCCACGGGCTCCGCAGGCTCTGCGCTCAGCATCCCCACCCGCACAATTGTCTCTGCCGCGGGCGTTTCTGGCTACACGGCCTCGAAGGGAGGGGCAGGTCTGCCATCCCCAAACACACACCCCCCCCCAAGATGCACCTTCCTGTAGAGCCCCAGCTGCACAACCCTCAGCCCCAGGTGCCCACGCGGAGGGGTGGGGGCGGGAGCCGGGACACGGAGGTGGCAGGGGCTGGAGGAGGGAGCCGCACAGAGAAAGACTGAGGGCACAAAACAAACACGGAGCCAAGCAGACATTTCTCAGCCTGTTAATTTCCTACAGTTCTGTTCTCCATCCTCAGAAAGAAGCTGGTTTCTGCCAGTCCACCCCCATCCCCCTGACTGCATTGTGCAGCTGGTGAGCAGGGAGGAGGGGGGTCCGGAGGAGCAGCGAGGAGACTCAGGTCTTCCTTTGATTTAGCGAAGTACAGGCAAGATGCAGAGATGCACCTGAAGCTGTGACCCCAAAGAGAAGCCCCGCTGGGAGATTTGCAGGCCGGACCAGTCAAACCATACAGGTCTGGGGCTTCAGGAGGAAGGGAGACCAGGGGTGCCACAGGGAACATTCTAGAGGTAGGAAAGGGTACAGGGCAGAGAGGGGCCAGGGGGTCATCTTGATGGAGGGGGCAGAAGCTGGGGAGAGGTATTGGGGGAGTTCTCATGGTGAGCTCATGGCGGCGGGGGGGGGGGGCGGGGGGGCCTGTAGCTGGTGCCTGCTGACTCAGCAGAGACTTGGTGGCTTCCTTGAGCTGTCTAGGCAGGCCTGGGCTCTTTTCCAGCTTTCCTGGGAGGCTCCCCAGACAATCTCAGGTGGACATGATCATGGGTGGACAGGTAGATCTGAGGTGACCCTTTGGCTCTTCACACTGTCCTCAGCACAACTCACTGTGAGTGTCAGGAGGGGTCCCGTCCCTCCAGGTGGGTGGTGCAGAGCTTGGTGGGTAAGGGCATAGCTTTTGGCATCAGGGAGGTCTATGACTCTAGATTCCGATGCTTTCTAACTGTGTGACCTTGAACAAGTGACCTAACCTCTCTGAGTGTGTTTCTTCATCTATAAATAAGGATTTAGTGATATGACAGATGTAGAACATCTAGCATAAAGCCTGGCACATAGTAAGAGATCAATACCTGGATTGTTAATATATGTATTATGTCTTCCTGGCACCAACCAAACACATACATAGAGCTGAGGTGACTGGGATCTAAGCTGAGGGGTAGGCCAGAGGGCAGACCCCACCAGGCATCCCTTGGCTCCAGGACGCAGATCATGCCAAGCCCATAGACCATGGTGTGAGTAATAGTTTCAGGACTGGAACCCAGGACATGGCAGGACGCTTCTCTCTGCTTCAGCAGGGGCTAATGGTGGGAAGCCCACAGAGAGGTAAGGGACTGATGAAGGCTCCTAGACACTGAAGGCCAAGCCCACACCCCCACCCCTGACTCTCAGGGGCACATGAGCCTGAAGGGGGGACGCCCTCTGGGACAGGAATGATGGAGAACTTCCTGCCCCCCTGCAGCCTCTGGGAGCCACCCTGTCAGTTCTGGAGACATTAGTGGGCTCTAACCTTCTTAGGCAAGGTCTAAACAAAAGGAGTCTGTAAAGATTTAATTAGGCACAGTGCATAAATGAACTTTGCTTCCCGTTTCTGTCCTCCAGCCCTAGGGGGAGGAAGAGACTGGTGGAGAATGTGAACAAGGGGCAGGACTGGGAAAGGCTGGTTGTTATGAAATCCTACGTGTGCTCAGCTGGGAAGCAGAGGCCCACATAGCCAGGGTCACAGTATCACTGAAATTTGCAGCACAGGCCCATCAGGGCTGCACTCTGGGGCCTGGCAGCTGCCTTGCCGTGAGAGGCAGCTGGGTCTTCCTCCTCCAGGCAGGAGCTCACCTCTCAGCTTTCCTTGTAGAAGGAGGCTGGTCCAACCTGCTGAGCATCTTCCTGTTTGACCCCTGGTCAAGAATGCTTGATGAGTCTACACCCGGACCTACAGACCTGCATGGTCTTGTCTGGGCCTGGCTGTTCCCACAGGGCCATGACTGGTCACACATGTAGAGCTTTACTGCTCAAGGGGACTTCTGAAGTGTGAATATTACTCACTTCAATTATCCTTTCACTCACAAGGCAACCAAGGCCCCGGGGTGGGGTGGGGTGGGGGTAGTGGGGAGTCACATAGAGTAAGGGCTAGTGCCCGACCACGGTCTCCTGATTCTTCCACCACTGACTGCTATGTTCTCTGGCCCTCACTGCTCCAGTTGTAGCTGTAACCCCCATCTACACCTTACATCACATGCCCTTCCACAGTGTTTCCCATGAGCGGGCACTTTACATGTGTCCCCAGCAAGCCCACGAGGCAGATACTATTACAACCTCCGTTTTACAGATGGGAGGCAGAAGGGTGAAGTAACTAAGCTTAGCTGTAAGGGGTAGAGCTGGAATTTCAAACCAGAATGTCTAGCCCCAGAATCTGGGCTCTTCACTCCTCGATCCTACAGCTCTTCACCTGTGTGCATTTACCTTCACTGTCCCCTTCTTGGGTTCCTTGCTTTTACCATCACTGGTGCCACCACAGTCCCTTCACAATGCATCATTTGCCCATTTCTGGACTCTTGGTTTGTTTTTGGTTATGTTTTTTTCATCTCGACACACAACGTAGGGCTCAAACTCACGACCCCGAGATCGCGAGGTGCATGTTCTTTTGACGGAGCCAACCAGGCGCCCCCTAGTTTCACATTTCTGATATCAGTCTAAGCCAGATAATTACCCCGGCCATAAGGGCATGCTCAGGATCATGATCATACTCCCCTTTCTCTGAATCTTCCCCATCATTTTTGCCATCATCGTCTTTAACATTATCTCGTTCACTATCAGCACCACCTTCACCATCTACAAAATTCTTAATTGCAGATGACTGTGAACTTGGAGATCAATGCAGATATAACTCTTGCCTTGGGACAGGAAAAAAGTGCTTATAGTCTCTAGTCTCCCCCAGCCATGTAAAGTCTCCTTTTTTTTTTTTTTTTTTTTTTTTAGAGAGAGAGAGAAAGAGCGAGGGGAGGGGCAGAGAGAGAAAGAGAGAGAGAATCTCAGGTAGGTTCCACATCCAGCACGGAGCCCAGCACGGGACTTGATCTCATGATCCTGAGATCATGACCTGAGCGGAAGTCAAGAGTTGGATGCCCAACCAACTGCGCCATCCAGGTGCCCCCATATATAGTCTCTAAAGTAAAGGTACAAGCCAATCAATTGGTACAAGGCAGTCTTATTCTTAGAGACTTTTCTGGAAATAAGAGGGGTGGGGGAGAGAAGTTGCAAACAACCAGAGAGTGTCTGTTGAGGGAAATTAATCAATGGTCAAGGAGATTGCTTGTCATCTTTCAATATCTATAGCAATAACAAGCCTCCAGGGAGGGGGTCAGAGCTCCAAGGGAAAAGAAGATCAGAGGATATTCTGCCCAACCCAATCATCTAATGAACTACAGGGGGGAAATGGAACCATAGGCAGCTCCTATCTACTTTGGGTGTTGGCCAATAAATACCCCAGCTTCCCAGCACAGTAGCTCTTGCAGTCCCTGGAAACCGTCGGCAAGCACACTGCCCAGGAGTTTTAAAAATTGATTATGGCTTTGGGTCCAAATTCCACCCACATCCCAGCCCAGAGAGTCTGCTGGTTGGCTCTCCATGATTGCTGGCTGCTAGGGGTGCCATCGTCCTGCACAAGATCACAGGAAGAGGGGGCAGTGGCTTCCCGGACCAGAGCCTCCACCTAGAATTCCAGCCAAGTCCTCAGAGCTCCCAGGACCTGGAGGAATTTTTCCCCCTGGTTGTGTTTGGAATTGGCTGGTTTTCTGGGCACCAGGCCCAGCTCAGTTTAATTTTTGTTTATTTTTATGTACAGATTCTCTTCTGTTTGGGGAAGAGCTTTGTAAATTATTATTATTTATATGATAAAGAATAAATCACACCAAATAAAAAAACCCACAATCTCTTTTTCTCAATAGAATTACTAAATTAGGGGCTGAAAGGAACAGCCGATATGCTGGGGTTTGGTTTCAGGAAGCCTTTGGACATGGATTCTCACAAAATCTCTTAGTAAATGGGCTCTGTTGTCCTGGATTTGATGCTACTTACAGCCAGCAGAGGCATATGGGGCCTCTCAGGAGGACTGTGGTGGTTTGGGCCTAAGGGTGCTTTTGGTCCTCCACACATCCCATTCCTTAAGAGATGAGTAGGGCATTTTTAAGTGATTCACTAACTCAGAATGGGAAAAGAAAAGGGGAAATAGAGGAGTTGGAGTTTCTTGCCAGAAACATGATCAAATGCCCAGAAATGGGATTGAGGGAGGGTACATAGGGTTACTTGAATAGTGGCATTATTACATCAGGGGAAAAATGAGCCAATCATTTCTTTGCCTGTTCATTAAATTTGCATGCTGCAAATCTATTGGTTGGAATGAAATGAGTCAGGAGGCAGGGATGCAGATGGGCAGAGGAGGAGCTTGGCCCAGAGAATGTCCCCAAGTGGCCCCCACCAGCCAGGGTAGGGAGGAGACCAATTCACCAGAAGCACCATCCTAGCCACCTTCTTGTCCGCTCTCAAGTTTAGGGACTAGAGGAAGACACATCTAGGGCAAGAAACTACCGTGGGGCTAATACGCTAAAGGCCAGGGAGAAGGAAAAGTTGACAAAATCTGGCTTTTTAAATTTTTTTTAATCTCCCAGGATCTCAAGCTACCAGAGATTTTCAAAAACAGGCAGACCTGGCAGCGATGCCTACCAGCTTTTGCTCAAGCTGTGTCTTCTTTCTAGAATGGACTGTTTGTACCTGCCCACCTGAGTCCTACCTTTGCTTTTGGCAAAGCTATGACCACCACTGTGGTTAAGAGTAGGAGCTCTGGACTCTCCCCTTGAGCTTGAATATCCCTTCTGCCACTTAATAGTTGTTGAAAATTTGGGCAAGTTGCTTAACCCCCCTGAGACTTAGTCTTCCCACAATAAGAGCAATTACACACACACACGGGTTTATAGCAAAGATTAAGTGAGAAAATCTATGTAAAAAGCCCCTAACACACCGTAAGTGCTCAATCAGTCTGGTCGTTATTTTAAATAATACTCCAATAAGTTATCCCCGAGCCCCCCGCCTAGGAATTAACTATGCCCTGTCCCCCCAGTCCATGTGTACTCTGGGAACGCAAAGCTGCTGTTGCTTCTCCTTTTTTTTTTTTTTAAAGTAATCTCTACACCCATCGTGGGGCTTGAACTCACAACCCCAAGATCAAGAGTCAAATGCCCTACCAACTGAGCCAGCCAGGAGCCCCACAAAGCTTCTACTTCTAAGGTTTCTACAATTTTTTACAACCCCCCCCCGAATCAGCTATTACGTATAAATGCGGCAGTCCTTAGCCATGCTTTGCACTTAGTAGGTACTCAGTAAATCAATAAATGCTTGTTCATTTTTTATTTTTTGAAAGATTTCGTTTATTTATTTGACGGGTTGGAGAGAGAGCAAGCATGACTGGGGGCGCAGAGGGAGAGGGAGAAGCAGGCTCCCCGCCGAGCAGGGAGCCCGACGCGGGGCTTGATCCCAGGACCCTGGGATCATCACCTGAGCCGAAGGCAGACACTTAACTGCCTGAGCCACCCAGGCACCCCAATAAATGTTTGTTTAAAAAGTTGCCTACCTAATCAAATTCCCAAGCCCTGTAAATGCCACTAAATTCTGGCTCCCATACAATGCCTGGTTAGGCCACCCCCAGTAGAATAGGACATGGGGAGCAATGGGAAGTGGGCTGGGGGCCCGGGACGAGGTGGGAGATGGAGCCTATGAGGTGTTTTTCTGCTTCCAGGCCACATGGTCAATCTCTTTCTCCTGCCCCTCCCATAGGGCACTTAAAATTCCACCCTCATCTTTGATTAACCGACAGATGACCTGAGACATGTCTGTTTGTACAGGTCCTCGTCCAGCCAGAGAGTATAGGTATTGATTTGCTGAAGCAGGACAATGAACTGTACAGGCCACGACGGAATTGTCTAAGAGGACCCTTGAGAGGCGGCCACATAGGCAAAGGATGTCTCTGTGTGACTTCGGACACGTACGCACTTTCCCTTAAATGTCTATACGTTTATAGATGTGTATTTGTGGGTAAATACAGGTCCTTTCATCTTGGAGTCCATTCAGTGATTCATTCATTTGTTCATTTATTATTGACTGAGGTCCTACTATGTGCTAGCAGTACGGCAGATGGTGAAGTTGCTAAGACATCCCAAATTCCTGCCCCCACAGAGTTTATTTCCTAGTGAGAGAACAAGAGTAAATATGCAAAGAAATAAATAACTCACTTCCAGATTGTGAAAATGCTATTAAAAATAATAAGACAGCTAAAGCAATAGAGAGGACAGGGCATGTAGCCAAAGCTCCTTTAGGCTGGGTGCGTTAGGCCAAGCCCCGAACGCTGAAAACAAGTCAGCCTCAGAAAAACCTAGGAACAGGGCGCCCGGGTGGCTCAGTCGTTAAGCGTCTGCCTTCGGCTCAGGTCATGGTCCCAGGGTCCTGGGATTGAACCTCACATCGGGCTCCCTGCTTAGTGGGGAGTCTGCTTCTACTCTCTGCCTCCCCCCACACCCAGCTTGTGCTCTCTCTCAAATAAACAAAATCTTGAAAGAAAGAGAGAGAGAGAGAGAAGGAAAGAAAGACAAATCTAGGAACAGAGCACCCACATGCAAAAACTTAGTAGAACTGCTTTAGGACCAGCCACTCTAGGGATTATGTCTTTTTGAGGCAAATTTTAATCAGCTCTTATTGCATATACACATTTATGTCTTTCCATCGCTCTTAGAATTGAGTCCAGCTCCTCACTGGGGTCTCCCCCTGGCTTCTTTAGTTCCTTGAATGAGACAAACTCCTTCCAGCCACAGTGCTTTTGCACGGTCTCTTCCCCCCCACCTTAAATGCTGTTCCCTATCCTTGTCCTCTAGTTAAAGCTTGTATCCTTTAGATGTCAGGAATCCTAGGGTGGTCCACCCCTCTCCCTTCCACACTAGATCAGGTTCCTTTGTTAGAAGCTTTCACATTACCAAGTTGCTTTAGTCAGATCCCTTATCTCACTTGGTAATTATGCATTCATTTTTGTGCTTATCTGATGTTAGTATTGGACTTCCCCACCAGAATTACAAGCCTTGGGAGAGCTGGGCTCTTGTCTGCATCCCCAGCTGTTAGCACAGTGCCTGGTGCTTGTAAGGTACTTAACAAATATTTACTGAATAAACACTTATGGATGCTGGGGTCAGCTCTGGGCCCCACCACTCAGAGTCCTCAGTGACACACCAGGCAGCACAGAGGAGGAAAATAGGATGGTGGAGGCACTCAAAACCACAGACTAAAAGGGCCTGGGGGAAGGGTGCAGGGCTGTTCAGCCCAGGAAAAATAAAGCCTCAGGGGGCTCCAGGGGCTCCAGGGACAGCCTTGAAATTCCGGGAGGCCTGTCACCTGCCAAAGGGAGACCACATTAATAGGGAGCCAGAAGGTGAAGGACTGGGGTGGGGCTCCCTCTAAGGAAGGCCTTGTTATAGTGAGACTTGTCAGGAGCGGCACAGGTGCCTTAGAAAGTAGTGAGTTCCCTGTCCTTGGAGACCCCTGTCGGCAGACAAGAGAGGAGAGAGACCCTGAAGCCTTCATTTCCCTGCCAAGGTACTGCAGTGAAGGGTCTCCAGTGGGTCAGGTCCCTCAACCCCAGGGCTAGGCAGTCCCTTCAACTGCAAAATAGAGGCCCAAGGCACCAAAGGGTACAGCGTGGAGTCAGGAGTTGGGGGGGGCAGGGTTGGAGCAGGTTGTTTTTCAGCTTCGTTCTGGGTGCCTGCTCTTCCCTCCTCCCTGCTTTGTTCTAACAGGGCCTGGGAAGGAGGGGAGGGAGGAGGAGGTAGAGGTAGGGGAGGCTCTTCTGGTACCTCTTAAGTGGCTCCCCAGCTGGAGCGTAGCACACATTTTAAGTGGAGTTTACAGACAATAGATCTCTCTAGGGGTTGGAGGGGAAGGAAGCTGGAATTGAGGACCATTCTGTGAATTCCCAAGTTCTTTTTGTCCATTGTATGGGGAACAATGCTGTTTGTTCTGCTCATTCACTCAAGGTGGGGGGTGGCGGATAGTTAGGCCCCAGCATTCTGAGGTTCTTGGAGGGGCCGGCTGCCCAGGAATGGGGGACTCTCTCGGGGAAGGGGGGAAGCTGGAGAACCTGGAGAACCTGAACGTGGGCCACCAGGGAGGTGGGGAAGCTGCAAGTCTGGTTGGGTGGGCTTGAGTTCCAGGGAAGCCTTCCCAGATAGAAATAATTGCTTCCCTTCCACTCCTCCCTACCCTTTCCAGGGAATTCTGACTTTCCAAGACTTCTAATACAGACCTGCTATCCAAAGGCTGCATGTGATGGGGGTGGGGTAGAGCTGCTTATTTACCAAGTGACCTTGGATAAGTCATTTCCTCCTTGAGGTCTTACCTTGCCTTGTTTCCAAGGTTGAGGGTTGGGCCCCGATTCAGACACTGCCAATTCAGACACTCCTTGGACCAAAGCTAGTTGCCCTCCTCTATTCATCCCATCACAAATCTCACCAAGCCTGGGTCCCTCCCTGGACCAGACTGGAGCCCAGAAGAGGCTGTGCATCCTCAGAGTGAAGGAAGTGAGAGCCCCAAGTTCGGTCATAGAACCTCACTAATAAGAATATCCCTACTTATTACATACATTATCTCATGCTGCCTGGATTCAAAGCCCTGCTCTCCCCCTTGCAGACTCACCTTAAGCTCTCTGAGCCTCAGTTTCCCTTCTGCCGAAGAGACACGGCAATAGTGACATCTACCTCAGTGCGCCGTTCTGAGAACGAAACATCACATTTAAGCACTGTGTCTGGAAGGGATGCAGGGCTCAGAGATGTCCACCATATACCTGAATATAATTATTATCTCTGCTTTTCAGATGACGAAATCAAGGCTCCGAGAAGGAAGTAGCATGCAGTGAGTAAATTAGGACATTATGATTCAAACCCAGGCCGTTTGATTCTGAGGCTGAGATGCTGACCATGCTCAGGGCCTCCTGCAGGGATGGGACTGCCGCCTGCTGAAGCAGGCTCCTCCTGACTTTCCAACAGCACCTGCCAATGCCTGAAAGGCCAAGTTTCTTTCTCCCAGCCAGGGCAGTTGCATTGTTTAACCAGGGCTGGGGTGTGGAAGACCCCCCTAGCTCTTCTCATAATCACACCGTAAATTAAAATCCCCCTACCCCTCTTGCATTTGCAAGGCAGTGCCTCATACAGAACGGACACAGGGTCAGGAGCAGCCTTAACGCTCCTGGGCTGAGCTCCAGGGCTGAGCTACAGTTTGGCTGGTCCTGGAGAGAAAAACGCCTGGAGGCTGAGACCTGGCACTGTTGTGCTCTAGGGTCATGGGCTCATCAGGGCGCCTGTCTGGGGCCTGGATGGTCGCAGAACTAGAGCTGGGAGGGACACAGGTCCATGAATGGAGACAGAACTGGGAATGGGAGGAGCAGAGGAACAAGCCTTGGGGGCCCAAAGATGGGGGGACACTGAGCCGTGGCTCTCTCCCATCCCTCTAGTCCAGCCCTGTTCCCACCGCCACTCTCAGCATTTCTCTCTCTGGCTCATGGATCTCCACCCTAAAGGAGGAGAAAAAGGGAGGAATGGGGGAGAGAAAGCCGGGATGAAGCGGTCCGCTTTGCCGGGTTAGGCAGTTCTTGTTCTATGAATGAAGGTGATGTGGGTTCAGGGTGGGGGGAGGCAGGCGGAGGGAAGCACTGGGCAGGGCGGCCTGGGATGGGGTTGCCATGGGAACAGCAGCCTATCAGGAGCCCTGCCTTCAAAGCTGAGGTGCGGGTGTTGCAGTTTCCTAGGGGAGGCGGATGGCATGTGCATGTCTGGGGTGGAGGAGCAGTTCTGATGTGAGCCCCCTGGGACTCCAGCTCCTGGATTCCAGATCAAAACCCTAACCTGAGAGGGAAGCGGCATCTCGCGATGTTTCCTGGCAGACACCCCTCAGCCTCAAACCCTGTCTTGCTGAATATAAGGCAGGGATGGGGGTGTGATCTGCACTGGGGGAAGGCTGCGAGGCAGGTCCTCTGCCAACCCTACTCTCTCACTTCAAGTGGGGCAGGAGGGAGGGGGAGTGCTTTGTCTTCTAGGCTTGGGTTAGGGGCCAGGCTCCACAAGGACATGGTTACCTGAGTCCTCTGGCTCCAATTCCCCAACGGGGCCTGGGAGCCTGGGGGTAGGGCTTAGCAAGAAGCGCAGGGGGCTGTGTGTGAGCTCTCCAACTGTGCACTCTCTCCCACCACCCACCACTGTGATCCTCTGGCCACTAGGGGGGGGCCATGGCCCAGCATCCATAGGAAGTGAGGGAGGGACAGGTCAGTTCTAAGACCCAAAGTGGCCTTGAGGCAGCGTGATGGACAAGAGGAGGGCTCAGTGGCATTTGCTTTTCACGGGGTTGGCCCAGCTAATTCAGGCCCCAGCAAAACCTGAGGGTCTTTGGGAGGCACCGAGCACCCTGCAGCTGCCCATTCAATCCCTGCCTTCTCAAGCGTGATGCCCAGCTCTTGAGGGCATTTAAAACAGCTCTCAAGCACCTACTACTCACCAATGCCAGGCATTGTAAGGGAGTTGGGATGAAGGGGGGCAATGGCTGCTTACACCGTGTACAGTAGCAAGGAAAAATGGTGGCCCTCGAGTCATGAAAAGCTGGGTTTGAGCCCTCACTTTGTAATTGGGTGAACTTAGGCATCTTATTTAACTTGAGCCTTGGCTTCCTCATCTGTAAAATGGTGATGATAATGGTACCGAGCTCATGGAGTTGTGGGGAGAATTAAATGAGAAAATGGGCGTAAAGCCTTTAGTGCAGCATCTGGCCCGGAGGAAACCCTCAGTAAAGGCAATTACTGTTATTAGAAGTGAACCATGCGAGTGCTAGTGTCGAGCCAGAGGCCAAGTGGCAAGGAGTCTTGGAAAAAAAGACAAATCGATCTGGTGAGAGAATCAGGGAGGACTTCTTGGATGTGGTGACTAATGTGAGCCTGAAGGAAGGGTAGGATTTGTATGGTTGGGGAAGGCCAGGAAGGGTGTCCCAGGTCAAAGGATCTTCAATGATGAAAGGCATTTAGAGCTCTTACTTTATTTTATTTAATCCTTGCTGCACAAATTGGCAGCCCCGGGTCTCCTCAGGGCGCCTCTCTCTCCTACTTCCCTACTTCCAGAAGCTCTCCCACCTAGCAGGAACCCTACCCTGGGCTCCTTCCTCTTGCCCTTCCTCCTCTTCCTTTCTCTCTCACTCCACTTTTCCCCTCTTCCTCTTCCCCGTAGGGAAACTGGCTCAGAGAGAGCAAGTAGCACGACTAGTGACCACTGCCCTGGGAGGCTTGGCTCCACCAGGGGCCGTTTGCCTCTGGCGGGACCTCTGGCACTGTCTGGAGAAGGGTGGTCGCGACTGGGTGACAGGGGGATACTACTAGCTCCTAGTGGGTAGAGGCCGGGGAGCCTACTAAACATCTTGTGATGCGCAGGACAGCCCCCACAGCAGAGGATTGCCTTGTCCCATATGTCACCCGTGCTGAGGCTGAGAAGCCTGGCTCATAGCGAGAACTGCCGCTGGGGAGAAACTCGCCCCTCCCCCCCCAGCCCCGCGTCAAACCTGCAAATCACGCCCCCCATCCCCTCCCTCATCGCTCCCCTTTATCGAGTCCGACCCCACAGCACCCTCTGGCCTCCCACTCCCACCACTCGGCGGCCTGTGCCCCTTCCCCTGGGGTCGCGGCCCCCTTTTATCCTGTCCCGCGGCAGGGGCTGCGCCGGCCTGCCAGGCAGGAGTCCGCCGGCGGGCTGCACGAGGCTTCGGAGACCGAGCTGCCGGCGCACTGGGCGCTGCCGCCGCACTGATTGGTCGAAGCTGCTGTTTCCATGGTGATCCCCAGCAAAGCCCAAGGCCCCCCTTGCCAGCGCCCCCCACCCCCCCAGGCCCTATTCAGTGGCGAGAGCAGCGACAGGCAGGTTAATAAAACAGCAGCCGCGTGAGGAGCCGGGCTGTGGGCCGAGGTCCCAGCGTGGTGGCCTGCCCGGGGGTGGGGAGCCAGGAGCTGGCCTGCCGCCCAGTCAGCACCCTCCCAATGCCAGCCAATCGAGGCGACTCTACCCACAGCGGGTGCTGGGGCTGCACCGGCCCCGGGGTGCTGGGGCTTTAGCTCCCTGCGGTGCCCCTTCCTGCAGCGGCCTCTGGGGGCAGTATCCCTGAGGCCTTCGCGACCACTGCACCCCATATCTGGAATGGGAAGAATCCTGGGGGTGGGGATGGGAAAGGGAGGAGATGGGGATGGGGCAAAGGAGAGAAATGGCAGTGAAAGGTTGGGCCGGGGAATCAGGAAAGAGATCGGGTGAGATGGGGATGAGGTGGGAGAGAAGTCGGGCTCGGGAAGGGAGAAAAAGATGAAGGAAATATGGACCGAGCTGAGGAGGAGGGGGGGGTCGGAGAAGGAAGAAGGTGGATGGAATGGAGGGTGGAGTCTGGCAGATCGCCGGGACAGAGATGACGGCCACCATGAGGACAGAGGGGAGCTGGTGGAGGGTGCAGATGGAGTTGCTGGTAGCAGGTGGCAGGGAGAGGCTGGGACGGGAGGGAGCGGAGGCGGAGATGACCGAGAATGGAGTGGGAGGAGATGGGCAGGCGCGAAGGGTGAGGTCAGGAGGCTGTGGGGACAGGCACAGCCTCTGGCTCACTCACCACTTAAGCCCCGCACACAGGCTGGCCAGAGTGCGCAGTAAGTAGGGGCTTGTTGCGTAGCCTCTGATGCTCCCAACTTATCTGTGGAATAAGTCGCGAGCGTGGGAACTGGTGGGCCTGGGGTGCTGGGAGTGTGTTTGCACCGGAATCAATGACCACGGTACCCGTGCCACTGTCAGCTGCCAATATCAACACTGACGGCTTCTCATTCAGTACTTCCAATAATTCTTTGAGGCAGACACAATTACCCTTTGACAGAGGTTCAGAGAGGTAGAGTAACTTGCCCAAGGCCACACAGCTCTGATCCCTGCCTCAGATATGGTGAAGGCCTGCTTAGCTTCAGTGTCCAGACATGGGCATTTCTGGCCAGAGACCCAAACCGTACGGATTGGTTGCAGGAGAGGACAAGGAGCTCTCTGTTACAGGGGCTCAAGGATGCAGTCTGGCTATGATGCTGAGCTGGGTGTCAGGCTTCTGGGTTGCCCTTCCTGACCCAGTGACTCACTGGTTGCTTGAGTCAGTTTCCCCAGCGGGTAGAGAGGCTGGGTTTGCTGCTGCGTGGGGGCATCACTGCAGTCACAGCTCCCTCCCTGCGACAGACACCCAGAAACCCTGCGGTCACCCATCGTGAGACAGGGCGCAGAGCCCACAGCCGGTGCCCGGGGTGTGGAGTGAAAAAAAAAAAAAGAGTTCGGCTCTGCCATCTGTAGTGTGGCCTTAGGGAGATGACTTAACTTCCCCGAGCCTCAGTTTTCCCATCTATAACATGGAGGAAACTGTACTTGTGATGTCTGTGAGCCGACCGGCACAGAGAAAGTTCTCCGGAGATGCTGGTTCCCTGCTCCTGGGGCCAGGGTGCCTCCACAGACGCTTCTGTTTCTCCTGGGAAATGTGGGATCCCTTCCTCCGGGCCCCAGAGGGGAGAAGGGACCTCCTGCCACCTTAGTGCGCCTGTGTGCGTGGTCACCACTGCCAGAGGACTCCGTGTGAGAGGTGGAAACCAAATTTGCCTAGGCCTAGAAAAAGAGGGGCAACAGGTAAGCCACATGTGGTCAGATTTTTTTTTTTTTTTAATCTCCTGAGAAGGGATAGATGATGTATCCAGGCTGAAGGCATGAGGGGGGACTCTACCCCTCACATCACCTCCCCCCTACTGCCAAGGGAGGGAAGACCGCTGAGAGAGGCCAGGCCAAGGAATGAGAGCACAGAGCCTTCCAGGCCCGTGCTGACCAGCCGCTGCCCCTCCAGCCTGCTCCTGGCCGGGTAGGACTGTGGGAGACCCGGCCATTCCAACGGCTAGGAACCGGGGCCTGGGAGGGCAGAGGCGGCTGCAGCAACCTGAGCACTCGATAAGCCATTAATTCTTAATAAACGACAGGCTGTGCATTATTTAACAATAATGATACTTTCTGTTCCATTATAGATTAAAACACCGGCCTCTTCTTATTAATCCTGCATTTCAAAAGCTTGTAAATCCTGTGCAGCCGGAGGAGATAAAAGCCGGCTCATCCCCATCCCAGGCCTGACAGGCTTGCACTGACACAGGGTGCCTCAGCGGCCAGGCTTGTGTGCACACACGCGCGTGCCCCGGGCCCACCCACCGGCCACCAGCCACCAGCCGGGGTCACAGCCAGGAGAGAGGGGCACAGCTGCAGGTGGGGGGCGGCCTCCACTCTCCCAGTCTCCTGTCTCTCGTTCCTGTCTCTCCCTTTCAGCATTTTTCTCTGATTTTTCTTTTTCTGTTTATCGTGCATCTCCCTCTCTCGGTACGTTGCTCTGGTTTCTCTTCTGCCTTTTTCTTCTCCTCTTGCTCTCTTCCACCCACCCCTCCCTCCCGGATCACCTCCCTCTCCCTCCTTTACCTCCATACCTTTTAACTGAACAGATCCACAATATGCACAGACTCTATTCCCATATGGCCTTTGCTTTTCTCAGGGGTCCTCTGAGGGGTGGCGTGGGGAGAAGGGAACAGAACTCAGAGAAGGAAAAGAAGGAGTACAGAAAAGAAGGGTGGGGCAGAAAACCCTGAGACACCCCCCACCCCGGCAGGCTGGGCAGGTTCTGATCCTGAGCCCTCCTGACATCCAGTGCAGTCCTGAGGGATGCTCAGTGCCCCTCTGTATTACCACCAGGCTCTGTGTACACTCCCCTCAGGGACAGGGAACTCACTTCCTCAGGAGGCAGCCCCTTTTATTGCAGCAAAGCTCCTATTACTCAAGAGAGCCTTCAGTAGGAGCCCATATTCACCCCCAGTCCCCCTCTAGCAAGTGACAGGCCTTCAGGAATCTGAAGCCAGCCATTCCAGCCCCCAGACACCCCCAGTCTCACTGACTGAACATTCCTCTAGCCCTCATGGATCAGTGGGTTGAGTTCCCTCTTCAGCCTGGTTCCCCTGGCCCTGCGTGTCAGAGAACTATTAAAGGTGGCTCCAAAGCTGACCACAGCCCTTTTTGTGGTGCAACCAGAACAGAGGTCAGTTCAACCCACCTCCCAAGTGGGGATCACAAACCATAACTGAAGGCGTGGGAAGAAAACTCACTCTGATCTTGAACGTCTCTCCAAGGTCATTGTAAAAAATACTGTGTGTCATCAGTTACTGAACTTTGACTACACACTAGGTGTGCCGTTTATATCCCTTATCTCATTCAGTCCTATGAGATCTGTTCTGTTATTGCCATTTTGCAGATTAAGACACAGACTTGGAGGTAAGTTAACTTAGCCATGGTCACACAACTAAGTAAGAGGTGAAGCCAGAATTTGAACCAGATACTGTCTGACTCTGAAGCATTTAGATTCAGCCGGACACTGCAACCCTAGAAGGCTAACCTCAGATGTTCTCCCCAGCTATTTGGGACTAAAAGTGTCTTCTTGGTCCCCTGGGCCCCCAAAGTCAGAGGGACTGGTATCCCTGAAGCCAACCTGTCTCCAGGATTGGACTAATAGTGTCCCACTGTGGGCTTTCCAGGTAGGGACATAGATTAGGTGGAGAATTCCTGGAGGCTGTGCTTGTACACGTTGGACATTTCTTCAGGTCAAGGTAAAAGAGATGGTCCCTAAGACCTACTGATGGCTCCCATGTGAGCCAGGCTCTATCATCTTCTTTTTTTTTTTTTTAAGATTTTATTTATTTATTCATGAGAGACAGAGAGAGAGAGAGAGGCAGAGGGAGAAGCAGGCTCCCAAGGAGCAGGGAGCCTGATGTGGGACTCGATCCCAGGACTCTGGGATCACGACCTGAGCCGAAGGCAGACGCTTAACCATCTGAGCCACCCAGGCGCCCCTCTATCATCTTCTTAATCCTCACTACAGTGTTGTGCAAGGGGTGTTAGCCCAAATTTAAAGAGTGGCAAACTGAGGTTCAGAGCAGTTAAGTCAATGGTATTCATGCTAACCCCTTCCTTAGGAGTCTTGGAGCTTGACTGTAATGCTCCTTCCTCCCTTCCTTCCCTTTCTTCTTTTAAGTAATCTCCACCCAGCATGTGGCTTAAACTCACAACCCTGAGATCAGGAGTCACATGCTCTGCCAACCAAGCCAGCCAGGTGCCCCAGACTGTGATGCTTCTTTAGGGTTGTGTGGGGGCGTGTGCCGTGTGAGTGCGTGCGTGTGTGTGTGTGTGTGCATGTCTGTGTGTCTGTGTGTGTCTGTGTGTAGAGGGTAAATGAGAGGAACAGGGGTCGGCTTTAAGATATACCAAGTTGGACAGGGGAGGTGAGCAGCTTTCTTCCTTTTTTGAAATACACGAATGGGAAATTTAACTTGATCCCTTGTGGTTTCTGGGCCAACCCCTGAGTGAAGTCAGATAGCTTTTGCCAAGGAAAATTTTATCCATTTTCTGGTTTTTATGGGGCTTCCTCAATGAGCAAAACCTCTCCTGTTGGTGCTTAGAGAGGATTTCTCTGCGTTCCCCACAGTGACGCCGTGTAATCTCCCAAAAATATGGTACTAATATTCGCCGGGTTAGGGTTAGTTATTTTTATGTCTTTGTCGTTTTGTTTCTCGGCAGCTCTTTCTGTCGCCCGGAAAGGACACGGTGGACACTTTATTTCCAGAGTCATATTTTTTAATTTGATCAAAGCAAATTTCACTCGTTCTCTGTATAAATTATTTAACTCATTTCTTTTAGGTTAAATGTCTCAATAGGAAGATAGAAAGTCTTTCCATCACATTTTCTTCCAGGATTTTAATCAGCTCCTCTAGATTGTATGAACTTCTTGCTCATCCTCCATCCTTCTCTGTCTTCACGGCTCCCTCCCTCCCTTCCCCCCTCTCTCCCTAACCATTCCTCTCTACACTCTGCCCCCAACTCCTCCTGGGCCCCCTAGCCCCATCCCTGCTCCCATTCTTCTGACTCTGGGTGAGAGGAATGGGGGGGGGGTTGGAACATGCAGGGCCCTGCAACACACTGCGAACCGCTCCAGTTGGACAAATTACCAACAGCCACCTTTGCTCTGGGCGGACATGGCCCACCAGGCCCCCCAGGGGGCCAGCAGAGCAAGGGCTAAGAGTCAAGCCCCCGTGTGGCCCCTGGGCCGGTCTCTACGCAACCTCAACTCCTGCTCCCCCGTTCTCCCCCCAGACCTGTAGTTGCCTGTGGAATTTAAATGCAAGAGACTCTCCCCAAATTCCAGCTCTGTTTTCTAATGAAAAACTCCATCTTGATCAATTGCTCCTGGTCACAGGCCGGTTTCCTCAGTGTCTTGTTATTATTATTATTTTTTTTAAGATTTGTTTATTTAGTTGAGAGCAGGGGAGGGGCAGAGGGAAAGATTATCAAGCAGACTCCACTCCCCATTGAGCAGGGAGCCTGCCGAGGGGGCTCCATTTCGCAGCCCTGAGATTCTGACCTGAGCTGAAAGCAAGAGTCGGGTGCTCAACTAACTGAGCCACTCAGGCACCTTTCCCAGTGCCTGATTTCGCTCAGGTCTGGCTCCCTCAGCCCCAAACCTGATGCCTCACTCGGATACTAGTGCAGGGCTGGGGATAGGGGGCTGCCGCAGAGGTCTGGGGACTGAGAAGTGGGTTCTGCAGAGGAGGGAGGGGCTGGGCTCTGTCGGGGGCGGGGCGGGGGGGGGGCAGCCTCTTGAAGCAGCCCCATCTCTGGCCCCGGGGCCCTGTCAGGAGGAGCCAGAACCAGCAGAGCAAGCTCATTCCCCGCCCCTCGGGGCACAGACTCTCCCTCCCTCCACATCACATCGTTTTAGCCCAGAACAAATCTCCGGTGGGAATTCCCTTTTCTCTTATTTTTAAAATATACAGTAATTAACAAACTAATGCTATGAACTGCGACAAGAGGAAATTCCAACAAAATCACTGCAAAGTCCACAAGCAGTGGGTCTGTTGGCAGATCTCAGCTCAGTGTGGAAGGGAGGAGCCCTGCCTGGCCCAGGTGTCATCATCATCAGGGCCACACCGGGCTGGAGGGACCCTGGTGGGAGGGGGGGCAGGGGGCTGGGAACCAGGCCTCAGGGGCTGTGAATCCTCAGCAGGTCGATCCAGGGCTCCGGTACAGCTGCAGCATTTCCCGTGCAGGAAGAGTCAGGATCCCAGCCATTCTTCCAAGCCCGGAGGTTTGCTCTTTTATGAAATCCTTAAATAATAGAGCTGTGGCCTGAAGCTGACCCGGGCAGGTGTGCAGGGACATGGCCCCCACTCCGGAACAGGCCCACTGACTTCCCTTCAAGGTCAGACAAGGTTCTGAAAGGCCTCCGGGGGACGTGGCTTGAAAGAGAACCTGGGCAAAGATGTGCTGGACAACAGGGTCTCCTCCCCTGGCCCCGCAGAAGCATCCTCAGGGTCGCCCTGTCCGTCCTCTGGGTTTGCTTCAATCACAGACAGGCTGACTGTCTCCGTGAGGGAGATTTTGCTCAGGTACAGCCAAGGACCCCCGGAAAGAGTGGGCTTGTTACCGCCTGTCTGGAAGTCTGTTTGCAGTCAGACTTGAGACCTTCATACGGCAGCACTGTGTCATTTCCTCTGGTGAGTTTTTAGCAAGCCTGGTCCATGAATTCTAGGGGCCCTTCCCACCCTTGCCTCCTCTTCTGGGTTTCACCATCTCCCCTGTTGTCCTTTGAATCTCCTTCCGCCATCAGGCAGCCAGGGTGAGCAGGAAGGACAACCTGCTCTCATTCTCCCTCCCAAGATTTTGTCTTCCCTTGCAAACTGACAAATGTCTTCTTGGAGCTTTTAGAACTTCTGTTCAGTAACAGAGGTTGTATTATTATCCCCACTTTACAGATGAAGAAACCAAGGCTCAGAGAGGTTAAGTGACTTGTTCGAGATCACACAGCTGTCAAGACGCAGCATCAGGACTCGAGTCGCACATTATGCTTTCCCATAGGACTCTGCCTTCCCTGATGCCCCTTGATTCTCAGGGAAATGAATACTCCAGGTGAGAGGACATAAAATCAACTTTCCTTTCTCTCTGTGACCAGGCTGGGCCTGGGGAGTGAATAAAAAAATGAAAAGAGAGCTCATCTCACTTCCCCCTTACAGGAGCGTTATGAGTTGGATGCTATCCTCACACAGGTTGTACACATGGGGAAACTGAGGCTTGGAGAAGGGTAGCGCTCTGCCCGAGATTACAGGGCTGCTGGTAGTCAAGGCAGCACTTAAAGCAGGCCTGTCTGACTCCAGAGCCCACCCCTGCCTTGAGCCACTTGCCCGAAGAGTGAGACACACTGACTTGAAGTCAGCAACAGTGAGTCCAGCCAGGGTGAGCGGGGAGTCGGAGAACCTCATTAGGAGTGAAGCTGCCACACATGTCAAAAACCCCAGCCGCCCAGCCAGCCCCACTCGGCTTCCAGCGCACAGTGTAAACACCCTTACTAATTCACCAAACTCAATCACGTTACTGTGATGGATTTTCCCATCATTACTCCTGAGTGAGTGACAACCTGCTCAGACACTTGCCTTCCCCGCTGCCTTTGGAGAGTTTCAGAAATCAGAATACTTTTCTCCCTAAGTTGATTTCAACTTGTCCTAAAGTCATTTTAATTGGTGAAGCATCAGAGGCAATTTGGGTAACTTTCTGAGAGCCCCGTTCTGCCGGCACTGAGCTGGGGGAAGGGGGGGGTCTCAGATGCCACCCTGGCCCCGGGGTGGCACTTTCCCCTCCTCTGATTGGTCAGGAGACTGCACTCCATGCTCTATTTTCATGTTTCTTGCTGAGGTTCCTACCGCTGGTTCCTGAGGATAACAAGATTCATTTTCTCAATCGCTCTGACAGATAGGATTGTTATTGTTATTACACTCATATACCACCTTTCCTCCGAGGAGCTTAAGGCGCTTTACAAATTTGAAAATTATCTAATAATCTTCCAGCAACTCTGAGAGAGGGGGAGAAGTTGCAGCAAGAGGCACTGCAGTGCAGCCAGAGAACCCCCACACCCCTCACTCCGAAGACGGGGAGGGAGGGCGGCTGTGTTGGGTTGGGGGCGCTTGGGGCCGGGAGCCTCTGAAGGTCTTTTTCCCCCTTCCGAATAAGGAAGAGGAAGATGTCTGGGTGGGAAGAGGGAGAGAGGAAGGAAAAGAGAGAGGGAGGGAGGGAGGGAGACAGGCCCAGCTCCAAAGGACAAAATCCGAAGGGAGGAAGCTTGGGCAAGGAGAGTTTTCTTTAAAGACACAAGAAATGGGATGAAACAGGAGGCTCCCAGGGGCTTGCGGGTAAGAGAGCCGAAATTCAAAATGGAAATCTACCAAAGCAGCACTAGGGTGGTTGCTCAGGCATGAGAACACGGGCAGAAATATCACAAGAACCCAAACTGCAAATTTAGGTGGCTGCTTTTAGGTGGGTGTGGGAAGCTTCTGTGGACCTTTTTTTTTTTTTTTTTTTAATACCCGCAAGCTGAGAGGGGTGGCATTAGGTCTCTCCCAGCCTGACATCCTATGATTCTGTCTTCCTTTAAATTTCCTCTTGCCAGAGGTGGTCCCAGTCATGGCAGCACCTTTACTAAGCGTGAAGCGAAAGCTAATATCAAAATGACGGAGGGCTCAACTGTATTGCCATTATTTTCTTGAGAAGAAGGCATGCAGACCCCACCCTCTTGGAGGCTGTCCTTTTGGGATTAGGGATGTGTGATGGTTCTAGGCTGTAGGCCTTTGGAGACCAAGTATAGTGTTGTGCTGAAGAGCTGGGCTCTGAGATCAGACAGTGCAGTGACCTGGGGCAGATGACATAAGCACTCCGAGCCTCAGTTTCCTCATCTGTTCAAGGAGAGCGGTAGTGCCTGGCTTCTGTGGATGCTCGAGGATGAACTGAGTGGCTGTATGTACAGTGCCTGGCACAGTCAGCCATGAAGATGGCAGGGAGGGGGAGGGGACGATGATGCTGACCACAGGGTATGATGTTGTGCTTTATAGTAAATTCATCTTTGGTCTTTGTCCATTTCTGGCACAGAGTTCCTAAAACCCTTGGAATTTCTTGAGTGAGGAGTGCTACAAAGGTGTTGTTTGTTGGGTTAATGAAATGACTTTTGGAATGTCCCTAGGTCACCTAAGGATGTGGGCTTGTTGCCAGGGGAACCAATCCTGTGATTAGGGGGTCAGAACTTTTGGGTTTTCCCCCACTCCCGAACACCCCCAGCTCTGGGGAGGGGGGAGGGGCTGGAGAATGATTCCAATCACCAAAGGCCAATGATTTAATCATGCGTGCCTACCTAACGACGCCTCCATAAGACCCAAAAGGACAGGGTACGGAGAACTGCCTAGTTGGTGAACATGGTGGAGGCGCTGGAGAGTGGCCTGGAAGCTCCACACCCCCCACCCCCTTGCCCTGTGCCTCTCTTTCATCTGTCTGCTCCTGAGTTACAGGTGGCCCTTGAACAACACGGCTTTAAATGGCATGGGTCCTCCTTTACGCGCATTTTTTTCGATAGGTACAGGGTAGTACTGTAAATGCCTTTTCCTTATGATTTTCTTTTTTTTTTTTTAAAGAATTTATTTATTTGACAGAGAGAGACACAGCGAGAGAGGGAACACAAGCAGGGGGAGTGGGAGAAGGAGAAGCAGACTCCCGGCTGAGCAGGAGCCCGATGCGGGGCTCGATCCCAGGACCCCGGGATCATGACCTGAGCCGAAGGCAGACGCTTAACGACTGAGCCACCCAGGCGCCCCTCCTTATGATTTTCTTAATGTCTTCTTTTCTCTAGCTCTCTTTATTGTAAGAATACAGTACATAATACTTATATAAGACATACAACACACAAAATATGTGTTAATTGCTTGTTTATGTTATCAGGAGAGCTTGTGATTAACAGTAGGCTATTAGCAGTTAGGTTTTGGGGGGAGTCCAAAGTAATGCGTGGATTTTCAATTGCATGGGACAGGGGTTGGTGCCCCTAACCTCCTGTATTGTTCAAGGATCAACTGTATATCCTTTCATAATAAACCAGTAATCTAATAAGTAAAATATTTCTCCGCGTTCTGTGAGCCTCTCTACCACATTCAACAAACCCAGAGAGGGGGTCATTGGAACCTGCAGTCGGGTTGGTTGGTCAGGAGCACAGGTGACAACTTGGACTTGTGATTGGCATCTGAAGCAGGGTCGAGGGGAGGGGGGAGTGGGCCCAGGGCCCAACTCCTCAGCCCCAGGACTGTAGCACTGAGGCCTTAACCTGTGGAATGCGATGCTGTCTCCAGCTTGATACTGTCAGAATTCAGTTGAATTGTTGGACACCCAGCTGTGTCCGAGAATTGTTGGGTTAAGAAAGCCCCCTTCCTGCACTGGAATTGGGTTTAGAACCCTTTATAAGGCTCCCCTTGCCTTGAGCTTCTTTTACTTATTTTTTTAAGATTTATTTATTTGAGAGAGAGAGAGAACACACAGAGGGAGGAGCAGAGAGAGGGAAAGAGAATCTCAAGCTGACTCCCTGCTGAGTGTGGGGGAGGGGCTTGATCTGATGACCCTGAGATCATGACCCGAGCCCAATTCAAGAGGTAGATGTTTAACGGAGCTATCCAGGTGCCCCCCGCTTCTATTTGTTTTTGCTTTTTTTTTTTAAGATTTTATTTTTTAAGTAATCTCTACACTCAGTGTGGGGCTTGAACTCACAACGCTGAAATCCAGAGTCGCATGCTCCACAGACTGAGACAGCCAGGCCCTCCCCCCTTGAGCTTCTTCTAAAGCCCTGCCGCAGTTGGCAGGCAGCGGATTCGGGTGGGGAGGGTGAGCCAGAGGCCGGAGACACAGCATGATGGTCTTTGAGGCGCCTATTCTTCATTGTGTCCGCACCCCAGGCCCACCAGACCATGGCTCTCATCCTAATCCCCTCGGCTGCTCTCTCCCCAGGGCCCTTAGCTTCCCCTGCAGGCTTAACTGATCCTGGAGGCGCCAGCTGGCTGCATCCCGCTCCAGCTCCCCGGCCGCCACCTCTCCGAGTCTCCACCCGGGCTCTGACAAGGCTGCTTAGTGAGCCCAGCCTTTGGAGGAGGCCTGGGGTCCCTGCTTTGACGAGTGTGGGGCTACCCTCTGAGGAGCTCAAAGGAAGATGCTAGGAGGTGGAAGTAATGTTGCAGACCAGAGTGTGAAAGGCAGATGGGGGAGGAAGGCAGTATAATTCAGGACAGTGAGGTGGAGAGAGAACAGAGACACTTTTAAGGGTGGAGAGAGAATTTGGGAGGGGGAGGCCCTGTAGTTCTCTCAAATCCTCCCGCTGACATAAGACATAGTAGGTTCTCACTAGATGGGAGCTGTTACACACACACACACACACACACACACACATTTTTCAAATAATTAAGAAATTCCAAAACACCCAGCCCTCTAAGACACTGTAGAGCTGGTACCTACCTACCATCCCTCCCTCCCTCCATCTATCCCATCTACCATCCATTCATTCAATAAATATTGATTAAGCACCAGCTTTGTGCCAGACCCTATGCAAGGCACTGTGGTACAGCGATGAACAAAAACACACATGGACCCTGCCCTCCCAGAGTTTAGAGTCCAGCGAGGGACACAGACTTGAAACAGGCAAGCACGCAAATAAAGAAATGATTTCAAAAGTGTCTTCTTCATTCTATCATGCATTTAAAAACTAGGGAGGCCACCTCTAGACGGCTGGCCAGGGACGCCTCTTTGTGGGAAGGTTCGTTCAGGTAAGATGTAAAGGCAGAGTGGCAATTGGCCCGGGGCAGGTTGGGGAGGGAAGGTTCTAAGTAGACCCACAGACAGAGTCAGCAGGGCCTGGGCCATGAATGGGAAGTTCCTGAAGGAGAGTGATCTAATATAAGTTTTTAATGACCTCTCTGGCAGTGGAGTGAAGAATGGACTAGGGAGGGGGACGAAAGTGCAAGCAGCAAGACCAGTGAGCAGACTATTTCAGGAACTAACAGGGGAGAGGGCCTCCCTCGATGTCCATCCTCTACCCACTGAGGATCTAGAGTACGGTGGCTCTTAAGATTCTCTCACCTGGTGACTTTTAGGAATCCTGGTACCCCGGTTGCACCCCAGACTACTTAAATCAGAGTCCCAGCACTCGCCCTTTGTATAACATCCCAGGGGATCCCAATGTACTGTTCCAGCACAGTCTCCATCTCCAAGCGGGTGAAGAGAAGTCACACTTCTGAGCACCCGCTATGCCAATTTAGTTGGCTTACGTTAGTTAGTTTAATCCTCACTACAACTGTGAGAGATGGTTATTACTGTACCCACTTTACAGAAGAGGACACTGAGGCTCAGAAAGGTCAAATGCTTTGCTTCCCTACTTCCTGACCTTGAGGAAGTCACTTAAACCTCCTAGAGGCTGTTTCTGTATAAATTGGGGATAGTGTCTACATAGACTTGTCAGGGGGGTGAAATGTGGCAGGTCTGCCCACATCCGGAATATACTGAGTTCCATATATCATAACCACTACTAGCAGAGCCCAAGGCCCCAGAGTCAGTAAGCGCGGTAGAGGCAGGATTTGAGCCCCTGAGCTGTTCTACCTCCCACTGCACAGAGACCAGCTCGCTAGAGAGAGGCTGGATTCTGAGGTGTCCCTGAGGGTGCACTGGGAGGGACCCAACCCAGACACAAGGATCAGGGCCCCCGACCAAGCCTGGGAGTCTGCACCAGGCTCCAGTCAGACTGCTGCATTCAGCGGGGTCTCCCTGCTTCCCTCTCTGCAAGGAGAAGGTGGGACGAGTGCCCAATTTCACAGATATGGAGAAGTAGCTTGCCCAAAGATACAAAGTGAGAGAGAGTGAAGAATGGCTCCAGGCCCCCTATCTCCCTGCCTAAGGCATTTTCCTCTTGCACTGGGGAACAGAGGGGGAGATGAGGCTGGACTCTGTGCGGATGGGCTGCCTAGAGCTAGTGCTGGGCACCAAGAAGGGTGGGGGGTCTGAGGTGAATATGAGGCCCAGGGCCCAACTCCTCAGCCCCAGGGCCCAACTCCTCAGCCCCAGGACTAGTAGGTTCCCTGGCTGACTCTGGGTAGGCCAACAGCCATGAGGGCCCCCACTGCCAGCCCTGGTCCCTGAGATTACCCTCGGCTAGAGCCCAGACCCTGCTCATGCTGGGGACCCTGTGGGTTCCCCCAGCCATATCAGTAGAACAGAGCGGCTATGAACACAGGCTCTGAAGTCAGGCGGGCTTAAATTTCCATCCCAGCCCTGCCTCTTTCATGCTGTAATACCTTGGGCAAATTTCTTAACTCATCTAAGCCTCAGTTTTCTCATCTGTAAAACGGAGATAGGTTAAAAAATAATGTAGATCAAATCAACTGATAAAGGAGCTCCAAGATATATTATTCATTGAAAACAAAAATACAGAACAGAAGAAACCAAGACGCAGGACAGTTTTTGTTTTTTTTAAAGTAGGCTCTATGCCCGATGCTGGGCTTGAACTCACAACCCTGAGATCAAGACCTGAGTTGAGATCAAGATGGAGTGAGCTACCCAGTGCCCCCAGAACAGTTTTAATATAGTATACACCAAAGCAAAGTTTTAAAACGGGATACTCATATATGTGTGTGCCTGTTACGAATAGACTATATCGGAAAGCCCACAGAACAACGGGAGCTGTGCTTCCCCTGTGGGGAGGAGGGCGAGGGATGCGAGTAGCAAGAACAGTTACTTTTCACTGAATACCATTGGTACTATTTGAATTATTTACTTTGTGCAAGTTCTATTTTCTCAATTAGAGGTGTTTTTTTTTTTTTTAAATGGGGTTAATCAGATCTACAGGGTTGATTCAAGGATTAAATAAATTAATACATGTAAAGTACATAGCACAGAGCACTCAGTTCTGCACCATGATATTTGCTGAGCATGTGGCAGTCTTCCTTGGCCCCAATCCTTTACCCCCTCTACTATATCCACAAGCTTGCCATGACCTCGGGTCTTGCTTTGGCAGACGGGGTGCAAGCGTGCTTAGCCATGCTCTCTTGCATCTCTGCCTTTTGCAGAAGAACATGCCTCAAGTAGCTGCTGGTCCAACAATGGTTAGAGAAAAGAGAAATATGAGACAGATTTGTCCTCAATCCACAGTGTTTTTTAAGATTTTATTTTTAGGGGCGCCTGGGTGGCTCAGTTGTTAAGTGTCTGCCTTCGGCTCAGGTCATGGTCCCAGGGTCCTGGGATCGAGCTGCTTATTGGGCTCCTTGCTCTGCGGGAAGCCTGCTTCTCCCTCTCCCACTCCCCCTGCTTGTGTTCCCTCTCTCGCTGTGTCTCTGTCTAAAAAAAAAAAAAAAAGATTTTATTTTTAAGGGGCGCCTGGGTGGCTCAGTCGTTAAGCGTCTGCCTTCAGCTCAGGTCATGATCCCAGGGTCCTGGGATCGAGCCTTGTGTCGGGCTCCCTGCTCCGCGGGGAGCCTGCTTCTCCCTCTCCCACTCCCCCTGCTTGTGTTCCTGCTCTCACTGTGTCTCTCTCTGCCGAATAAATAAAATATTTAAAAAAAAAAGATTTTATTTTTAAGTAATCTCTCCATCCAACATGAGATTTGAACTTACAACCCCGAGATCAAGAGTCACATGCTCCACCAACTGAGCCAGCCAGGACCCCCCTCAATCCACAGTTTAAAACCAAGCCCACCTGAGGCCAGTCCGGACAATCAGCTTGCAAGAAATACTGTTGTAAGACCCTGAGTTTTGGAGTGGTTTAATATACAACATTATTATGACACGATGCAGACTCTATGGAGACTCTATGCAGGCCCTGTGCTAGGTACAGGGGATACAGTAGTAAGCAAAACCAGGTACAGTCCCTGCCCTCATGGAGTTTATATACTCTAATGATGAAAGGGGCATGAGAGCATTTAATGGCAGGGAGGTGAGGAGAGTTGATCTAGGCAGAGGGTCAAAGAAGCTTCCTTGAGGCAGTGACACTTAAATTGAGACCTGAAAGATGAACAGAAGTTACCTAGTTAAACTCCAGGCAAAGGAATGGAATGTGCAAAGGCACTGAGGCTGGAAGGGACCATGGCTCCTACAAGGAGGCTGTCAGTAGCTGGATAACAGGACAGTGAGAGATGGGGCGGGAGGTGCAGATCAGGCAAGGATGTATTTTTTAAAGCAATGGGAAACTTTCAGAAGGTTTAGTGGAAGGCAGAAGAGGACACGAAATTCATTTAGGAAGAGGTCATTTGGACTGAGGTTATATACGTACTGGAATTTCTGTTAGTTGAGGCAGTAACGGGAACTACATCTGTGTCCTCTTTGGCTCTGCTGCTTCTGTGTCTATCTCCATATTTGTGTCCTTGCTTCTGTGTCCAGCCTCAGAAGCTCCAGAGGCTCCGGCCCCTTCCCAGATTACTGACGTCCTTAAAAACTTAGGATTCTCTTCATCCGTACCTCATATGTATACGCCGTGCATTTCCAAAATCCTTGCCCATCTTCTGGGCATCTTGGGTCTCTCTGGGTGTGCTGGCCCCATGCTGGTATCTCAGGAGCAGCAGAAGCTGAAGGCTGCTCCCAGGGCTCCTGAGTCTGAAGCCTGATGACTCCTCCCAGATTGGGGGGAGGGTTAAGGGGGGAGGAGCAGAAGGCACAAAAGGCCCTGGCATCTGCAAACCTCCCATCAGTGCAAATCAATGCAAGATTAAAATTCATGATGGTTCCGGGGCACAACTGCAAACAATTTGTTCAGTAAACTTTGCTCTAATTGGCATTCGTAGAATTTCCTGTTAATCAGGCCCCTTGGGCTCTGTGGGGCTGGGATGCTCTGTCTCCCCATGACAGGAGAGGGAGCATGTATGGGTGGGCGTGAGAGAAAGGGGGAGGAAGGATGGGTAAATGTAGGTATCTCTAATTATTTGCCTTGGTATTTCTCACTGTAGGGACTCAAGTATCAGACTGGGGTGTCCACAGGTGACCTTGCTTTAGGGAGCACTTCTGTTCTACTCCAGGCAGGTCTCTGGGTTTCAGGATGAATCTGGAGTGAATCTGCCTGAGTCAGACTCTCTGTGTAGGTGTGTACCTAGGTACCGGGGTGATGTATATCCATTGGGGTACGCGTCCAAGTGGTGGCGGTGTGTAGTAGGTCGTGTATCTAAGTGTGAGTTTTGGTGCCTGCACACAGCTGTCCAGACAAGGTCTGTAGCAGGTGTCTGCAGCTTAGTAAAGCGGGGCTCAGTGTGGAGGCTGCCGGGCCCACAGTCCTTACCCGACTTTCCCTCTGGCTCCAAGAGGAACTGGTGATGATCAAGTTGGGTCCCGGACTAAGAGGCTCTCCTGCCCATGAGTCCCTGGTCTATCCATGCTAGCTGCCACCAAGGACGGGCTGGGCAGTTCCCCACTCCATGCCCACTCTCTCCCTTCACCAGGGCCCTCACATGCCCACCCACACACCAGAGCCCCAAGACCCAGGGCCCAAAGGCTTTTGAGGGTTCTGGTGAAAAATATCAATGACCTCAAATATGAACAGAATTCACACGAAGAGATTGCAAGTAATAAATGCTTAATTCTGTCTACAAAATGTAACGTCGTGCCTCCCGCAAAGCTGCTCAGCTCATATGGTTACATAGAAATGATATGTAATGTGGGATCCGGCTGTGCTTTCTCATGTTTGACGTGCAGCCTCCAGAAGGAGGAAGGCCCAAGAACATCTAGAGACAGCCCTGGCCCTTCGCTGGCGCTCAGGCAGGAGGGCCCAGCCCCTCTCCTCCCGGGTCCCCTACTCTGCTCACTCTCACTGGAGGCATGCTCTGTCCTTGTACAGTGATGGGGGTCACCCTGGCATGCTGTCAGATCTGACACAGGGACACTGGAAAGGCGTAGCTGTGTGTGTGTGCGTGCGCGCGTGTGTGCGCGTGCACATGTGTGTGTGTGTGTTACAGGCTTCTGAGCGCCAGGGCTGCCTGCAGCTTGTGTCTCTGAATGCCTTTGTACTCAAACACAGAGAGCAACCGCGGTGCTGGGATAATTGTGTGTAAGGGACTGTGTCTTATGCCCAGATGGTTATGGTGCTTCTGTGTGTGTGTGTGTGTGTGTGTGTGTGTGTGTGTGTGTGTGTGTGTGTACGCACGTGCATGCATGCCCAAACAGACAACTTGCCTGAACGGGAGGGCTTTGTGGGGGGGTGGTGCTGGGTTGGGAGTGGTGTGCAGGTGGACCCCACCCCAGCATCCCTCACCATCATTATCTCAGCAGGAGCAGCTCTTGCCCTGGGGCCGCCCTCACTGTTTCAGCAGCTGCTGCTTTCCCCCAAATTAACCCCTCGTCTCCAGCTTCTCATTTTCCTGCTGGGGGGCCTCTGGCTGGCTGGGGAAGGGTCTTGGGCGGACAGTGCCCCCAGCAAGCAAGCTGGTCTTCCACAAACCCCAGCCCCTCGCCCCTAGTCCACGGGTTCCTCTTCTTTCTTCATTCCTGTTGCTGTGGAGGACCGGGATTGTGAGACTGCGTGTGTGTGCATGTGTGTGTGCGTGTGTATGTGATACACACAAGGCAGGGAGGGCAGAGGGAGGGGCTGGGTCTAGAATGGGGATGGTTGAGAAGGACATGACAGGGCCCTGGCTGGCTGGGAGGGGAGGGGCTGCTCTCTGGGTGTGGGCACAGGGGTCCTGAGTCCCTCTGGCAGCGGGGAAGGGCCAAAAGAGTCTGAAGGGCAGGGGGCAGGCCTATGGTTTTCCCCAGCTATGGAAGTCAGGGGTCCACCCAAGGCTCCTCTGAGGGCAACCAGGGAAGCTCAGCCTAGGCGGAGGGAGCCCCTCTCCCTGTTCAAAGGGCCAAATCCAGGTAAAGGAGACCCAGGACCGCAGCAGAAGTTGCTGAGGAGAGGGGGAAGCTGGGGGACAGATGAGAGAAGGGAGGGGAGAGTTAACGCCAGAAGACCTTGGTTTGCACTGCTCTGTCTGCCACCTCCCTGAGGCCAGGGAGGAAGGAGTGGGCTCCAGAGATTCCAGATGAAATCCAGGGAAGGTGCAGACAAGGGAGCCCAGGTTTGAGGGAGGCGGATGGGTGCTCTGAGCTCTGGTGGCTGTGTGGAAGGACCCTATGCCGTGACACAAATCTGTAGACCATGCCAGGGGGCAGTGATATCAGCTACCAGCACCTTGGCTCTGAATCCAAGTTCTACCATATGCCCTGGGATGTAATCGTGAGCAAGACCCGGGTCAGGCCTCACAGAGCAGCAGGCTGCTGGGAACCGCAGGGCGGGTAACCAGGCCTGGGAAGGGGGAAGGAAGCTCAGGGCTGTGGCCATTCAAAGGAAGCGCATCACCCAGCCTAGGGAAAGCTTCTTAGAGGAGGTGACATCTCAGCCCAGGCCTGAATGATCAGTTATAGCAATAACACAAATTATTACTTGTAATCCTAGCAACAGACAAGAGCAACCCTGAGCAACTTCCCACATGCCAGATAGATTTTCTCAGTGGAACTTTCTAACTTCCCTGCGAGTTAGGTACTAGAACCCTCATCTTATAGATGAGCGCACGGAGACTCAGAAAGGTGCTCGACAACAAATAGCTACTAAGTGACAGAGCCAAGATTTCAAGTCCACCCAAATCTGAGTATTGGCCCACCCTGGGACGTGGCCTCCCGCGGTGCTCGGTGCTCAGTGCTCGGTCCCCCTTCCTGATTTCTTCGGCAGCAGCGGTGTGGGCCTCCGAGCTCCCCACTGCCCCTCGGACATGAGCCTGGCAGCCTGGACCAGCTTCTGTGGGCCAGGTGCAAGAGCAATGGGGGCAAGGCAGGTGCAGGCCTCTGGCCTGCGTTTGTGGAGACTGACATCTACCTGGCCCTGTTTTCATTTGCTTTTTAGTTGAGAAGGGAAAAGGCCGGTGTTTTTATGACACCAGCTTGTGATTCTATTTTCTGCTTAAATTCTGGGTGAGGGAAAAATAAGAGACATCAGAGAAACCTTCAGAATCTCATTTTGAGAGTCTGAGCTGCAGATAAATGAGCCTCCTGCAGAAACGCTACATCAAAGCGAATTTTCTCAGCTGTATTTTCTTTCTTTTAATAGGGCCATTTACTACATTAATATTCCGGGAAGTCATTTTAATTTCATCCATTGGGAAAGTTAAACAGGATCAATATGTAACCAGTGGCAAATTTGGGGATCTTGGGGGAGAAGGGGCGTGTCTGGAGGCTGTGGTGATTCTACCACCAGGGGTCCTTGAGGGGGAGGGGAGTGGGGAGGCTGGGGAAGGAAGGACAGTGTCGGATGGGGGATGGGAGAGGATGGGAGGGGAAGCATGGGGGAGTTGTAAGGTGGTAACTGTCTGAACATGCATCAGAGGAACAATTATTGAGCAGCTACTAGTGTGAGGCTCTGCTCAGGCCTTAGGTTTTTTAATCCTCACAACTCATGAAGTAGGTATTCTTATTCCCATCGTTACGTATGAGGAAACTGAGGCTTGGCAAATTTGTCACATGTCTGCAGTCTTCCAGGAGAACTCTGACTCATTTTGACTGATTCATTCCCTCAATAAATATGTGTCAAACACCTGCTATGTGCCAGGCATTTACCTAGCAGCTGGAGGATTTTGGGCAATGAAAGTTAATTTACCAAAAGCCTAAGGCTCCATGTCAAATCCACTGAATGTCTCTTTTAGTGAATTGCCTGCTTCTGGGGAAACAGGTGGGCCCCTGCCCTTGTGGAGGTTACAGTCAAGTGGGATGACAGACTTTCATCAAATAATCACACGAGTCCGGACGAACATGCCCGGACGGTAGAGGTCAGGGCTGGAATGGGGGTTTGATCCAGAGTGGCGGGTTTCCTGGTTGGGTGCTGCGCGGGGGGGGGGGGGGGCACACCATCTGAGATATAGGGGAAGCACGGGAGGCCGCTGGCTGACTAGCAAGAGAGAGCCCTGTGGCAGGGAGCAGGGCCAGTTCCAGGGAGCGAGAGAAGAGAACAAAGTTGGGAGGAGCCAGGGACCTCAGGGGCTGCTGAGGTGGACAGCAGATACGATGGGGCCCCTTGAGCTGAGTAACCACTGGGGGGCCCTACGGGGCCATGAGGCAGATGTGTACTCTGGGTCAACTTCTATGCGCTGAGGGTACTCAAGCCTGGGCTCCGTAAGGCAAATTCCCAGGCAGCGCAAGGAGACAGGGGTGGGAAGGGACGGACGTCAAATAGAGCCCCATGACCTGAGGGTGTTTGCGGGACTCAGGAGGGTGGAACTGGACATTAAGGGGGGATCATCTTCAGGGAATTTAGAGATGGAGAAGGCAAACCCTTGGAATCGCCTGTGATTCCCCTCTTCCTCACAGCCCCCTACCTTTGATCCATCAGCTCATCCTGCTGGCTTACCTCTGTGGTACATTCCGAATCAGATCTCTTCTACCACGTCCACTGCCATCTCCCGGAACTAAGCCACCAGCTCCTCTCCCCTGGATTAGTGCAGTCGCCTCCTACCTCTTGTCTCTGCTTTTGTCCTCCACCCCGTTTTGTCTAGTCTCAACACCACAGCCAGAGTGACACCTTTAAAACATAAATCACGCCGGGCGCCTGGGTGGCTCAGTCGTTAAGCGTCTGCCTTCGGCTCAGGTCGTGGTCCCAGGGTCCTGGGATCGAGGCCTGCATCGGGCTCCCTGCTCCCTGCTCCGCGGGAGGCCTGCTTCTCCCTCTCCCACTCCCCCCGCTTGTGTTCCCTCTCTCGCTGTGTCTCTGTCAAATAAATAAATAAAATCTTTAAAAAAAAACCATAAATCACGTCATGCCTAAAACCCTCTGGTGGATTCTCATCTCACTCAGATAAAAGCTAGTTCTTACAAAGGCCCACGAGGCCCTACGGTCTCCCCACTACGGCGTGGCTCTAGTTCCTCCTGCTCTACCTTTGCTAATGCAGTGACTCTGGCCTGCTTGCTGTTCCAGGAACTTGCCGGCTAGGGTCCCACTTCAGCGCCTTCCCACTTTGTACTCGCTGTTCCCTCTCCCTGGAATGCTCTTCCCTGGATCTATGTGCTTGCTCACTCCTTCATTTCCTTTGAGTCTTTGCTCCAAGTCGCTTTCTCTGCGAGGCCTTCTCCAACCACCCTATCCGCACCACCGTCCCCACCAGCTCCCCCCACCGCCCCGCTGCTGCTTGCTTGCGTTCTAGGGCGTTCCTTGTTTCTAACATGGGTTGTAATGTACTTATTCACCTTGCTTGTGGTCTGCCTCCCCCCTCTAAATGTCAGCTCCACAGGGCGGGGATTTTTGTCCATTTTGTTCACGGCTGTGCCTAGAACAGTTCCTACACATCATGGGTGCTCAGTTAGCTGGATAAGGAGGGACACCTGCCCATGTCAGGAGAAAGGAGCAAGGCGCCAAAGGGAATACTGTTTCTGGGATGACTTGTTCTTAATTTAATTCTTTTAATTTCACTGACTTCCAACAACAGCCCTTCGTGGTGACAACTGTGATTGGCTGCACATTATAGATGGGTAGCTGAGGCTCAGGAAGGTAGTAAAGGAAGGGTAGAGCTGGACATCCTGCAGCTCTCAGGACAGCCACTGGTGCCAGACTGCCCGGGCTGGTGCCTGCTGCCTCCATTTACCATCTACAGGAACTTGGACAAGCTTTTGTCCTTTTCATGCCTCAGTGTCCTCATCTACAAAATGGGTACAATCCAGTACCTACCTCCAAGGGCTGTTAGGAGAATTCAGTGGCACAATACATGCCCATTCTTTAGCTTGGGCTACACAGATGGTGCTCAGTAATGTTAGCTATTGTTATTCTGGGAGCCACACTCTGCTGCATGAGTGGGACTCCTGGGTCACTCCCCACCCAGGAATCTCCATCCCATTTCCACAGGGGACCCTGGGTCAGTCCAAGCCTCTGCCTCCAAACGGCAGTGGCCGGGCTTGTTCAGTCCCATTTGTTTAGGTGGAATTTAAATTCTCCCTAAGCTGAGAGTCTTCTGCCCCCTCCTGCCCTCTCTCTTGCTCTCATCAGCAGGAAAATGAGCTCTGGGAGCTTTCCCCCCAGTCCAGAAATCCAAGGTGAAGAATTTCATTAACAATCAAGAGGACATAATCAACATTCTAATAATTCCAGATCTGCACTCCCCCATTTTGCAGCGCCCCCCCAAATGCCCCCATCCTCCCCACTCCACACCATTCCTGGCTCTCCCAGGCACACTCACCTTGACCAAGAAATCTCATTTCCTCTCAAGCCAAATTTACTTTGCTATTAAATTCAACCTCTTACCTTCTGCCCTGATGATGAGGGGATGTGCTCCAAACTTCCTAGACTTCTCCTGCTTCCGAAAGAGATGTGAGTGGGAACAGTGGTGTCATGAGGGGCTGGCTTCTCTTACACCTCCTGGAAGGCTCCAGGGTTGGCTGACACATTTTCCCCTAGGGACTCAGGAACTCCTTACTCCATTGCCGGGGGAAGCAGAACTTCCCCTGGTGGGGTGTGGGGGGAGAAGGAGGGCTCTGGTGATCTCTTCTTCAGGACTGCCCAGTGACCCCCTATCCCAGCACTTAGGAAGGTTTAGCCTATACCACCTTCTGCCTGTATGACCTTGGATAACTTAATCTTTCTGGGCTTCAGTTTCCTTACCTGTAAAAGGCTCTGCTCAAGGTCCCTGGGGGAAATGGAAGGAGATGTTTATTAGCACAGTGCCTGGTATGGAGCGGGCACAGGGTAAATAAGAGCTGCCGCTATTATTACAAGCATACTAGTGGTTATAGTGTCTTTCGCACTTGAATCCTGCAACGTGGTACCCACCATCCTTTCTCTCACCTTGTTCCTTCCTCCATCCAGTTGGAATACAAGGAGTGCTTATTGAAGTGTGACTGATGAATATGTTGAACAGGCCTTTCCTGTATGGTGTGGTCAGAGCTGTGACAGGCAAAGTTCCGGGGGCTATGGGAACGCAAAGGGGATGCCTGTGTGAGATCAGACAGTCTGGCAGGAGCTGACTAGTGTTGAGAGCAGAGGAATGAGGAGGAGTTTGCCTGGAGGTGGTAAGTAGGAGGGACTGAGGGTGGAAAGTGTTCAGGGCAGAGGCCTGGAGGTGAGAGCTCCTAGCTGAGCACTGCTTCTGAGGCGGTACTGGGGGGCTGTCAGGAGCAGAGGTCAGCGGGGGAACCCCGGCCTTGTGAGCCATGAGGGGGAGTGTGGCTTTTATGCTGAGGGCAATGTGGAGCCGCTGAAGGACACTGAGGAGAGGAGTGACCTGAGTTTTCTTAGAGAAACACCTATCTGGCTGCGGTGTGGGGATAAGATGGGAGTGGGACAAGGGCCGACATGGGGAGATGAGCAAGAATGTGGATGGGGCCTGGGCCGGGGAAGGCTGTGGCAATGTGGCAATGTGGCAATGTGCATTACAGAGGCAATCCTGCTCAGGGCCGGCACTGACAGACAGGGGGTTGGAGATGATGGGTGGCTGGAGGGTGGCTTTGCCGGAGGTGGGGGCTGGCAGAGGCACAAGAACCGAGGGGAGAATGGCACCCTGCATGTCTGGGCCCTGGGTGGGGGGTTTATGTGGCCCAGGTCCCTATCTAGGAAGATGCCTGAGGGAGACCGGGCTCAGAGCAGGAGCCCAAGAGTCTCAGGTCACCCTGGCCTGGCCCGGCTCAGGGCTTTATGCAGCTGGGGCCACAAGGATTCCAGGCTCAACAGAGGCTACAGCTGGAAGTTTAATTCTCTAATCTCTGAATCCTCAGGAAATCCCTTTCGGGACTTGAGCAGCCCTTAGGCATATTTCCTGATGGTGGCCCCATGGCAGGGCTAAAGGCACCTCCCTTGTGCTTCACAAACACACACCACACCCTCTAGCCTGCGCCTGTGCGCATGTGCACACACACAGAGACACAAACACACAGAGTGTTCCAGGCTCCAGGATGAGCCCGGGGGAATGGGAGAATGGGAGGCAGGGCCCTTGAGCGTCCAGAAGAGGAGGCAGCACAGGAGGAGGAGGTCAGAGAAGAGGAACTGCGGGGGGCGGAGAAGATACTCCCAGCTTCAGTCTCCCTGGCTCAGGCAGATATTCACCCTAGGGGACAGGGCAGGGGTGCTGTGCTGGAAGTGACAAAAAGCTCTCCCTCCTGGAGCTTCAGCTGGTCATCAAACTTCCAGACAGCTTCCCTTCTAGCTCCTTCCTAGGGCTCACGGCTCTGGTGAGTCTGGTGCCTCCCCAACCTCTGACCTTCCCCTGAGGGGATGTACAGCAGGTCTGGTTCTGTGTGTGTGTGTGTGCGTGTGTGTGTGTGTGTGTGTGTGTGTGTGTGTGTGTGTTCTGGGGGAGAGGGAGACTATTTGGGGAAAAAATTGAGGAAGGAGGAAAGTCTTGCCTCCCTTTGTACTGGGGACAGGAGAGGCTGTTCCCACTTATAGGGGAGGTAAGACAGATGGTTAGGCGCCTCCTGGAAGGTCTCCTGCCCTCACCTCTGGCCCCCAATCTTTCCTCTGTATGGCAGCCATATCACCCTCTGGCCCCAAATCTTTCTACAGCTCCTCAGTATCCTCAGAGTCAGGTCCAAACCCTCAAACATGGCTGACAGGACCTCTGTCCACCCTCTGGGCCTCTGCATTAACCTCCCCACCCCCTTAAAGCCTCCAGGTTTCCTCCCACTGCTGTTCCATTTTTTGGTCTAGCCCCACACCCGACCCTTCTTCCTCATTCTTTAGGTCTCTGAAATCCTGAAGCAAATTTTCTCAGACCACCCCTCTAAGCTAGAAAAGATTCCACCTTGGGGCCCCAGGGCCTCCTTCCCGCACCCCCCATAGCCTGTGGTTCCCCCAACCCAGCTCTGATCACTCTGTGTGGTAACCGTCTGGCCCTTTCCCTCTCAAGGCTGCGAGCTCTGTGACAGCAGGAACTTGCCTTTCTAGAATCCTCAACGCCGGGCACCATGACTAGCAATGATTAGATAATAGTGGAAGAAAAACTCCAGGAGTTAGCAAAATGGTATTACCTTTCAGTCTAGAAGCCAGTTAGAGATCACCAAGACGAACCTCCTATTTTTGAGGCCCAGACTGTGGAAAGTATTTGCCCAAAGTCACAGAGAGGGAGTGTCTGAGCCAGGAGGACTCAGGTGTTCTTACTATTGAGCTCTTGCCCTCCTACCGTGGCTGGGGGTTGGGGGCCCCGAGGGGGAGATGGAGCAGGAACGCCCAGGGGCATGCCATGGGGAGAGGGCTCAGTCCGAGGATCCCCCCGCTGCACTTACTGGGGGGGCAGTGTCTGCTTGATTGGTGGGGCGCGCCTCCCTGCTGCCCCACAGTGAGGGGACCCAGCTCCCCGGGGAGGAGCCCACTTAGGACTGGGTGACAGGGGGGTGCTGGGGAATCGAGCTGGCCAGGCCTTGGACTGGCAATTTACGTCATCTTAAGCCCCCCGGGGAAGTTGAGAGTGGGTACCCAGGGGGCGAGGCAGGCGCTGGGGAAGCAATCACAGGCTAATAGCCTCCCAGCCTGAGATGCAATTAGGGGCGAATTCCTAGGGCACCTGGAGGCAGCAGGAGGGGCAGTAGGTTGTTTGGAGTTGGGGGGTGGGGGCACACCTCTCCACTCTGCGCTCAGGGTCAGAGCGGCCAGGACGGGGACACATGTTGGGTCAGGAGACCCTCCAGTACCAAGAAGGGTAGAGACAGAGGCGGGTAGTGAGGCGGCGGGGTGGGGGGTGCTGGGAGGTGAAACACAATCATGGAAGACTAAGTGGGGAGGGGTTCTTTCCCAGGACCCCATAGAATGGTCAAAGAGCCAAGCTCGGTCACTGAGAGTCTTAGCCTTCCTGAGCGGCGATTTCCTTCTTTGTAGGATAAGAATAATAACAGAATTTATCTCAGAGGGCTATTGGGAAAGTTGTGAAAAAGCCTGTAGAGTGCTTAGCTCAGACCCCAGCCCTTACCCAGCGCTTGGTGAGCCATGGTGATGACGATGATGACTGAGGGAGGGGGTATCCCATTTGGGGCATAAACGGACCTGGGCATCATGCAGCTCTGGGGTCACATCCTAGCTCCTCCACTTACCAGCTCCATGACTTTAGGCAAAAGACTAAGCCAGGGGTCTGTTATCTGTCAACAGAGCTAATATCACCTCAGCCAGGGATGGGCGAGGGGCAGGAGGGAATGCAAACTGCCTGGAAGCAGGTTCTCCCTGAATGGGAGCTCCCCAGGGCTGACGGCGGTCACTCCTAGACCCCAGGTCACGTCCCCGAATCTTCTGTCCCTGAGACTACCAAGCAGCGCTCTCTGATTGTGATCTCAGGGGCTCCAGCAGGGGCCCACCACCTCGCAAAGCTGGCTTCCTCCTGGAGCCTTGAGGAGCCAACAGGGACAGGTGACTGGGCTTTGGAGGAGAGTTCTATTTAGAAACTGCCATCAGATACACTGCCTCTGTGAGGCCCTGAGAACCTGCTGGACCAGTTCCGTCCTCCCAGAGCGGCAGCCCCAGGCCCAGGCTCCGCTCAGAGCAGAGGGGGAGGGGAGGGTGCGACATTCACAGTCGTCCTGAGTGGCCTTTCCCGAACACTCTAAGTCACCTGGTGTAATCCTCACAACCCCCGGTATCATCCCTAGTGTGCAAATGGGTAAGTAGAGGTCAGAGAGATCTTGAAGTACGGGGCCCAAGGCTGCCTCACTAGTGTCAGCCTAAGCATTCAGACTCAGGTTTGTTCCAGAGCCCAGGCTTTGAGGGTCAGCCCAGCACTTCTGAACTGGAGGGAGAAGCTTGGAGATGACCTGTGCCGCACACATTCCTCCAGGGGGTACCCCCTCCCCCCCAGTTCTGGAGGTCTGTAGGAATGTACAGCTGGGCAGCGTGAACAAGCCCTGGATTCAAATGCTGGTGGTTGGAGGACCCAGGGGTAAAGGGCCAGGCTGGCTGAAGTGGAGAGCAGTGCCCCCCGCCCCCCATGAGATTATGGACTGGGCTACGGGTGCCCAAGGACACAGGATGGCCCCCAGCTCTGTGGCCCCTTTTCACCTGCCTCCCAGCCAGGGAATGAGTCCAGGTGCTTTGAGATAAAAAGGTCCAAACCTGCCGAGGTGGCTGCCTTGGGGTAAACATGAACCTGGATTACCTGGTCCCTGGATGGCTCGGCATAGCTGGGCCCAAGGTTCTCCTCTCTGGTGGTGGAGAAGGTGGAAATTGGCAACAACCTAGATGTATTCTCAGGGCAAAGGTCTTCCTCCTCAGCTCCAGCACAGGCTCGCCGAGGGGAAGCCGCACTCCATCCTCAGGGTCCGGCTGAGGCCAGAGATACAGCCCCCGTGTGGCAGCAGGAGCAGGGCCCTGAGTGGCCCTGAGAGGCCCTGAGTTCGCATCCCAGCCCTGCTACTTACCGGCTGTGTGGTCTGTAAAATGGGAATAATCACACCCACCTCCACACAGATTCATATGGAACATTTGCAGGGAAAGCACAGGCATTCTACAATGGATTGTCTCCTTTCCTCTCCAGCTCCCAAGGCTCTCTGGCAACCAAAATCCACGTTAGCAGCAGGGCCATCCCAAGACTCCCCTTTAAAAGGCACGGAGCCGGGAAGAGAGGGACGGCCATTAAGCCCATCTGAGATGAAGCAGGCCCAGAGCTCTCTGCCTTTCACAGTGGTGGGATGGAAATGATGATGGTGTCCTTGTTACTGAGTTACTGACACCTGAGAAAAGCAGGGCTGGTGAGGCCTTAGAAAGCAGATTCTGGTCCCACTCCCTTCTTTTAAAAAGGGGAAAGGCTGAGGTGGGGAGCTGCCGGCCCCAGGTCACCCAGAGGGCCAGGGTCTAGTAGAGCCAGGCCACCATCAAGGTTGCCTGTGGTTTTGCTTCCTTCACATCAGGAGAGGCAGGTCCTGGGAGAAGGGCCCATGCTACACTGGGAGGGGAAGGGCCCTGACCTGGAAGCCCTGCTCTTGGCCACTTCCGAGCACCCGGAACTGTACCTGCCACATAGTGGACATCCAATAAGAATTTGTGGAATGAATGAATGAATGAATGCAGAGGTAGGAAGACAGGAGGGTGTCTCTGTGAGACTCAGGTCACCTTGACAAGGAGCCCTCAGGATGTCCCCAGGGCTGAGTCCACCTGTCTACTAGGCCTGCTGTGCCTCCTCCAGGTGGCAGCTACGGGGAGAGGGGAAGGGGGATTCCACAGGGACAAGGACTGAGGCCACAGCTCGAGGGTTGGAGGGGAGGCAGCAGGAGAGTTAGTTGAAGGAGGCAGGGAGGCTGGGTGGCTTCTCGTGTAAGAGCTCGTGAGGAGGAGTGCTGGGCGTCTGGGGCTGGGGGGGGCTTGGTGAAACTGGGGGGTGGCTGGGGGACCCTGAGTCACTTGCTCAGAGCCTGGGAAACCTGGGGGCTCCGCAGGCAAAGGCCACCTCGGCTCCTCACAGGTAGACCAAACTCAGCTCTGGCTGCTCAGGATCCTGTTGCTATGGAGACACAGAAGGCTCCCCAGAGAGCATTGGAGGCACTGGGCGTGGCCTGCCCTCAGCGTGGTTTGAAGCCTGAGGTGGTGACAGGGGTGCGGTTAGGATGGGGGTGGGATGGGGGTGGGGTGGGGGGGTGGGGGCAGGATGTTGGCTGGGACCCGGTCAGCACAACACCCACTGCCCTATATGCACCGTGGCAGCCACTGGGTTTAGAGTCCACGGCCCTGAGCTAGAGTCCCAATTACTAACTGGTGACCTTGGACAAGGGACCTCATATCGTTGACCTTCAGTTCCATCATCTTTAAAATGGGGTTATAATAGTCTCCCTAGGGTGGCTGTGCTGTTCACTTGAGCCTGAACGTGGGAAGCACAGTGCCAGAGCATAGTGAGACCAAGGAAGCAGTAACTATTAATTCTATAATTGGGGTTAGGGTTGGGACTCTGCAGGAGTCTGCCCTGAAGGCAGCAGGCCCCTGTCCTCCGCCTGCTCTTTGGCACTCCTGGGTGAGGCTGGAGAGAAGCCTCACTCATTCTGCACACACACAGGCGATCAAGAGTCAGGAGTTATGTCATCCTTTGAACATGGGCCTGGAGGCTCTGCCGCAGGCTCATCTGAAAGATAAATAATAACAACTTGAATAATTCACAGAATCTGTGTGAATAATTCACCAGGGCCTCCCAAGCACCAGCCGATTAGTCACCACAGACCCAGGCTCCGGTCCTGTCTGCGTCTGGTTGCCCCACCAGCCCTGAGGAGTGTGGCCTGGCCACAGGTGCAGGAAGTGGTGGGCCTGAAGGAATGGTTGGAGGGGCCCTCCCACCCTCTCTCTCTGATAGAGACCCACGGCTGGGAAGCCAAAGGGGACTGTCCTAAAGTCCCTGGGCTAGTGAGATCCTGTAGCTGGCCATCACTGCTTCCCCCTCTGGGCTGCATTTTGGAGAGGTGGAAGAAGTTGAGCCCCTTCCTGTTAGATTTGAGTAACCAGTAGCCAGCCCAGCATAGCCCTGTGTCCACAGGGACTCCAGGCTTCGAGGCCTCTCAGTCCTGAAATCGATCCTGCAAAGGCCACACTGACCTCGCCTGTTTCTCCTGGGAGGTAGGATACGGCGGGGGTTAAACGCCTCTGCTTGGGACTCAGACAGAACTCAGTTCAACCTTCCAGTTACCTCCTGTGTGTCTTGGCCAAGTGGCTCAAACCTGCCAGGTCTCCATTTCCTTGTCTGTAAAATGGGGATTAAAAACACCCACTTCATAACGTTGTTATTGTTCTGCAGGTGAAATGATGTCATGACCATCAGTTGCTTAGTGCATTGCCTGGCACAAAGTAAATGCTCGAAAACAGTAGCTGTTATAAGATACTCGTGTTCTTTCCCAAGATAGCGTGGTGGGGCTTCAGAGTAGGAAGAGGGCTGCTCAGATGTTGCAGATGTTCATGCAAAACATGATCTGCAGGTCCAAGAGATGGGCACAGACTGATGGCCAATCCTGTCTGCTACCATGTGGGTGGCCCGTGAGGTCCTTCAAGTAGACGCTCCACTCAAATGCCCACGATTCTGTTTATCTGCTCCTCAGCACTTGCAGCAATTTGGGATTATTTTCTTAGTCACTTAATCACTTTCTGATTGTGTGCCTTCCCCACTAGACTGTGAACTCCATGAGGACAGGGACCTCATCTGTCTCGTTTACCAGTACCTCCCCAGGTCCTAGAATATTGCCTGGCACATAGTAGGTGCTCAGTAAATATTTGTCCATAAACGAATAGATTCATCAGCCTACTGGAGGAGAGCCTCCATCATTGGGGGGATCAGATGGGGCTCGGGGGCCAGAAGCTGGGTGTGCAGCTCAGAGTGGGGACAATGGTTTTGGGGCTGGCCCCTGCCAGATTGGCTGCAGGGATGAGAAAATGCCTATCTCTCCCTGTCTCCTCTCCACCACCACCTCCAGGTCAGTCTTCCCCAGACCAACAGAACGAGGGATGCCTAATGGTGGCACCAGCTCGCTGCGCCTTCCCCAGGAATGATTTAATCGCTTGTTTAGAATTTCCTGTGGCATTAATGATCACTCCCCAGAACAGGGGGAAATATTTGGCTGCGTTCTCATGGTGAGCGAGCTCCCTGTTAGTAGGGAGCTGAGCCTGTTCTTCTGTAATCTTCTTCTCTCACCTGCCTGCCCCTCACTCGTAGGGTGATGGAGATGGATGAGCTCACATGTGCAGAGTTGCTGCGAAGCTACCGGGAGGCTGCAGGGCCTGGCTGGGGCTAGGACGCTGCAGGAACAGGGGGAGACTGAGGAAGAGATACGCAGGAATGCAGACACTGATGGAGAAAGAGCAAGAGCCGAGAGACAGTGAGAGAGAGAATGATCCTGGGAATCGGTGTTCTTGGGCCAAGTGATCCCCAGGCTCAGCTCCTAGCTTCCAGTTCTCCCAGCTGCCTGGCCCATGCTGTTTGGCCTAAGCTTCTGGGCATTGATATGTGTGCCCTCCTGTGTGTGTGCATGTGGACATGTCTAGCGCAGTGGTTTTCAAAGAGCGCTCCCAGACCAGCAGCAGAAGTAGTAGCCTTTGGGTTTGCTTGAAGTGCGAGTTCTGGGCCCCACCTCAGACCTACTGAATCAGAAATGCAGATGTGGGCCCTAGGGCTCTGATGAGCTTTTTGGATGGGCTCTGGTGCTCCCAAGTGTGAGATGCCCAGCTCTAATGTATGGACAGCGTAGAGACGTGTGAACGGGTGCGTGTGCTGGCCGGCCACGTGCACATTCATGTAAGGGGTCTGTGCGAGCATTTCGACTGCTGTCCCCAGCCAGAGGCCAGAAAAGGCCCAGGCAGAAACCAGATACCAGTGCCGCCAGAGGACTCAGGGCTGCTCGCTTCCTGGGTGGCCGCAGCACCCCCTGCCTGGAGGGGGCTAAGCCAGGCCCACTGTCCCTGCCAGGGCCTCCCTAAAGTAGGCCCGGGAGCGGGATCTGCTGAGAGTTGCCGGCCTCAGTCCTGATACCTCAATGTGGCTCAGAGAAGGACCCGATCCCCGCTCCACTACTCCGGGCTCTTGGAGTCCTAGGGACCTATCCCCACTCCACCCCTCCAGGGGCCTTTGCTGTTGGGCTTCAAGGAAGTGAAGTTTTAGGGATTAAGCAATTTAGGGAGGACTATGCAGGGGTGGGGGGAATGAATTATCAGCTGAGAGCCAGGAGAGGCAGTACCCACCTGCAGGGGCAGTCGGCGATGCGGCACAAATTTGGAGCTCTGCCCAAATATTTTATATTTCAGAAAGGCGGGGTGGGGTGAACGTAACCCCTGGAGGTTCTTAGGGTAGCTCTGGGGTGTGAGGGCATTGCAGGGGGAGGAGAGGGAAGTGATGGGTACAGATAGGGGGTGGAGAAGGACAGGGCATAAGGAAGAAATGGGGGGAGCAGAGTAGGAAATGGGGGAGCAGACTGAGAGAAGTAAGGGAGGAAAGTAGGGGGCGGGGGAGGGTCAAGAGAAGAGAAGGGAGACACTCCCCGTTGGGGAGAGGGGGGAAGGAGGAGTGGGGAGGTCCAGGCAGCCGGATACTGAGAATGGTGATCCCATTGACATCTCTAGGGGGCAGGATGGAGGAAAGTCACTAAGGACTGGGGATGCCCGGTGCTCAGGGAAGAGGGGGCATGGGGGCCTCTCCCACCTTAGGCGAACCGGAAGAAAGGGGTGTGGGCATGAGACCCATTAAGAATCTGAAACAAATGAGAAAGTAAGCTGCTTGTTGAGTTTTGTATTTAACAAGGCAAACAAATGGAAGGAGTATGAATAATTAGGAAGTAATAAGACCTTGCAAAAATAGCTTTTTCTTTAAAAAAAAAAAGGTAACAAAGAAAACACTCAGAAAACCAGAACATATGCAAATTGCCCATCTTGGGCAGGTGAGTGAGTCAGCAAGCCAAGACACCCAGCCCCTAACAGCCCAGCTGGGCCTGGGGATGTGGGGTGGGGGAGGTAAAAAGAAGGGGGCGGGGAGAGGAATTGGCCAAATCCTGCCAGAGTAAGTTGGGAAGTTGAGATCACGTACCTTCCCCGTGCTTCCCTGCCTGCTGCTGTCTCTGCTGGAGCACCCGGGACCAATTTGGTGGGGACCATGGCAGTCCCCAGCAGTGAGGTTGACCTCAAATGTCTAAGCCTGAACCCCGGCATCTCTCACTTCCTTTAATTACCACTGGGGACCCATCATCCATTAATTCCATGCAACCCTCCCTGAACTCCTTTCTATTTTCAGCTTGCGAAGACCCCTTGAGGGTAACAAATTCCTGAAGTTGGACAGCAGCTGTGTCAAGCAGGACTTCCCTTTAGAAATCCAAAATTAAGTAACTCTAACTTCAGAAAGGACCTCCTTGTTCTAGGCTAATGTTTCTTTATCAGTAACTTGGGAGGTTTGGGTCAACACTCCCCCATGCCCCACCCCCACTGTATCCACCGGTCCTTTTGCTGCCACATTCGACATATTCTGAGCTTTGGGGTCAAATAGACTTGAGTCCAAATAGGGCTCTACCACTTTCTAGCTGTGTGACCTGTGAACAAGTCACTTATCTTTCTGTCTTTAGTGTTTCCATCTGAAAAATGAGAAATAATTATATTGCCTCTTTCAAAGATCAGGTTATGATGGAATAATGTAAGTCATCTGAAACGGTTCCCAGTTGGGGCCGCCTGGATGGCTCAGTCGGTTAAGCGTCTGTCTTGGGCTCAGGTCATGATCCCAGGGTCCTGGGATCGAGCCCCACATCGGGCTCCCTGCTCAGAGGGGCGCCTGCTTCTCCCTCTCCCTCTCCCTCTCCCTCTCTCCCTGCTTGTGTTCTCTCTCTCTCTGTGTCAAATAAAAAATAAATAAATAAAATCTTTAAAAGGGTTCTCAGCACATCCTAAGTCATAGCGCTGTGCCAGGTGCTGTTCTAGGCCTTAGTGGGAAAACAGTGAGCAAGATAGGGAGGCTGGCACCCTCAGGAAGCCTACATCCCAGGAGGATGCGGGGAGATGACCATAAGCCTGGAAACAAATCATTACAGTGATTCCAAGGAGTCATGGAGCTCTGAGGACAATAAAGAGGGGATGGAAGGGTGGGGGACAGATGGCTGATCTGGGAAGGCCTCTCTGTTGAAATGACATTTGAGCTGAGAAGAAGCCAGATAAGTGGATCTGGGGGAAGAATTTGTGTCATTAGTCTCAGGATTTGCAAGTAGTTCAGGGCCACATCTTCTATATCCTGCGTGGTTTCAGAGAATGTGACCCCCCCACCCCTCATCCACTCTGCTTCCTTCTCAGGTTTCTCCCTCTCTCTGCTCAGAGTCCCCCATGTCTGTTAATGGGTCCCAGGCCTGAGAAGTGGTGGAGGGAGCAGAGGGGCCGAGAGCTGCGCCCCCTCCTTCCTTCACTCCCTCACTCCCACGCTGTCCCTCCCCTGCGTCTCTCCCCTTGCGGCCTGCCCAGGGTGATGGATGCCTCCTTCCCAGGGCTGAGTCGTGCTGCCTCTTACAAGCTCTGGGCCAAGTCTCTGCCACCGCCTTCCTCCAGGCCCCTGCGGGGAGGCAGATTTATAGCGGGTTTCCCCAGGGACCTGCACGCATCCTGTTTCATTCTTGCTCCGAGAGGCTGCGGGAGGGAGAAGAGGCAGCCATTCAGGCTCAGAGCCACTTTCTTCGGTGCACTCAAGCAGACTGAGGCCAGGAAGGGAGAAGGTGCTCTGAGGCTGTGCCAGCCCCGGCAGTGGCTGAGCAGGGGGCTTGAGGCCAGGGCTGCAGACTCGGTATCCAGTGCTCTTTTTCCTGGCCCGCCAGGCTGCCTGCCTCCATTTAGGGCTTTGTCAGGGTCTCTCTTTCTACAAATACTTACTGAGCCCCTTCTATGTCATAGGCACCGTGTAGGGCCCTAGAGGTCAATAGTAAGTAGAAAGAATACATAGTCCCCGTTCTTCCTGGAGCTCATTGGCTGGTGGGCTAGACAGGGGCTCATCAACCAATCACTCACATGTAACCGAAGAGGAGCTTTTCTCACACAACAGCATTCCAAGGGAAAGGAACAGCAGCTACAAAGGTCCTGAGGTAGGAATGAGCTGGGCTTTGTTTGGGGAGCAGAAAGAAGGTCTGACTGCTGAAGTGAGGTGGGGGAATTGAGCGATGGGGGAGATGGCTGCAGGGCAGATCATCGAGGTCTGTGTGTAGAGTTTAGACAGGTGTAGGATGAAGGGAGAAGGTGAGCTGATGAGCAAGGGGGTCAACACTGATTGCTCACGGGAGCAGGGGGGGCTGCTTCTTAGAGTCACAGTGGATGGGACCAATGCACCCCGCCCCTCTTAAGGGAGGACCTGAATGAAAATCTGCCTGCTGCGTCCTTGCAGCCGAGATACAGGCCCAGACAGAGCCTGTCCCCTGACAATACGCAGTCCCTTCAGAGATTTCCTGGACCCCGCCTACCCAAGAAAAAAAAAGTGGGCTGTACCTCTTAGGCATAGTGATGAACAGGTGGTGTTTAGCAGGCATTTCCGTGACTAGAGGGTGTTTCTGAGTTGGGGGGCTGAGCCCCTCTGTCTTGGCCTCGTTTCTGGGGCTCACGCAGCCCCTCCCTAGGGCAGCCAGACTTGGGGGGTGGTGGGGCTTCAGCAAGTGCGATCCAGCGAGGAGCTATTTCAAGCTGCCAGCAACTCGCCCCTTCTGTTCACGGCTCTGCCGCTCTGCAGGGGGGGGGGCTGCCATCCTCACGCACCCACCACACCCACCGTGCCACAGGAACACAGCAGCCCAGTGCACCCACACAGAGATGGGGCGGGGGGGCCTTGTGCTCCTCCGCAGCCTGCCAGGGAGTCCTGCTGCTTGTAGGACGGGGCTGATGAGACAGAAGTGGACCCTGGCCAGCCCCTCACTGCTCCCCCCACCACCATGTTCCCATCCACAGCCCAGGAAGGTAGCCTAAATTTAGGTCACCCCCCCCCATTGGCTACAAGCGTAACCAATTAACGGCTTTCTGAAGGTGTTGGTGGAGGCAGGGGTATCCTCAGGTCCATGTGGGCCTGGAAGTGCTTCTTGCCCTCTGGAAGTCTGTCCCAGGCCTTGCGGGGAAGAGCCATGAGCACCCAGCTCCATCACTCACACCTCTCAGGGTCGCACAGCAGGAGTTGTCTGTGGGGGCTCTGCCGGGTCTGCAGGGGTTCAAAGCACAAGCCATGGAAACACACAGCCCCGGTGTGAACACAGGCAGGTGACTCAACATATCTGAGCCTCAGTTTCTTTCTTGGGGAAGTGGGGATAAAAATAATGTTCACCTCATAGATAGTTGTGAAGATTTTCTTTAAATTAAAAGGGCACCGAGCTTCCCCATAGGCTAGCACAGAGTAAGCTCCCAGTAAGAGACGGCTTTTGCCAATATTACTATCACGCTATATTTTGAAATTGGCCTCCTGTCTCCAAATCCCACACTGGCCCCCTCCCGGCCCCTGTGGATGTAGACATGGGACGAAGGTCCTGCGGAAGAGCAGTGGCCGGCGATTTTGGCCCCGAGTTGACTGTATGCATTCTCTGTGGCCCGGACACACACAGACACTGGGCACCTTGGGAGGTTCCAGAAGCACTGACTATGATGTGCCGGAGACTCTGTCCCTGCTCTGACCCTCACCAGCAGGACACGCAGCTCACAGACTCCAGGTTCAGGAACTGCCACGGACTCCTCAGGCGATCTGCTGATTCCACCAGACCTGGGCAAGGGTGGGGGACTGGGGCTCTTCTTTCTGGACCAGACAGACAGGCAGACAGACAGGTCTCTGCAGGGTCAACCTTGAGATTCAGTCTGTCCACCCTCAGGAACAGACCAAAGTGATGAGAGGATCGATAGGGGAATGTCCTAAATGGAAAAGGTCATTAGCAACTCAAAACTGCTTGCGGGAGAGGAGAGGTGGGCAAGCCTGGAGACAGAGCAGAAGGCTGGAAGCAGCAAAGGAGCAACAGAGGCAGAGAGGCCTGGCCGGGAGGGGGGCAGTGGGGGGATGGGGGAGGGGGCAGGCAAGGGGAGGCCCCAGGGAGCCCCATCCCATGGCCCTTCACGGCATCCAGTTCCTGATCCATCCCATAGCCCCTTTACCCACATTTCCCATCCCCTAGTCCTTACCCAGTGTTCTCTAGCTCTACCCCAGGGCCCCTCCACCCCATCCAGAGTCCCCTTCATCCCCCCAATACCCTCTTCTCTTATTCCTGCCCTTCACTGAAACTCCTTCCCTTTCACCCCATCCAGTTCACATTGTTGCCTCCGGTGAACAACACCTCCCTCCATTATCCGGCCCAGGTCCTCTGTCAAAGTCCCAGGACTCCATCTCCAGCTCAGCTCCCTTTTTCGGGTCCCCATCACCCCCTTCCGTCATTGTGTTCTGCAGCCAGCCGCCCGGGAGCTGAATCAGAGCCATAGAGCTAACATTTGCACACACGTCTCTCCAGATGACAGGCAAGATGGGCCTTCTGCCCTCGGCCCACACACACCCGTGCTCAGGAAGCAGAGAGAGCCAGGGCTGCACTCCACACGGGCTGGCGGGGGGGGGCCCTTCCCTTCTGGAAAACTGGCCTGACCTGGCCCCTTGGGCCTTTGCTCCAGGCTGGGACTCACTGGTTAGGGAGCAGGAAAAAAGATGAGATGGAGAAAGACATTGCGATTGGCAGAGAGAGGCAGCAAGAGACTTCCTATCAGAGACAGGGACAGAGGAGGGAAGCAGGAAAGAGGCAGGCCCCGCGGCGACTGAATAGAGACAGGCATCCAAGGGATGGAAACAGGAAGAGAAAGCGCGAAGGACTGAGAGGGGAATGCGGAGAGAAGGGAGGAGGCGAGCAAAAGGACAGGGAGGCACTGTAAGTGGGGGTGGGGAGGAAAAGGGGCCCCAAGAGGGAACAGGAGCCGTCACCCAGGAGTGAGAGCTCAGAAGCTGCCAGGAGCCCAAGCAAAGCCCGGGGGGTGGGGTGGTGGGGGGCTCGTAGGTGTTGAGGGAAAACAGAACCCAGGGCTCCCACAGAAGGACCTAGGGCTGCTCCTGGAGCGGGGGAGCAGAAGTGCTTCCCAGGCCCCCCGGGACAGGAGGTGAGTGGCTGGCAGATGAGTCCAAAGATAAAGTGAGACCACGAAGCCCCTTGCCTGGCAGAGCCCAGACCCAGGAGCTCTGCTGGGAAGAGTTGGGCTGATCCCAAGGCGGGGGGGGGGGGGCCTCCTGATGCCAGCCCAACGGTCATTTGCTGACAGCATTGCTCCTGCCCGATCATATTCACGATGGCCACCATTTATCTGAGCACCAACTATGTGCCAGATGTTTACATCCATCATCCCTTCGAATCCTCTCACGATAAACGCTTGCAAGACCACCCCCAGGGGGTACTCCCATTTTACAGATGAGAAAACTGAGACTCAGAAACATAAAGGACCTTGTCTAGATCTGTCTGACTCCACCACATAATCTATGAGCCTCTGCTTTTCTAGCGGTACCATGCGATTTCATCTCTGCTCTAACATTTGGTGACTCGGCAGTTTTCCCAACAGATACATGTGGGCGAACCCCAGGAGACATACACGAACAGGGGCTCCCAGGGGGTCCTTGGTATCTGTCCTTCATCTGCCCCCTGGTTTTCCCACCCCCAGCCCCAGCATCTCTTTCTCCCCCTCCGCAGTATCTCAGATCACCTCCTTCTAGCGCGGCAGTGAAGAATAAGGATGACGTCATTGCTTTTATTTAAAGAAAAGGGCTGAGCTGGAGCTTTAGGATGGGGGTCCACGTGGGAGCAGGAGCCAAGTGACTGGCCGTCCCAGCTCCTGGCCCAGCAGCCTCTTCTGTCCCTTCAGCTGCCATCTGCGGAGCTGCTTCGTGACCGGGCCCCATCCCCTGAGAAGCACCCCCGGGGAGGGCTCTGCTCAGCATGGGAACAGTATGGGAGAGACCAATGGGGGAAGAAAAGAAGGTGCCAGAATTCTGTGAGGAGAGTGCATTTGTTATAGGGCGCTAGGGTCAAGGAACATGCTGCCGTTAAAGCCATACTGCAGGGGAGACTGAGGCTCCAGGACGTTGAGTGAGTCATTCAAGGTGACTACCTATGCGTGGCGTCCCAGTGGGACCGTAGTGGGGGGGGAGGATTAAGTGGGGGCACGTACCCAGTGGCTAGCTCTAAGTTCTTCCTCTTTCATCTCCAACGGTCTGATTCTAATCACCTGTTTCTCTCCAGCACACCTGAGGGGGGCATCAGTGAGGAAAGAGCCCAGGAGTGGGATCGGCTCAGCTTTCCCTGGGCTCCCAGTTCCCTTCCAGGGCCCGTGCTCCCACCCATGCAGGACCTCTCAGCAGTATCTCTAACTCTTTCTGGCCGCAGCCTTACTCCCTTCTGGGAGGCCTCTTTTTGGGGGAGGGGTGTGTGGAACATTTATGACCTCATTTAAATCTAGCAACATTGATGAGAGGTTGGTACGACTCTTATCATTCCCGTTCTACAGCCAAAGCAACTGGGGCTCGGAAAGAGTGAGCAGCCTGCCCTCGCCACCCAGCTGGGAAGTGGCAGAGCCAGGGTGCAAATCCAGGTCTGTCGCGCTCCAAAGCCACTGTCCTCTGCTTCTTGCTGTTCTGCTGGCCTCTCCCTCGGCTCCCTCAAGAACCCCACAGCTCCCCTGCACTCCTCAATCCTCTAAGGAGGCTGAGGAGTCTACTAGGAGTCTTCGAGCCCCTCTTGTCTGCAACCTTGTCCCAGCAAAAAGCTCCAGAGCGGAAGACTGGCGCTACCATCTTCCGTTCCCCACTCCATTCCTGGGGTCCCTAAACCAGGCAGTTTTCAGTGAGTTCCTCCTGCCAGAAGCCGGCGGAGATGCTTGTTCTATATTTTATTTTGCCACTAATTGCCTGCATTTAAAAGGCATCACAGTGCCACAGTCGTCCTCTGTTTCATGCCCTGATGCCTGTTTCTGCATGAAGGGACACCGGGGCAGGGGAACGAGTAGGAGAGGGGCCATGGTTTCCCCAATGACAGCTTTAAAAGCCTGACCCCGGCACTCAGAGCCCGAGGATGTCAGGTTGTCACCCTGAGAAGCGAGAGGGAGCATGCAGGGGCTGGGGCTTCTGCAGAGAGGAAGAGAGAGGTCGGGGCCCTGGCCAGGGCCAGGAAGGAGTGGGAGGGAGCGCTCCATATCCACACTCACCCCTAGGATGAGGGCCCAGCTGATGGAGCCCTACCCAGAATGCCTTGGGTCTAGCTCTGCTCTCGAAGCTGGAGGACCCTGCAATAAAGCAGCTGCTTGAAAAAGGACACGGCGCAGTCCTCAGTCCCATTTGCTGTGGTCAGGAAGGAGACAATGCGTCAGCCTTGCCTTTGCCCAAGAGCAAGAGATGGGAATTTAAGGAGGTGAGGGTAAGGGTGGGAAGGTGGAGGTAAGTGGATGAGACGGGTCGTAGATGGCAGGTGAGTTCTAAGACAGCCCCAGTCTTCCCACTTTGGGTTTTCCACCTACTGAGGAAGTGCATACGTTGGTCAGTGAAGAGAAAACTTGGTTCCCACCCTTTCCCGATCTAATCCCGAGCCAAACGGCAGCTCTCACACTAACAGCAGACCTACTCACCCTCACCTCGTCTCCAGCCCGAACTCCAACCCTCAGCCCGACTACAACTTGGCCCCCGATCCTGGTCCCTGGCATCAACATCAAGCCAAGGTCCACCCCGAATTCTTCCCCTGACAGTGATGACAATCCCAATCCCATCTCCAACTCCACCCCCCACCTACCTCCACTACCAGCGCCCCCCCCACTCCTGCCCCATGAGTCCTCATTCTAGTTTCCACCTCCGGGGACAGGGGTCCCCGCCCCACCCTGCCGGCTTTTCCAGTCGTTACCTCTCATCCGACCCAGCCCTTTCTCCAGCCCAAGTTGACGTCCTAGCTGCACCTGCTGCCAGCCCCTCACCCTGGCACTCCCCCTGGCCCCTGGCTGGGTCCTGTGGCACGCGACAAGGTTGCTTGTGGGTTAGAGGACCGCCACCTTGAGCCACGGCCACCAAGCCAGAGGAACTGTGGGTTGGTGCCTCCCGTTTCTCAGAGTGCTCTGGGTCCCAGCTCTGAGCGCTGGAGTCTGCCCCCCGCCCCTGCTGTGTTCCACTCTCAGCAACCGGCCTGATGACGCGGGCAGGGATGTGACAGTGCCCCCAGCTGAGGAGCCATGCTTCTCCTGAGAAATGGTGAGAAATTAGCACTCGGCGAGGCAGCCCCACCACCGCCACTCCTCACACCTCACTGGGTAATTTCTACACGGCCCAAGGCTGAGCCTAATGGGTCGCCTGCTTCCAGCCGGCTGGACAATCAGGGAGAGCAGCCCCCAGGGTCTCCCACGGAAGGAGGGGCCCTGCATGCTGCTAAAAGGAGGACATTTCCATCTGGCAGGAGAGAAGGGCACTGTGAAAGCTTGGAATCCTGTAGCCACGGGAGAGGATGAGCAAGTCAGTGCTCCGCCGAGCCCTCGGAAGCAGAAGAAAACGTCCTGTCTGGGGACGCGCATAGAAGTCGTCCCTGTCAGTGGCTTGAGTGCCAAGAAGCCACCATCTGAGCTCAGCAAATGCTGAGTGATTAAGCCTCCAATGTGCAAAGCCTTCCGAAAAGCCCCTCCAGGCGCCTCTCGGTGTATCTGTGCCCTATTCCCAGGGCCCAACACCGTCCACCCTCGAGCCACCGGTGAGGAATGCCAGCTGGTGCTCCCACATAGGCTGGCACACCCCTCCCCCCAAGACCGGCTATCATCTCCTGCCCCTCTTCCTGGGGTCTGTCTGTCTGTCTGCTCAGATGGGGCACTGGCTGGCCGGGCTGACCGCCAACTCTGCATTTCCTGCCGGGCCCCGTGCACTGTGGTTGCTCACCAAACACTAGCTGAACGTTTGGTCTGAACTTTCTCCAGCTTCGTTTCCCAGCAACTTCCACTTCCTGAGAAGTGGGATGGTGACTTCCGTTCCATCTCACAGGGGCGGCAAGACGGCTTAGTGGTTAAGAGCTCCAGCTCTAGGATCAAACAGACATGCCTGGGTGCTAAATACACTTCCAGCCCCACCGTTTGCTGGCTGTGTGACCCCCGGGCAAGCGGTCTTCACTTCTCTGGATCTCAGTTTTCTGTTTTGTAAAGTGAAGGTAATTACGGTGCTTATCTCACAGAGCTGCTTTAAAAATGAGGAAGCACACGATAAATGTGCGTATAAAATGTTGCACATAGTAGCTGACGGTAGGTCCTTAGTAAACACTATGATGATAAGTCTGCAGACACTGGTAGCCTAACTTCAAGGCTGGGTCCCAAGGGAGGAGGTCAGCTTGGGTCCTTCTCCTGGGGAGAGAATGTTTGATATTGTTTACAGTCCTGTCTGAAGCCACCCATTCCCCTCCACCAGACATTCTGCCCCCCTCTCCCAGCCTGGGCCGATCCACTTATTCATGCATTCATTCACGCATTCACACCTTCCTCTAACAAATACTTATAGGTGGACTCTTCTGGATCAGGCCCCATGCTACAGGCTGGGAGATCAGTAAACCGGTTGAAGACCCTACCCTCACAGAGCTCATGGCTGAGACGTTAGGGGGCTGGGTGCTTGGCAGCCCCAGAGTGGAGGCACACAGAACACCCTGGTGGAAGGGAAGGCAGGCTTGTCTAAGCTACGGCCTGGAGGACAGGTAGGAGTTAGTTGGGGAAAGAGCTTTCCAGGCGGAGGACACAGACCTGGTGAAGGCCTGGGGAGGACGGAACAGGCAGATGTAGGGTTCAGGAGTATCCGGAGTGGGAGTGGGTCCGGAGGCTGGAGTTTGCATTCTGTCCTCAGAGTTCTTCCTTTGGAGATCAGACCTGAGCTGATGCTTCTCCCTCTCTCCACCTCCAGCCTCCGTCTAGGGCAGGAGACCCATCCTGAGCCCCTGCGTGGGTGCTGAGGGTTCGGGGAGGTGGGGGAGACCCGGGAGAGGAGTTCCCACCCTGGCCGCAGGAGGAGGAAGACCTCAGCTGGAGAGAATATGCACAAGAGCCAGCACGACTCAAGCATCGACTCTGTGCTCTTGCTCAGTTTTCCTAACAACATTAGAAAGAGATACCCTTATCGGTTCCATTTTACAAATGAGGACACTGGGATTTTCAGCAACATGCTCACATTTCCACACCTACGGAATGTGGCCCTGCTGTCAGTCCCCAGGGCCCTTGTGCTTAACTGCCTGGCCGCCCTGGATGTGGGACAGCGCTGGGGCAGAGGACCTGGGGCAGGACGGGGCAGGGAATGGAGCCTTCTTGGGGGTGACTGCCCTTGGCCTCTAGACCAGCCAGTCTCCCAGACGCAGACCCTGAGAGCAAGCGCCCGCCAGTCCCATGAGGGGACAAAGCCCCCCATTCAGAGCTCTGATGATCTCCGCTCCCAGCTGCTCAGCTCCTTGCAAAGCATTTTCCCTTAATAGCCTCCCATTCAGTGGGACGGCTGCAACCCGCATCTGTGAAACCAGGGCAAGGCAACTCCTCCTACCAGACCCGCAAGGCAGCCATGGCCATGGTCACCATGTCCCAAGGTTTCTCGTTCTCCTGTGAGCCAGGAAACTTCCCAGCTCCGTCCACTCCACCTGCTCTTTTGGGGACTCTCTGGAGGGGAACAGAGTTGAGGTCCTTTCCCTCAGGCCAGCCTGTCCTTAACTTCTCTCTGCAAAATGCGTCTGAGCAGTCGGGATGGAGAGCAGGAGGAAGAGAAGAACTCCTGGGTTCTAATCCTTCCTCTGCCTCCAACTTGCTGTGGGGCCTTGGGAAAGTCACAACACCTCTCTGGCACTCGTGTTTCCTCAACGGTAGAATGGGAGGGTAGCCCCGGTGTGGATTCAGACCACCCACGTTGAAATGCTGGATCCACCACTAATGAACTGTGACCTTTAACATACCTCTCTGAACCTCAGTTTCCTGATCTGTATAAATGGGAAGATCTACCTCAACAGCCATTGAGAAGCTTGAAGGACTTAATCCACATGAAGCACTTAACATAGTGCCTGGCTCCCAGTCAACAATCAATAAATGTTAGCTCTAATTATTATTATTACCATAATACATGTTTTCTAAACTTTTTAGCTGCAGAATTCTTTCTTTTTGAATACAATTTATAGCAGAACCCTGAAACTGCTAAAAGGTGAGGAGGGCTTGTCCACCCAGTCTTCCATCTCTTGCCAGGTCCGACCTACACTGGCCTCTGGGTTATCAGGCCTTCCCGGAAGTCTTTTTTTTTTTTTTTTTTTTAAGATTTTATTTGTTTATTTTAGAGAAAGAGTGAGCAGTGGGGAGGAGCAGAGGGAGAGAGTCTTCAAGCAGACTCCCTGCTGAGCACAGAGCCGGACGCAGGGCTCGATCTCACAACCCTGAAATCATGACCTGAGCTGAAATCAAGAGTTGGATGCTCAACTGACTGAGCCAACCAGGTGCCCAGTTTCTGGGAGTTTTTTAGAACCAGTTTCCCAGGGCACCTGGGTGGCTCAGTCGGTGGGGCGTCTGCCTTTGGCTCTGGTCATGATCCCAGGGTCTGGGGATGGAGCCCTGTTTTGGACTCTCTGCTCTGTGGGGAGCCTGCTTCTCCCTCTCCCACTGCCGCTCCCCCCACTCATGCTCTTTCTCGATCACTAAATAAAAGGTTTTATTTATTTATTTGACACAGAGAGAGAGCACAGGCAGGCAGAGCAGCAGGCTGGGGGAGAGGGAGAAGGGAGCCCCATGCGGGACTCAGTCCCGGGACCCTGGGATCACAACCTGAGCCGAAGGCCCATGCTCAACCGACTGAGCCACCCAGGCATCCCAATAAATAAAATCTTAAAAAAAAACACAAACCAACAACAACGGTTTCCCATGCCCCACCCCCGAGATTCTCATTCAGAAGATGTGCGGAGAACCCAGACAGTAAATCTTATAGAATCATCCCAGTTAGTTCTAAGGATCTCCCAGGTTCAGGCCGCCCTAAGGTCCTTTCCTGCCCTTAGGTGACACTGAGACTTTGAGTACAGGGACCTCCTCTCCACTGCCCCCTTGAGACTGAAACCACATCCTACGCAGGCCCAGCAAGTTCCAATTGTCCTCACACCCTCACTCAGCTCCCGGCCCGTCCCCTGGCTTCATCAGGGCTCCCTTCTGTGGGTTCTTTCTCTTGGAGCCTTGGCCAAAAGTGGCCAGCACCCGCCTCCAGGCCCAGCCTTCCATCACCCTGAGCCTGCCCCCTCCTTTCCAGGGCTGTCACTTTTACTAACAAGGCCTACACAGCTACTGAGCACGTACCACATGCCAGGCACTGTGCTAAGCTCCTTACTTTTTTTTTTTTTAAGATTTTATTTATTTATTTGACAGAGAGAACGAGAGAGGGAACACAAGCAGGGGGAGTGGGAGAGGGAGAAGCAGGCTTCCCGCGGAGGAGGGAGCCCGATGTGGGGCTCCATCCCAGGACCCTGGGATCACGACCTGAGCCGAAGGCAGACGCTTAATGACTGAGCCACCCAGGCGCCCCAGCTCCTTACGTTTATCATCTCGTTAAAGCCCCACAGAGTCCTATGAGGTATGAATTATCATCATCCCCATCTGAGAGATGAGACAAACCAAAGCACAGAGAACTTAGGTGACTTGACCAAAGTCACACAGGGGTAAATAGCCAAGCCGAAACTCTACCCTAGGTCTGCCTGACCCCATGACTCATGCTCTTAACCACCCTGCTGACATCCTTCCCTGCCCCACTCCTACCCTTACTCTGTTAACCTCCACTCTCTGCCTCCCACGTCCCCAGGGACCTGCCGAAGCTTCTCCTGGGAACGTGGCTCTGGCCGCATCTCAGATGGCAGGCAGGAAGCAGACCAGGGCTTGCTCCAGCCAGCGCCTCAGAATGCCGGCGTCCTGAGTGGGCGTCGAGGGGCCAGGCAATCCTCTGGGAGATCACAGAGGCTCTGGCGAATCCTGTCACCCTGTCAGCGCCTCTTAAGTGGACACCCGTCAGACTGCCCATCTGCCATGGTGCAGGCATCCACCCATCCAGCTAGCTATCCACGCAGCCTGCACCCACCAGCCCTGGTCATCTGTCAATCTTCCTTCTGACATCAGAGGCCACCAGATGGTCCTTGTATGCTCCTTGTTCATCAATCGGTCAGTCCCTTTCTCCAGTCCAAGAGCCTTGATTTGGGTGTCCCCAGGGTAGAGCTCCCTGACTCAGGGTCAGTGGGAACAGACCCAGCCGTGGTCCCCACAGACCTCATCATCACACACCCTAAGAGTGAAGATTTACACAGCAGCCCCCTAGGTCATGATACTGACGAGCTCTCCCCTCACTGCCCTCCCCAACACCTCACCTCCCCTGGGCCCAGCTGCCCCCCACTGCTGGAGACCTTTCCCTTTGTGACCTGTCTAGGTAATTCGGAAGGTGATTAACAGCAATCACGCTTGAGGTTGACATCCAGGCACGGCTGCTAAATTGAGGCTCACAAAGCCTCCTTGACATCCAATATGTTATATGCTTTCCCCCTTAATTAGGAGCTAAAGTGGATAAATATGAAGTTGCCATGGCAACAGCCTCCAAGGTTGGTGGAGGGATGCAGCTCAGTTTCTGTCGGCTGGCTGGCTGACATGTTGGCTGATGGACCAAGTCAGCTTCTGGGAAGGGGTAGGATAGGGGCCCCTCTCACCTTCCTGGCGGCCTGCCTCCCAAGCCTCAGTTCTGGTTATTCTGTCACTGCTCATCAGACTTCACAGAGTCCTGGGACGACCCACCCAGACCTCAGACCTCAGTTGGTCTAACCTCCTCATGGAGCAGGTGGGGAAACTGAGAAGCAAGGCTGCTGCCTGAGGAGTGAGAAGCAAACAAGATCCAGTGCACAGATCTCCCGACTTCTGGACCAGAGCCCACAGTGGTTCTTAGCCGACTTGGGGCCCTAGGTCCCTTGGAGAATCTGAGGAAGGCTATGGATCCTCTTTTGGAATACACTTTCAGAGGTTCATGGACCTCCCCTACCCCTGAAATCGGTCTGGTTACCTCACCCAGTGGTTCCTCCAGAGCGTTTCCCAGCTACAGAAACTCTTACCCTGTATTTGCGCGGTCTTCACTGCATCATTTCTGCTCTCTTCCCTGGGCCAGTCCTGCCTGAGATGCCCTTCAACCTCCTGTCCCCAACCCCACCCCTCAAGGTGCCTCAGGCCACTCTTCCACCAGGATTCCAGGTGTGTAGCCACCTTGGCCTGGCGGGCAAGGGCGGGATGATGGGGGTGGAGAGCCCTTGGAACTGCAGCCGGTGGCAGAGGGAGCAAGTTTTCCAGCTGTGCCGGTAGAGGGTGGGCTATACATTTGCTTTTTGCCTGGGAGTCAGAGGCTTGGAACTTTGGGGGGCAGTAATGGGGGGAACAAAGCCAGTCAGATCTGAGAGGAAATATTTGCAACAGGGGCCTGAGAGCGGCCACACAGTGGGGTTCAGGCCCAGGACTGGCTCTGCTTTTAACATTTCATTAACTAATAGTTAAGTACTTACTGTGTGTACCTCATTTAATCTTTAGCAATCCTATGGGGCAGATGCTATAATTATCCCTATTTTACAGAGAAGAAAACAGACATCCAGAGAGGTTTAGCCACTTCCTCAATGTCACACAGCTCGTAGGTGGAGGAGTCAGGACTTGAACTCGGGTCTGTCTGACTGCAGAGTCCAAGCTCTAACAACTACACTCGACGGCCACCCGAACTGCCTTTCCCTGACCCACAGGGAATGACCACAGCAGCTTGGGGAGTTTAAGCCGGGGAGCCCTTCTCCTGCTGGGGACGAGGGAACACTGGAAACTGCCCCTCTTTGCCCCCAGCTCTGCTGCTGGGGTTGGTGGGGGAGAGACTAGGGGCTCATGCCTCATACAAGTCCCCCACTGAGGAAGAGTAGGCCCCCAAATACCTAACAGAGGTCAAGATGTTTAAGTCTTAAAAGAGGAAGTGGGTGCGTGGCGGGGGGCGGGAGAGGGGGGCTCCACTCAAAGAGCCCAGGAGAGAAAGCTGCGCCCTAACTAAGTCCTCTTTCAGGAGCTTCTCCGCTGCCAGGGACAACTAATGCCGAGCACTGGTGTTGGGCCCGGGAAAGGAAGCAGCACTTCCTCCCCAGCCCCCATCCAGAGTATGTCCCCCCATCCTACCCATCAGGCTCAGCACCTGTGCTGGCAGTTGACAGCTCTGTCCCGCCTCCCGGAGGAGCTGGGGCTCCCCCCCCAACCCCGCACCATGTGGTATGGGTGCTGGCAGCAGGAGATGGGGCTGGTGGCTTGGCCCCCGAACTTCCTTTCCTTCCAGTTCTGACTAAAAATAGAGACACAAGGACGCAGCTCGTTCTGTCAGACAGTGTGTTGGGGGGACGCCTGTGCAGACATAGCTTCTCCCTTCTGGGCACGTGAGACCCAGCCCACGGTTTCTCCCCCATTCACCCTCTGCCTCCCTGGGCCTTCCTCTGCCACGGCAGCCCTGGCCTTGGCACCAGGGTTGAGGTGGAGGGGATTCGCTGCTTTCCCCAAAGCCTCCAGGAACATTCTCATTGGTCTCTGACTCTAGGGAGGGGTCCAGGTGAGGGCTGCAGTGTGGAGGAGAAGAACCCTTGACTTCAGGCGTTTCTGTCTCCTCTTCCTCCAAGTCAGGTAAGGTGTAGGGGACAGGGCTATCAGGACTGGGGCCCCTCCAGACCTTTCAATATTGTCAATAATTGGAATAATGCCCCAAAGCCCAGGCAGCTAAATGGAGCAATCTCAGCGGTAGTGGGGTGGGGGAGGGAGCATGTGCTCTAAGAAGGTCTTGCATTTTTCAGGGAGGATGCCTTTCAAGCCCTAGGGTTTCTCCTGCCTGTTGGCCTTCCTGTGGGTCCTCTCCTGAGGTGATTGAGAGAAACCATTGGGGACCGGCATTTGGACGTTCCCTTCCTCTGGGCAGTGGCACCCAGCAGAGAGGCCCTGGAGGGGTCCACAGTAGGGGTTGGGGGAGGATCCTGGCACCCCTCTCCTCACTCCAGCTGCCCGGTCTGGAGCTCTGCTCAGGGAGAGAAACACACACACACACACACACACACACACACACACACACACACACACACCTTCCTGAACACCGCATGAATTTATAAACTCACACCAGGTCCTGAGGGCATGAAAAGCTGGTGCTGGGCTGGGGACAGGCATAAAAAAGATACCTCTACAGCGGCTTCCTGTCGCCCAAGGAGATGGTTTTCTCCTGGGACAGAGACCAAGCCTGAAACCTCTCTGATCCCCCACCCCCACCCCAATCCAGTCCAGGCACACAGAAGACTCTAGATCTCTGCTGATTCAATCACGCACAGGGTGCTGAGCAGTGGGAGAGAGGAAGCAGTTTGCTGTGTATCCCCAGTACCTGGAACAGTGCCTGGCACATAGTAGGTGCTTAGAAATATCTGTTGAATGAGTGCCTGAAAGAATGAATAAACAATTGAAAAGCATGCAGTCAGGACCCAAGACAGGAAGGGAATCATTAAAGCCATCATTATGGTACTTTTGCAACAGGACTGGACTCATGAATAAGAGAGCCAAGGGCATGCGAATAATTTGGTGCCTCTTCCAACCAACAGTCTTTCAATATTTGTTTAATATTTACTTGGGAGAGAGGCTGCGTAGGGACTGGGTAGGAAGCCCCCACTACCGCCAGGGGCCCGCAGGCTGGCGCGCTCAGCCTCTCTTCCATCGGCCCAAACAACTCAGCTCTGGTCCAAACCTTGCCAGTTTCACTGAGCTACTCCACAATCCTTTGGTTCTCCAGGACTCCCCTCCTCCTAAAGGAGTTTAATGAACAATCGCTGTAGTCTGAGCACCCTGCGGGGATCTCACCTCTGTGCCCAGCAGCTTATGGAAGTGTTCCTGCCAACCTCCACCCCCACCCTGAGGCTCAAGCCTGGGAAATACTCTTTTTTTCCAACTCGTTAAGTGACCGGTGAAGCTTTAGCGCCCCGTCGAGATGGGTGCCCCGGGCAGCTGCCTGGTGGGTCTCCCTCCATTGAATCTCCTCTCCAGGTGACTAAGGAGAGGAGATGCTTGGAGGAGAGGGCCCTCTTCAGCTCCTAACCACCTCACGCCCCCACACCTGCAAGGGAAGGTCAGGATGGGGAGGTAGAGCTCATGGAGTCGAACCCCACTGTTTCTGGCTCTGAGCAGATGAGAGGAGAGTGACCAGTGACCAGCCGGCAGAAGAGATTCCTACTGTCTCCCAGTGAGCTCCAGGGACAGACCCACTACTCTCCTGGCCCGCAACCTGGAGGGTAGTGTCCTGAGCCCTGTGAGCCAGCCAGTGTAAGCGAGCCCGGGCTGGATGGCATTGGGGCGGCTGAAGTAATGCTGTCTGATTTACATTCGCTGGGGACGTCCAGGAAAACCAGATGTCTGGCCAATGAGGCGATCACTGGAGCAAAATCTTTAAGTAAATACATAGTCACTCACTTCCTCTTCCTCTACTCTGCTTGCCCCACCTTTCCCAGCTTTCTGCACCCAGCCCTCGCTTCCTACCTCTGCCCTCCTGCCCCCTGGACAGCCTCCCTGCAGCTGCCTGCCCAGCCCCCAACCCCACAACCAGCTTCTCCATCCTCTCCTCAGCCCCCTGCCACCTGAGCAGCCTAAAAGAAAACCTCGAACACCTGTGTGGATGAATGCACGCTAACAACCTTAGCTCTGTCTCTTGAGCACTCACTGTGTGCCAGGCACTGGGCTAAAAACTTCTTTTTTTTTAAGATTTTATTTATTTAGGGGCGCCTGGGTGGCTCCGTCGTTAAGCGTCTGCCTTCGGCTCAGGTCACGATCTCAAGGTCCTGGGATCGAGCCCCACGTCAGGCTCCCGGCTCTGCAGGAAGCCTGCTTCTCCCTCTCCCACTCCCCCTGTTTGTGTTCCCTCTCTCACTGTCTCTCTCTCTGTCAAATAAATAAATGAAATCTTTAAAAAAAGATTTTATTTATCTGAGAGAAAAAAGAGAGCATGAGAGAGCGGGGAGAGGGGCAGAGGGAGAGAGAGAAGCAGACTCCCCGCTGAGCAGGGAGCCCATGCAGGACTCATCCCAAGACCCGGAGATCATGACCCAAGCTGAAACCAAGAGTCAGACACTTAACCGACTGAGCCACCCAGGCACCCCTAAATACTTCTTTATGTACATTATCTCATTTACTCTTCACAGAGACCCTGAGATGTGGGTACCATACATCATTCAGGATAAGGCTCTGAGATCTGACAGAGTCCCAACCTTGTCATTTACCAGCTGTGTGACTGTAAGAAAATCACTTAACCTCTCTGAGCCCCTGTTTCTTCATCTGTAAAATGGGGAGATCAACAGTACCTACGCTTTAGGGCTGTGTGAGGATATAAAGAAATAAAGGGCTTGGCATCGTGTTTGGCACTTAGTCAGCCCGGCTCATGCCACTGTTATCATTATTATTATCCTCTTTTTCGGTGAGGAAACCAGGGAGCTTAAGTCATGTGCCAAGGTCACATGTGGCTAAAACACGGCAGAGTCTAAGTTCGAACTAAATCTTTCCAGTCCTGTCTGAGGGGCTGCAGACTGGGACCCGGTCAGATACCTCCCCTTTCCCCTGACTCTGACTGCCCCCAGGGTCATAGGCACCCCTTTCTCCTTGCCTGTGGAAAAGAAACTAGAGCTGGAGTGAGCCTCCTGGCTCCCTAGTGACAGCCAGCACCCCACAGTGCTCTCGGGAATGTGCGCATACGCCCACCTGCAAGGCCCAGAGGAATCCAGGCTTTAGACTTGAAAGGTAATTCAATCCACCACGCTCTCTCCCCTCCCCCCACAGCACTGGGTGTTCCTGACAGAGACTTAGACCCAGTTTCGAGGAACAAACCCGCAAGTGCAGAGCCTGTGTGGCCTTGCTCCTGGGCAGCGCACCTTGGTGCAGGCACATGTTGACCTCTCTGGAGATGAGCCCTCAGCCGACCCCCCCCCCCCCGCCTCTCCACCCCTCCTCTGGCCTGGACAACTCTCCACCCTTCCTCAGCTCCCCATGTGCAGGCTCCTTGTTCCTGTCCCTTGCCCTGCCCCCCAGGCTCCAGACCCGGGGCACTTCTCACTGAAATGGAGAGAGGCTGCCCCTGTGTGTCCCCGCTTCACTTCTCACCTCTACCCCATCCCCATCCCTCTCCGCGCCCCCAGGGTTCAGCTCAGCCCAGGCTGTGCGTCTGGTGCCCAGCGCTTGGGACTAGGGCAGTAGGGAGCCTGGAGCAGCTCAGAGCTCCTGTTTAATTGCTAATGAGTAATCCGTCAACATGTAATTGAGGGCATGTGGCTGCGCTCCATGGACCCTGCCATGGGGGAGCGGGCTGGAACCCCCCCACACATGGCCCTGCATGCCTCCAGACCCCCATCTCTGGCCAGACACTTCTCTCACCCACCCTCCCAGGTTCACCCTGGGGCCTGGGCCTGGCTCTCTGACCCATAGTCCCCACTCAGTCAGCCCCCAGGAACTTCCTCACTCAACGCTGCCCCAGCTCCTTGTCCCTGCCTTCTCTGCTGGGCAAAAGGCACCCATTCCTTGCAGTCAGAGGGGTCCCAACTTTGTGAGGGGCCTTGCCAGTCCCCCATCCCCACCTAGGCCTTGAGTACTTAGAACAAGAATCTCCCCAAAAGAATCCACATCTCTCCTGCCTCCTCCATTTGGCTCCTGTATTCGGTCCTCCTCCGTTGGCATTTCCCCCATTCTCCTCACCTACCCTGTAGAACCCTCTGGAGACCCTCCCCATCCCAGGCAGTCCCCTGTCCTCTCCCTCCCAACTCCAGGGAGAGCTTCTTGGGTGATGAGAAGGCCGCATCCCTCCTCTCCCTGCCCTCCACACCCCATCACGGTGGCCCAGGGAGGAAAGGGTGCCCAGGTTGGAGCGCCTTGGGTCCAGTTGGTCTGGAGGTGGGAGGAGCAGAAGGAGAGTCCTGCCCCACTGCCAGGCATTAGTGGACAACTCTTTAAGGCTGGACGCTGCTCACGGTTCCTAGTAGTCTAATTAGCATCTATAACATCGCTCGGGGGCCCTATGGGCCGGCTTGATCAGACTCATCCCTGACCCCTCTCCCCAGAACAGTCTTGGATACTTTCATCTGCTCTCCAGATCTCGCACGTACTCCACCCACACGCTCCCACCCAGCACTGTCCAGCTAAGGGCCTGGCACAAAGTATCAATTGACTACAAAAGTGACAGCAAACAAGATCCACACTTTCAGGAGCCCATCGTGTGTGTGAGGCAAGGGCCTGGCAAGCCTTGGCCTGCTCAGTCGCATGGCAGCCCCAAGAGTTAGGGGAAGTTGTCAGCCCCATTTTACAGAAAAGGAAACAGAAATTAGGTCATTTCCTGGCTCGCCCAGCCAGCAAGGGCTGAGTTAAGAGTCTGAATGTAGTGCCCAGGAGATATTTGGCCCTCATGGTTATTGAGGGGGGGCATAAATAGGTGAGAAGGGGGTTAGGGACCTGGTGAGGGATGAGGCTCGTGCAGGGGTCAGAGGAGGGAAGTTGGAGGTGACGGAGTGTCAGGCCGGGAGAGGGTTCTAGAAAGCCATGTGAGGAAGAGGTGAGGAGGGCAAGGGAAGAGTGTGTGAGGAGTGAAGCGGGGGAGCCCAGGAGGAGTGAAGCTGGAGGAGAGCAACAGGAGGTGAGGGGGGGTGTCAGGTGTTGGGGAGGGAGTGGGGGGAGGGGTACAGCCCAGGTAAGGGAGGGAGAGGAGGTGAGGGTTGAAAGGGCAGTATGAGGGTAAAGTAGGAGGTGGGGAGAGTGTCAGGTGTGTGGGGGGTGTGAGGTGGAGGGTGGGGAGGCGTGTGAGGGGGATGAGGGGTGAAAAGGCAGTACGAGGACGAATGGCAGGTGGGGGGAGTGTCAGGTGTGTGGGAGTGTAAGAGGCACGAAGTGGTTGAGGGAGAAAGTGAGAAAGGTACAAAAAGGTGTGAGGAGTCTGACGATTCCTGAGGATCCAGACGACCTAAGCAGGGGAGAAGAGTGGCGGAAGAGGAATATGGGTAGCAAGGGGAGGGGTGGATAGGTCTGAGGGGTTTTGACAGTTTGGCTTTTGTCCCTGTCCACATCCCCAGCTGCTGCAGCCCCACCAGACCTGGCCTCACTGCCAGGCTCATTTCAGGGATGGGTGGAAATTTCCATTTCAGCAAAATCCATTTGTAAAGCCCTAGAGCTTTGAGCCTTATTCTGCTCTGGCAGCCTGGCTCTGGCCTGCCAGCCAGCCCCACTCTCTATCCCACACCTCCCTCTGCTCTCCCTCCCCAGCAGGCAGAGCCTGGGCTCAGGGCCTGGCCTCCCCCAGACTCCACTCCAAACCCACCACTATAGCCTACAGAGGAGCCCACACCTGTTGAGCATCTTGACATCCTGGGGTGCCCCGAGGGTGTGGCAGATGTGGGGAATTGGTCACTGCCTTGCCCTCAGTTAGAGTACCATCAGTTCACAGTCTGTCCCCACTGCCCCCCTTCTTCAAAATAATCCTACTTGTAGCTTTTCATTTTATAAATAGGGAAATGGAGGTCCAGCAAGGTAGAGCTACTAATTCGTCCAGAGCCACACAACTGGTACACAGCCAACATACCCCCTGGCCTAGAGGAGGAATTGTAGGAAAAAAAAAAAAAAAAAGTCATGCAAACTTAGGTTCAAATCCTGGCTCTGTTGAAGACATGTGCCTCCAACAAGTGATTTCACTTCTCGGCACCTCAGTTTGCTCATCTGCCAAATGGGGCTCATGACCATTCTCCCAGGCTGGTGTGAGAATGGTGAGTTGACCACAGCCAGATACAGCAAAGTGGGGGTGGGTAGTAACAGCCACCGGGCCCTCAAGACCACAGGGCAGGCGGGAGCAAACACCAGTTCTAGATTCTTTGTCTTGTTCCACACTTTTCCCAGAACCACAGAAACTGCAGGGACCAGCAGGAATGACATGGCCGGGGACTGAGGCTCTGGGTGGGAAGATGAGCTGTGGGCTCATGGGATAGAAGGTGATGGATAGTCTGGGTCATCTCACTCAGGCCTCTTATCAAGGCTTTCTTCCCTGAGTCCAAAAGGAGTGGCCACTCCTCATGGACTCAGGGAGGAGGGGCAGATCTCCCAGGTCCAAGGCAAAGTCCGGCACTGGGGGAAGGGCTGAGCTCTCCAGAGATAGGGGCACGGTCTGTCTTCCTCACTTCTGTATCCTGGCACAGCACGTGGTGGAGAGGTTACGCTCGGCCACAGCTACAGGCAGCTCAGGACAGATCTTACTGGTGGGTATAGGGAAGGCAACAAGGGCCACCTGACCAAGCTTGCCCTCTGCCCCAGTCCCATATCCTAGGCACACCCTGTGGCATGTGCCCTGGCACATGTTGGCGCCAACCTCAGCTCTAGCACGTGCCCTAGCACATCCTCCAGCTGCAGCCCTCCTCCCCTCCGCCTCCTCCAGAATCCCAGGCCCCATCTGCTCCACTTTCCTGCATCTCCCCTGAACATCTGGACTGCTTCTGAAATCTGGCTCCTGGTTCCATCCAGAGGGAGCTGCTGGAGGGAAGAGGAGACTCCTGGGTCCCATTAGTCCTGAGCTGGGGCCAGGGAAGTCTCTGCCTGACCATCTATTCCTAGCCTGCAACTGCCAGAATGAACAGGCCTAATAGGACTCTGGTCCCTATCTCCTACTTTCCCTTCCCTTGGGGACCCACTCACCTGTAGGGTTGTAACTTTCCCTTTCCCTCATGCACACATAACATACCCTACACAGCCTCCCTAACGTCTGCCCAAGGGTCACTCCATTCTCTTGAAAAAAAATTATATATATATATAACATGAATATACTTAATATCACTGAACTGTATACTTAAAAATGGTTAAGATGGTAAATTTTATATGTACTTTACCACAATTAAAAAATTGAAAAAAAATACCCCAAACAATAATCTGCTCATTTGTTTAGCTTTGCACTCTACACACAATGGTTCCCAGAGCTTCCCAGCAAAAGCTATGCTCCAGAACCCCACACCCCCGAATACAGGCTGCTCTTCCTCCTCCCATTCTTCTTGATGTAGTAGTGGGGGGCCTTGGATCTAGGGTAGCAAAATTTCGGAGTCCCAGTTCAGACTCACCCAGCCAAGGAGAGCCAGGCTAGGAAGGAGCCTCACCTTTGTGCCTTTCCCCACCATTTCTCCCTTAACCTCCACCTCACCAGCTCTCCGACCCTCTACTGGCAATCCAAGTTCTTCTGTTTTGGGAGAAGGCACCGCCTACGAAGGATGCTCTCCGTGGTCCTGAATCACCAGGCCTGGGGCAGATTTGCTTCTCCTTAGCTTTGAGGAGTGGGTCACATCTCCAAGGCATACTGACCCAGGTAAGGAAGGAGGTAACAGTGGAAGAGAAGGCAGTGGAGAGACAAAACAGAGACAGAGAGCATGAGACACAGAAGGACAGAGAGAAAGGGATCAACACGAGACTGCCAGGAGAAAAAGAAAGTGACTGTTGGAGACACCTGGGTGGCTCAGTTGGTTAAGCATCTGCCTTCGGCTCAGATTATGATCTTGGGGTCCTGGGATGGAGCCCCACATCGGGCTCCCTGCTCAGCAAGGAACCTGCTTCTGCTTCTCCTTCTCCCTCTGCCTGCAACTCCCCCTGCTTGTGTTCTCTCTCTCTCTTTCTGTCAAATAAGTAAATAGAATCTAAAAAAGAAAGAAAGAAAGAAAGAAAGAAAGAAAGAAAGAAAGAAAGAAAGAAAGAAAGAAAGAAAGAAAGAAAGAAAGAAAGAAAGAAAGAAAGAAAGAAAGAAAGAAAGAAAGAAAGAAGAAAGAAAGAAAGAGAAAGAAAGAAAGAAAGAAAGAAACTGTTGTTTCTTCTAAGGAAGGTAATCTTCCCTCTGGATTATTTGGGTGTGGGTCAAGGCCCCTCCCCCATCTTATGCAATACCAGCTCCTGTTTGTCCCTGAAACTCTCCAGCTGTGCCACCTTCCAGTTCCTTCTTTCACCCTGTTTCTTGCCCCTCCCTAACTTGAGGTAGCTGTGTGTTGGTGATCACTGCTAGCCCTGGCCCAAAAGACTCAGCTGTTGCTGCCTTCTCCCTGAAAGCTGAGAGAGACCTCTCTCCAGATTTCTCTCATCCCCTGCCTCTCCAGGAGCAGATTGGGGCACAGAGGTCTGTTCAGTCATCCTAAAAGTGCCACCCTAAGTCCCCTCCTGAGAAGAGGGATGCCTGTAGCACTAGGGGTGGGAGGCTGGGCACTTACAGATGGACCCAGCCTGGAAGCCGCCAGGACCGCTCCTCGAAGGAATGAGCTGGGGAAACAGAAAAGAGTGGAAGCGGTTTCCTGCTCAGTTATGGCTGTCATTATTTATTTATTCATATATTTTTTATTAAGGAGGAGATGTCGGCTTAATGAGCAAGGAGCCCAGCAGGCTCTGGGAGGTGGAGCTCGGGGTAATGGGGTGCTACCCATGCACACAGTATCCCCTCTCCAGCTGCAGGGGACCACCTCAATGGTTTGAAGTCCCTAAAAACCTATCCTCTTCTGGCTCCTTCTTCCTCTGCACTGCAACTCTGCCTCTGCTGGAGGGCCCCCCAGCACACACCCATGCCCCTATGTCATCCCCCTACCACGGACTGAGACGTTTCTCTCTCCTCTCCATCCCTACCAGGCTCTGGGGATGCTAGAATCAGAGATGGAGCCTTGGAAAGGATCCTCTTCCGTGGAGAATCCCTTCCTGCATCTGACCCCTTAATATCCTATATACAAATCTCCCCAACTGGCCCCCCAAACCCTTTACAGTTAGTTTGTCAGAACCCAGTTTAGGGCCACACAGGGCATCTGATCATTATGTGCTTTAAATTGCTTTAGATGATGCATTCCCCCCCACTTTTTTTTTTGGCCATTGACCTATGAAACATCCAGATCAGTTTCCCTATAGAATATCCCTTCTTCCAGATGTCTGGTTACTTCCTTGTGTTGCTTTACTTTCTGTAAACCAGAAATCAGATCTAAAGTCTAGAATAACTCAAGATAAATGTTTTTGGCTAGCACACATGTGAAGTGATGTCATTTACTTCACTTTGCATCACATCAGAAGACACATAATATTAATCCTTCTACCATTAGAAACACTCAGATGGACACCAGCTGATGATAGTTATGATTTCTCCCTACCTGATTCTAGAAAAATAACATTTGTGGGTTACTCTGGCTCCAAACAAATGTTGATTTTCCCATCAACTATTCTCCTAATGTTTTTTAACACTGGTCCATAATCTTTGCCTGATTATGGATTTTTAAAGAAGAGAAAACCAAGACTCAGATTGGGGAAGAAAGTCACTCAAGCTCACATAATCGACAAACTAGGAATCTGACTAGGAGTCAAGTTTTTGTCCTCTTTCCCAATATATCGAGTCAGGTGCACATTAGGTGCTTGATACATATTTAAATGCATGGAAAGCCGTGAAAAAGGGGTTTCCCCAACCCCTCTTTATAAACTAGTCTGACCAGAGGTAGAAATGTTTCTGATGAGGCCCAACCTGCCTCCAGGCCACTAATGAGAGTGCCAGGCAGGCAGCTCAGCATGGTAACCCATGCTAACATTAGCTTCTTGGATCCTCCCCACAAACCTGCAAGGTATGCATTATTACTGCCCTTCCCTCCGTTTCACAGATGAAGAAAATGAGACCCAGAGAGGTAAAGTACTTGCCTAAGGCCAGGATTAGTGATCAATGGAGCCAGGATTAGTTCTGATGATTCCAAATTCTAGGCACTTTACGATCAAGCTGGTCTGATCTGGCCTCCCAAGCTGGTCTTCCTCCATCCTGAGACTGAAGAGTAAAATTAGCAAGAGGGTCTTTGGGTCTCCTCCTTGTGTGGGCTGGTCCTGACACTGCCTACAGCTCTGTAGCCATCTGTCAGCATTAGCCAGGGCAACAGAGGGTTCCCTGGGTCTCCTCTGCTGGCCTCTACCCACAAAGCAGTTCTCTCCAGTCTGTGCAATTGCTGGATTCTCACCCAGTTCCTCCAGCCTCTGCACCCAGGGAATCCCTTACAAGCTCCATTCCCCCACCCCTCCCACCCTCACCCTCATGTCCACCCTAGGGTTCAAGTCCCTCATCACAGCCCTTCACACTGCACAACAACCCACAGTTTAGGAAACACTTCCTTTTTCTCTTTGGAGCCCCACAACTATTCTGTGAAGGAGGCAGGGACTAGGGGCTCCATTTTACAGAAGCAGACATTGAGGCTTAGTGAGGAATGCTCTGGGTCCAGAGCTGGCTCATTGCTCCATCAATCAGCATTTTCAAAGGGGGATCTTTGTCCCCACCCCCACCCCATGCCAGCTCAGGACTAACCCCAGAAAATGGTACTTTCCTGCTGTTTGGAATGTGAGACTTGTCTCAGGCAGGGGTGGGCCGGGGAGGTGTGGTGGGTGGTGCTGTGGCCTAAACCCATCTGAGCCTGGAGCAGGGGCCATGGGGTCCGCTCTGTATCCTCCAGCCCCCTCAGGGAGCAAGTCTCAGAAATGTCACCAGTGGGACACCTGGGTGGCTCAGTTGGTTAAGCGACTGCCTTCGGCTCAGGTCATGATCCTGGAGTCCCAGGATCGAGTCCCACATCGGGCTCCCTGCTCAGCAGGGAGTCTGCTTCTCCCTCTGACGCTCCCCACCCCTCATGTGCTCTCTCTCTCTCTCTCTCAAATAAATAAAATCTTTAAAAAATAAAAAAATTAAAAATTAAAAAAAAAAAGAAATGTCACCAGCACCTCGGGCATCCTGGGAAATGTCAACAAATGCTGATTTAGGTCCCTCAACAGAGGGTGGAGCCAGCCTTTCTCTGCAGAGCCACCCTCCACCATTTCCCAGGAGCAGAAGCCAAAGAGCCCTTACAGCAAGCCCAACCCCACCATTTTATAGATGAAGGAAACTGAGATCCAGACTCAGAGCAAGCTGGTGGTTTTTTCTCTGGAAACACTGAGGATCCTGATGGATCTCCGCTCACATACCCTATTCCTCATTCCCTCTTACTCTCTATCTTCCTCCAAGCCCAGAAGCCTGTACCCCCTTGAGTTAAGACACTGATTTCCAGCAGCCAGGGGAGCAGAGAGAGGGCCTGAGGAGCAGTTCAGGGCTGTGGGCTTGGCATTAGGGGCTGTAGGACGGAGAACAGCTTGAGTCAGCACTACACAGGCCTCTGTCCTCCCCACCCCCTCACTGGACTGACACCTGGACCAGGCTCTTCCAGAAGAGAGAAAATAAAGGTCTTGCTGAATGGCAGAGCGTGGGCTGACAGTAGCCTTCATGTGCTCTGGGCACCTGCCAACCTCTCCAAGCCCTGAGTGGCTGGCACTCCTGCCATCTCTCACCTCCTCCATGGGAGCCCCCTTGCTTCATCATTCCCACACCCTAACCAGGGAGGGCTGCTTCTCACCTCAGCCCAGTCCCTGCTACCGAGGCTCTGCCCATTGGTTTTCATCTCTACTGGTGAAGGGGCCCCGCCTCCCATCTCAAGGACTCCTCCCTGGAGCCCCGGGGAGTCTGGGTCCCCTGTTTTCAGCTGCAGAGTTCACAACTTTCTCTTTCCAGGCTGGCTCACGGTTGTAGTATCCAGCAAAGGCTGAGCCCTCTCTGTGCTGCGTCTACCTCTGTTTGTGTTGAGAAGAGTGAAGGGAGGGCCTGTCTGCATCTGTGCTTATCCTCCATGCCTGCCAGATCACAGGTGCACAGTCACTGAGGAAAGAAACACTGAGGTCCCAGATCAGGTCTGGACTTGACTTAATAGTCTGCACTTCTACCCTGGAACACTTTGCAGGTGGTCTTCCCCATGGATTGTCAGCTCCTTGAGGGCAGAGATCATATTTTCTGATTCACTTCTACTTCCTTAGTGATTAACTCAGTACCTGGGCCCACAGTAGGCACCGAATAAATCCTCACACAAGGGAATATGTAAATGGATGGAGAGACAGATGGACAGATGGATGGACGGACACATAAATGAATGAATGATTGAGGCAGATTATTTTTACCCTCTTATTATGGTGGGGAAATAAGAAAGAGGGTGGAAACCTGGAAAAGGCTTCCCAGATGTTAATTGGTCGGGTCAGGATTTCAGTGCAAGGAAAGCTGGCCCAGGAAGCTTGGACTACTGACCAAGGAGTAAGGTGACAAGGCTGGGGTGAGGGGCCCAATGGAGAAGCCTCAGGGCTGAGGCCCAGGCAGAGGGAGCCTCTGCCCAGGAGGAAGGACTTTCTTGGAATTATCCTGCCTCCAGGTGGAGAAGCAGGGAAGCCTAATTGGTTTTTTCAGCTCCTGAAGCTGAGTCCATAAATCATGGCTCCATTTAAGACACAGGTACCTCCTCTCTAGAGACCTAAGTGTGACTTGATACATATTCCCAGGGACATGGGGAGGCTTGCAGCCTCCATGCGCTGGTGCCCATGCCACCCTTCCACCCTTGCACAGAAGAGAAGCCACGGCTCGATGGGGCCTGCCAGTCTGCTACTGTGTGTGAGGTGCACAGCCCCATGGGAGGAGCAGATGGGGGAAGGGGCCCAGGAAAGGCAGAACCCAGGGAAGGAGACAGCAGAAGAGTGGCAGAGGCCCTAACAGCTTTTCTTCAGTGAATTCAATTCCATCCACCATTTCCTGAGTGCCTCCCTTGTGTCAGACACTCTGCTGGCCACTGTGACCCCCGGGATGGCTCAGATGCAGGAGAGGGGGAGGGAGAAGCAGCTACAAGGACAATAATCACAACACAGGTGATAAGAGCTGGAGAGGGATGTACAAAGTGCTCTGGGAGCTCAGAGCCCCAGGCCATTCATTCTTCCCTGGTAGGGAAAGATTTTGGAACATGTCACAGAGAAGGAGGTGTTTCAGCTGGATTGGGTCTTCTCAGAGGCTGGAAGAGGGAGGGAAGGGTATTTTAGGCAGAGGAGTATGTGCAAAAGCAGGGGGTATGAGAGTAAGAACCAGAAAACTTCTGTATGACTGGGGCAGAGGGGAAGCAGGAGGAGAAATTGGACAGAGACTCGGGGCCAGCATTTGCAAGGCCATGAATGGTCCTACTAGAGAGTTTGGACTTGAGCCAGTTGTGGGCAAAGGGGAGCCATTTAAGAATTTTAAGCAGGGGTGTGACAGGACTAGATTTGTGGTTTAGAAAGCCTTCTCTTGGGGAGATAGAATGAACCAGGACTATGGCCGAGGGACAGAGAGAAGGGAATGGATCCTGGAGTTATTTTGGAGGAAAAATGAGCAGGACTTTTTCCTTCCTAAGTAATTATTTTGGACATTTTTTTCCTTTCTACACAGGCTCCATGTTCCCCAGGGGAGGGAGCTGCTCCCTCCTTCCTCTGTTCTGGTGTGGACTTAGGCATTCACAGAGCTGAATTATAGGGTCTGATTGACTGACAAGAATTGAGCAGCAGAACTGGCTCCCAGTGGCTGGGGAGTCCTGCTCTGAGGATAAGCTGGTGACTTCTCTGCAGTTCAGTCCTGAAGCTCCAGAGCAGGGTGAGGCTTAGCCCAGGCCTCTGGGGAAGGCCCATGAGGTCCTCCCCTCCCTCCTTTGCCTTCTCTCCCTTTCCTCCCTCCTCTTCCCCAGAGCCCAAGCTTTCTTGCTGGGAGGCTCTCTGAGCCAGCAGAGCTGTGGATGAAATGGTTCGGTGGCTCCAGCCCAGCTGCTGCCATGGCAACCAGGCTGCCTGCCAGACCCACAGTCAGGAGCAGACCCAGCATTCCCGCTCTAGAACTACAATTCCCAGAATGCAAAGCACCTGGGGCTAGGAGAGAAACCCACCTCTTAGATGGGTATTTAGTCAGAGGCTTCCAGCTTGGAAGAGGACATATATGGGCAAGCCCAGAGAAAGACAGTACAGAATATGGGAAACTAGGGGGCCAGAAACAAGGCATACTTCTGGGGGAGGCCTGGGAGCCAACCGCTCCTTATTGTGGCCCACTGGACATTCCAGAAGGAGGCCAATAGCTACAGGAAAGTGCAAAGCCTGGGGATGGGTACTAGTCCTGGTTTTGCCACCGGCCTGCGGTGTTGCTTGAAAACTTTCTTTCAAAAACCATTTACTACTCTTGATCTCCACCAGCACCTTCGTAATCTGAGCCCAGGTGGCTGCAGTGGGCTACTTACTGATCCCTTTGCCTCACCCAAGCCCCTCCCTTCCTTCTTCATACTGAAGCCTGAGTGACCTTTTCAAAATGCAATGCTGATTATATCACTGTTGCCTGTGCCTGCCCCCCTGCTGTTTGAACTCTTCAGTGTTTAAACCCTTTGCTCTTAGATGAAGAAATAAATTCTTTACCTTACCTGACAAGGCCCTGCGTGGTCTGGCTTCTGCCTGCCTTCCAGCCTCTCCATTCACCCCACAACTCCAGACCTTCTGGTTTTTTAGTTCCTTGTAGAAGACATGCTCCTTCCTGCCACAGGGCCTTCGCACATGCTTTTCTGTCTCTCCAGAACACTTTTCTCTACTGTTGCTCTACACAACCTTCTCCATCTCAGAGAAATTACACCTTCTCAGGAAATTTCCCTGGCGTACTTAACAAAACCAAATCCCCCTCTTATGTACCCTTGTTGGCAACATGAACCTCTACAAAGCACCTGTCACAGTTGTATAGAGTAATCTGTATGATTATTTGACAACTATCCATCTCTCCACCAGATTGTAGCCTTTGTGAGAGGAGAGAGGGTGCTTTTTTGCCTGCCACTGCATCTTCAGGGTCTAACACTGTGCTTGACACACAACTGATGCTCAAGAACCATTTGTTGAACAAATTGTTCTAAGTCAGTCTTCCCAGCTGAGTGCCCACCACATGCCAGGCATTGTGAGTGGTGGTGGCAGGGATATGGTAGTGGACAAGACACAGGAGCTCCACTCCTGCCATGGAGCTCACAGTCTAGTAGGGAAGATAGACTGAATATATAATGACAAGAGAGATGAGCGTTGCAAGCAGTAGAGGATGTCAAGATGTGGTAGCAGAAAGCCAGAAGACCTGGGAAGGTCCAGCAAAGAAGAGAGCTGTGTGGGCCATGCCTGTGTCTGGTATGATGGGACTGTGACATTTGAGGTGGGGTGGGGGGGAGCACATGATGGGGTAGCAGTCGATCCATCCTGGAGTATACATTGCTGACAAGTCTGGGGGAGGTCCCCTGAAGAGGCAGGGAGCCTGGCCTGGGGCTTGAGGGTGGTCTGCTCAGCTTGCTTAGGAAATGAGGCATGACTTAACAGCTGCAGAAACATCAATGTGTTAGAAAGCAGAGGCCTCTGAGTATGGGACAAGGAGGCGCCCTTCTCCTCCTCACATCTGTTGCTGCCTTCTGCTTCCTCCAGGCTCCTGGGTCAGGTGGGGGAACTCTCCCCAGCAGGCTCCCCAAAGGAAGGGGAGATTTTCTTTTGAAGCTGGGGGCTCTTGCACAAGTAGCGCCCAGTGTGTGTGTAGAATGAGGTGGCAACTGGCTGGAAATAATGGATTTTAGCTTCCTCATTCCCCTGCAGGTATTCCAACAATGACCCTTACACACACACACACACACAGCAGCCTAAGCCCCTGGTTCTGCTAAGACACCCCCTGGAGCAGGAGCATCCTGTTCACCCATTCCCCAGAATAGTGTTTCTGAAAGTGTGAACTTCAGACCCACTGCATCAGATCACGTGGAGTACTTGTGAAGATACAGGTTGCCAGGGGACTCTGATGCGGTGAATCACAGACCACATTCGGAAAAGCTTTGTTCTGGAGTATACCTAATTCTGTCCAAAGAACTAATGAAGCATTCCCTTCCCCAGAAATGTCTCCCCGAATCCAGTCAGTGATGATATCCTTGGCAATCCCATCCTGGACCCCTGCCAGGAGGGCAAGCCAGCCCTGCCCCCTTCAGACCTTCCACTTCATGCAGTCAATAAACATTTAGCAAGGACCTACTAGGTGCTAGGTGCCGGGGTCCTAGGAAGAACATAGCAGCCATGACTACTGCCCTTGGGTCTTCTAATTTAGGAGTGAGGACAAATATTTTAAAAGCAAATAAATAAATAAACAAGATAATAGCAGTAAGAGCTCTGAAGATGATAAAACAGAGCTATCAAAGAAAGTAGTGGGGGACCTGCTTAATTCAGGGGTTCAGGGAAGGAGGCCACCGTGGTTCTTGCGGAGAACAGCATTCTGAAAATGAAAGAGAAAACCTTTCCTCTCCCGTCGCTACCGTTTTTTTCCGTCTAGTCTTTCTTTTCTTTACCTTGGCTTGGCACTGTTTCTCTGGTTAGACTCCCTCTTTGTCTCCTTCATTCTCTCCTCCTCTGCTTCCCTCCCTCTCTCTCCCATTGCCTCCCTCTTCATTGAATCCCACCTCCTGCTCTTCTGCTCCCTCCAGAGAAATGGAAGAAACCAGATCTCTCTGCCTCTGGGGGTAACCAGCAGTAATTGAGCTGTGGGCTTCCTCAGCAGCTGGCCCTGAGACCAGGGCTGGAGGAGGTCAGAGGGGAGATAGAGGTGAGAGAGAGCAGAGTGATGGGGAGCAGGGAGGGGTTTAGGGAGGGAGAGGGCACTCAGGGGCTGGAGGTGGCTGCTGAGCCAGGTAATCTAATCAGGGGGTGAGTCATAAAGATCACTCACTCCCGTGCACAGGACGGCCTAGGAAATCACGTTAATTTGAAGAGGGTGTAAAATCCACGGAGAATTCCCCTCTCTCCACTACACACATGAAGATAAACTGTCTTCAGCTTCCAATATGATCTTACAGCAGCTTGTCAGTGACAAAACAGCCTCAAATCCTCCCATTTATCAAATGGCCAATCCTGTTAGCAGCTTAAAAGAGACATAATTACCTGCGGCCTTTTGTGTGATTCTTTATACTAACGCCGCTTTCTTCTTCCTGGCAGCGTTCCAGAACGTGAGCTCAGAATTCATTCCTGGTGACTGGGGAGATCATCAGAGATGTTGAATTTGGGGGACAAGAGCGGATGGTTGAGATGGGAAGTTCTGCACTGTGGGCAAGTCTTGGGCTGCCATGTGGGTTAGCACCACGGACAGAGCCAGGGCTGGGAGTGTGGGAGCGGCTGCCTGGATGGGGGTGGGTAAGGAGCCAAGACCAACCAGTGTGGGCAGAAGCCCGTGGGCCAGGCAGGAGCCTGGCAGGCATCTCAAAGACTAAGTTTCAGATGCCTTTACAGAGCAGCGGGGACTCAGCCCATGGCATTTCAGCACGGACCTTAGGGACAGAAGCTCGGAACAGGCTTGGCCTGTAGATCAGTAATTTGGGTAGAATTCTCCACCCTCAGAAAGAGCCAGGAGTCCCCTCTTTTGACTCCAATGTGGCTGACACATTTTGAGTTTTTCATGACTTCAGACTCTGCCATGCTGTTACTGGGGAGAATAATAAGGTTCCCAGCTAACATTTACTGAATGCTTGCTATGGGCCAGGTCCTGTTCTAAGAACCTCATATATGTATAGACAAGGAACCAGAATTTGAATGAAACTAAGTCACATGTCCAAGGTCACCCCAGAACTAATTCAGACTCCTGGTCTGTGAGCTGGGCTGCCTATAAGGCAGACTCTGGCCATGATGAGAGATCAGGTCTATGGTTCTGGGTTGGTCTGTCTCCCTCTCCACACTTCTTGCTATTCTTTAGCCCAATCAAGTCAGTTTTCTGCTCTCACTGCATTGGGGAGAGGGATGAGAAAACCACATGACTGATCTTTCCCTCCATGAGAAAAAAGACACCTTGGAAACTGACTTCTCTCTGGCCGGGGCTACTCCGCAAATTCATATTTCCATTCCCCCAGCCTCACCCTCTCTCTGCTGGCCCCCGGGACCCTCACTTCTACCCATTTCAAGAGGCCTAACCCCATTCCCCTCCACTGCCCACTGCCAACCCCCTACTTGCTACTCCCCACACTCCTTCTCATTTTCCAGCAGACCCAAGGGAAGCCTCTCTTGGGAGGAAACCATCAGAGTCCATTTGGAAGCCAGATAAAGAGGTAGACAGTGAGACAGACAGCAAGAGACAGACAAGAGACAGAATGAAAATGAATTCTGAAGCGCCGTTGAGTTAATGATTGTGGTCAAATCCTACTGAAAGACAAAGTCAGGATTAGCTATCTGGGGGTATCTCACAGAATTTCTAGAACTCAGCTTTAACTCGTTGGCTCCCTCTGCCCACCAGCCCTCCATTCTCACCCCTATCCTTCTCTGGAACTGCTTCCCAGACTAGCATCCTTTCTCCCACCCCACCCGGCCTCAGGGCATTCATCACTTGCGTTAGTGATTTATCAAAGGCTCTGACAGTCGCTGTTGGCAAAAATCGATCTGTGAAGAATGGGACCAACCCAGGGTCCCCTGTTCTCCTGAGCTCCCACCATCAATCTGCCCCAGAGGAACTCCATGCCTCTGATATCAGCACTGCCCCCACTGCCCCACCCCCGCCCCAGCTTTGTTTGGTCCCTGGGTTCCTTTCTGTTCTCAGAGAGAAGAGAGAGAGGGAAGGAAGAGAGAGTGGTGAGTTAGTGCCTTCTCTTAGATGTTTATTTCGTTGTTTTTAAGTGAGAAAGTCCCAGCTCTATTAAATGCAATCAATAGTTGGCCCAAGAGCAGCTTCCCTTCTCTGAGACATTTGAAATCTGGGCAAATCATTTTGCCCCAATACAAAGTAATTTATCAATTTCAAAACCCTTCTAATCAGTAGAGACTGTGGAGTTCCCATTCCTGCTATCTTCTGCTACAGTGCATGCACGTGCGTATGCACACACACACATACACACACACACACACACACACACCCCTGTGCACAAACTCCTCTATTCTCTCTGCAAACCCCCTTCCTCCTTCCTCCCTCCCTCCCTCTTCCCAGGGACTGCAGAATGTCTTCCCCCGCAGCTCAGCCTCCAGGCTGGGTGCCATCCTCAGTGTGTGCAGCCCAGTCTGTGTGCTCCTGGCCCAGGGAGGCTGGAGGCCCCTGCAAGTCTGTGGTGTTTAGCCCTGGGGAGGTGGAGGTGGGCATGGGCCCAGCCACAGAACACTGCTGAGTGCACTTCTCTTCACCCAGGTAAAAAGCCAAGTTAGGGGGATTTCTGTTCACAGACAGAGCCCAGGACTGGAGCCAGGGGGCTGGAAGGGGTCCAGGGCCACCAGAATCATCCACTAGGACCTTGGCTTTGGTCTCCAAGGAGCAAGCGGGATCAGCTGTCTGGAGAGGGGTTTGCTGGCTGAACCTGGGGATGATGTCACAACTCTCTTGCCTCTGAAGCTGCTATTTTTGCCCTTGAGGACAGCCTGTGTCTAAAGGGAGAAAGCGACCGCAGTGAAATCACCTTGCAACTCACCCTCGAGCTCTCAGGAAGAGCGGCTGGGGACTTTGCCGCTCCATTAGATTGGATTCTCGGCAGGTCTTTTGTGGCCACCAGCTGCAGTGGCCAGATAGGCCACCGACCTTTGGGGAAGGGCCACGTACTGAATGGCTGATTCAGATGCTCTCCCTACAATGGACTCTGCACATTGCTCCCTCAGAGAGCGGCTGAGGAAATTGCCTGAGCGAGCCGGGGGACCTGCCCCACGCAGGAACTCAGGAGCACAGATGGTACATAGGCTATCGGAGACCTCCGCCCACACAACGGTCAATCCAGGGGCCTTACCCTGACCTTCTGGGCTCCCCTTCAGGCCTAACCTAAAACCTCCAACAGACCTATAAAAGCATGCCCAGTACTCTGTAAATATGTGTGCAATCAGTGAATGGGTGCAAATCTCTAGTTCTGCCCTTGCCTTGTGCCTTCTTTCCCCAGATCTCTCACAGCTCTTCCAGGGCTGGGGCCAAGGATTTTGCATATCTTTGGAGCCCTCATAGTTCTTCACCCAGGGCTCTGCTCAAAGTAATATTAAACTAGAGTGAGCACAGTGCCCTATGGTTTACAAGGCATTTTAATATTAACTGTCTATTCCGCAGTAATGCTGGGGAGTAGGTATTATCTTGTTTTATACTGAGAGAACCCAAGGTTCTGTAGGGACCAAAGGCAGGCTGCCCCAAACATGCCACTTTGGCATACTAATTATCCAAAATAAAAGTTCCTTAAGAGACAGCCTGGACAAGAAGGACACTCAGACCCTTCTCTGTCTCCCTGAAAGCAGGAAATAAATCTCCCATGTGAAAGGTGGCCTCTCTGTACCAGGGGGTAAAGAGACATCTTTATCACCAGAGATGGGAAATTTAGAGCCGAGAAGACTGTCTAAACAACCCTTGTTACTTATTACTAACTTACTACCCCGGTCCAAATTCCACTGAGAATTCCTTACTAATGGAAGCTCCCAAAGTTAAGTTTTCTTTGTCTTGTCAATTCCTCACAAATGTATTGTCTCTTGGTCTAAGAAGTATAAAAACTGCCTGCCTTGCTCATTTCTTTAGGTCTGAATTTCATTATTGGGCCTCCGTGCACACATAATTAAACTTTGGGGTTTTTTCCTCCTGTTAATGTGTCTCATGTAAATTTAATCCTTAGCCCCAAGACCTTGAGGGTAGAAGAAGAAATTTTCCTTCCTTTAAGTTCAAAGAGGTGAAGTCATTTGTCCCAAAGCGCACTGAAAGTAAGTGATAAACCTGGGATCCAAGTTCTCTGAATCCACATCCTAAAATCTCCCCCATCCTTCACTCACTCTCCAGACACACGCGGAGCATCCTTCCTCCATCGTATGGCAAATGCTAAGATTTTTTTATGGCAATCGAAAACCAACTGACATTATCCCCCTTGCTCTGGTTGGGAAATAGAGACTCCATGGTGAAGTGATTGGCCCAAGGTAAGACAATAAATAGGAGGTGGACGGAGATTAAACCCAGGCCTCTGATCTCAACTCTGGAGGCTTTCCCATCGCACCCCAGGGCACGTTCACAAGGGGCTTGCTATATGCCAAACGCTGTCCTGCAATCTTCACATCTGACACGGTTCTATTAGCACTCCCTTCTTCTTCTTCTTTTTTTATTTTTTATTTTTTTATTTTTTATTTATTTTTTTAAAGATTTATTTATTTATTTATTTGAGAGAGAGAATGAGATAGAGAGAGAGAGAAAGCACGAGATCCAAGAGGGTCAGAGGGAGAAGCAGACTCCCTGCTGAGCAGGGAGCCCGATGCGGGACTCGATCCCGGGACTCCAGGATCATGACCTGAGCCAAAGGCAGTCGCTTAACCAACTGAGCCACCCAGGCGCCCTTCTTCTTCTTTTTTTAAAAAAGATTTTATTTATTTATTTGAGAGAGAGAGTGCACACGCATGCGAGCAGGGGGAGGGGCAGAGGGAGAGGGAGAAGCAGACTCCCTGCTGAGCAAGGAGCCCGACCTTGGCTTGATCCCAGGACCCTGAGATCATGACCTGAGCCGAAGGCCGACGCTTAACCAACTGAACCACCCAGGCGCCCCTAGTACTCACTTCTATACATGAAGAAAACAAAACTTTATAAAGTCCAGTATCTAGAGGCCAAGCTGGGATTCGAACGGTTTCTCTGACTGCAGAATTTGAACTCTAAGTTATATTGGCTTACTGATGATGATGAAAGCACTCACTACACATCCAAATCACCAGTGTTTATTAATTGAGTGACGGTTCACTATAGATACAAGGTTCAAAGAACAGCTAGGAAGATAAGCCGTAAATTCTGGACTTCCAGGCTGGCAGCTGGCCCTTGGTTGCCCTATCCCTCACCATACCCTCTGTACCTAATGAGAACTGCCCACATTTCCTGAGCACTCACTTCATGGCAAGCACTGGGCAGGGCCCCTTACGTGCACTCTCTCTTCGGATCTACGTCATAGATAGAATTTTCCTCATCTGAAGGATGTGGAAACCAAAGCTCGGAGAGATCCAATCACTTGTCCCTGGTCACACAACCTATCAAAGAGACATCAGTGTAGAGGTGCCATGTCTCTCTTCCATCTTGCAAGCCATTTGGGGACAGCACTCCAGTCCTAGCTCCCCACCAGGGAGTGTGCATGGGGATTATAAATATCACTTCCCTGAGAGTTTGAGAAGAGAGTAGGACTATGGCACCAAGGGCCATCACAGCTGGAGCGGGCGCCCAGTGCTACAGAGAGTAGAGAGGAGCATAGATCCAAGACTAAACCCTGCTGGGGGATGTGTGGTTAACTGAGACTCACTGACAAAGTGATTAAGAGAGCAGCTGACTTTTGGGAACTTCAGTGCCATTACTGGCATGGACCCCCCAACCCCACCTCTCTAAAGCCTCCCCGAGAATGGGCCATTCCCCCACCCAGAGAATGGATGCAACACGAGCCCATTCCAGACTCACCCCGATTGCTTCGCACATTGATGGGTGAAAGTGCCTCTGCAAATTGGAAAAATAACTAATGCACTACCACCGGACCCTGCCGCCTGTGAGTGGAGGGGGCCCTTCTGGGTTAACCCAGGAACTAGGAGGAATCAATCCCCTCCATAACCACCCAAAGCGGCAGCAGGGAGAGGCTTCCAGCCTGGTGAGGGCGGAATTACATTTCCTATAGGGTATTCTCCATGTCGCCTCTCATCACCATAATATTTACATCAAATGCAAAAGGCCTCTTCGGAATAAAACCCTGAGGTTGTAAATGCCAAAGCCAAGAATGTCAGCGAATGCAAAAGATCAGGTAGCAGTCTCTCCCTCCCGGCCAGGCAATGCTGGCCACAACCCCCTGGCGTGACCGTGACTGGGTGGGCTCCTGAGCAGTCGCAAACCTCAGCCAAGATCAGGAAAGGCTGGGAGCATGCAGGGAGCTTAAGGGTGCCCAGCTCTGGTCCGGAGATGCCAGGCAGCCTTGTCTCTTCCACCTCGCTTCACGCAAAATCTGAGAAAATGTGTCTATACATACTTCCTATGCAGAAAGGCAGGCCAGGTCATCTCATGGACAGAGAGAGCCTCAGGGATCAGTCCCCCATGTAGTGTGCAAACCAGCAGCCAAGTTCTCTGCCCAGTGTGCCCCCTTACTCCTCTAGTTACCTCCCTGGGGCCCAGGAAAGATTTTCTGAGGTCATTTGTCCATCAAACATTTATTGAGCACTTACTAAGCACCAGACCCTGGGGATACAATGGTGAACACTCCAAAGGAGCTTATGTTCTAGTGGACAACACACAAGGAACAAGTTAACATATAAATAACTTCAGATACTAAGTGGTGTAAAGAATAGAAATTGCAATGAGGGGCTAGAGAGGGAAGGAGGCAGGCCACAGTTGCCCGGGGAAGTCAAGGAAAGCCTCTCCAGGGAGGTGGCATTTGGCCTGAAGAACGAGAAGGAGCCACCCCGTGAAGATTCGGAAGGAAGGTGTCCCAAACAGGGGGACAGCAAGTGCAAGAGCCTTGGGAGGAGAAAGGGCACCTCTGCTAGAGGAAGAGAAAGAGGCCTGTAGTAGGTTCAGGGGAAGTGATGGGGGCGGGGAGAGGTGAGGTCAGGGGTGCAGGGTCTTCTCAGCCAAGGAAAGGAGAAAGTTTTCCTGTGGAAGGCCCTGGGAAACCATGGGAGAAATTTAGGCAGGGGATGACATTATGTGATTTACATTTTTAAGTTCTGCTCATATAATGAAAGTCTTAGTTGAGTTCTGGTTTCACAACTCATTCACTGTGTGATCTTGGGCCAAATTCCTGCATTATTAAACCTTAGTTTCCTTAAGAACTTCCCGGGGAGTCAGAGGATGACATGAGCTAACATGCACAGTGTGTCTAGTTCAGGACCTGGTGTCAGTAGGTGCACAATTAATGTCCCACACCGTGTCTCTCCTACTCTGTCTTTCCTCTGGGCCCTAGCCTTGGGCCCCATCTCTCTGCGGCTGTGCCCATTATGTGCATCCAGAGCTTACTGGGGGTCCCGCCCCTTGGGTGATAAGAGATCAGACTGCAGGGACTCTGCAGGGGCCATTGGCTGTCCTTGGAGTAGCCAGGATGCCTGGGCATATTTTCATGCAGAAACTGCATTTCCATGTCCTTCGCTGTACCAGTAAGGCAGGCAGAGCATCCAGGAGAAAGGTCATCAGTGCCACCCAATGTGGTGTTCCTCTCCACTCATCTGCATTCCTCCCCAAGTGCTTTATGCTTAATCTTTGACCCCAGAAGTTGCCTGAGGAGGAATGAGAAAAAGCAACTGGTGGTGGGAGCAACTGGAGGGAGCAAATGACAAAGGTCTTGTTGGGCAGTTTGGAGACGAAGCCAGGGCCAAGAGCAGCCGGGGTGACCCCCACTCCTTCCAGGAGCTGGGCTCACACTGCATCCAGCTCCAGAGTGGGGAGGGAATGGCAGCTTGGAGAGAGAATCACCCAGCAGCCTGGGTAGCCATTTGTCCACTTGACTGTCCTCAAGGGACAAGGCGCTTCTCTTCCTTCCCTCCCTCCTTGCACTGGGCTCCACAGAAAGGATGTGATGAAGTTAATTAATTGCTTATAGAAAGTTCTTTAGAGGGAGGAGAAGGAGCAAGGGAGCCATCATGTCTGGGAGCCAGAGGGTTCTCAACACAGTATTAGCAGTGAAGTCCTGTCTGCTACAACAAGGGTGTGGGGGGGCAGCAAAGCAAGGTGGGGGTTGTGACGGTGGGTACAGGCAGGCGCCGGGCAGGGACGGGAAGACAGTGGGGCAGCAGAGGAAAGGGGCTTGGGAGAGGTCTCAGAGAACAGCCTCAGGCAAATCCCCAATCCAGGAATGTTTGGGGAGCCCACAGGAGGAAGAGTTTGGCTGGGCAGGGCTGTGGGGGAGGGGAGGCTGTGCCTCCTTCTCTTCCCACCAGCTGAGCCTGATGGCAGGAGCACAGCCACCGTGCCTCTGCTCCACCCCTAGCCCTGAGCCCTGAGCCTTGGGAGAGCCTCTTCCCTCCCTCTTTTAGGGATCAGCATACTTCGTTATCCATGAGAAGCTCTCCTGCTCATCCAGCTTCTCAGAAACTTTTGTTGCCCAACAATATCCTCAGTTTTACCTGTGGGTCAGCATCTTCACCCTACCCGGAAGCATTAACATAGGGCAGGCTGGGGGGCGCCTGGGTGGCTCAGTCGGTTAAGCGTCTGCCTTCAGCTCAGGTCATGATCCCAGGGTCCTGGGATCAAGCCCTGTGTTGGGCTCCCTGCTCAGCGGGCAGCCTGCTTCTCCCTCTCCCTTGTGCTTGTGCTCTCTCTCTCACTCTCTCTCTCTCTCTCTCTCAAACAGATAAATAAAATCTTAAAAAAAAATAAAAAACACAGGGCAGGCTGGCAGCAGGCAGAGAAAGCTAGTGCTGCAGGAATCCAGAGGGTACTGACTCAGGTCCTGCACAGCTCCAGTTCCTTCAAAAGAACCTTTGCAATTCTCCCTGTGCACCCTTTCCTCCCATCCCCAGCCATACAACCACCCTGCTGCACCTCCAAGACTTCGTCCTGAATGTGAACCACGTAAGGGCTGGGGAGTCAGGTAGCTCACCTTGAGGAGCTTCCTTAGGTTACAAGCTTCCTCCAGAAAGCACCAGCCTCCATCCCTCCCATCCTGTCCTTAACACTGGCTCCGTCTGTTCTACCAGCCCTGTCAAGGACAGCCCCCTGCAAACTGACCATGGCACCAGCTGGCAGGGCCCGAGGCTGCACTTGACATCCTGATCCAACCATATTCTTGGAGAGGAAGCAGGTTGAGAGTTCCGCATGCTTGCACACACCTGCACATACCATGCACACACCCCCTCCCTCAATGTCAGCCTAGACTAGAGAAGTGGTTCATAGATTTCCTGGGTCACAGACCCTCTGGCCACGATGAAAGCCAGGCACCCTCTCCCCAGGAAGATGCATATATATACGTTTTGTATGTCCTATCAGGAAGGCCTGGAATGAGGGTGGCCCTTCCCCTGACTGCTGCCCTCGGTAGCAATCCTTGCCCATGACTTGGGGTTCCAGGCAGGTGGGGATTTGGCCATGTTTTATGGGCGGAGTTTTGGGGGCTCCACAGGAGCAGCACCAGTGGGGTTGGGCTAAGGGGTAAGAGAAATCTGACCATCTCCAAGGCCACCTCCAACTCTCAAACATTAAGGACTCCACAGTTCTGTCCACACACGCCTCCTGCTCACTGAGGCAGACCAGGCACAGTCCTTTCTGCATGGTCATCTTGAAACACTGAGCTCCGAGTGTCTACCTGAGTCATTACACGGTCTGCCCAGGATTTTGCCATCTACAGTGAGCACCAACCACATAGACAAGGAAGCTGGGCTCTGCCTGGCTTCAAAACTTCATGAGACTGGGCACAAACCCCCTGCTTTGGGTTCAATGCACACCTGCAGACCATATACATGCACTGGCATGCAAACCACATACACACAGATCAAGACACACACAAACGATGCAGAAACATGTAAATCATAAACACGATGAAAAATGCAAAACTCCAAAAAGCATATACATGAATACACAAACTGTTCACATACACACAATCACATCATGCAAGGCACATGTATACACATTCATGCTCTAACATGTAACTCCCATTCCCACCTCCTAGAGACCATTCCAGCCCTATTAACTTTCTATTTCTCTCTGCTATGCTCTCTCTGTAGGCTGCTCACCGTGACAGAGTCTCTCTTCCCTCCTTTTCCTCACTGGCAGATTCCTAGTTAGCCTAGTAAGCCTCTGTATTAGGGCTTTCCTAGGGCTGCCATAACAAAGTGCCACAAACTGGGTGGCTTATAACAACAGAAACTTACTCTCTCAACAGTTCTGGAGGCCAGAAGTCCTAAATCCAGATGTCACCAGGGCTGGTTCCTTTTGGGGGGCTCAGAGAGAAAATCTGTTCCATGACTCTCTTCGCTTCTGGCGGTTACAACCCTTGACATCCCTTGACTTGTAGAGACATCACCTCAATCTCTGTCTCTGTAGTCATCTGGCCTTCTTCCCATGTGTGTGTCCAAATTTCCCTCTTCTTATAAGGACACTAGTCATTGAATTAGGGCCCACCCTAATCCAGTATGACCTCATCTTAACTTAATGATGTCAACAAAGATTCTATTCCCAAATAAGGTCATATTCACAGGAACTGGGGATTAGGACCTGAACACATCTTTTTGGGGGACACAATTGAATGCTCAACAGACTCTTAGCCAAGTATTTCCTTTTTTCCTTTTTCTAAGATTTTATTTTTACATAAGCTATACATTCAACATGGGGCTATAACTCACAACCCTGAGATCAACAGTCATACACTCCACTAAGCCAGCCAGCCACCGCCCAATTTTTCCTTTGTCTATGAGTCCTTCCCTGACCTTCTCCGTAGACTGGCTAAAGTACTCTGCCATGTGCCCCGCCCACCCATCAGAGCACTTAGCTCCTATTATTGTTATTGCTTCTTTAATGGTCTCTCTTCCCAGCTCTGAGGGGCTGGGCAGTCTATTCCTTTACTCACCACTGTAAATCTAGCACCTGGGATAGTGCTCAGTTGTGACAAGGTCTCAATATATGCTTGTTGAATGAGTTAAACCATTTATATACATGGCACAAATGTTAATCATATTCATATTCATAAACACATACTGTACATATGTGTACAAACATGCAAATCAAGCGTATACACAGACACATGAAAACTATATACCCATACAAATCCAGGCCTTGAACGCAGTCCAGCAAGTTCTAATTAGCCAGCCAATCATGGCTGAGTTCCAGAAAAGTCCATCCCTTCTCTGAGTGCACTGGGAGAGGCAAAAAAGGGTCACCTATGGTGTCCTATCCTCAAGAGACTGACAGGCTAATTGGAAAAACAAGACTAATATATGATGAGAGATACTATAGTATTTAGTTCTATTTTGTGAGCTACGGAGGCTCAGAGGAAGGCGATCTTGTGGGCTGGAGTAGTCAAGGGAGGCTCCCTGGGCGGGGAGGTGAAGGCTGAGCTTGGCCCTCCTGTGTGGGTAGGATTTAGACAGAGAGGGGAGAGAGGAGAAAAGATAGCATGTGTAAAGGCCCAGGGGCCTGCTCCTAGGATGCATCTGAGGGGAGGAACCCATGCTAGTAGCTGGGACATTGAGGGGAGATCTGGACGCCGAGGCTACCAATGCCAGGCTAAGGATCTCTAGCTTCTCATGGCACCATCGGTCTCTTCGGACCAGGTGCAGGGAGTCATTTCTCCTGAGTCCTGTGACCGGGGCTTCAGGGAGCTGGAGGCAGGCAGGGTTATGCTAACTGTGTACCTCAAGCCATGAGAACATGGGGCAGTCCCTGGCAGGGCTCCTCTCTTCCCTCAGAAGCTGTGGGTAGCAGCAACATCTGCTGGAAGAACAGGGTCAGGCTGAATGACGGGTCCCTCCACCCACTCCTTCCCTGGGAGAGGTTAGTGACAAGCTGGCAGAAAGCTTCAGGGATACCTTCGTTGGCAAAGCAGCCCCTGTCAGCCACCCACCGATGGCCAAGGGGGAGAGAGAAAGCCTCACAAAGCTTCCTCCCAGGTCCTGAGCCCCGGCACCACGTCTCCTAAGGGACAGGCCAGGCAGGCATAAGAGGCGCAGCAAGGAAGGGGGGCCGCAGGGCCTGCGCTCACCAGGGAGGCTGGAGAGAGAGTGAGCTCTTCCTTTTGGTACTGGGAGAAGTGAGAGTTTATTCTCTCACACTGCAGGGACAGAGAAGGGCTGAGTCTTGGGCTTGAGAAGCAAATACGGGGCTCCTATTACCTGACAGCCCCCCTCTCTCACTTTGAAATTGTCCATTTCCTAGGGACATGGAACCGGAAGTAGTAGTTGTCACAGGAGAAGTCACTAGAAAAAGAGTTGAGACTGCCAGAAAGAGGAGAGGAGCTAGGGGTTCAAGGATAGGAAATCTGGCCTGAGCACCTTTTTACCATAGACACTCTGTCCCTTCATATGCTGCGCAGAAAGAGCCCTGGTGGAGAGGAGGAAAGAGAAAGGCAGGCTCTGCGTTTGGAAGGTGAAGTGGTTTTCTTAAACCTGCAGGATAGCTTTCTGGAAAACCGTTTCCTGGGGCCACCTGGGTCAGTCACTAGGGAGCATCTGGGCCACCACGTGGAGCTGGAGCCAGGGAAGAGATGAACACTCGCTGGCTCCCGGGCATCATAGGTGGCTGCTTGCTCAGCAGTGACACTTGACGCAGCCCTCGTGCAGGAAACAATAGCAGGGTAGGGGGAATCTGAGGCCAAAATTCTGCATTTGCTTTATGGAGGAGCAGGGTAACTGTAACCCTGGAGAGCCAAGCTCCTAGATTCCCCCAGAGCCCCCCACAAGCCTAGGAATGTCAGAGCCCACTGTCTACCTTCTCCTCCTCTCTAGAGAACCAGTTTCCCAAGGCACGGCCTAGACAAGGCGATTGGTGAGCATGGGGTGGAGGCAGTCCTAGATGTCACCTTCTCTCCTCTTCCTCTTCATCTGGCCCCAGACCACCTCATGGCTGTCGGGCCCCAGGAGCTTCTGTGAAACCCCATTTCCTTTCCTTTCAATGACACAGTCCCGCCCTCAGACTCTAACTTCTGTCCCACATCCTGATCATTTCTAGGCCAAAACCTCTAGCCATCAGGATCACAGAAACCTGCTGGCCCTGCAGCTCCAAGCAGAGAGGAACGCTAATTGGCATTAACAGAGACCAGGTCAGCAGCTCACAAAAGATCCTCTCTTCCTGACCAGAGTCATGCCTGGGGCACAGCCAGCTTCTGGTGTCTGCTCATGGGGTGAGGGCATCCTTTGGATGGTGGCCAACAAAGAGAACTGGGTGCCCCACCGGGACTCTCCCGCCAGCACTCACATACACTCTTCGAGAACCTGGCCCTTCTTGCTGTCCCTCAAGGCAACCCCTCAGGTAGCCCAGAGCACACTAGGGACGTGGTGGCCTTGAAGCCCACCCTATATGCTCCTCCTAACCTGATCTCACCTGGAGCAAAAAGCTCTGACGTCAGATTGCCTGCATTGATATTCCAGTACCACACGTAGTATATGGGACCATAGACCAAAAAATGGTGCCTCTGTTTTCTTGTCTGTGAAGAGGGAATAATACCACCTACCTCACTGGGTTGTCATGAAGATGAAGTGCTATCCATAAAAAGCTCCTAGCATGGTCCCCAGCATGTAGTAAGCACTCATTCCATAAATGGTAATTGCAGTTATACAATTATGATTATTATTTCTTGGACCCACTTCCCTTTGTTGTAGGAAGCTCCCATTTCAGGACTTCCACGTTGAGCATAGACAATGAAACAGGGCAGGCACCCCAGAGAAATTTGTTGAACAGATGGAAGGAAAGGAGGGAGAGGGGGCAGGAGAAAGGAAAGCGGATGTATTTGCCACTGTAAAACCCATTTTATGTGTGGACAAGAAAGACTCCCATTCAATCCTCCATCTAACAGACTGTCATTGCCTAGAATTTCACCAGTGTTGATTCGTTCCTTTGAGTCTCCTTTAAGATGCAAACAATCACACTTTAGTTTGAATGAGTTATAAGACTGACTGATGAGAAGAGGTGGTTTGAAGCACTGGAGCTTCTGCAGGGAGGAAGAGAATTTTGACGTGGAAAGTGCCAAAGGGATCATACAATTTTGCAGGAGGCTGGCTCTCAGAAAATTGAGTGCAGGACACTGCAATTTCCCTTCATAACAGTTCAGATGTGACTGAACCTCATATGCAAGGATGTCTTCCTTGTCTCTGCCCTAAATCCTTCATGCTATGGATTATAGAATAAAATGATCATCTATTTCTCCACATTGTAGGCCCAGCACAGAATGTATGACTGTTTTTGTTCCTGAAGATTTTCTTTTTCTCGAGGTATGAACTATCCACATGCAATCTCAATCCTAAAGTGATTTTGATTTACTGGGGAAATTTGAAGACTATCTCTTGCCAGTCTGAGGTTAAACACAGAGGAAATTTTAAATGCAATTTTCCTGTTTGAGAAGCAGTTACAATATTTTTAGGCAATTGAAGCTTCAAAATTTCAAATTCAACATGCAGTTAGGCCTCTACCACGAGAACTACAGATTTTGCGAAGTTTACAAAAGAGTGGAATATCTCCGAGGCTTTTCCCAAGGGCTGAATCTTTGAGTGTTTCATAAATGAAGATGTTCTGGGAGACTAGGTGCAGTTTTACTGGCATTGGCTTTTGGCTGGGGCCTTTTAAAGCAAATGTTACATGGGGAAAAAGTAAGAAGAAAGAGGCTCTAACAAAGTATCAGAACAATAATACATTTTAATAGCATTATTTATCGACATTTATTGGAGTTTGGAATTAACAAGCACTCCGGTCCATCCTCATTGAGTGTTTGCAATAGATTCTCCGTCTTGAGGGTCACGTTTCTTCATGACGTTGGCTTCCCCTTCATGGTGCCTTTGCCCTCTTCCTCCCTTATCACCTTTCTCCTTCTGATCCTGCCATGAATTAGTCAGAACTCTTGCCTTTGGCACAGTGAAAATGCCCCAACTAGGATCCTTGTGTCATTTGGCAGAGGCCAATTTTGGAGGCTGGGATAGAGAACATAGATACAGAGATTGTAGCCAGCCCCCACGTTTTCGCTGGTCTGTTCCCCAGGCCTGGAGAACCCAGTCCTCCTCCTGAACCGCACCCACTATAGCAAGCAGACAGAGGGCGCTGAAGACATGTGCATCACACTGCCCCTTCTGCCCACCAAGGCAACCAAAGGGCCAGTAGTGGGGGTCCCATCTCCATAGCCACAGCTGATTAGAACACTACCAGGAATGCGGTAGATGATCCACAGGCCAGGAACCTCTGCTGGGGCCTGGTAGGAGGAAAAAGGTGACTCGGGTCAATCAAATTTTCTCTTCAGGGAATCGAAAGAGACAGGCGTAAGGACTATGATGGACGTGTGCTGTTTTTGCCTGTATAGCCTCATTTCACGTTTTCTGGTGACAGCATCCCCATACTCCTTAGGGAGCAACTCTTGAGTTAAAGTGATCCAGTTCCACCCCCACATTCAGGGATATAGCCCCAATCCTAGGTCTGGCCAGTCAGCAGATTTTATTCCCTGACGACAGTGATGGGTTTAAGAGGGGGAAACGAATTAATTAAGGTTTTGGTCTGGCTACTGTAGCAAAGAGACTCATAGAGCAGTAGCTTCAACAGGACAAAAGTTTATCTCTTTCTCACATAAAAGCCCAAGTGGATGCAGTAGTTCTGCTCCACGAAAATCCTTAGGAGCCCTGGCTCCTCTGTCTTGCTGCCCTGCCCCCTGGCCGTTCTCTCGCCATAACACGACCACATTCCAGCCAGCCAGGAAAAGTGGAAGGGGGAACATGGGCTTTCCTTGTAAGAGAACAACCCAGAAGTTATAGATATCACTTTTGCTTATATCCCATTAGCCAGAATTTCGTCCCAAACCACACCTAGTTGCAAGGGAGGTTGTATGGCCAGCTCAAAACTTCTACCACGTTAGAAGAAGATTAGATTAGATTAGATTGGCGATGACAGGACCACCAGCAGCATCGTCACCATGTCTGGAGAGCATGTTCAAAGATAGAATTAACAGTGAGGAAAGACAGATGACAGATGGCAAGGACGTCATGGAGGCCTGCAAGTCCAGCCATGCCGAAAGGCAGTTCTAGTCTAGTTTTGATTTTTCAGTTATACCAGCCAATAAATTCCTTTCTTATTTCCATTGTTATTATTTTTCTTAAACTAATTGGGTTTGGGTCTCCAGCACTCAAACCTAAAGAGTTCTGACTAATTCATGGCAGGATCAGAAGGAGAAAGGTGATAAGGGAGGAAGAGGGCAAAGGCACCATGAAGGGGAAGCCAACGTCATGAAGAAATGGGACCCTCAAGACGGAGAAAAGCAGAAGCCAGAAGACATGGAGAAGGTGTCGAGTCAGTGGGTGGTGACAAGGCAAGAGGGACATAGAGAGAGAGGCTGGGCTGCCTGAGCTACCACCTCCTCTTGCAAGGGCCCCTCCTGACAAGCCACCTGGAGGTTCAAATGACCTTCTAGCTCAGTTACAAGGTATGGAAAGTTGTATTTTTTTTAAAGATTTTATTTATTTATTTGAGAGAGAGAGAGCACAAGCAGGGGGAGCAGCAGAGGGAGAAGCAGGCTTCCCACTGAGCAGGGATCCCAATGTGGGGCTCGATCCCAGGACCCTGGGATCATGACCTGAGCCAAAGGCAGATGCTTAACTGACTGAGCCACCCAGGCACCCCAGAATAATTGTATTATTCTTCAAAATATTTGTCCTCTCTCTTTTGGGTGCCTATTTGTGGGTTTTGTTTTTTTTTTTAAAGAGTCTACCTATTTATTTGTCAGAGAGAAGGAGAGCACAAGCAGGGGGTACGGCAGGCAGAGGGAGAAGCAGGCTTCCCGCCGAGCAGGGAGCCCGACGTGGAACTCGATCCCAGGACCCCCTGATCATGACCTGAGCCAAAGGCAGACGCTTAATGACTGAGCCACCCAGACATCCTGGGTGCCCTTTCTAAAGGAGGAATACACTTCCCGTTGATGTCAGGCTTGGCATAGGATTTGCTTTGGCCAATAAGATGCGAAGGGAAGTTTTAAGACCCAGTGTGCTCTTTTGTCGGCCTGGGCTTCCAAGTGAAGAAGACACAGAGCAGAGCTGCACCTAGCCCATGAGAGATATGTAACATAAGAGAGAAATAAACATTTGTCATAGGCCTCTAAGATTTGGGGATTGTTTGTTACTGCAGCGTAACTTAATGTAAGCCAACTGATACGAGGTCTGTGTTTACTGCAGTTCCTAATGATCTTGAAACATGATAGTTCATCATTTCCTGGATTTTCAGGCACATATTCCTTATAGTACACTTTTTTTCTGTCCTTATAACCAAGAGCTCTATTGATGAAGCCAGGAACGACAGGCCTACATTTCATCTGGTGCTCCTTATTACTAAGTCGTTTCCAGTTCTTATTCCCCAATACTTCCTGTAGCCCCAGAGGACATGGACTAAGTCTGATTATTATAAAACTGGGTAAGTGCATAATGTAAGTAATTTCGTATTTGTAAATTTTATGGAACTCTTGTAATACAAAATCAGAAATGGATCATTTTAAAGATGCCGACTTCTCAAACTCAAGGACGTTGTAGGTGAGGGTACACGCCGCACTAAGTGATGGTAATGATGGCGACAAGAATTCGTGCAACACTTTTCTATTTCCAAAGCGTGTCACATATTTGCTTGCTTTAAATTCACAATAGCCTGTAGATATTATCCCCGTTTTACATTCAGGGAGACTGGGGATGAGAAAGTTGAAGAGACTTAACAGGTTATGGAGCTGGTACTGCATCTCCTGGCTCCTCATGCTGTCCCTTCTCCCCTGCCTGTTGCATTGGTCATAGCAGGCACCCCCTGTAGAGGAGAAGAACACCCACCTTCATGACAGGTGCTTGGGAAGGGCAGTCAGGGACACCATGATTTGAATAAATAAGTGAATATATGACTAAATGGATGAATGGATGGATGGATGATGGATAAATGGATGAGTGAATTGATGGGCAGATAAATGGAAGGATGGGTAGATGGGTGATGGTTAGATAAATGGCTGGATGGATCTCTTTTGTATGGATGGACAGGTGGATGGATGGATGGATTTCTGTGGTCTGAGAGAAAAGGCAGTGAGGTTCTCCCAGAGTCTGGAAAGCATGCACACACACTCCTAACACTCTACCGCCCAGAATGCTCTATACTTGGCCAATATCTTACACTTGCCTGCCCAAGTATTTTAATTCTCCCTCACCCCCAAGAAATTAGAATGTGCTTTACCCACAACGTTGTCTGTTGCTACTCTACAGCTGATTGGCCATGTTCACCTCACCTCTCTATGCATCAGTTTCCTCCCTTGTAAAATGGAGATGAAAAGAGCACCTCCTTCACAGGGTTGTTGTGGGAATACATAATCGAGATCATTTAGTAAAGTGCCTAACATATCAAAAGTTCTCTATAAATAATAACTATTATAATTATTATTCCCTACAGTTTAGGATGGTCGCCTGTGGAAATCAAGGTAAGTCCCCAGTAAGCATACCATATTGTGATTACAGTCTTTAGCCCTTTTTCATTAGTGGTGGAATCTGTAATAATACAATAACCTTTATTTTATTACACAGCCCTTGGAAATTGAGGGTTTCATCCATGTCAATTAATTCCTTCGCAGCCCACGTTGGCAGTGACAATCAGAATGTCAAAATGTCTCAGAGGATTCCTAGGAAATCTGAGGCACTTCACGATGAGCCTGCCCGGGTGAGAGACCAGCCCGAGTGAATCCTTAATGCACTTCATAGGAAGGGGGACTCTCCTGAAATGCTAATACAATCAACTTGAAAGGCAAACTTCCAGCTTCCTGCTCCGTGATCAGACCTTCGCTCCCAGAGCTGAGGTGCTCTCCACGGACGGACAGACGGATGGACAAGGCCAGAGGCCCTGCGTCCTCAGTTAGCCTGCTGGGAGCCGCAGCCTGTCCTCACTTCCTCTCACAGCCAGCCAGGGCAGCACCCAGATGGACTCTGGCCACCCAGACCTAGGTCTGTTCCACAGCAGGAGGAAGCTCAGCCAAGAAACCACCATGAAGTAAGAAAGGGAGATATCTGGATGAATGAGGAACTGCCTAACTCCCAGCGTTTGCTCCTGGGACCCAGTTTGTAACATCCTCTAGAGCCAGACTGCTTTGGTCTAAACCCTGACTCCCCCTCCAGCTCCCAAGCTGTGTGGCCTTGGGTGCATTACTTAACCTTGCATACCTTATTTTTCTCATTTGTAAAGTGCATATGATAATACCTGCCTCCTGGGCTTGTGTGAGGATTTAATGACTTAATAAATATAAAGCACTTAGAACAATGCCTGATGCATAGAAAGCACTGTATACATGTTTGCTATTATTATTCATTCTTATATTCCTTCATTCATGCACACCTTACTTCTTCCACCCATTCATTTATCCCTGCACTTATGCATACATCTATCTAACATTCCTATCTGAACCTCTGATGAAGTCATGTTAAAAATGAGCAATAAATATCAAGTTAGGTTTGAGACACAAGGAGCTACCACGGGTAGCCTGGGGAAGGTATCCTAGACCTCCACTTTATGGAGGCAATGTTCTACAAAATCTCCAACTGTATGGAAGAATTAATCATGTTAAAATGTCCATACTACCCAAAACAGTTTACAGACTCAATGCAATCCTTATCAAAATACCAAAATCATTTTTCAGGGAACTAGAACAAATAATACAGAAATTTGTATAGAAACACAAAAGACCCCAAATAGCCAAAGCAGTCTTCAGAAGGAAGAACAAAGCTGGAGATGTTGTAATTCCAGGTTTCAAGATATATTACAAAGTTGTAGTAATCAAAATAGTATGATACTGGCACAAAAATAGACACATAGATCAATGGAACAGAATAGAGAGCCCAAAGACAAACCCGCGTTATTAGGGTCAATTAATCTACAACAAAGGAGGCAAGAAAATACATTGTAGGGGTGCCTAGGTGGCTCAGTCGGTTAAATGTCTGCCTTCGGCTCTCGGGTTATGCTCCCAGGGTCCTGGGATAGAGCCTGGAATCTGAATCCAGCTTCCTGCTCAGCGGGGAGCCTGCTTCTCCCACTTCCTCTACGGTTTCCCTGCTTGTGCTCTGTGGCTCTCTCTCCCTGTCAAATAAATAAATAAAATCTTAAAAAAAAAAAAAGAATATACATTGGAAAAAAAGACAGTCTCTTCAATAAATGATGCTGGGAAAACTGGACCACTTACTTAGATCATACACAAAATAAACTCAAAATGGATTAAAGACCTAAATGTGAGACCTGACACCCTAAAACTCCTAAAAGAAAATACAGGCAGTAGTCTCTCTGACCTTGGCCTTAGTAACATTTTTTTAGATATGTCTGCTCAGGCAAGGGAATAAAAGCAAAAATAATCTATTGGGACCACACCAAAATAAAAAGGAAAAGAAATTAAAAGTGAAGAAAACCATCAACCAAGTGAAAAGGTAACCTACTGAATGGGAGAAGATATATGCAAGTGCCATATCTGAGAAAGGGTTAATATCCGAAATACGTAAGGAACTTATACAACTCAACACCAAAGATACCAAACATTTTGATTTAAAAATGGGCAGGGGACCTGAATAGATATTTTTTTCAAAGACATCCAGATGACCAACAGACGCATGAAAAGATGCTCAACATCACTCGTCATCAGGGAAATGCAAATCAAAACCACAATGAGATATCACCCCACACCTGTCAGAAGGACTAGAATCAGAAAGACAAAATATAACAAGTGTTGGTGAGGATGGAGAAAAAAAAAGAATGCTTGTGAACTGTTGGTGGGAATGCAAACTGACACAACCACTATGGGAAACAGTCTGGAGATTCCTCAAAAAGTTAAAAATAGAAATATTATAAGATCCAGTAATCCCACTACTGAGTATTAACCCAAGGAAAACAAAAACACTAATTCAAAAAGATCCACACACTCCTGTGTTTATTGCATCATTATTTATAAGAGCCAAGACATGGAAACAACCCAAGTGTCCACTGATACGTGAAAGAAGAAAATGTATATATATATATATATAATTGCTTTGTTTCAAATTTTTATTTAAATTCTAGTTAGTTGACATATAGTATAATAGTGGTTTCACTAGTAGAATTTAGTGATTCATTACTTATATATAACACCCAGTGCTCATCATAACAATGCCCTCCTTAATGCCCATCACCCATTTAGCCCATCCCCCACCCACTTCCCTCCATCAATCCTCAGTTTGTTCTCTATACTTAAGAGTCTCTTATAGTTTGCTTCCCTTTCTTTTTTTTTCCTTCCCATATGTTCATCTGTTTTGTTTCTTAAATTCCACATATGAATGAAATCTATATGGTGTTTGTCTTTTTCTGACTTATCTTGCTTAGCATAATACACTCTAGCTCCAACCATGTCATTGCAAATTGCAAGATTTCATACTTTTTGATGGCTAATATACCAGTATATACTGGCTAATATACCAGTATATATATATATACCACATCTTCTTTATCCATTCATCAATTTTCAGACATTTGGGCTCTTTACATAGTTTAGCTATCGTTTTTGTTGGTTTTCTTTTTCTTTCTTTCTTTCTTTCTTTTTTTTTTTTTTTTGAGAGAGAGAGAGCACAAGCAGGGGGGAGGGTCAGAGGGAGAGGGAGAAGCAGACTCCCCACCAAGCAGGTAGTCCAATTCGGGGCTCAATCCCAGGACCCTGAGATCATGACCTGAGCTGAAGGCAGACGCTCAACTGACTGAGCCACCCAGGCGCCCCTTTAGTTTAGCTATTGTTGATAATGCTGCTATAAACATCAGGGTGCATGTGCCCCTTCAAATCTTTTTGTATTTTTGTATCCTTTGGGTAAATACCTAGTAGTTCAATTGCTGGGTCATAGGGTAGTTCTATTTTTAACTTTTTGAGGAAATTTCATACTGTTTTCCAGAGTGGCTGCATTCTCACCAACAGTGTAAGAGGGTACCCCTTTCTCTGCAGCCTCGCCAACATCTATAAAGAACTTATCAAACTGAACACCCAGAAAACAAATAATCCAGTTAGGAAACAAGCAAAAGACATGAATAGACATATTTCCAAAAAAGATATCCAGATGGCCAACAGACATATGAAAAGATGCTCAACATCACTCATCATCAGGGAAATACAAATCAAAACCATGATGAGATACCACCTCACACCTGTCAGAATGGCTAAAATTAACAATATATATATTTATACACACACACAATGGACTATTACTCGTCATAAAAAAGAAGGAGATCTTGCCATTTGTGACAACATAGATGGACCTACAGGGTATAATGCTAAGTGAAATAAGACAGAGAAAGACAAATACCATATGATTTCACTTATATGTGGAATCTAAAAAACAAAACAAACAAAAAACCAGATTCTTCAATACAGACAGTAGACTGGTGGTAGCCAGAGGGGAGGGGTTAGGGAGATGGGTAAAATAGGTGAAGGGGATTAGGAGGTACAAACATCCAGTTATAAAATAAATAAGTCACAGAGATGAAAAGTACAGTATAGGGAATAGAGTCAATAATATTGTAATAATGCTATATAGTGACAGATGGCGACTACCCTTATTGTGGTGAGCACCGAATAATATGTTGTACACCTGAAGCTAATAAAACATTATATGTTAATTATACTTCAATTAAAAAAAATCTTGGACCTTATGCCTTTGCTCATGTGGTTTTCTCTCTTCAGATGCTTCTCTCTTTTTCCCTCAGAAAACTCTTACTCATCCTTCAAGGCCCAGTTCAAGGTGAGTCTCCCCTCCAGGGACCCTGATGCGGGGCTCAACCCCAGGACCCTGGGATCCTGCCCTGAGCTGAAGGCAGATGCCCAACCGTGACTGAGCCACCCAGGCGCCCCTGTTTTCCATCTCCTTAATGAATGTTTGTTTTAATGAGTAATTGATTTATTGAATAAATAAAGGCTCCCAATGCTCTTTGTTCATATTAATATTATAGCCTGGGTCACCTTGTATTACAATTAGCCATTTGTTGCCTTCCATTACCTGGAACACTCTTTCCCTGCCAAGTAAGTCATTTCAATTTATCATTCAGGTCTTGGTTTAGAAGTCACTTCCTCCAGGAAGCCTTCTTTGACTTCCCAAATGTTGTTTTGGGGCCTCTCCTGCAAGCTGTCACAGCTCTTGCTCCTGCTGTCTCACCACACTGCCAGGTAATCCCTGGTTCATTTGACTGTCACCCCTATGGGACTGCATCTTCTGTGAGGTTGGGGACCGGGTTGGGCATTCCCAGCATCCAGGAAGATGTCAGGTACCCGTGTCCACAGTACAAGCGGGCCCTCAGAGGGTTGTGTGCTGCATAGGTACGTACGACGACCCTGCCCTGGAATGGTGCCCAGCACTGAGTAAGCACACACTAAATATCTGGTCAATTCATAGATGGTGGCAAAGCTCAGCCCTCCCCAGGTCTCTGTCCCAGGTGTCTCCCCATTGCCACTCCAGGTCCCACCCAGATGGGGCAAAGGTATCACAGGCTCCCTCCCTCCTCTCTCAGAAGCTGTCCTGTGTTTGGGAGGTCTCAGAACACCGGAGGTAAGTGGATGATGAAATGGAATGGGATGGAAAGAAGCGGGTTCCCTGAGCCTGAAAGTAAGGAAGCTGCTGCTTTCATCTTGGTAACAGGAAACTCTGAGTGCTTTCTGGGCATAATGTAGGCTCCACTCCCATCTCCCTCCACCTCTGGCAAAAGCTACCTGAAGCCCCTCCTTCTCAAAATATTTAGGCACTGCAGGACCAATCCCACTGATTGGTGGTATAGGGGAGTGGTTAAGAGCCGACCACATTTCAAATTCCGACCATTTCTTATTAGCTGTGCGGCTTGAGGCAGGTTGCTCAGCCTTTCTGAGCTTCACTCTTGTCTGTTTCAGAATAATACCTCACAGGGGAGGTGTGAGGACTAAATAAAATAGCACATGTAATATGCCTGAGTAAATGCTCATGAATGTTTGCTAATATCATTGTTGTTTTGTTATTAATCATCGTGTCAGAGCCAGGTGGGAGCTCAGAACAGATGCACCGTGTGGCGTGGATCCATCCCCACCTCAATCCAGCCCCTCACTGAGGCCCAGAGGAAAATGAGGATTTGTCAGCACCATGATCTGGCAGCAGAACCAAAACATTCACGTCACACCTCACATCGCTGTTCTTCCCTCTACGTGGTCTGCAAAATGTCACTGATGAGTGGGAACTCACATCATTTGGAGGCTACATATATAGTGGAGGCTGAGACTGGATTCTGGATTGAAATTCTGTCTCTCTGGCACCTACCAGTCACGTGAACTTAAGTGAGTTGCCTGGTCCCTCTGAGCTTCAGTCTCCTCATCTATAAGATGGGAATAACATAATAGTTCCTGCCTTAATGTGAAGCATCAGTAAGATAATCAGGAAATGGGAGGAGAGCACTTAGTACACTGCCTGGCTCAGAGTAACAGAGCAATAACTGTTCATTATTATCACCTTATTTTATTGCAAATCTTAGGATACATGACTATTGGGAGAGAGAGAATTTAAGCTGTGTCCTTGATGGAGGCTTTTACTCGTCCTGGAATCCAGGCTCTGGTGCTCCTGACAGGAGCACACCCCATTCCCATCTCAAGCCTGGGGACCCCCCACCTCTCTCCCCACTCCCTCCCACATTGTCCCTCCAACTCTACCCAGGCAAGCTGTGGCCTTTCTCTCCTTTCCTGGTAAGCCCACCAGGGGCCACTAACCTCAGAGCCCTCTCTCCAGCATTCCAGCATCTTTGAGATGCAGTTCTTACCCGATGCCAGATGCCAGAGGAACCGGGGCTCCCCTGGCAGGGTTGGGTGGCTGCTGGGGCTTGCTGAGTCTCCTGAAACAGACACAAGCCTGTCCTGACCATGTCAGCCGACAACACACGGCTGGGGAGCTTCCGTGTGCTTTGCTCCACCTGTCTGCAGCCAGAGCTGGGGGCTGGTCCTTGGGGATGGCCAACTGGCCTGGGGCTTGTTGCCACGTCAGCGTCACCACCCTCACCCCAGTGTCATCCAGAGAGCTGTTTGTCTTTGTAGGTCCCAGAGCACCTGGCTGTGTGGGGACCTCCCTGGGAGGCGGAGTCCCAGAACGGCGGGGGGGGGGGGGGGAGTATATGGGCGGGGAGGACCCTTGGCCCCGCCCCTCGCCTCTCCCACCAGCTTCCTTTCCAGGAGCCGATCCGGGGCCCCCACGTCCAGGTGCCCAGAGGCCTGAGAAGTTGTCAAGACCGCTGAACCTGACATGTGTAACTGTAGGAGACGCCAGCCGTCTCTTCCAGATGTGGGCTAAAAATACAGAGGAGTTTGGGCCCTCGGTAATGGAGACTGTAAGAGCCTGTGACATGCGGGGACCACTGTGCGGCCGCTAATGAGCTCTGAGCAGTTGGTGCCCGAGCCCTGGGTGAGCACGTGGGCTGGGAGCACCAAGGGGGTGTCACTCAGCATTTGTCCATCCTGGCTCAGAAATCTGCAATGTTGGTGTGGGCCAGGTGGTGGGGGACCAGCTCAAGCGACCTTCTGACGTCCAGGTGGGGAGACTGAGGCCAAGTGACCAGAGGTGGGAAAACATACCCGGGAGAGGCAGAGACCTCAAAGGACCTCTGCCTCTCTGGCTCCCTGTCTTGCCTCCAGCCCTGCGCCCCCAGAGCCCAGCATAAAACTTGCTCTGGGAGACCGTGGTGAATGGGTGATAATTGACAACTGAATGAAGAGATGAATGAGTGAATGATAACCATCTTCCTCACTGGGGCATGAGCCTTCCCAATGAATGGTGACTGTAACTTAGTCACTGCCGCTCTGGGAGAGCCTGGCACAGAGGAGGCCCGCAAATGCTGCTTGCTGAATGAATGAACACCTGATCTGCTTCTTGATCTAGCCCCTTCCTGCGTGTGGAGACAAGGAAGCCTATGAAAACTGTGCTGGGGGTCTCTTTCCCTTGATCCTCAGGCTGCTCAAACAGCCAAGGTATAGTCCCACCCACCAGAGAGAATAAATAACAACCACAGCACAGTAGACTTCTCTTAAACTTAATCAGGACAGTCCTAAGAAACTCATTTAGGCCTCACAACCAACCTTATGAGTTAAATTCTATGTTTACACGCATTTTACACAGAAGGAAACTGAAGGGCTTAGAGAGGTGAGACTTGTCCTGGGTCACCCTCTAGGAAGAGGTGGGGTCAGTATTCAAATCTGGTTGGGCCCACCCCCTTCCCTCTTTAACCACTGGGCTACCCTGCCTTCCCCAGAGCATAGCAGCCGAGGAGAGGAGATTCGTGGGCCAGAGAAAGCCACGAAGAATGGAGGCAGAAAAATACCTGCAGGGCCCATAAAGTGTTTGATAAGTTCCAGGAGAAGAATAGAAGGAAATAATGAGCATTTGTCAGAGGCTTTTATAGCATATAAGACGCTTTTGCCTGCATTCTCTCATTTGATCTTCACCACAGGCCTGGGAGGAAGGTATTATCATTATCTACATTTTATTGGTGGGGAAAGTAAGGCTCCCACACCTCCCAGCTCGGCCAGGTAGGCTGCATCCCTGGGGGTGGGTGTGGATCGCGGTGCCCTGGTGGGGACTTCCTTCTCATCTCCTGCAGGTTGTCATAACCTCTCCCCAGATTGTCATTGACTCAAAGACTAAATCCAGGTAGATGGCCATATGACAATTCTGGGCTCCCTGTAATCACAGGGAAAGGCCAGCAGGGGGCAGAGTCCAGACTGAATGCCACCTCCTCCAAGGAGCCTGCCTGGACCTGCCGCCATCATGAATCTTGCTCTTCTTAAACTGTCCTCTCTTGCATTCCTTTGGCAGCCCCTCCCAAAGCCGGGTGGGGCTTATTATCTCTGCATCACAGCCAAAGGTACGAGCCAACAATTAGCCACCCTGGCAATGGGAAACAAAACGCAGGTGCAAGTTTGCTGGGGCACTGGTGGGTGATGGTTTAAGGACAGAAAGTATGTGTGGAATGAAACCAGAGCCCCTTGCCCTCTCTAGGGCCCCTCTGGCTCCGCAGCTCCTTCCTTAATGCTCCCCTGGAGAAATGCAGTTCAGATCAAACACATGGAAGACTGGTGTGGGGCTCCTGGCCTATACCCAACCGCACTGAATTTACACTTCTCAAAAGGGAATGGGGCTACCAGGAGGTGACGCCCCGTGATCGTTTGGAACGTCCTCAGTTCAGCATAGAGTCACTTGTGTACAGATCAGTCTTACTTTTTGTGCCAATTCAGATGGATGGAAAAATACTGATTCCTACTCACCCCACAAAAATGAGAACCCAGATTTTATGTGATTGACTTTTTTGTACTCCAGTTAATGCATACAGTGGGGTTTTGCAGTCCTTATAATTGAAAAGGGGGAGCCAGCGCGGGAATGTGCCCAAACAGGATTCATGCAGGCATTCACCAAACATATGTGGAGCCCCTCCTGCGTGCCAGGCTCTGTACTAGGCTTGGCGGCCACAGCGGTGAACCAGGCAGATGCTCCCTATTGTCAGAAGTTTCCAGGCCAGCAGAGGACAGGCAAGCACACTTGATAGCGTGGTAAATGCTCGTAGGGGGTGGAGAGAAGGATGTTGTTAAGCACAGAAAGCCATGGAAGCCCACAGGAATCTCCTGACCCAATCAAGGAAAGAGGAGGCCTCCGGGAGGATGTGGACCCTTTACTGCATCCTTAAAGGATGTACAGGAAGCAGGTGGTGTAGTGGTGATTAACTCCTGAGCTGGAACCTGGCTCTGCTACTTCTAGCCGGTGACCTTGGGCAAGTCACTACACCACTCCGTGCCTCGGTTTCCTTATGTGTAAAAGAGGGATTATAATGGTAATTTACCGTATGGGGTTGTAAGGATTAAGTGAGTTAATACATATAAAGCACTTGGAACAGTGCCTGGCAAATGGTGGGCATCTACTACCTGTCAACTAGGATTATTTTTCCTCGTCGTCGTTGTGGGGATTAAACAAGCTAACATTTGGGAGGCACTTAGCACAGAGTGAGTGCTCAATAAATGTAAACTGCTATTATTTTTGTTATTAAGTAGGCATTTGCCAATACCGGCCAGGTGGCTGGGAGGGGTGAGGAGGAGAGGAATCCAAGGCAGAGACAACAGCGTAGGCAAAGGCCTGGAGGCCAGAGAGAGCCTGGCGCATGTGGCAAAGTTTAGAAGTTCGATTAGACTGGCAAAGAGCCTGGGCTCCAGGACTGATGCAGGATGGGGCTGGAGAGGTGAGAGCCAGGGGCTCCTTCTGGAGGCTTTGGGACCAATGAGCCTCCCTCCCCTCACGGACAGCTCAGCTGAGGGAGCCTAGGCTGATGCAGGCTGGCCTGGGGAGCGGGGGACAGGGCAGTGTGAGGGTGGGCTGCTCTGCCCCGTCCCCCACCCCGCCCCATGCTACTCGGCTTGGAGCTGCAGGCTGTCAATTAGGCAGCCTCACGCAAGAGGCTCTTTCCTCATGCGATACATGTCACATCCGGGAACGATCAAAACAGCTTTGCTTTGGCAAAACGTCTTGTGCTACGTGTTTGTTCTTTGGTGTCTGAGTGTAACTCCTGTTGTTTCTGAGACACCTGTGATTTGCTGGTCCCTGACAGCCATTACCTGCTCAGAGTCTCTGCCTGCCACACAACCCACCTGGTGGTACCGCCGTTCCTTTCTCTGCCCTTCCCAGAGCATTCGCTGCCTCCCCAGGCCACAGGGGTGGACACTGGCACTGAATCAGACACAGTCGGCGAGGATGGCCAATTTTAGAAATCACCTCTACCATTTGGGAATACCTACTGTGTGCCAGGTGCTTTGAATGCCTTATTCATCTGCCCGGACACCCCACAGTTAGGCCTTATGATCTTTATTTAACAGAGGCACAGTAAGGCTAAGGAACTGGCCCAAGTCCACCCACCTGGTAAGTGTCAGAGGTAACACTGGAACACAGATCCCTCAGCGCTGCAGCCCGCACCCCGCGGCCTCTCTGCAGCTCACTTCTTCCGCAGCCCACTGATCCCGAGGGAGGGACTTGGGGAGAGCTGGGATTCGACGTAGGCAGGCCAGCAGCTGAGACGTCAGCTCACCTGAACCCAGGGCCCGCCTGGCCCCCCAAAACAGGCCTTTCAGAGGAACCAGGCCCCCAGGGTTGACCTCCAGGGCTCCGGCCCTGACCAGCAACTCCTGCAGGCAGCCCCTCTCCTTTCTTTCAGATCCTGGATTCACCCTTTGGCCCCTGACGCCGCCTACCTACCAGATCTCCCTTTGAGTTCGCACATGTCAGGCATGCAATTTGAGTTAACTGTTAGTATTATTATTATTATGGGTGCTATCATAGCCTATGTAAGGCTTGAGGACCCTTCCCTGTTCCCTGCAACACCCGCCCCCCAACAGCTTCCCCACTTTCTGGGACCTCTGAGAGAGCAGGAGCCAAAGGAGGTACAGATCCTCCATTTTGTGATAAGCTCCTTGAGGGCAGAGCCCTCCTATTCAGCCTTGTTTTCCCAGTGCCTTGAACTATAGCAGGTATTCAGAAAATATTTGTTGAATAATCATACCCACAGCTGCTATTACTGAGCTGCAGGGAGCACTTCACGTTGTGACCCCATTTAGTTGTGGTGGTAACCGTATAAAGGGGGTACTATTTTCCCCACAGATGACAAAACAGAGGCTCTGAAGATGTGCCATGGACCCCAGCGAAGAGGTGGTTGGGGGCAGGGTTGCAAACTCAGCGTTGCCTGACTCCAAGCCTGTGTTTCTTAACTTCCTCCCCCGTCTATTGTACTCCCCCTTCATGTAATCAATCAATGAGTAATTAATCAGTGAATGGATGGAGGAGTCTCACATGCCCTCCACAGCCAGCTGCCCTGGCCCGACCCTCCCACGGTCTCCCGGGACCCTGGAGCCCTCTGCCCATCCTGTCCTCTCCCTTGACAGGCTCAGGGCAAAGCCTTTCCCAACAAGGCTTGTTATTTCTAATCTTAGGAGACAAGCCTCAGTTTCAAAGGCATTCAGTTCCATTCGAGTCAAGGAACAGTTCTCACTTCGCCTCTCTGACCCCCTAGTACCCCCACCTCCTCCTCCAACTGGCGCCAATAACACAAGATAAATCTTTCCTCAGAAATATAATAGTTGTTCTTCCTCTCCCCGTTGAAGCCTCTGCCAGGTAATTAGCATACGCTGACACCTTGATAGATGAAAAGAAAGGCATGAGATCATTCTCTTTTTCTTTAACCATTATAGTATGAAGCAGCCTTTCCCAATTTGCCAGTTACCGAATCCAGCATTACTGAACGCGGCCCATCGCGTGACATGTTATTCTAGCCGATCCTACCATCTCTCGTACTCATCACCAACCCCAGGTTACACCTGAGAGAGCAAATTCTCCCTTTTCACATTGACACTTCTCTGGTAGGAGGGGCAGTGTGTGTGGGGGGGCGGTTCAGCTGGTCTGTAAATTGTGGGGATGATGTGGTCATACTTGGTTGGGCGCCCCCAGCTGGCAGCATGAGGTCTTGCAAGGGCCACATACCTCTCTGGGGCACCTTCCGAATCCCTCCTCACTTCCTCTTTCCTGCTCCCCAAGAGAAGCGGGCCTTTGACCAGGGCTCTGGGAGTCCCTGCATTTGATGCAGCAGGAACCTCAGCTTGCAACTGGTGGTTTTCTCTCTTCTCATCAACACACACACACACACACACACACACCCAACACCACACATACTGTCTGAGCTCATCATGGGCCTTGCAGCCTGGGGGTGTGCCCAACCTCTTCAGAGGTGCTCCATGGCCATATCTATGCTTAGCGTATACACGCTTTTCTCCTTGTCCTTTTCAGGCATGAGCGATAGGGGAATGAATACCTTCATTTACTTAATTCCTTCATTTTACAAATAATTTATTAAGTGTCCCCTACGTGCTAGGAACCGTTCTAGGTATTGAAGAGAGAGCAAGATGGACAAGACAGGCTAGGGCCACAGCCTCACGGAGTTTATAATCCAGTCCAAGGAAGCATACAAGGAATTATTATTATTAATAAGTCAGTGAAAGATATGATTTCATGCTTCCTGACACATGCTTTCTAGGGAAGCAGAACAAGTGAGGTACCAGGGAGGGCATGGGAGGGCTGCCTGAGACAAGGTAGCCAGAGAGGGCCTGAGAGTTGAACTGATAAATGGGTGAAGGCTTACCAACTGGCTAGGTATGAGGGTGGGGGAACCACTCCCTGAAGTAGGAACAAGTAGTCACAACTCACAAACCAATTTGAGAGCCTACAGTTAGATCCCTCACTTTGGAGAGGTCTGTCCCATCCTGACCTAGCTGTAACTTTCCCTAGCACTAGGGAGGGTGGAACAGGGTGGCGCAAGCAGCTTGCTCCTCTGTGTGGTGAGGGGAGAAGTAGCTGCCTGGGTCTACCAGTCAACTGGGCCCTCTGAAAGCCTGGGGACCAGGCCCTGCACACCTGAACAGAAACCAAAAACCCGATCAACTGTGTCATCCCGCCAGGGGCTGTCCAAGGGAATCTCCAGCCCCCCATTCCTCAACCCTCTTCCATTCTGGGCAGTAGGCTCAGCTGCTGCAACTTGCCCTCCCCCGTTGGCCTATCTACTCCTTCTCTTGGCTGGGACAGGTTCCTGATACCCTCATTGGGCCCAGGGGCTGGCGTTTGGGGAGTGGGGTTTCTGCCCCATCCCCCAGGATTTGCCCTCTCTGTCCCTTGCCTCGGGAGTACCATGATTCTCTCATTTGGCAGGTGGAGGCGGGGAGGAGGGGGTCCAGTGGAGGTCATCATCCATCTTATGTCCAGGAGTCCCTGCATACCACCAGATCTCCAAGCTACCCTGGGGCCTTTCTGCTCACAGGCCTCTAACCAAACCCCAATCTTTGCTCTTGCTCCCCTTCTCAATCCCGGATCTGGCAAAATTCCTTCTCAGAACAGCCTCTGACAGCTCAGGCCACAATGTTCTCTCCTCTCCCTGACCACCCACTGCATATATCGACTCAATTGTGCTTTCTGGCATTTGCTTGGGCCTCGGCTGGCATTTGATTTGGTTCTGCCGCAGGTTCTCATCTCACTTGCCTGTCAGATCTCCCCAAATGGACTTTAATAATAATGATAATAATGCTTCTTCATATATGGAAACCCACTGGGCACTCATACAAAGGGCATACATTTCTTTTATCTCTGTCTCCACAACCACCCCAGAAAGTAGAAAGTGGGGACGTAGAATCCTTCCCATTCTACACATAAGGCAACTGAGGTTCAGATAGGATCACATCAAAAACCCCTCCCCCCAAGCTGCTTCCCCTGCCCCAGCTCAGTCATGGGCACCACTGTTCACCAAGATACCCAGACCAAAGATGGGGCAACATCACTGTCCTTCACGTCATCCTTTCTCTCACAACTGGACAGTCCCCAGACTCTACAGACACCTAAGCGTCTCTCTAGACTACTCACTGCTTTCCAGCTCTACCACCTAGGCCCATGTGAACTATCAGCCCTCCCTGGGGCAAGGGCAAAGTTCTCCTATCCTGCCCCCCACTCTTGCCCCACAGGCCCCATCCATTCTGTACTCTGCATGACAGTGGTCTTTTTTTTCTGATGCCTACTCATTTATTTATTCATTCATTCAAGACAGTTATTGAGAGCTTACTATATGCCATGCCCAGGGCCCAGCAATGAACAAGACAAAGCCCTTGCCTTCGTGGGGCTTCTATTCCAGCAGGGAAGTGGAGAACCAACAAGAAAGTCAGTATACAACATCTGGAGAGTGATAACCGCCATGGAAAGCAAAAAGCAGAGGAAGGAAATAAGGAGTGTTCAGGCAGGAGAGAGGCCTGTTATTCGCATGATGGGGGCGGGGGAGCCCTCACTGAGCAACATCTGAAGGAAGTGAGGGAGTGAGGGAGTGAGCCTCGCTGACACCTGGGGCTCGAACTTCCAGGCAGATGGAACAGCAAGTGCAAAATCCTCAGCTGGGACTGTGCTTGGCAAGTTTATGTTTGAGGAAGAGCACAGAGACCAGCAAAACTGGGGAGGAGTAAGAGAAGAGGGAGAGATTTGGCAGGAGGCCACACCTTGCAGGGTTTGTAGGCCATTTTAAAAACTTTGGCTTTGACTCTGAGCAAAACGAGGGTTTGAGCAGAGGAGTGACACAATTTCATTTACATTTTAACAGGATCCCTCTAACTGCTTCGTGGAGAACTGACTATAGGGGGACAAGGAGAGGAGTCGGGAGACCAGTTAGGAGGCCACTGGAACAATGAGGGGAGAGACAATGGCTTGGACCAGGGTGGTGGCTCTGGAAGTGGTAAGAAGTAGTCAGATGCTGGATTATTTATGAAGGGAGAGCCGACAAGATCTGCTAATGAATTGGCTGTGGAGTGGGAAAGAGAGGAGTCTGAAAAAAAAAAAAAGAAAAGAGAGGAGTCCGGAATGATGCCAGGCATGACTGCAGATTTGATCTTGTTGCTCCCCTAATTCCCCATTGCTTTTAGGTTTGTTCAAACCCCTTAATGTGGATTGTGAGGTCCTTCATGATCTGAACCTCCCACTCACCTCCCAGTGCTGTGGTGCAATCTTTAGCAACAGAGGATAGTATTACTGTTTAATAGTTACCGAATGTTTACCTTATGCGGGGCCTGGGCTAAGCCCTTTACAGATGTCACTTCATCCATTGTGCACAACAATCCAATGAAATGGGCACTATTATTAATACCTTATTATGAATATACCCATTTTACAGGATAGGAAACTGAGGCACAGAGAGGTTAAATAACGTGACCAAGATCACACAGCCGGTAAACAGCAGACTGAGGATTTGAATCCAGGCATATGATCCCACCGAAAGCTACTTCTTTCACCATCATGAGACTGAAATTTCAGTTCCACAACCAGCCATGAGCTCATTCTCTTAACCTCTGTGCCTTCTAACAGGCAGTTCCACACGCCTAGAAATTCTCCCTGGCATCCCTCACACATCCTCAGCCCCGCCCCCGACACCTCTGTCTGGCTAAAACCGCCTTCCTCTGGGAAGCCAGCTCGGGTAAAGGACCCCTGCTCCCAGCAACCACGGCTGCCTGTGCTGGCTGTTACAGCTCTCCCACCCTGCCACCCAAGAGCCTGTTTAGGGACCCGATCTCCCCTCCTAGACACAAGCTGTCTGCGCATGGAGGCCAGGCCTACCTGTCTCACCACTGTATCCACAGGGCAGAAAACCGTGCTTGGTACCTAGGCACTCAGCAATTACCTGTTGAGGGATGGATGGGACACAGTTCAGCTAGGTCTCTGTCCCACTGCTTTGCCTGCTCACAGCCCCTACCCTGCTACCCCGTGGCAGATAATAATACTGGCATTACTTAAGTGCTTGCTTTGTGCCAGGGACAGTACCAAGCACTTTACACCTGCGATCTCATTTTCCTCTCCATTTTACAGGTGAGGAAACTACCTCTCCGAGTTTAATTCCCCACGGTCAAAATGTGGTCCTGGGATGCTACCAGATAGGTGGTGAACCGAACTGAGGATACTGGAATGCACCGGGCCTGCTTTCTCTGTCCCCACGGCCCTCAGCACAGCGCCAGACACAGAGTGGGTGAGCAGATCCGCAGGGCAGCTTTCAGGCCAGAGAGTAAGTCTTCCTCCTTCCCCTGAGAGCTTCCCTCCCCTCTGTCTTCCTGCTCACACCCTTAATAAAGGCCCTGAGAGGGACCAATTGAAGGGCGGGATTTCCTCGGGAGAGCAGCGGCATTTACATGGGAACATTCAAACAGGAACAGAATTCTTTCGCGGGGGCATGGGCTTCAGAAGACAGCTGTGGATGGAGAGCTGTTGCTGGGGGAGGAGGAGGGGGGTCAGGGGACGGGGAAATGATCTTTTATTTATTTATTTCCCTCTTGGAGCCTTCACCTTTCATTAAAACAGCCTCCGGATGTAGGTGCAATCAAACATTCATTAGACAAGCAAGGTGCATTTAAAAAAAAAAAAAACTAACAACGCCCGAAGGAGCGCGCGCGCGCGCGCGCGCGCACACACACACACACACACACAGAGATTGAGCAGTAATCAATCTGCGAAAAGAAACCGGTCCTTCAGGCAAGAAAAGCAGGCTGTGTTCCTCCGCACCGCGCTCCCTGGGCCCTGCGGCCGCCCCTAGGGACCGTGGCTCTGTCCCTGGCACCCGCGTGCACGCCCCGGTCACTTAGTGGACTGCCCAGGAGCTATGACCCCGGGATCTGGCACCTGCGTGCTGCAGGGTGTGCGGAGCAGTCCGTCCAGCCAGCCCGCCTGACACAAGGGTGTCTTTCCAGGCCCTCCCACTCTCCGCCTTGGCAGGTTTGCCCACAGGACTGAAGCACACACAGAGTTCTCGCTTGCATCTGTTCTCACATCCTGACTCGAGGCTCAGACTTTGGCCCTGGGGATCGTCGTCTGCACAAGGCATCGGGCATTTCCCCAAAGCCGGGTGGTTGGGGGAGTGGGGCGTGGAAGGCCGTTGTCCCGCGCGACGTCGGCCCTCCTCCACCCCTCAATCACGACCAGCTTCCCGGAGGAGGGGACGACGCCGAAGCCGAGAACGGGGGCAAGGAAGTGGCTCGACAGATGGGGAGTGGGAGGCTCTTCCAGCATATGGGGCCGCGTGGGCGGAAGGAGTCTGGGCCCGGCGAGGGGGAGGGGGCACAGGGCTGCGGAGACGGTCCCCGGAGCGGGCACGCGCGCCGGTATTGGGGTGGGCGTGTGAATGGGATGGAGTGGGGAGGAGGTAACCCTCCAAAGGTGGGGGCGGAAGACGAGGGGGCGGCCTGGGTTGCAGTCACCCCGGAGCCAGCGGAGGGCGCAGCACGCCGAGCGCCTAGCACAAGGGCGCCCCCTGATGGCGCCTCACGTGTCAGACACATTTTCCATTTTTCTGATAGGTTTAACCAACCCTCTCTTGGGCTTCCTAGGAGCCAGGGGCTGGGTTGGATCTTTGAAGGACACCGCTGTGCCCATTTTCCAGCCAAGAGGACTGGGGCCCAGCGAGATCATACAAATTGCGTGGGAAGAGCCAGGGTTCCAACCCCTGCGTTCATTTACTCAACAGTTATTAAGAAGTCCCTACTGTGTGCTGGGGGCTGGGGATACTGCAGTACACAAGACCCACAGGTCCCTGGCCTCGTGGGGGCTTACAGTCTAGGTGAGGAGACAGACAGCACGCAAGTAAACAAATAAATGAGCAAAGTAATTTCAGTGCTGTGGAGGAAATAAATCAGGGTGTGGAGCTAGGCAGCGACTGTACTCTTCGGCTTCCCCCAGCCTGCCTCCCCCTCACTGCTCCCTGGGAGGACTGGGATTTGTCAGCTTTGGCTTCAAGGCAGGCAGCAAAGGTGGCTCTGGGGGTGAAACCGGGGTGGGGGTTGCAGATCCCAAGGCCAGAAGCTGCGCCTGCCCTGGCACCCCTCACATGTACCAGCACCAGCACCTGCAGCCTCAGGCTTTCCCACTGTGGCCAACTGGCTGAATTATTTCCTTATCTCAGCCCAATGAGTTTTTAATCTGTCTTTATACAGAAGCCTGACTGCCTGCGCCGGGATTATTACTGAGTTCTCTGCACATCGATCCTGCCTCCCCTGTCTGTTCTGACCAAGTGAGGCTCTGAGATGGAGGCAGGAGAGGTCTCTGCTCTGGAAAGATTTAGGAGAGCACCAGTGCTTGCTGTGAGCTGGGCGGAGGAGGGGCTGCAGCATCCAGGCACAGATGCTCAGGGTTTCAGGAGCACTGTCCTGCAAGGGGGTGGGGTGTAGCCGCAGTGTGGGGGAAGGGGTATGAAGGGGTGAAGCTCTCCATTTGAGCTCAGGAGATGGGGCTGTTCCAGCAGGACCAGGTCACTGTCTGCTTGGGCAGACTGAAGCAACAAGAGGACAAACAAAGGGTGACAGGAGAGGCTGGGACGGCCTGGGACAGGGACAGGCGATCAGGAGAAGAGGGTTCTGGTCTCAACTCTGCTCTTTACAAGCTGTGTGCCCTTGGGCATTGACTTCTCTTCTGTAAAATGGAGGTGGTTACTGAGGCTTTTTAATGAGGTGGTAGATGCACATGGTCCTCACACCGTTAAACATTCAATAATGTCAGCTCTTGTTATTAATACCGTTATCTGTAAAATGGGAGTAGGAGTCCTGGCTCAGCTTCCTGGACCAATCTCTTGAGAGACTCAAACGGACACAGGCGCCAGGCCCACGTGAGGACTACTGTTGATCCATGGCTAGCTCACTGATGCTAATAAAGGGGTGAGGAGGCGTGAGGCAGACACACAGCTTCAGTCACTCCCGCATTGGGTCAGTGACAGACAGTCTGACAGCCATTTAGACGTGCAGCCTACATACACCCTCCCCTGCCTTCACACCTGGCCTGAGAGCAGGGAATGTGGGACAGAAGCTCCCACATGTGACTTTCCGTCTGCCCCGATGCCACCGGATACTGGAGAGTGGGCTTTCAAGCATGCAAATCTAAGCATCTCATTCACTGCCCTGGGACAAGCCCCAGATGCCCTACGTGGCCCCGTGGCCCCGGGGGCGAGTGTTCTGTTGTTGCCCCGCCTGCCACCTCTCCTTGCCGCGGCACCCAGAGCTCCCTGGGGCACAGGCCATATCCTCAGCTCCTTGTGCCTCTGCCTTTGCAGATGCAGTTCCTTCCTCCTGGGAGACTTTTTCCTTCAAACTCTAAAGCCTCGAGGACAGAGACTTGGTGTACTGGTTCATCAAAAGTAGCTGAGCCATAACTATTTGTTGAATTCAACTGATTCCATCTGCATCCAGGCCGACTCTTTCGGGCCTCAGCTCAAACCTCACTTGTCAGGAAAGGCCTTCTGCTGTGGGGGCTGGGTGGAGCCTCTCCGTTTCCCCTTCTAAAGCCCCCTGCACTTCCCCCTTGGGGAATGTCCATGCTTGGCATCGTCTCCTTTGCTAGCCTAAACTCCACACGGTCAGGATAGCTCTGTCTTGTTTACTGCTCTGTCTTCAGTTACCCAGCACATAGGAGGTGTTCAAGATGTATTTGGGATGAGTAAATAAATGAGTGGATGTCCCTGGGACTCCATGCCTCCTGTTTTAGTCCCTCCCACTGGCCCTCCTTCCCTGTCTTCAGAGGAATGACTTCTGGATCTCAGGGCCAGGTCTTTGCTTTCCAACCTGTCTTTTATATCGTCTCCTTCACAGCCATCCACTCCTAGACCATGGCCTGCTAGGGACACCCCTCTGGCTGGGCCCTTACAGGCTTGGTTGCTTCTCCCTGATGAAGAGCTGGGCCGGCTCTGAGCTCCTGGGAGCCGGCCTGGCCCTGGGCAGCCTGGACCCACTTCCTTCTCACCCTCCAAAGAACACAGCTCTGGGTCTGCAAACAGCGGGAGGCCGGGCACCTCTTTCCCCTCGCCAGCCAGCCGGGCCTAGCAAATGCCGAGTCATTGCCAACTGCTGCCTATCTCCGGCTCCTCCAGCCTAAGGAGCCGCCAGGAGCAAACCCAGAAAAGCAGCCCCGGGCAGCACCCGAAGCCCTTCACACCTGCAGACTTCCGCCTCTGCAACAGTGGATGGAGGCCCTAGAACCAGGGATCAGGCCTGGGGTGGAAACACCAATGCTGGGCCATCTCAGTGCCACCCCCCACCCAGCCCTCCACCGCCAAGGGCCTTTGCACACATGCCCACAGCCTGGCCTCAGTTTCCCCCCAGGCCCTTTTCCTTTACCAAGGGGCTAACAAGGGCCAGTGCCAAAGCTTCGGTGCCTGTGAATGCTGACTAATAATTAAGTCCCTGCAAACTGCCTGTAGATAAGTATAATCCCTTGCGTTTATAAAGCCCTGAACACGTTTCAAAGCTTTTTCACATATATTATCTCATATCATCTCCCACAGTAGTCCTATTGGGTAGTTACTGGAAGGGAAATTAATGTCCTTATTTTGTAGAGGAGAAAACCAAGACTCAGAGAGGGAAGAATCTTGTCTGAGGTCACACAGCCTGTGAGCAGGCCAAAGCTGGGCCCCGAACACATGTTCCTCTTAATCATCCCCTGGCCCAGGATCCTGGAGTAGTTTATACAGCCCACCCCCCTCAGCTCTTCTGCCTAGTCCATTTTTCAACAGTAGCAGCAACAACAGATAGCTGTTGAGCATATATACACCACTCGAATTGTGTTATCCTCATGATATTGGCAATATTATTAGCCCCCGTGTTACAGATGATGTGGCCAAAGCTCAGAGAAGCTATTCACATCCAGGGCATAATGCTGGTCTGTTTGAACAATCTGACTTTAACCCCATCCTTAGGCTCTCCCTGGCTTAACTGAGGCTCCTTCTCAGACCCAAAACCTCCAGAATCTCCTCCCTGGAGACTGGGATTCTTTGGGGTCTGTATTTTCTATGGTTCTATACACTCCTAGGTCACTCATTCATTCCCATATTCACTTGACAAACATTCACTGAGGCCTCCCTGTGTGCCTGGCATTAAGAATACCACAGTTGTCAGTGGCTCAATCTTCTGCTCTGGAGGAGCCACCCTGGCTAGAGAAATCTGGGAAGGCTTCCGGGAGGAAGGGGAATCCAAGATGAATCTTGAGAGATAAGTACGGGGCAGGCAGCAGAGAAAGAAGGAAGAATGTCCCAAGCAGAAAGAGCCAGGGGCAAGAGAGAGCAGCTCCTGTTCAGGGACCCCATAAGTGAGACAGCTTGGCTGGAGGAGAGAGGGGAGGGGAGGTTGGTGCCGCGTTGGGGAGGGGCATGTGGCAGAGCAGTGATCTGATCAGGCCTGTGTTAAGGATGCTGTGGAGGCTTTTTGGAGGATGGGGCTGGCACTGGGGATGTGGTCCACTCTTGTGCAAGATCTTTCCCAGTCACTTTTTGTCCTAGACTCTTGGAGCCAGCCCTGCAGGCTGTGGGAATGTGGGAGGGCAGCCTTCTAGGGCACCCTTGGCTGAGCCTGGGGGGGACTGTGGAGGCCAGGGTAGGGAGACGGTTTGTGGATGGGTTAAGAGGTAAGAACCAAAGCTTCCCCACAGTGGTCCCCAATGAGGTACCCATGTGAGAGCAAGCAGAAGGAAGGGCATTCTAGACAACGGGAACAGCGTTTGCAAAGACCCAGAGGCAAAGTGCCCAAGACCAGCTGTGGAGCTAGAGTACTTCAATATGGCTGAAGCCAGGTCCGGGCTGGGTGGAGCCACTTCTGTGCAATAGGAGAGAACTCAGGCCTTAAGGGGTGAGGGTCCACGGGCTCTGCAGATGGTACACCTAGCTTCAAATCCCAGCTCCTACTAGCTGTATGTGTCCTTGGGCAAATTACTTAATTTCTCTGGTTCTTAGTTTTCTCATCTATAAAATGGGATTGTGAGGATTATACAAAAAAAACACGCAAAGCACTGAGCATATAATAAACACTCAATAAACGCAACTTCTATTATTATCATTAATATTATCATTAATAACAGTTCCGCAGTGGGAACTCTAAAGGGAAGTACCACTTCGTAAGGGAGGAATCTCATTTTAAAAAGTAAAAACAAGCTGCAACGTGTACTTATCTATAATCTCCACATTCACAGATATGTGTGAAATTTCATCTGCACCTGTTTTCTCAGGGTGTCATCCCACCCCAAATCAAATGATGACATTGGATGCTGGATGCCCTCACAGGAGTCATAGGGGTATTACAGCAGTAGGCTCGAGGCTGGGGGTGGGTGCCGAAGAGGAGAGGGGGGCCTCTCTCAGTCCCTGGAGGGGGTGACAAGTACCACCGTTTTCAGCCAGGAGGGTGGGGGGCACTCTGGAGCTTGGGAGTGGCTCGACCCTCCCCAGTCGAGAGTTAGAATCAGCCAAGTTTTTCTGGAGTGAATGTGGTGAGCAAAGAGTGTGGGACAGAGCCTCTGCCTCCAGAAGTTTACAGTCTTCTAGGCCATAAATGAATCACTTAGAATCTGAATTCTTTAAACTTGAGGATTAAGATTTTTAGGTGTTCACCATGAGACACATAGCTCCAATATGGTTGAATAGGCAAGCCAGGAGCAAGAAGGCTGTGCTCCTGAGTCCTACCAGGTTGGAATCCCACCTCCAGCTATGTAATTGGGAGCCTTAGACAAGCTACTTCTCTGAGTTTTGGTTTTCTTGCTATACTGAACTGATTATTAGAACTACCACAGGGCGCCTGGGTGGCTCAGTCGTTAAGCATCTGCCTTCAGGTCAGGTCATGATCCCAGGGTCCTGGGATCGAGCCCCGCGTCGGGCTCCCTGCTCGGCGGGAAGCCTGCTTCTCCCTCTCCCACTCCCCCAGCTTGTGGTTCCTCTCTCGCTGTGTCTCTGTCAAATAAATAAATAAAATCTTTAAAAAATATGTTAAAAAAAAAAGAACTACCTCTAGGGTTGTGTAAGAGTCAATGAAATAATGTATGTAGAGCGCTTGACACAGGGCCTGGTAGGTGATCAGGGCTCAAAGACTAGTAGTGGTCATTGCTGAGAGGATGTCCTTCCCCTTCTAGGAAGTCTGATAGCCATTCTCACAACTCCATAGAGGGAGGTGACAGTCAGGGGCCTCTTGCCTGGCGATAACAAATGTCTCGACCAGACTATTGTCCCTTTAGGCAATGGCAGGTGGGGGTCCAGGCCCAGAAAGAGCACTGTGCCCACGGGGGGCACAGGGCAGGGTGAGATGTGCAGCAGGAGTGCTGGTATATGGTCTTGGTGGACACAGGGAATGAGGCTAGTCATTTTCCAGGCCTTCTGAAAGTCAGAAACGTGAAGTTTTACAAAACAGCACATACACAAAGAGATGGTTTTTTTGCAGCTGTTTTGGCAGTTGGGGAATAATTTACCAACTTCAAGTTCAACTTAATGACTTTGGGGGTAGGCAGCTTCCAAGGGAGTTCTGCTTCCTAGTAATCTGCGGAGGGCCGGGTGGGTGGTCGGTGGGGAGCATTAACAGTAACACGTTGTGTATTTGTCATCAGAATGGAGTCCCCGGGCACAGGGGTAGTGCCCATGGCTGCTCAATGGTGTATTTGTCATGTGGCCACTGACACAATCAATTGACCCCCTTACACACCGGTGTTTATTAGCCATTGTATAAATATTTCACCCCTCCCTGGCTGACACATAATCTCTTCTTTGCTGCCTCTGACAAATGAACATTTCTCTGTAGACTCTTAAATGAGTATGTGTCACAGCTATGTCACTGATTAATTTTTTTACCACCACGAACAACGATGCATAGAAATGTAACTTATATTCATTTCCCGGCTTGAGCCCAGCTGTCTAAAAAATTCCACCAGCAGCTACAACTGACAGACAGCTATCCCTGCACTTGGGCGCGCCGACATGCGGTTGTGTGAGTGCCAGCTTGTTAATTACGGGCTTTTTCTTCCGGCCTGGCTGCCGAGTAACCAGCCACAAGGACCTTAATCACTGTTGGGGCCGGGAAGGGCCTGCTTCAGAGGGCTCCAGGGGCTGGCTCCCCAACCCAGCCTAACTACACACATTTTTTTTCCTCCAAATGTTGGCCACCTTTTCCTCTGGACCTTGATTTGGGGACACCCCTGAAGGCACCCCGGTAACACTCATCACCACCTTAAACTCTTTTTTTTTTTTTTAAGATTTTGTATTTATTTATTTGACAGAGAGAGACACAGCGAGAGAGTGAACACAAGCAGGGGGAGTGGGAGAGGAAGAAGCAGGCCTCCTGCCAACCCAGGCGCCCCAACCTTTACCCACTGATCTTCAAGACTGGGAGCGGAGGGGAGGGTCTTCTTTGCTAAGAACAAGTGGATGCTCCAGAAATATTTGCTGACATGAAATCAGCTAAGGTGTCGTTATTGACCAACGTACCAGCCAAGTGACATGTATTGTTTGCTTCATCTTTTCAGTGAATATTCTTGGAACCCCTACTGTGCAGGCCTGAGGAAAAGGTGACCATTGCTTCAAGAAATGAGTGTATGGTTAGACTGGGGTGGGAAGCTGGCCCCCGGAGTCTTCAGAAGCTGGCCCTTCCCGGGCCCAATAGTGATTCAGGTCCCTGTGGCTCGTTCCTTGGCAGTTAGGCCAAAAGGAAGTTTTGGTTCTGGTGGTGGAGAACTGGAGGTTCTCGGGGTACCCACTATTTGTACCCTGGTTTGCAGCTGAGGAAACTGAAGGACCATTCTTGCCATGGGAGTCATCGTACCCCAGAACCTGCAAACCAAACCATTTTCTGTCAACAGCCTTGCTCCCACTGTCTTTTCCCCTGGGATGCCTCAGTTTCTCCTCCACTACAGCTCCCCTCCCCTCCATTCCTTTCTTCTCCTTCACACTTGCCTCTTCCTGGCAGATTCTCGAGTCACCTTGGGCTTCAGAGCCGACTCAGCATCCCTGCTCCCACTCTGACCCCGTCCATCTGCTGCTTCCTCCTCCCCACCCACCTACCCACTGGCATAGAACTGAGCCTTCAGCAGGTGTCTAGGCTGCCCCCAGCCTGCCCCCTACCTCCATGCACCTGTGTCCCGTGCACCTGTGTCCCTTCCCTGATGTCATATAACCACTGGCTGGGAGCCAAGTGCATGACTCCTGGGGACACTTCCGGTATATTAACTAGCTTATACTAGCCCTGCCATTGCCCACAAGGCTCTCAAGAGACTGACCCAAGAAATAGAGAACCTTCCCCCTGAACATTCAGGGAACTGATACTCCCTAATGCCATGTCCAGGGAGTCCACATGAATAGGTTAAAACCACTGATAGATGTGGTGAGGCAGAGAGCATGGAATGGGCGTTGGTCTGCATCCCAGTTCCTCTGTCTACCCACTGTGCGTCCTCAGGCAAGTCACTCGTTTTCTTCTTGTTTTGCGCACTGGGGACGCCAGTAGCAATTTCACAGGACAGCTGGGAAGGTGAAAAGAGCTCCCGTGGCACAGCGCCCAGCACGGTAGCTGGCCCATCCTAGGTGCACGGTCAATGGCACAGACAACGACAGTTTCCTTCCAAAGAAAGAACTTTCAAGACTCTGTCCCATCTTGACCAATATTTCCCAGTGAGAGAAGAGGAGCTGGCCAAACCGGTCTCCCGAGACACAGGCGTGACATCCCCACCCACACCCAACCTAGGAGGTGGCCCTCTGAGACCCCGTGTGGAGATGGTACTGCCGCTCTCTCTCCCTCCCTCCGGGCCTTAGCAGTGGGGGAGGAGGGGCAGCTCCAAGCAAGGAGACAAAACTGCTAGGGGTGGGGCTGCCCAGATGATGTGCCCTCACCGTCAATAAGCATCAGCCAAAATGATGACCACCTATGAACATAAAGGACTTGTTTATGTGCATTATCTCACTGAAAAGACACAAAACCCCTCAGAGTTCGGTACGACTGACCTCATTCTACGGGTGAAGAAATTGAGATCCAGAGGTTAAGGAAACTACCAAAGGTCACACAAAACCAGGGCTTAATTGAACTGGGGACTATCTGCTTCCCGATTAAGGGCTCTTAACTACCACCACATGCCGCCTCCCCGAGACCTCCTTCCCCACTACACTCACCTAGCTCCCAGGGCACGCTCTAGGGAGCGGGCGGCACCTCCTCCATGATGTCATCTAGGGCTTGCACTATGATGTCAAGGACCCAGCGTGCCTGTCCTGCCCTTCCTGTGAGGACTTAGTGGCGTTTAGGGCAAGGTCAGAGGAAGGAAAAGCCGAGATGACACAGAGCTGGGTTGGGACCAGCTGGGGAGGGGGCTGATGCAAGAAAGGGCCCACACAATGAGCTTCAGTTGCAGGCTTGGCTGTGCCATCCCCCATAGATTTCCTTGTTCGAAATGGAGCATGGAGCCCAGGAAATCAGGACAAAAGCACCACCCACAGCTCTGGTCTCGATGAGTCAGATTCCACCTCCCACAGCCTCCTCCTGTGTGTTTCTGAATGTGTGTGTACCCGAACATGTGCCCCACCAGTGCGTGAGGCTGTCAGCTGTGCACGCGTGAATGCACATGCATGCACACGGTTGAGGCTGCGTGTGCACATGCCTGAGCCGTGTCCATCTGTATACCTGTCTCCAAGCCTGAGCCCTGAGAATGCGATGACCAGCAGGGTCGATGATAATCACTATGTTGAGACCTAATGCGCTTCTTATGTTCAAAGGCACCGTACTAAGCACTTTACAGGTAGTATTGCGTGGAATCTTTACGACAGCCTTATGATGTGAATACTATCATTATTCCCATTCTACTGGTGATGAAACTGAGGCTCAGAGAAGTTAAGCTGCTTTTCCAAGGCCACACAGCCAGGAAATGGTGTAATTTTCAGATGCCATTAAGATGTTGTTCCCTCCTTGCCCCCTCTAGAGAGTTTGGAGACAAGCCCCCAAAGGTCTTTTGTAACCAGAAACCCCCAGGGTCCCTGAAGGAAAGGGGGCCAGAAGCCAGCTTGGAAGAGAAACGGGGGTAAGTAGCAGATAGGTGCCTGAGCAGGAGGGGGCAGGGCAGCTGTCTCTCAGAACAGGTGTCAGAGAAGCTGTGACAGCCACTTAGAACCACAGTGGCAAGCCTCCTTTACATGGCGATTTGCATATATTTGCATGCATTTGCATCACCAAATCTGTGGAAACGGCCTTAATGGTCCCTGCCTCAGAAGACTGGCAGAAGCTGAGAGGGTGGGAGTGACAGGGAGGGCCTGGGGAATTCAGGACGGGAACGGAGGGAAGAGGCAGAGCTGTGGAGGCACTGGGAGTTGCTGGGCACTGCTCAATTTGTAGGAGAAAACAGGAAGGTTCTCTACCAGGTGCCCTGGGAAGCCTCCTCGCCCTGAGTCCATCCCTTGAGGGCAGCAGGGAAAGGGGTGGGAGATTCAGAGAGCCGGGAGAGCAGAGGAGGGTTCGGGCCTGGGTCGCTGGGCGGTGCTGGTGAGGAAGGCCGAGGATCAGACCTGGGTGGGGAGCCCCCGCCACGCCGCGTCCTGGGAAGGCTGGCCAGAGGAGAAGGAGGGCCTTGTACTGCGTCTCTCCGCTGGGGGGGCCGCCCACTCGGCCGTCCGAGCTCAGTGGCTCGGTGTTGGGGCGCCATCTAGTGGACATGCTCAGGAAAGCACCCCCTTCCCGCCCGCTCTGGCGCGGCCCCTTCCTTTTGGGTGCCTGCACAAAACGTGTTTCTGCTTTGCCAGTAATGAGAAAGGGCATGGTGCTGAAGTAGGAAGCTCCATTTCAGAAAGGCTCCGTCTCCGCTGTTTTTCTGCTCGGCCCCATTTACTCGTGTTTCATATTTTGCCTCTGAATCAGCCGAAGAAGCTATGCTCCCGCGTCAAGGGGGAAGCAAGAATGTTAATCATTCTCTGAGTTTTGTCCTAGGCCCCAAACACTTATGGATGACACCTAAGAAGAGCCAGATCCCAAACATGTTCCAGGACATTACCTTCAAATGAACCTCGGCTGATGCTGGCTATTTTCGGTAATTTATGAAATAATGCCTAGTGTTCACCTGACACTCGCCTTTGATTGGACCCTACCATGGACTCCTGAAGAAACAGGTACCCCAGACCTTTTTCGGTATAAACAAACCCCTACCCAAGCAATGACAAGACTCATTCCTCTCTCCAGACACTCCGTCTGCTATCCTCTGTCACTCACACTATTCAGTAATCTCTGTTTTCACTTTCTCTGGCTCACATTTGATTTCTATCCTGTGTGAAGCCAAGGACCCTCTTGGCTGATCCTGTGGGACCCTCCTCTGAGTCCTCAGACCCAGCCTGCCTGCATCAGTGCAACCTGGCCCTGCAGCCCACATCTGAGTGGGATTTCAATTCTGTGGAGGATCACCCTCAGGGAGCCTCCCACGGGGCTCAGGCCGGGTTAAGACGGATGAGTACAGCTGAGAGGTTAAGAGCTCAGGCCCTAAATTGGGAAAACATGGCTGTGCTGGTTGCTAACAGTGTGACTTTGGCATATGAATCTCTGAATCAGTTATCTCATCTGTAAAATGGGGGTAATAGTATTTACTTGTGAGCATGAAAAAGAAACATGTTAAGAGTTTATCAGTCGGCTCAGGACGAGAGAAAAGCAAGTGCCTGGAGCCCAAAATTTAAGGGACTTGGGACTTGTATGACACTGAAAGCTTCTTAAAATTTGCACCCTAAGCTCCTCATTCTTTTCACCCTAGTGACGGCCCTGCTTATCAGCACATTGCCTGGCACAAGAGGAGGGCCCATCAACAGGAGTTATTGTTTATGTTATCATATGGTTACTGTGTGAGGATGTTAAGGCCTTGGGGAGGCAGCACCCTGCCCCAAGACCCAGGAGGAAGTAGCACCTCAGCTCCCGGTGCTACTTCCTGGCCTGGTCTGGTCTGGCGGGGATGTGAAGCGAGATTGGAGGCCAGAGGGGTGAAGGACCACTTCCCAGTGAGTCAGGAATAGAGAGGAAGTCATGGGCAGATAGGAATAGAGGGGGATATTGGGTCATAAAGCTTGTGTGCCTTCTCAGATGACAAGGAAGGGACCCACAGATGGTCAGTGTGGTATGTTGGTGAGAGTCTGATGTGGACTGGTGCCACATTATGGCCCCCTGAGGGGGTGACCCTAAAGGACAGTGGCGAAGGGAAGTTCTACCCAGTGTGCAAAACTCTGAGCAGTACACTCGGTTATCAGCTTCATCTAGAAGAGGAGGTGGTCTGAGATGTGGATATTCTCTAATTCTAGAGAAGTAGTGAATGGCTTGGCTCATTGGTCAGGAGCCTGGAAGGAACAAAACCCAAATCACTGACAAAGAGGGCTAGGGAAGGGTAGATGGACAGACTTCTGGAAGTGGGCACCAAGTGTGCAAACTTCTGGGTCTCCAACACCCTGCAGAACGTCTGCTGCCAGGAGGCTGTCAATAAGGCAGACGAAGTGATTCATGAGGTGAGTGCATCTCTTCCTGTCTACCCCAAATGCCTGCACATTAGCTTTTGAACACAGCGGTCATGGTGCCAGGAATGGGGGCGATACATGGGGGCCCAACAGCGTGGACGCCCCTCACCACGGCTGAGCTAGTTCTACCTCTCTGGGGACTCAATCTACCTACAGCGAGACCCACGCCGAGCAGCGGGTGTGGTTCTCTCCCTCAGAAGACCAGCCGAGCCTCTGGTGGCAGGTGGATTGTCCTGAATCCCTTCCTTCCAGCCTGGAGGGGACAGTGATTTGTCCTTACTAGAACCAGTGTGTGCTTGGGGTTCGAGCTTGTCTTCCTTGTCCACAGTGCTTCCACGGAGAAGGTACAATAATGAGGTCACCTCAGACTTAGGCATTTTTAGCTCTTACATTTAGATTTTGATCCATTGTGAGTTGATTTTTGCATATGACATGAGGTAATAATGAGATGGCGATCAATGCAACAGATCCATCAGTCTTACTTAGTTGTACCTCATCACCCAGAAGGAGGGTCCTGGCAGAACAGTGCAGGAGCACTGTTCTGAATGCTCGGAAGTTGCTGGCAGCAACAAGATACACGTGGGTTTGGGCCCTGAACTCCTGGACATGGTATTTGTTTCGAATAGCACCACGGCCCCTATACCTAGAAATTACAGGTCCCAGAATCAATGTGGAAGTGGAAGTGACCCATCTCACTCTCGGATCTGCACAATTTTTGCTTCTTGTTCCCAAAACAGTAGGCTCTGCCAGTCAGAGGTCCTAGTTTCCACCAAGGCAGAACTGTACCAGAGAACACAGTAGTGTTTGCACTGAACGGGAAGCTGTGACTTCCACCTGGTCCCCTCATGCCAGGGCACCAGTAGCCAAAAGGGACATTCATTACTGTACTGGTCAAGGTCATTGATCCTGATTATCATGAGGAACAAGAGCTGTAGATGGAATGCATGTAGAAGCAAAAAGGGCAGGGAAGGGTATGTCTGAACCCAGCCAGGAGATTCACTGGGCATCGCTTAGAACCTCCCACCCAGTTGTAATTGGCAATGGACAACCTCACCAACGACAGTCCCCAAAGGGAAGGTAACCAAGGGATCAGAGCTGTCAGGGATGAAAGCCTGTACCATCTCACCTGACAAGTAGTGGAGATCTGCAGAGGGTTAACTGAAGGGAGGAGGGAGACATTATCAATTATGGAGTTAGGACCGGCTACAGCAGTGGGGACTATGGCTTGCTTCATCAACACTCTTGTCTTTATCTTCCTTGATTCACATCTAGCATTATCTTGAAGGGACCTTGTTTACAGTGGATTATACCTCCCTTTCTGGGTAAAAAGTGATGAAAACTTTGTTCTCATGGACAAAAACGGAGGCCCTGTGTTGTAGTAGGGAAGTCAGATATAACGCAGAAGTGTGAGTGGATCTCAGTGGCACAAGGGTTGGACTATATTGAGACACAGACTTTTCTTCTTGAATGCCTTGACTACCTCCCTGCTCTCTGATGTTGCCCCTCACCTTCAGGTGTAGATGAAAGGCCACACTGTGTAGTGTGGGATCTGGTTTCTGAGTGCCACCGAGGTTGGTTGACAGAACCCAGAAGCTTGGGGTGAACCCTGACCCATGGGGATAGGTTGTGGTTGGAAGCTGTGGGCTACTCCAAGGTATACTTCCTCTTTACGGCCTTCTAGAGGAGTCCGACCACAGGTTGAGTGCACACACTCTGGCTAAGCCACCTGCAGTGTCTCTCTTTGGCCCATATGAAGCAAGTCAACACAGTAAGGCAACGAACCACCTTGTCCTTTGTCTTCCCTGCCCAATTTTCCCTCTTCCTTGCCCTTAGACCCCTGGGCTTTCACCTGAATCCTGGCCACACGCTCTGCTCCTAGAGGACCTGAGACAAGGGATTTCTGAGAGCTTTCTCCTCCTGTGTGGCCCACACCGGGGTCAGCCACAGAGCCTGAGTCTGACCACTCCAGCACCGCTGCTGAAACCAAAGGAATAGAGACCCTATGGAGGCAGGAACTGACCAACTATTTTTTTGCAGATGGGGGGCAGAGGGGTGGACATCTGAGAGATAAAGGAGGGGAGGGCGGGCAAGAACAGCAAGGAGGGAGAGGAGAGCAGAGGATGGAAAGTTAAGTCCCCATGAAGGCTGTCCCCTGTAAATGGGTCTATGTAGGAAGCTTTCTGGGAAGGAGTGGCTGGATCCAGCGGGACAAGGGAGGACAATATTCCCTCCCCACAATGAGAGGACATGCCCGTTCATGCATGCAGAGTTTCTCTGAGCCCCCCAGACCTCCATATTCCTGGGTGGGCGTAGTGTCTGACTCTCAGATGATCTGGAAAACCAGTAAAAACCTCAAGACTGAGTGGGTGGTGCTGGGGGCAGGAGGAGGAAGCAGCAGGGAGAAGGTGCCAAGCAGCATCCAGTGATAACTCCCTTTTCCAGTGCAAGGAGGCCACGAGGCAGGGCGCCCGGGTGGCTCAGTCGTTAAGCGTCTGCCTCTGGCTCAGGTCATGATCCCAGGGTCCTGGGATCGAGCCCCGTGTCGGGCTCCCTGCTCCGCAGGAAGTCTGCTTCTCCCTCTCCGACTCCCTTGCTTGTGTTCTCTCGCTCGCTGTCTCTCTCTCTGTCAAATAAGTAAGTAAGTAAGTAAGTAAGTAAGTAAATAAATAAATAAATAAAAGGGAGGCCACGAGGGGCTGGAGTGGAGCCAAGGGACCCACCCTCTGGGCTTAGGTCTCCCACCCTCTGGCTCCAGATCTCTCAATTCATAAACACTGCGGGGGCCCGTGGCACAACCCCATCTCCAGAGCACAGCCTCACATTCCAATGGAGTTGTGAGCAGCAAGAGGAACCAGCCCAGCGGCATTTGGGTGGTTTGCTGGGAAGCAGGGCAGGAGGAAGTTCAGGTCAAGACCGAGAAAAAGAGACTGACCGTCTCTCCTGTCACCGGTTCACCCTGCCCTTCACTACCTTGCCTTACTTTAGATGTGTGGGGAGTGCACCAGGCTGGGGGCAGAAATCTAGGCTTAAAACTATGGTCTGTTAGTTCCTGGGGACATCTCAGTCATTCCACCTCCAGGCAAGGACCCACTTCTCCTTCATTTTCGAGGCAGAAAGAAGGACAGAGTAGATGAGAGATCTGAGCTCCAGGCAGTCAGCTATGCTTGCCTGGGATACAGAAATGGGACCAGAGGGGCCCATCTATGATAGAGTGCATAGATATTTTTCTTTTCTTTTTTTTTTTTAGATTATTTATTTATTTATTTATTTATTTATTTATTTGACAGAGAGAGACACAGCGAGAGAGGGAACACAAGCAGGGGGAGTGGGAGAGGGAGAAGCAGGCTTCCCACAGGGCAGGGAGCCCGATGCGGGGCTCGATCCCAAGACCCTGGGTTCATGACCTGAGAAGAAGGCAGACGCCTAACGACTGAGCCACCCAGGGGCCCCCATAGATATTTTTCTAAGGAGGAGTCCATAACTGTCATCAGATTTGCATAAAAGTTTATGATCTGCCTGTGCAGCCAGGATGGTAGCCACTAGCTACATGTGGCTATTTAAGAGTAAATTAGAAATAAAATAAAGTAAAATAAAATAATCCAGCTCTTGTGGCTTGCCAGCCACATGTCAATGTCTTCATGACCATATGTAGCTAGTGGTTACCATGTTGGACAGAACGGATGCAGAGCATGTTCATCAGTAAGAAAGTTCTATTGGACAGTGCTGCCCATTACAATTTTTTTTCACTTTACTGAGGTACAATTGATAAATAAATTGTATAACTTTAAAGTATACAACCTGATGATCTGACTTACAGATATATTATGAAATGATTACCACAATGAAGTTCGTTAACACATCAATCACCTCACGTAGTTACCGTTTTGTGTGTGTGTGTGTAGTCAGAACATTTAAGATCCACTGTCTTAGCAAATTCCAAGTATACAATACAGTATCGTTAACTATAGTCACCATGCTGAACTTTAGATCCCAGTCCATTAACCTTGCACAGGGAAACTGAGGCCTACAGAGGGGATAAGCTGCCCAAGACCCCAAGGGGAGTCAGCGGTAGTGGCAAGACGAGATGCCCTTCATAAAATGGAAAATTGCATAAAAATATCTTCTTGTACATACAGCTCACTGTTCCACAACAGTCTGGGATGGAAGGAGACAGGGCTCTAGCTGGGGCTCTGGATGAGGGGAAGGGCGGGGTACTGTGTTTGTCCTTCCCCACCCCCCTCCCCAGGGCTACCCCAGCCCTTTAGGATAAAGGAGGCTTAGAGGTCTGGAACTCCCTCCCCTCCCCCATGATGACCTCATCCTCACAAAAATGTGAGAAGGGCAATGGGGAGGGGCTTCGTGGAGGGAAGCTGGAGAAGCGGGGGTGTGGGTGGGGGAGATGGTGCAGTCCTCAGGCCAGAGAAATTAGATGTGAGGACTGCTGTGCTGATCCTAACCATTCTCCATGCAGCCATCTTCCTAAAATCCAAGTCTGCACCTATCACCCCATGCTTACACTCTTCTTGGAATGGAAACCAAATCCCAACCAAGGACTACAAGGGTCTATGTGGGGTGACCCCTGAGGTCCCTTAATCTCAGCTGGCCCCAAACTCCCATCTCTTTGTTCCGTCTCTATTACTGGGTTTGCTCCCACCTCAGGACCTTTGCACTTGTGGTTCCTTGGCCTAGGACACTCTCCGCCCACCCCCATTTAACTCCTATCCATCTTTCTGATCTCAGTTTAATTAAACACGGCTTCTAAGAGAGGCCTTCCCAGACCCCCAGGCCAGGTCAGCTTCCTCTGATATATACCGTTATACGGCTTCCCTGGAACATTCATCTTGGTTTGTAATTACTCTACACATTTATTTAGGGGTTCTTTGGTAAATGTCTCATTCCCTTAGCAGACCAAGCTCTCCACAGTCTATTTCTGCTTATTGTTATATCTCTAAACCCTTGAGCAGTGGTTGGTCCCGAAGAGATGCTTAATAAAACTATGAGAAATAAATGAAATGATTGAATAGAAGTGTTCGTTCCTGCAAGAAACATGCTCCTCAGAGTCCATGTGCCCTCCACCTGGCTCATCTCATTAGGACCCAGCGTGGGCGATGCATGTGACCTCTACCACCCAAAAAGAAAGCAGGGGAAGGAATGAGCCCTGGAGGCCTCGGGAGACAATGGAGGTGATCAGGAGTGCCAGGGTGCCAGGATCCCGGAATGAGGAGTAACAAAGGTGGTGGAATTGACAAGATGACACCTGGGGACCTTGGGAGATGGGAGAAGCACAAGGAGAGCAATGTGGTCTAATGTGGCAAGAGGACGTCATGGGTGGTTGATTAAAACAAGATCCCGGCATGTACCAGAGCGAGGGAGTAATAGGTAAGCTGGTTTTAATCCAGAGTCACTGTGGAAGTGACTAGCAAAAATAGAAATAAGGAATGGGAAACATTTATTGAGCACTTAGAGTGAGGGCATCAAGCCCTTTCCGCATACCTGTATATTCCACGGATTAATCTTGCCAACAACCCTGTGATGTAGGCGCTATTTTTTCACCTCCGTTTTGCAGAAAAGGAAACCAAAGTGCAGAGAGATTAAGTAACTTGCTCAGGTCACACAGCAGGTAGAGGTGGGTCAGGATTGGACTCTGGAGACTGCCCTTCCTTACTACATTGTACCATCCCCTTCTGATGAACAAAATGGCCTCTTAAGTGATTGTGGCTGTGGTGGTCTATGATTTGGGTGGGAAGGTGGAAAAGCAAAGAGAGGCATGGAAAGCGGTATTAGAACATTCCCTTCTACAATCCCCACTGCTTGGTTCTGCCCTTCTTCTGCTCACTGGTACCCTTTTGTTCTGTGTGTCAGTCACATGTATTCTTACTCCTTCCCTGCAAAATGCCAGAGAGGCTGAATCAAACTGCACAATAAAGAGTATGAGTGAGAGAAAGACTGTGCCGGCCAAGGGGAGGGCTTTGGGGAGATAGGGTATAGCTGAGGGAGAAGTCCCAGACCACTGAGCTTTGTGACCAACACAGAAGAGTTGCTGTAGGTTATAAGATCTTTTGAGAGATGAAACATTGGAGAACCTGTTCATTCTTTTTGGTTTCTGGACTGTCCCTTGTTTTTAAACTGTGGCTCTGTGCATACATGGGGTCACATGAGCCCTGCGATTGTCATTTGGATTAGACCAGAGCAGGCAGATCAGATGGTGATAGTCAATAATGGGGTCTCTCTTGCCAGGGTGAACTGGTGGGAGTCCAGGGTTAAGGTTTGGAGAGGGTCCTTTCCTATCATCCTGAGCCCACCAGGCCCTGAAAGAGTCACAGATGATACCCCAAAAGGGCATGGCAGCTCAGCCCAGATTCCCAGCCATGGCAGTCCTTGGAGTAAAGTGAGTTCCCTGGCTCAGCTTGGCATTGCTGATCTTGCTGTAGGTAAACCCCCTGGACAATGGTGATGAAGGAGGTTTGGCTAAAGAGCAGGGATCCACGACAGCCTCCCAGGGAAGCAGCCCCTCTAAGGGACACTAGCCACCCACATGGTTTCAGTCTCACTCCTATGAACTGGTTCATCTCCCACACTGCCTTTCCCCCTACTCTCGTTTCCTAGGGTGACTTCAGCTCTTTTAGGGCATTCCATGACCACTCTCTGTCCCCATTTTCTCAGACCAACAGCCCTCCCCTCATCTAAATCTTCTTGGGAGGCATATACTGCCCCAAGGGAACAGTTGGCTTGGTTGCTCTACCCCACTCTTAAGTACTCAGAGGAGAGATCAATCCCAGAACCCTCTGCTCCCCTTCCTTGAGCCCACTGAGCTCCCTTCTGCCCACCCACTGGGGGCGAGGGCAGATATCTGCTGCAGGCTTAACCTCTGAGGCCCTGTGCCTGCACACCAGACCTGGTCAGTACTCCTCCCCTTCTCTGCCCAGGCATGGAGGAGAGCAGAAGACAGCCTTGACACCAGGATTCCTGGGAGTTTGGAGAAAGATCCACTGTATCCAAGCTCAGGGTCACAGAGGCTTTAGCCCTTATCTTCCAGAGCCTGAAATGTTTCCATTCACTGCCTTCATTCTCACTCATCTCTGTCTTGACCTGCTTCTGCCCTTAGGAAAGTTGAGAATGGAAGGGGGAGTGGGGAATGAAGACCCTTGCCTCCCGAGCCAGAGCTGCAGGCCCAGGGATACACCCTCTTCTAGCTCTCAAGGACCCTATGGTTGGCACTGTCTTTGTCCCCCTGGCTCAGGCTACAGGAATCCTTTGAATCTGCCCTGTCCCTTCAGTGGTGGATGAAGGGGACCGAGAAGCACAGACGCAGACAGAGGTACAGAGAAAGAAGAGGCAGGGGGATGGACACACAGAGAAAAACACAAGGAGTTTCAGAGCAAAGATAGTAGGGTATCCAAAGGAAGACAGAAAGACAAAGAAGAGACGGAAATAAGAGAAACAGAGAAACAGATATGAGAGGTGCATGTTAGAGAGAGACAGAGACAAGGAGACAGTGAGAGAGCCAGGGAGCCAGGGAGAAAGGGGGAGGGGAGGTACAAGCCAGCACCGGAGTCCTCACCCACCACTATCAGGGGCTGAGACCGACAGGGAGCGGGTGGGGTCTCCCTTCCTGCAGCTCTGTCCTGACCGTCTCAGCTCAGGTGTCCTCAGTGTGGAGTCACTAAACCTGGATGGGAAAGAATATTATATTCTTGTCACTAATCTCTAGCTGAAATTTAGCATTTCCTTCAGTTATGACAGTAGCCACAAACCCGTCATATTAGCCATAACTATGGCTTTGTCACCGATAAAAATCACTTATATTTTTGTATCCTCTTATGGTATTGCGGACATTTTGAAATAGCATTTATGCTCCTCGCTGCTTCAAAATTATGTGAGGTATCAACCTACTGCTAGATCTTATTTAAAGCATTGATAAAGAGGCACATATATTACTATGTCACATTAAAATAGTTTTACAACTGTATTACAATATAATTGGTTTCCTTTGTAATCCTACCTATTTCATTTTATGCATTTTAAAACATTATTCTGAGACTGGGTCCCTAGTTTTTACCAGATTGCCAAAGCGGAACTTGACACAAAAAAGGTCCTGCATCTGGACCCTGACCAGGACCCCCCAGTACCTATCCCTCCAAACTCCCTGTGCCCCATAGTAATTTACCTGATTCCCTTCTCTTGTTGAGTTACTGGGAAATGTGGGAGAGGCAGGGAGCCAGGGGCTGGGAGAGGGATGGAGAGAGCAAAGGAAGGAAGGTTGGGAGGCAGCATCCTAGACCACTATGCAGCAGAAGGGAAGTTCATCTAGGGCACAGGGGGGGACTCTTGAGTCAAGGTCAGCTGTCAGAGGAGTCCCCTTATTTCCCAGGATTGGGCCTACCTTAGGATCTCTGCTGAGCGTGGTCATTGGCTGGGAGCAGCCCTGTGGGAAGCTGGTCTTAAACTAGGAGCTCATGGACTTCAGAGAGAAGCAGCTGAGGCCTTGGGCCAATTTTCAGTCTTTAGAGTAGGAAGTCCGTGGAGAGCATTCTCCTGGCCCCACGGTTGCCCATCCAGAAAAATGTCTCCTTATCTGTAAAATGGAGGTGATAAAATTCCCTATCTTAAGAGTTGTGAGGATTAATGGAAACTTGCAACGCAATATTTGCACAGGGCCCGGGACAGAGTCAGCTCTCTGTAAGTGGTAGCCATTACTATGGCCATTTTAATGATTAATTATCATTATCACTCTCTTTCTCAGAGAGAAGAACTCCAGGAGGCTGAAGATGGCAGATCCTGTCCAAGCTGGAGAAGCTAGCTAGCTGGGAGAGGTGGGGACCACTTCTCCACAATTCCCCTCACCTTCTGCTGAGGCGGGGGTCTTCCCCTAGCTGCTGACAGCTCCTGTGTCTGCTGACTCACAGCCAACTTCCTCTCATACAAACAGGAAAACACAGCCAGACAGTGGTGTTTCCCTCCTCCTCCCCCCTCTCACCACACAGAGCTAAGCCAGTCCAGCTCTGAGGAGGGAAGTGCCTCAGGCTCTGGGGGACAGGCTCCAAGGCTGGGGGCTCCAAGCAAGACTGGGGAAGAGGAGAGGAGCCATTTTTCCTCAGGCAAACCGCCCCCCCCCCCCCCCGCCTCAAAAAAAAAAAAAAATTGCAGGAAGAGAATGAGGCAAAGGGGTTTCTCCCAAGGAAGAAAAGACTGCTTGCTGGGTCACCGTGCTTGCAGGCCACCAGGCTTGTCCTCAAAATGACAGCCCCGAGCCCTGGTTTAGGAATAGGAATGTTGCCTAGCTGACCTTCACCTCTGAGAAGAAACCTAGGCATGGCCCTCGGGGAGGGAGAAGCAGATGGGGACTCCTCTGCTGGGCCTCTGCCCCTATTCCCCCACCTCAAATCGCTGGGCTGCTGCTGAAGGGCTTCCCAGCTTGGAAGGCTGCGGCTATCCGTGACTTCTGGATGCTAGCTTCCGTCCTCCCACTAACAGGGTGCCAGGGTCCAGCCACCGTGCTGGGCGTGGGAGAGGGCCTGCCACCCTGGGGGCTTAAGGCCAACCCCTTGCCCTCCTCTTTTGGCACGACGGGGAGGGAACAGCAGATGGGATGCAAAGCCGTCCTCCACACAGCGCTCTCCTTTTTGCTCTGGCTCTACCCCTGTCCCACCTCCATTCTGGTCTCTGCCCCTTTGTCCCTCTCTCTAAGGCTGTCTTGGCCTCCAGCCCTGTTCCGGTCCCTTTCTCGGCCCCTAAGAGGGCAGAGCTGGCCAGGCCCCGAGATAAGCGCGGCGGTTGGGTAAGGCGCCCGAACCTTTTGAAGGCCGGCGCTTGCACAAGGAGTGGCCGGGGGGCCCGCGGAGGGAACCGGCCCGCGGGGCGGGGCCCGTCCCGTCCGGGGAGGGCTGAGGGGAGGCGGGGCCGGCGCGGCGCTGCCGGAGCCTCGGACGGCGCCACAGGCACCGGGAGCGGACAGCGGCCGCGTAGTGAGGTGAGGACCCCCGCGCCCACGGGCCCCTGCTTCCCAGACTCCTCCCCGTCCCCTCCTCGAGGGCTCCCTCCGCGCCGGCGGCCCTCCCCTGCCCCCTCCCCGCCGCGACCCGCCCCTCCCTCCGGTGGCCCGGCCTCTGCCCCCTCCCTCTTTGCCCCCTCCCCTGTCGCAGCCCGCACTGCCCCGCGCTGCCCGGTCCGCCCCCGGCCCTCCGGGCCCCGGCGCACCTCCCGGTTCCCAGTCCCGTGCCCTCGGATGGGTCTGAGTCACTGGGAAACTGGGCTCTGAGTCAGGCCCTGACAAGCTTGGGGATGGGGCCCAACTGCGGAGCGGCAGAGAGGCCAGAACCGATGCTGGGGCGAGAGGCTGTCCTGGTCAGAACCCCAGAGAGCGACAGGGAGCGAGCCTACCAGGCAGAGGCGGAGAGACAGAAATCTGGAGTTACATGCAACGAAGGATCTAGTTGAAATTGGAGACTGAGGCAAGGAGAGGCTTAATGATAGAGAGCAAAAGAGGGAGAGGAACAAAGATGGGTTTAGGTAGAGGTGGGGACAGATGGAGTGCAGTAGAGATGGGGACAGGCAGAGAGAAAACTCCAGAGAGGCTGAATCTGAGATGGGTCCAGAGAATAGACCAGGGGCAGGGGCAGGGGCAGTTTGGCAGCATGGGGTAGAGCCTCAGAGACATGAGCCCGGTGGCATGGGCAGGGAACGGGAAGGCTCAAGAGGAAGACTGAGGCAAAGCAAAGGTAGAGGGATGTCATTTCCCACTTCTGAGTCCCCACAGGGAGGATGCTCCAGTGTGCATACACGTGTGTGAACACGCTGCGGGCTAGTGGAGAGGGAGGACCCTGGATACCCCTGGCCTCTGGTCCATCATCTCTCTGGCCCAATTCTCCGTCCTATCCGCACTCCACCAAGGGGTCTCTTCCCAGGGCAGGACCCTATTCGCCGAGACGAGTTAGGGCTCTCTGGGCAGCCTGACCAAGGCGGACAGGATGTGGGGGCGGCCAGGGCCAGAGGGACAGGAAGGAAGTCTGAGCAGAGACAATAGGTGGAAGGGGAGGGGGACTGGGAAGGACGGGATTAGGACGGCCTGCACCTCAGCTCCGCAAACGCGGGGGGCGGGGCCGCGCCTCCTGCCCGCTGCCCGCTGCCCGCTGCCTCCTGCCTCCTCCCTCCTGCCTGCTGCCTGCTGCCTGCTGCCTGCTGCCTCCTGCCTCCTGCCTCCTGCCTCCTGCCTGCTGCCTGCTGCCTGCTGCCTCCTCCCTAGTGCCTCCTCCCTCCTGCCTCCTCCCTCCTGTCTGCTGCCTGCTGCCTCCTGCCTCCTGCCTCCTCCCTCCTGCCTCCTGCCTCCTCCCTCCTGCCTCCTCCCTCCTCCCTCCTGCCTCCTCCCTCCTGCCTCCTCCCTCCTGCCTCCTGCCTCCTGCCTCCTGCCTCCTCCATCCTGCCTCCTCCCTCCTGCCTCCTCCCTCCTGCTCCTCCCTCCTCCCTCCTCACTCCTCCCTCCGGCCTCCTCCCTCCTGCCTCCTCCCTCCTGCCTCCTCCCTCCTCCCTCCTGCCTCCTCCCTCCTGCCTGCTGCCTGCTGCCTGCTGCCTGCTGCCTCCTGCCTCCTGCCTCCTGCCTGCTGCCTGCTGCCTGCTGCCTCCTCCCTCCTGCCTCCTCCCTCCTGCCTCCTCCCTCCTGCCTGCTGCCTGCTGCCTCCTGCCTCCTGCCTCCTCCCTCCTGCCTCCTGCCTCCTCCCTCCTGCCTCCTCCCTCCTCCCTCCTGCCTCCTCCCTCCTGCCTCCTCCCTCCTGCCTCCTGCCTCCTGCCTCCTGCCTCCTCCATCCTGCCTCCTCCCTCCTGCCTCCTCCCTCCTGCTCCTCCCTCCTCCCTCCTCACTCCTCCCTCCGGCCTCCTCCCTCCTGCCTCCTCCCTCCTGCCTCCTCCCTCCTCCCTCCTGCCTCCTCCCTCCTGCCCGCTGCCCGCTGCCTGCTGCCTCCTCCCACCTGCCTCCTCCCTCCTGCCTCCTGCCTCCTCCCTCCTGCCTCCTCCCTCCTCCCTCCTCCCTCCTGCCTGCTGCCTGCTGCCTCCTGCCTCCTGCCTCCTGCCTCCTCCCTCCTCCCTCCTCCCTCCTGCCTCCTGCCTCCTCCCTCCTGCCCGCTGCCCGCTGCCTCCTCCCTCCTGCCTCCTGCCTCCTCCCTCCTGCCTCCTCCCTCCTCCCTCCTGCCTGCTGCCTGCTGTCTCCTGCCTCCTGCCTCCTGCCTCCTCCCTCCTCCCTCCTGCCTCCTTCCTCCTCCCTCCTGCCTCCTGCCTCCTCCATCCTGCCTCCTCCCTCCTGCCTCCTGCCTCCTCCCTCCTGCTCCTCCCTCCTCCTCCCTCCTCCCTCCTGCCTCCTCCCTCCTCCCTCCTGCCTCCTCCCTCCTGCCTCCTGCCTCCTCCCTCCTGCCTCCTGCCTCCTCCCTCCTGCCTCCTCCCTCCTCCCTCCTCCCTCCTGCCTCCTGCCTCCTGCTTCCTCCCTCCTCCCTCCTGCCTCCTCCCTCCTGGCTCCTCCCTCCTGCCCGCTGCCCGCTGCCTGCTGCCTGCTGCCTCCTCCCTCCTGACTCCTCCCTCCTCCCTCCTGCCTCCTGCCTCCTCCCTCCTGCCTCCTGCCTCCTCCCTCCTCCCTCCTGCCTCCTCCCTCCTCCCTCCTGCCTCCTCCCTCCTGCCTCCTGCCTCCTCCCTCCTCCCTCCTGCCCGCTGCCCGCTGCCCGCTGCCTGCTGCCTCCTCCCTCCTGCCTCCTCCCTCCTCCCTCCTGCTCCTCCCTCCTGCCTCCTCCCTCCTGCCTCCTGCCTCCTCCCTCCTGCCTCCTCCCTCCTCCCTCCTGCTCCTCCCTCCTGCCTCCTGCCTCCTCCCTCCTGCCTCCTCCCTCCTGCCTCCTGCCTCCTCCCTCCTGCCTCCTCCCTCCTCCCTCCTCCCTCCTGCCTCCTCCCTCCTCCCTCCTGCCTCCTGCCTCCTCCCTCCTCCCTCCTCCCTCCTCCCTCCTCCCTCCTGCCTCCTCCCTCCTCCCTCCTCCCTCCTCCCTCCTCCCTCCTCCCTCCTGCCTCCTGCCTCCTGCCTCCTCCCTCCTCCCTCCTGCCTCCTCCCTCCTCCCTCCTGCCATGCCACAGCTGCCCCTGTTCCCACCTTATGCCACACCATGGGGCCCCTCCTCCCCACCATCCCACTCCATTCTGCCCCTTCAGGCTTCTCTCATTTTGTCCTATGCTTACTTGGTTGAGTATGCAGTAAAGCGAAGGCAGAGCTTCAATCTAGACCTAGGGTGGGCAGGAGCTTGGGGGCCAACACTTCTACCAACTCCTGGTGAACCTGGGGCAAGCCTCTTCCCTTCTCCGGGCCTCAGTGTCCTCACCCGCAAATGAAGGGATTCTCCTATAATAAGAAAGCCCTTTCTGATGTTCTGGGACGGCTCTTCCTCCGGATTGCCGGCCACTGGTCATTTTTCTTTGGAGGAAGACTGGAGTCTGGTACCTATCTCCGGTCCAGGCCTCAGACTTTGGGACAGGGAGGGGGAATCTCAGCCTGAGCCCTCCCTTCACCCTGCCGCTCCCCCCAGCAATGGCCTGAGCCCCCATGGCTGCCCCTCAGGACCTGGACATCGCTGTGTGGCTGGCCACGGTGCACCTGGAGCAGTATGCAGACACGTTCCGGCGGCACGGCCTGGCTACGGCGGGTGCAGCCCGGGGCCTGGGCCATGAGGAGCTGAGGCAGTTGGGCATCAGCGCCACAGGGCACCGGAAACGCATTCTGCGCCTGCTGCAGGCCGGTGCTGCAGAGGGCTCCCTGGATCCCCAGTCGGACAGTGCCATGGAGCCATCCCCCAGCCTAGCTCCCCAAGCCCAGCCCCCCAAGCCTGTGCCTAAGCCCAGGACAGTATTTGGTGGGCTCAGCGGCCCTACCACCACCCAAAGGCCTGGAGTGAGCCCAGCCCTCTGGAGACCAGACGTGCCCAGGAGCCCAGAGTCCAGCCCGAAGTCCCCTCCTCTCCCCACGTCCTCCTCTGAGCAGACTTCAGCCTCGAATACTATGGAGATGATGCCCAATGCCATCTACTTTGGCCTGGACTTAAGAGGCGGGGCACAGACAGCTCAGGACATGTGAGTGGGGTTGGCTCCCTTGGGAGCCAGTGCTGGGTGGGGGCAGGGAGGGGCAGGACATGAAGGCTAGTCCTCTCTCCTCTCTCCCTTAACGATCACTCGACCTTTTCCTTCAGGGCCCCAGACAGCTCCCAGGCAGCTGCCCCCACCCCTGCCCTCAGGCCCACCACAGGCACAGGTAGGTGGGTTATCATGGGTTTGAGGGAGAGGGACAGGGCCCTTCAGGACCCCAGACACCCCCCACCTGACCTCTTCCTCCCTGCCTCTCCCATTCCTCCCCCTGCCAGTACACATCATGGACCCTGGCTGCCTGTACTATGGGGTCCAGCCTGTGGGCGTCCCAGGGCCACCCGACAGAAGAGAAGGCAGAGGTGTCTGTCAGGACAGGGCTGAACAAAGGTGAGTCGTCAGTAGGATGGTGATGGCAGGAAGAGGGAAGCCTGAGGAGCTTGGTTGGTGGTGGCCGTATATCCAGTTATTCGTTAAGTGCACATTGAGTGTCCCCTGTGTGCCAGCCAGGTACTTAAGATACAGGAGGATTATGACAGACCCAGTCCCCTCCTCAGGCAGCTTGTGACTCAGTGGGCCAGACAGGCAATGAAACAAGCAGACAAACAAATGGGTATATGATTTAAAACAGGGAGAAGGGCTTTTCATGCTTTCATTTAAGAAATCTTTATTGAGCATTTACTGCATGCCAGATATTGTAGATACTTGGGATAGATCGGAAATCTCTGCCCCTGTGTGGAGATAGTCAAATAACAATAGATACAATCAGTAAGTTACATCAAATGTTAAAAGGTGGTGAGTGCCATGGAAAAAAACAGAGCAGGCTCAGAAGGCTGGGATGGAGTGAGGGGGAAGCACCCTGCAATTGTTCATTACGAGTTGCCAGAGTGTTAAGAAGATGACACTTGAGCAAAATGAAGGGGGTGAAAGAGTTAGTCATGACAATATCTGGGAGAAAAGTGTCCCAGGTCGGGGGGGGGGGGTTGGTGGTGGCCAGAATAGAGGCTTTCAGGGGGACCCAAGAGCAGTGACAAGGCCAGCAGGGCTGGGGCAGAGTGGCCAGGGCAGGAAGAGTGGGAAGAAATGACGTCACAGAGGTAAAAGGGGCCAGGTCAGGTAGGACCTTGTAGGGACTTTCGCTTTGACTCTAAGTGAAATGGGAAGCCTTTGGGAGGGTTTTCACTTACATTTTAAGAACCCCTCTGGTCGCTATGTTGGGAACGGTGTGTAGGGGGCAAAAGCAGAAGCAAAGAGACCAGTGAGGAGGTGGTTGCAGTAATCTAGGTGAGACATCTCAGATGCGGATCACGGTAGTGGAGATGGTGAGAAGTGGTTGGATTTGGGTTATATTTTAAAGGCAAACTATCCTGGGAAATTGGGGTATGAGAAAAAAGAGCAGTCAAGGATGACGTCAGGGATTTCAGGCTGAGCCTGCACTGTCCAGGGTGGTAGCCACTAACCGCATGTGATTACTGAACACGTGAAATGTGGCTAGTCTGAGTAAGACGTGCTGTAACTGTAAAACTACCAAATTTCAGAGGCTTAGTATGAAAAAAGCAATACTGGATGTGTGTAACAGAAGTAGACGTAAATTATCTTACTTTTTATACAGATGACGTAATAAAATGTCAATATTTGGGGTATGTTGGATTAAATAAAATATATTATTACCATTAGTTTCATCTGTTTCTTTTCATTTTTTTTTAACGTGGCTGCTAGAAAATTGAAAATCACACGTGTGGTTCTCACATTGAGTTCTGTTGGATAGCACCATCTGAGCAACTGAAAGTTCCTGGAGTTGCTCTGCTCTGACATGGGGAAGGCTGTGTACAAAGCTCAGGGAGGTGGGGAGATCAGGAGTTCCATTTTGGGCATGCTGAATTTGAGGTATATGTTATAAGCCTGAGAAGAGATGACAAATAGGCCATTGGATATACAAGTCTGGACTCTGGGGGAGAGGTCTGAATTGGATATCTAAATTTGCGGGTTGTCAGCCTTCTAAGTGGGTGTATGTAGCTGTGAATGCGTGTCGAGAGAGCAGAGGACCAGGATCAGAGTCCCGGCACACTCCAGTATCGAGAGGTTTGGGAGAAGAGGAAGAACCCGTGAAACAGACTGAAAAGGAATGGCTAGTGAAGGAGAAGGAAGACCAGGAGAATGTGGTGTTAGAGGGGCCAAGTGAAGAAAGGAGGGGGCGAGGTCAGTGGTGTCAGATGTTACTCAGAGGTCAAGGAAGATGAGGACTGAGAATTGGCCTCTGGAATTGACAACATGCAGGTCACCGAGGACCTTGACAAGGGATAGAGGTGAAAGCTGCATCAGAAGGGTCTCAGGAGATAACAGAAGGAGTTGGAATGTATAGACGACATTTTTGAGGAGTTTTTCTGCAAAGAAGAGCAGAGAGTGGAGTGGTTATTGATAGTGAAAATGGAGTCAGGAAATGTTTTTTGTAGGATGGAGTGTCACATGTGTTTATAGGTGGATTGCAGTGATCTGGGAGAGAGGGAAAATTAGCTGCTGTAGAGGAGAGAAAGGGGAGAAAGTCCGGAGCAATGTCCTTGCGTAGGTGAGAGGACAGTGCACAGAGGCGGGACTGGCTTCAGACAGAGATGTTCATGATGGTAGCAGGAGGAATGCAAAGTATGTGTGAAACTTGGTAGATGAGGCACTGTGAGTCTGTGGGGTTCTCGTCTGATTGCTTCAGTTTCTCGGTGAGGTAGAAAACAAAGAGGGTGGAGTAATGGTTCTCAACCTTAGCTGCACTATAGCCTGGGGAACTTTCAGAACTAGAGATGCCTGGGCCCCACTCCCAAAAGACCAAACTCAGGGGTCTGGTGTGGGGCCCATAAACCCATATTTTAAGGTTTTGCAAGTGATTTTGTGCTACTGAGGTAAGGACTACTGGAAAGTGACAGAGAATAATAGAGGACCTCCTGGGAAGATGGCATAAGCAAAGACCTAAAGATGAGAAAAAGCAGACTGGGGAAGCATGTTCTAGGCAGAGGGAGCAGCATGTGCAAAGACTCAGAGAGAAGAGAATGTGGCTGAACGGTAGGAAGCAAAGGCGAGGGTGATGCAAGGAGAGGTCAGGGGATTGGCCGTGGGTCTCACTGTACAAGGTCTTGCAGCCCATGGTAAGGAATTGGGGTTTATCCTAATTGCAAATGCAAGTTATTGCAGGATTTCATGCGGGGGTGGGGGGGAGTGAAATGATCTCACTTGCATTTTTAAAAGAGCACTGGTGGTGGTGGAAAAATGGGTGTCGGAGGGAGGGCCCCAGGGGAAGCAGGTGACCAGTTAGGCAGTTCATAGCACCCTGGTGAGAACTGACCGGAACTTGGTCCAGGGAAGGAAGGTCAAGCCCTTTTTGGAGAAAGGATCGAGAAGAGTTCTTGATTAGATATCGGCATCTGTGGCGGAGAGCCAGCTATGAAGCCCCTCGCCAACTTTTCTACCAAGTAACACTAATGGCAGAAGGCAGGGACCGAAATTGCTCTGATCAAAAATCTAAGTGTGCTCAGGGAGGAGACTCTGTGCTTATCTTTTGGGTTCCCAACCTCCCTCTTTCCCTGTTGAAAAGCAATCCAGTATCTGCCAGGCATTCTACGAAACACCGCAGGTGGGGATGTCCAGGGACCTGGGTCTAATGTGTGTTCCTCTGTCTTGCCCCACATGAGGCTCAGCAGGCAGGATCTGGAGGCACGGGAGGACGCTGGCTATGCCAGCCTTGAGCTGCCCGGGGATGCCACCCTCTCACCGCCCACCCTGGACGTGGAGACCAACGATGACCTCATTTCACCCTATGCCAGCTTCTCCTCCACAGCAGACCGCCCCACGCCGCTTCTCAGTGGCTGGCTAGACAAGCTCTCTCCTCAGGGGTGGGGCTGCTAGGGAGGGGAGGGAGAGGAGGGGGGCTGGGGGTGGGGCGGGTGTCAGGTCCCAAGTGCTCCCAGACCCTAGGAGCCCCCCAGGATACAGCCTCCACTGCTCACTCATCTTGGCCCCTCCTGTCCCCAGAAACTACGTTTTCCAGAGGCGCTTTGTGCAGTTCAATGGGAGGAGTCTGATGTACTTTGGCAGTGATAAGGTGGGGGTCTAAGAGATGCTGTGTCGGGACTGGGGACAGAGAGAGGGAGGGGGAGAGCTGAGGACAGGAAGATGGGAAGGCCGTTGGGGGGGGTCACCACATGACTGATGTCAGCATCTAAAGTAGCTCGGCTAGCAGCTGTACCCCACTGCTTGTGACATGAGTGCTGACCTCATTAAAAGCTGGTGCTGGCTCCCGGGTCAGCACACGTGGCTGAGCTTCTGGCCCTGTGTGTCACTGGACTGTCTCTCCAGGATCCCTTCCCCAAGGGCGTGATCCCTTTGACTGCCATTGAGATGGCCCGCAGCAGCAAGGACAACAAGTTCCAGGTCATCACTGGCCAGAGGGTGTTCGTGTTTCGCACAGAGAGCGAGGGTGAGAATCAGGGCCCGCTGTGTCTGCTGTGTCCGGGTGGGGGCAGGAAGGCCGTGTGGGCACACGGCCCGCTGGCTCACCTGCCTCTCTGGCCCCCACCAGCCCAGCGGGACACATGGTGCTCCACGCTGCAATCCTGCCTGAGGGAGCAGCGCCTGCTGGGCCACCCCCGGCCCCCTCAGCCACCCCGACCCCTCCGCACAGGCATGCTGGAGCTCCGTGGATACAAGGCCAAGGTTTTTGCCGCTTTGAGCCCTGGAGAGCTGGCACTGTACAAGAGTGAGCAGGTGAGAAGGGCCGGGCCGGGGCCAAGGAGCCTGGCCGAGTCTATTCTGGTGCCTCACTGTGCCTGCTCCAACCCCGACTCCGCCCCCCCCCCCCCCCAATCCCCACCAGGCCTTTTCTTTGGGCATCGGGATCTGCTTCATTGAACTGCAAGGCTGCAGTGTCCGGGAGACCAAGAGTCGCAGCTTTGATCTGCTCACACCCCATCGCTGCTTCAGGTGGGGCCCAGACTGGCAGGAGGCAGGGCTGGGGGAGAGACTTTGGAAGGAGGCACAGGGTGGGCAGAGGACTGGAGGCCTCTTCAGTAGGAGGCTCCCTGCACTGACATGAGTCCAGTGAGCAGGCTCAAGGTCTCAGGAGGGTCTGGGCTGGCCCAGCTGTGGCCTGTGGTGGCTCCTGCAGAAACGGCCAGTGGGATGGGACAGGTCGGAGGGGGTCTCCATGCCCACGGACTGGCTGTCCACCCCTCAGCTTCACAGCCGAGTCTGGGGGGGCTCGGCAGAGCTGGGCGGCCGCTCTGCAGGAAGCAGTAACCGAGACCCTGTCTGACTACGAGGTGGCTGAGAAAATCTGGTCCAATCGGGCAAACCGGCACTGTGCAGACTGTGGGGCTTCCCGCCCAGACTGGGCCGCTGTCAACCTGGGGGTGGTCATCTGCAAGCAGTGTGCAGGTGAGGGCCGGGGCTTCTAGCTGAAACAGGGAAAGGGAGGGGGGCTAGGGCAGGGGGCTCTGAGTATCCATGCCACGTACCCTCCACACCCCAACAGGTCAGCACCGGGCCCTGGGTTCTGGGATCTCCAAGGTACAGAGCCTGAAGCTGGACACAAGTGTCTGGAGTAATGAGATAGTGCAGGTGAGGAGTCTGAAGAGGGAGAAAGTGGGAAGAGGGAAGGAGAGCACCCAAAAAAGGCCTTGGGCCCAGCTTGGGGGCAGGAATGTCTGAGACTCTTGAGTTCCTGTCACTTGCCTTTGCCCCTTGTCATCCTACAGTTGTTCATTGTCCTGGGAAATGATCGTGCCAACCGCTTCTGGGCAGGGGCACTACCCCTAGGCGAGGGCCTGCATCCAGATACAAGCCCTGGCCCCCGGGGAGAGTTCATCTCCCGGAAGTACCGGCTGGGTCTCTACCGGAAGCCCCACCTTCAGTATTCCAATCATAACCAGCTTCTCCAGGTAGGAGCCGATGGGGAGGAGGGCAGTCTCTAAGCCGAAATGCCTAGACTTGGGGTGTCGGGGGCTGTTTTTGATGACTGCAAGACTGTCCCCATGCTCTCAGGTTGGGTCTTGGGGCTGATAGAGGCCCTTCCCCCTCTGCAGGCACTGTGTGCTGCCGTGGCAGGACCCAACCTGCTGAAGAACATGACCCAGCTCCTCTGTGCTGAGGCCTCAGAGGGCGAGGAGCCCTGGTCCCCCTCAGCCCTCGATGGCAGCTTCCCTTGTCTCCTGCTCCCAGGTAATTCCCACAAGGGCCCCCTTTCTCACTCTCCAAGAATTCTCAGCCCTGACCTGTGCCTTGATTATTCCAGGAAGCCCCAAGTATCCTCTTACTCAGGCCATCACAGTAGCCCAGTCTGGGCAGTTCCCCACACTTCTAGATCCCGTGGGGTCTATTTCCTGATGTCATGAAATGACCAATGGTGGCCACTGCCTGGGATGGATCTGGGTGTTTGAGGTGTTAGTGCTGGTCTACCCCTGGCAAGGTCAACCCGTAAGTGAGGTCTCATCTCCCTAGGGGAAGTCTGATCATAGAAATGGTCATCTAAAGAGGCTTTCCTCCAGTGGTCAGGCCAGAGGGCCTGAGACACCTACAGGACAGCCCACGCTCAGAGGCCCCCACCCCTGGGTCGGCTCACTGGTGGCGACAGGCAGTGGGCAAGGGCTGGAGTCTCACTTCCTGCCACCCTCTTTTCTAATGTGGCTGGTGAGGGGTCCTACTCGCCTGGACTTGACTTGGCCATGCTGCCAGTGATATCGGGGCCCACTGTCTTCCTCAATCTGATCCTTTCCCCCAGAGGGCTCAGGCCATCCCACCGCGCTGCCCTGAGCTGACTGACCACTTCTTCCCCCTTGCAGACCCTTCCCCTGGTGTGTACAATGAGGTGGTGGTACCTGCCACTTACAGCGGCTTCCTGTACTGTGGTCCCATCAGCAGCAAAGCTGGACCCCCACCTCCTCGCAGGGGCCGGGATGGTGAGAGGGGAGCTGAGGGCGGGAGGAGATGGGGCAGAAACCGGGATGAGCAAGAGTGCAGCACAGAGGGCTGGGAAGAGCAAGCAGGGCCACTCCCTGGCATGGGGGCTGGGTGCCGGGAGTCAGAGAGGGACCATGCCCAGTGGCAGCACTGGGAGATAGCTGAGAACCTGTGCTGTGAAGTCAGACTGCCTGGGCCAGATCCCAGCTCTGCTACTTCCTACTGATGTGACTTGGGCAAGCTACTCAAACTCTGGGCCTCGGTTTCCCCATCTGCAAAAGAGAACTGAAAGTGATACCCACCTCATAGGGTTGTTGGGAAGGTTACATGAGATCATACATAGGCAGAGGGTGTGGCATAGATGGGATAATTATCTGGTAAATGGGAATTATGATAGTAGGCACCGAGGTCTTCTGCCTGCTGACCATCAGCCACCCGCTTAGCTCCCCCCAGGTTGTGGTGCGTGCTGAGAGCGGCTCTGGAAATGTTTGCGTCAGAAAGCAGCCCTGACCCCCTCAGCCTCATCCAGCCCCAGGATGTTGTCTGTTTGGGTGTGAGTCCCCCACCCACTGACCCAGGTGACCTCGACAGGTAACCGCACGTCGTGCTCCCTGCACCCACCCTTTGCCCTTCGTGACCCAAAGCCTGCCTGCCGCCTCTTGGTTCGCCTTCTCCTCCTTGACCTCACTTTCTCTCTAGGTTTCCCTTTTCCTTTGAGCTCATCCTCACCGGGGGGAGGATCCAGCATTTTGGCACAGATGGCGCTGACAGTCTGGAGGCCTGGACCAGTGCCGTGGGCAAGGTGAGCCAGCCAAGACCCCTCCCCGACAGCTCATGGTTTCCCTGTCCCCGGCTGCCCCCATCCTGCCCTCTCTCATTCCTACAGCCACTCACACCACTGTCCACTAACAGCTCAGGTTAACAGCTGTGCTAGGACCAGGGTCAGGCACTACCCACTCAATCTCTCATTTAACTTTCACAGCAACCCTCGGAGGAAAGGATTATCAATATTTCACATATAGGGAAACAGAGTCACAGAGGTTATGAAGTCACTTGGTCAAGGTCACAGAGCTAGGAGGCAGCAGGGCACAGGATTAAAACCAGACCTCTGTCTCCAAAGCTCATGGCCCAAACCTCACTGTGCTGGGCCTCTGCCCAAGGAAAGGCTGCCTCTAATGCCCATTTCCCCACCCCACCCACCAAGTTCTCCCAGTCCAGAGGGAAGGCTGCCTTTACGTGCCCCAGCATCTCCATTCCCAGGCAAGCCAGTCTCTCCGTCCTGCACCCTGTCTCTGGAGTTAAACATTCACGCCCTAGAATCAGACATGCTGGGATCTGAGTCCTCCAGCTCTCAGCCTCGTGAGCTTTTCCATAGGGATAGAGTGGGTGTACAAGACACGCCCTTCGGGGAGTGAGCATTAAGTGACACGTGAGGCCCGCACTGCTTGGCACACAGCAGGCCCTCCATCTGTGGGTGTTGAAATAGTAATGGTGATGAGGATGCCAGTCACTCCCATCCCTACCCAGCTTTTCCCTCAGCCCTACTCTACCAACAGCTCATCCCACTGGCGCCCTCCTGATGGCCCATCGGAACATTGTGCGCCCTGGCAGGATTGCACTTCCTCCTTAGCCCCTTGCGGCTGCCCGCCTCTGCCAGACTTCTGAGCTGCCATGCTACAGGGTGGCTAGTGACTTCCCATTGCCAAAGTTCAAGGGCCTCCTCCCGGCCTCACCCAGTCGGCTCTGCAGCACATGGCACTCCTCTGTGGGAAATGCTCACCTGCTCTCTGGCTTCTGACCCCGCTCTCCTAGCTAGAGGAGTAGAACTCCCACCAAGAAATTGTCTTCATGTCCTTTCAGGGCTCTGCCATGGCCCTTGAAGCCACCATGCTCTCTCCTCTGATTGTCAGCTGCACTTTCCAAAAATGTAGCTCATCCTTAAGGGCCGTACTCCCCAAAGTGCAGTCTGCAGCCTGGGACACCACACCGGCTCACTCTTTTGTCATGGCCTCTGGCAGGATAAGAACAGAACTTAAGAGGGAGCATTCAGAATCTTTCTTAGCAATGTAACAGAGCGATTTTGGGTGTAGAATAATTTCTTAAAGTGGGGGCTTATATTTTATGTTTCTTTTTTAATTTCACTTTGCTAGTAGTTTTGTGTTGTTTTTTTGTTTTGTTTTGTTTTGTTTTTTATGAACGTACTGGTTAGTAACAGATTGGAATTTTGAATACAAAAAGAAAAGAAGAACCCCTTGTTCCTTCCCCACAGGTGGTTGGGGAAGCACTCCTTTGGGACCACCTCAAACACTTGTTTCTCCACAAAGCCTCCCCTAGCCGCTTAGGATGCTGGGATTTCCCAGGGCATCATGACTCTTCAGTTACAGCGTTTTGACTCCCCATTCCTTCTGGCTCCGACATCCCGCAAAGGGCAGAAGGCGGCCACACAGGGGTCTTCTCTGTGTTGGCCAGAGCAAATTAAATTGAACTGAATTTCTTTCCTGTCCTTCTCCATCCATCTCTTGTCTCCTTGGGTCTTTCTTCTGTTCTCTCCCGATTCCTTTTCATTCCTCTCTTTCTTCCGCTTTCTCTTCATGTCTTTCCCTATCCTTCTCACTCTTATTTCTCTCCCCCCACGTCTGGCTTCTTTCCCCACCCTCCTTGTTGCCCATGTCCTCCTCTTGCCTCCCAGTGGTTCTCCCCGCTGAGCTGCCACCAGCTGTTGGGCCCCGGGCTGCTACGGCTGGGCCGCCTGTGGCTGCGCTCTCCCACCCATTCAGCCCTGGCCCCTGGCCTCTGGCTGTCAGGGTTCGGACTTCTTCGTGGTGACCACCTCTTCCTGTGCCCAGCGCCGGGCCCTGGCCCGCCAGCCCCCGAGGACATGGTGCATCTGCGGCGGCTACAGGAAATCAGTGAGCAGGGGTGGGGACGGGGATGAAAGGTGGCCATGGGGTAGGGGGCAGTGGACCTTCATCTATTTGGGGTCCCTGTGGGAAGCAGCAGAACGTAGTGGATTCAGGCACAAGCTCTGGAGTCAGACTGCCCAGATACAGACCCCCATCTCTATCACTTCCTAGCTATGTGACCTTGGACAAGTTACTTAACCTTTCTGTGCCTTAGTTTCCTCATCTTTACAATGGGCATGATAAAAGAGTTGTAAGTTTCAAATAAGGCAATGCATGTAAAATACTTATCACAGAACCTGGCAGAAGGTATCTTATTAGTGTTTAATAAATGTTATATGTTATTAATGTTACTGTTAGTATTATTTGGAGTCACTTGCTGGTTAGAGACTGGGAAAGCGGACTGGGTACTCTCACTTCTTCCTCAAAGAGGAACAGTGTGGGATAATATTGGAGGGCTTTGGAGACAAGAGACCTGAGTTCAAGCTCAGCTTTGCCATTTTATAACAAGTAAAGAGACAAGAAACTTAACCTCTCTGAGCCTTAATGTGTCACCTGTAAAATGGGGATAATGGTATGTAACTTATAGGATTTAATGCAACATTGTTTGTAAGGCTCCTAGTCTGGCACCTACATACATTAAATACTTAGTGACTTATGGTCACCATGATGAAGACAATTATGATGATAATGTCTGATGATTCTTCTCCTAGGTGTGGTTTCTGCAGCTGACACCCCAGACAAGAAGGAGCATTTGGTCCTGGTGGAGACAGGAAGGTAACTGTTACCCCAATCCTTGACCCTGGGTCCCTCTTTTGAGAGCTCAGCCCCTACCCTCCACCCTGGTCTGCAGGACCACTGCCCGATTCCTCTAATTCGCCGGCCTACTGGTCGCCTGGGTGGTCCAGTTGGTTGGGCGTCTGACTTCAGCTTGGGTCTTGGTCTTGGGGTCCTGGGATTGAGCCCTGCGTCGGTCTCTGTGCTCAACAGGGAGTTGGCTTGTCCCTCTCCCTCTACCCTTCCCCCCGCATGTGTGTGCTCTCTTTCCCTCTCTCTCTCAAATAAATAGATAAAATCTTAAAAAAAAAAGGGGGGGGGGCGCCTCGGTGGCTCAGTCGTTAAGCGTCTGCCTTCGGCTTCAGGTCATGATCCTGGGGTCCTGGGATCGAACCCCATATGGGGCTCCCTGCTCCATGGGAGGCCTGCTTCTCCCTCTCCCCACTCCCCCTGCTGTTCCCTCTCTTGCTGTGTCTCTCTCTGTCAAATAAATAAATCTTAGAAAAAAAAAAAGGAAAGGAAAGAAAAGAAAAGGAAAAAGAAAAGAAAAATTCACCTTCAGGGGCCCCATCTGGGTTGAATGTTGCTGCCCCCTGCTGGTGGCTCTGAGAAGTCTGGTCCTTGTGATCCTGGGCCTCTTAACTTCAAAGGACCCTCTGGAGCTGGCTCTGACTCAGGCCTCTCGGGTCCCAGGACCCTGTATCTGCAGGGGGAGGGCCGGCTGGATTTCTCAGCATGGAACGCAGCCATTGAGGGGGCAGCCGGCGGTGGCGGCACAGGGCTGCAGGAGCAGCAGATGAGCCGGGGTGACATCCCCATCATCGTGGATGCCTGCATCAGTTTTGTCACCCAGCACGGTGAGTGGGTACTGGCCAATACTGAGCCAGTAGGGGATGGGGGACATAGGCACAGCCAGAGGGTGTGATCTGCCTACAAGAGCTTTGCCTCCAGAGACCACAGCCTAACAGCAACCCGCTGTATCTCCCTTGGCAAGCTGCTTTACCTGTCTGAGCCTCAGCTCTCCCTTCTGTGGAATGGGACTACTAACAGACCTCATTTTCTAGGATAGTTGTGATAGTAAGATGACATATGTAAAGCTTTTAGCACAGCACCTGGCAGGTAGTAAGTGTTCCAAGGTAGCTGTTGGTGGGGGCGTGAGGGTGGAGGGAGAGCAGCACTGAAATAGGACTGGAGAGCCACAGAAAACAAAGAGAAGGCAGCTACAAGGCAAGAGCCAAGCTGTGTGGCAAAACCCTTGAAGGTCTGAGCAGAATTATTCTGTGCAGGAGTTTTTCCAGGCATAAAAGATCAGCTGTGCAAGTGGTTCCCAGAATTCTTTGTGACTTTTTGGCCTCTGCTTTTTTCCTCCAGCCCAAGGAAGGACCAAGTAGAATCTAGCTCCTTGGCGAGCCCCCTTTTCAGAAGGCCGGACTCTTAAGGAGGGAAATTCATGGAAAACCAAGGAAGGCAGTAAAGGGCAAAAAAGGCACATCCATGAACTACAAATAGTTGTGCTTACAGCATGGACAGTGGTTAGTCTGTGGCTAGTGACATTCTCCACACCTTGGTAGTAGTCTCATGCCATGGCTTCCCCCACTCCCTAGATCCCATCCTCTTCTCGGTTTCTCTCATGTCCAAAGGAGGAATGAAGTCAGCAGTCCAGGGAAGAGCCCTGGAGAAAGAGTATGGGTGTTCATACCCACACCGCCACTCGTCATTCCGCAGATGCTTACTGAGCGGCTCCCGTGTGCCAGACACTGGATATATAGCAGTGAAGAGGGAAGGTTCTGTGAAGCTCAGGGACTAGCGGGAGAGATGGGTGATAAATAAGAAAAATCAGTCGGTTCTTGTCATTCACGGCAGTTTTGTTCTTTGAACTTACTGCAAACACTGAATGAATGAATCCTAAATCCTTGCCCCAGTGGAAATACAGGGCTAGGTTCCTGGGAGCTTCTGGTCAACTTCTCATCAAGTGATCAACATGTAACCTTGTTTGAAGTGTGTTTCTGTTTAAAGGCACTTTATTTAACATATATTTGTGATCTGTTAACTTTGAACTCACAGCCAACAGCAGTGTAACTCATACAGGGGCAAAGCTTATTTGACACACATGTTCTCTCCATAAGGCACACACAGCCTTCCTGCGCTTAGTTAGCAACACTAGACAGCCCTTCAGCACTTCACTTGGGGGCCATTTTAAACAGTTGAAATTACCCAAAAAAGCACAAGAATGCAAAAAACGTGGTTCTATATATACCATGAAAACTACACTTGTTTACCATATGAGAGCTTTGTTGGGACTGCATCCAACAGGCAACTCAAATTCTCCACTCTGCGCATGTTCACAAATGACTGGAAAAGTGCACCAAATACTGATTTGGGGGGTTACAAATAAATTTTAGCAAGTAGATGAATCCACAATGTGGAATTTGTGAATAGGGAGGATCAACTGTAATGTAATTTGAGAGTGCTATTTCAAAATCAAAACAGTGAGGAGATAGAGAGTGATGGAGGCTATGTGTAATGTCATGGTTAGGGAAGGACTTTCTGAGCAGGAGGACTTGAGCAGGGTCTTGAGAATCAAGACCATGGAGGCAGACTTCCTCCTCTCTGGCCCCCTTACCCCAAAAATGATATAGCATGTGTGTTGGGGGCGGGTAACAGATACTGAATACTGGGTGGATCGTTGGGTCTCTGGGCAGTGGTGAGCAGAGATGCTCAGTGGTAAGCAGAGATGCTGGCTTTTCTCAGGGCTCCAGCTGGAGGGCATATACCGGAAAGGGGGTGCCCGTGCCCGTAGCCTTCGGCTCCTGGCTGAATTCCGGCGGGATGCCCGGTCAGTGAAGCTCCGGCCAGGAGAGCACTTTGTGGAAGATGTCACCGATACACTCAAACGCTTCTTTCGAGAGCTCGATGACCCTGTGACCTCTGCACGGTTGTTGCCTCGCTGGAGGGAGGCTGCTGGTACTCCCAAGATCCCTAAGAACTCCTCACAGGCAACCAAGGGGCAACCCGGAACTCCACCTTCCCCCCAGTCCCTGAGGCTGTTTTGTGGGATTTGGCAGCTCTCCTCCCCAGTACTCCTCTCCCCCACCCCCACACCCCAGGATCACTCAGGGACTCAGCTTAGGTCAAGGTGGGAAGGGGGCAGAGAGACATCCATCCTGGGTTTGTTTCTCTAAAAATCCCTCCTTGCTCCCTTCCCCGATCCTCTCCACCCCTCCCCCCATTCCATCCCAGAGCTACCCCAGAAGAATCAGCGCGTGGAGAAATACAAAGAAGTGATTGGCTGCTTGCCACAGGTCAACCGCCGCACACTGGCTACCCTCATCGGGCATCTCTATCGGTCAGTAGAACCAGACCCCCTGCAAGCTCCTCACTGAGCCTTTATCACCTCTGTCCAACCCCCCCCCCCACACCCCATCCCGGCCACCTCACATTTATTCATTCATCCTGCAAACAGTTGTTAAGTGAAAGTGTCATAGCACAAACGTTCTGAGTGTGGAACTTTGGGGTCAGGCAGACCTAGGCTTTACTCTGGCTCTACCATTCTAGTGTGTGACTTTGGGTAAGTTATTTGTACTCTCTGAGCCTCAGTTTCCTCAACTGTAAAAGGAAGATGGTGTAATGAATAGTATCCACCTCCTAGGTGATGAGAGTTAAATGAGATAATCCTTATAAAATTCTTACCACATCTCTTGGCATGTAGGTAGTAAACATTCAGATATGGTGAGCAATCATTGTTATTTTGTTTTATTATTCTATGCCAGGCAAAGGGTTAGATGTAGGAGACACAAAGAAGAATAAGACGCAGATCTACCTTGATGAGCCTATTGGGGAGACAGGTCTTTAAATGATTCCAAGGTGAACCCTGGCTGTTGTACTGATTACTCTATATCACAAGGATGGGCCAACTATGGCCCATGGGCCAAATCCATCCAATTGTCTGTTTTTCTAAGTAAAGTTTTGTTGTGTTTGTTTGTTTGTTTGTTTTTTAAAGATTTTATTTATTTATTTGTCAGAGCACGCACAAGCAGGGTGAGCGATGCGGGACTCAATCCCAGGACCCTGGGATCATGACATGAGCTGAAGGCAGGTGCTTAACGGACTGAGCCACCGAGGCATCCCTAAGTAAAGTTTTGTACAGGGGCGCCTGGGTGGCTTAGTCGGCTAAGCGTCTGACTCTTGATTTTGGCTCAGGTCATGATCCCAGGGTCATGAAATCAAGCTCTACATTGGGCTCTCTGCTCAGAAGGGAGTTGGCTTGAGATTCTCTCTCTCTCCTTTTGCCCCCCCCCCCCGCACTTATGCTCTCTCTCTCAAATAAATAAACAAATCTTTAAAATAAAGTTCTGTACATGAAGTGTAAAGGCACACCCATTCACGTATACAGTGTCTACGGCTTCTGTCATACTACAACAGTAGAACTGATGAATTGCAACAAAGAATCTATGACCTACAAGCCTAAAATATTTACTGTCGTCCCTTTCCATAAAAAGCTTGCTGCCCCATACTATATTTATAATCACCCATTCCTCATCTGTCTCTCCCCTATACTGGGAGCTCCTTGAGGCCAGTATTGTGTCTTACAACTGTATCCCAAGTGCTTAGCCCAGGGCCTGGCCTACTGACTCAATTAGTATTTCCTGAATGAATGGATGCATCAACCAGTAGGCGAGCACCAGCTGCATCCCTCATGACCCGTGTCACACCCCTCTGCAGGGTACAAAAGTGTGCCGCTCTAAACCAGATGTGCACGCGGAACCTGGCCCTGCTGTTTGCACCCAGTGTGTTCCAGACGGATGGGCGGGGGGAACATGAGGTGCGGGTGCTGCAGGAGCTCATCGATGGCTACGTCTCTGTCTTTGATGTAAGCTCTCCCCAACGCTGACTGTAGTCCCTCTTCCTGAATTCTGGATCCTGCTCCCCCCAAAAGCCCCCAGCCCAGACCTCTAAGGCCCTCTGCACCAAGAGTCACCTCCCATAGCCCTGGGCCCCTCTATTCCATAACCTCACTCCAAATGCCCATGGCCCCTTGGTTCTTAGCTCTTCTCGCCTCTCATGCTCTCATACAGGTCTTCTGGTCTTGCAAACTCTTCCTGTTTCTCCCTTTTTCTAGAACCCCTCCCCCCCACACCCTCCCCTGCCCTCCCCGCCCCGCCCCCCTCCCCCCCTTGCCCCACAGTACACATGCTTCTTTTGGGCTCTTCCACAGATTGACTCTGACCAGGTAGCTCAGATTGACTTGGAGGTCAGTCTTATCACCACCTGGAAGGATGTACAGGTAACCTGTTCTGACCTTAGACTCGTGAGTGGGCCAGGAGGGAAATCAAGATAGGAAGGTGCCCTTCTGCTGCTGGACAATGGCCCTCAGCTTTCTGAGACACAGGGGAAACCCAAGGAGGGGAGTGCTTTGGGAAGAGGGGTTTGGTTTAGGATTTGCTCTATTTATTCCACCACGAGGATTCTTCATTACAAAATGATGGCAGAATACTTGGGTTCCTCATGTAAGAGATCCAAGGAAGAGTTAGCTAAGGTATACAGAGCAGTGAGAATAATAGCAATAAATACGATAGCAAACAGCTAAGGACTTATCTTCCAAGCACCTATGATCTTACTTTAGTGTCACACAACTCCATGAGGTAGACAATTTCATTTTTTCAAATAAAGAATCAGAGGCCTTGAGGGTCACTTATTCAAAGTCCTACTGTAGCGAGTAGCAGAGTTGGAACCCAGAGAGTCCGACCTTAAACCTGTCCTTCCAAGCATATGCTGCACTGCCTTGGGGAGCACCCACGCAGCCTGAAGATGCGGTTCATCCTCTCCTGGGGTTCTCGCTTTTAAGGGCCTGAGCCACATTGGGGATGCGGGTAGGAGGAGACTTTTATGGAGGGGGGGCGTGTTTAGGAGGCAACATAAGGAGTCCTCTGACCTTGATTTTTTGTATCCTCTTGTGTCCTCCTGACTTCTTTATGCCTTCCCCTCAGCTGTCCCAGGCTGGAGACCTCATCATGGAGGTTTATATAGAACAGCAGCTCCCAGACAACTGTGTCACCCTAAAGGTCAGTCCTGAGGGGACAGGAGGGGAGAGGAGAGGATGGGGGGGCAGGGTTAGTGGACTGACCAGCATGGGTCCTCTGCTCTTGCCCTGACCCCAGGTGTCTCCAACACTGACTGCTGAGGAGCTGACTAACCAGGTATTGGAGATGCGGGGCACTGAGGCTGGGATGGACTTGTGGGTGACATTTGAGATTCGTGAGCACGGGGAACTTGGTGAGCATGACCATGTGTGTGTGCATGCACATGCGATGGAGGGGGGTCAAAGTCACCAATGTTTTCTGTGTTACCAAATACACTGACACTGTCCTCGTGCATGTGAAGGGACAGCCTACACTGTTGACCACTCCCTATTTCTCAGTACTCTCTTCTTTCTTGACTTTTGTGGACCCCACAAATCCTTGGTTTCCCTTCCTCCCCAAAGAAGGCTTTTCTTCCTCCTTTGCCTATATTCCAAATATTGGAAGGACCCAGAGTTCAACCCCAGACCCTTTTCCTTTCTCTATCTACACTTCTCTTTGGATGACTCATCCACTCCAGTGGTTTTAAATGCTATTAATAAGCTGGGTCTCTGACCCTGACCTCTCCTCCAAGCTCCAGACTCACATATCCAACTGTCTACTGCACACGTCCCCTTGTATGTCTCACAAGCATCTCTAATTTATTTTTATTATTATTTTTTATTGGGGGGGGCGCAGAGGGAGAGAAAGAATCCTAAGCAGGCTCCACTGGGTGTGGAGCCTGATGCGGGGCTCAATCTCACGACCCTGAGATCATGACCTGGGCCGAAATCGAGAGTCGGACGCTTAACCGACTGAGCCACACAGGCGCCCCAAGCATCTCTAATTTAAAAGATGAAAGACTGAATTCAATTCCCAGACCTTTTGCCTAACAAAAAGCCTGGCCATTTCCCAGTTTTCCCTAACTCAGTCGGTGGCCCCTCCATTCACCCAGTTATCAACACCAGAAACCTGAGAGTCCTCCTTTCCTTCAACTTCACACCTAACTCAACCAACAGGTCCTGTTGATTCTATTAGAATCTGTTGCTTCTCCCCATTTCCACCATTCCCACCACCCAGATCGAAGTCACCGCTATCTTTCTGCACCCAACATTAACCAGTAAAATGTGCGGCCCCAGAAAAGGAATAGCTGGCCCGTGTTCCCTTCTTGCCTCCCGACATTCCATTTTCCACACAACAGTCAACACGCATTTGAGACATAACTCAGTTCATGCCATTACCTTCCAATGGCTTCCCACCAAATTTCAAATAAAATTCAAATTCCTTATTATGGCTCACAGACCCCGAATGTCTGGCCCCTGCCTATTTCTTGGACTTCATCTCACATAACTCATTCTCTGTGCTTGAGCCATGTCAGCTGTTTTTCAAACACATCTTTCTTGACTCGGAGCCTTTATTCCTGTGTTGTGTCATGCCTGAAATCCTCTTCTCCTGATCTTAGCATGGCTTGTTCTTCCTCCTCCTCCAGGCCCCAATCTCAGCTTCAAATGCCCCCTTCTCAGAGACCTTGCCCCGTCATCACTCTGTCCCAGTAACTGCCCTACTACTCTCTCTCAGCTTCTTACTGTTTCTTTCAAAGCATTGAATTCCCTGCAATTCTTTGGTTTACTTACCTGTGTACTGTCTGCTCCCTCACTTTGCTGTGGGCTTTGTGAAGGTAGGCCATGGGTTTTCGTGCTCACCGCCGTATCCCCAGGGCCAGCAATGCCCGGCATAGAGTTGGTCCTTAGATAAATACCTGTGGCTGGGCTGTGGAATGGACAAACGAATGTGGCTGGTGGGAAAGGAGCTGGAGACTCCAGGGTGTGGATGGATATTCTGGTTGATAGCCACCCCTACTTTACTCCTTAGAGCGGCCACTGCACCCCAAGGAAAGGGTCCTAGAACAGGCCCTTCAATGGTGCCAGCTTCCAGAGCCCTGCTCAGCCTCCTTGCTCTTGAGAAAAGTCTCCCTGGCCCAGGCCGGCTGCCTCTTCACAGGTGAACCTCCTTCTTCAGCCCAGCACCCCCATGCCCAGGCCTCCCCCCCAGGACCCGCCACCCAGTGTTGCCTGTTCGTGCCCAGGTATCCGGCGCGAGAGCCCAAGGGTGGGTCTGTTGCGGTGTCGGGAGGAGCCGCCCCGCTTACTGGGAAACCGCTTCCAGGAGAGGTTCTTTCTGCTGCGTGGGCGCTGCTTGCTGCTGCTCAAGGAAAAGAAGGTGAGATGCTGGGGGGGTGGGCAGATGCTGGTGGCCCCCGGGGAGCAGCTATGATTGCCTCAACCTTCTCACTCCACAGCCCATGTGCTTCTCGATCTCAGGGCTGCCCTGGTCCTTTGACCTCTGTGACCCTATCATCATATTACCTTAGCACTTCCATGACCTCTTGACCCGACTGTGCTCCTTCTCTCACCTCTTGACCTCACTGACGGCCTTCTTGTTCTCAGAGCTCTAAACCAGAACGAGAGTGGCCTTTGGAAGGTTCCAAGGTCTACCTGGGAATCCGAAAGAAGTTAAAGCCTCCAACACCGTGAGTTTTCTCCACCAGCCCACATTTCTAGGGCCTGCCTGCCATCACCCCTCCAGCCTTTCTAATCACCCAACTCTGTTCTCCTTCGCCTCCTAGGTGGGGCTTCACATTGATACTGGAGAAGATGCACCTGTGAGTACCTCTCGGCCTGGCTTCTCCTCTGGCCCAGCCCTGCACCCTATCCTCTACCTCCCTACTTTTTCTATCCACCATCCCTATAGCTACAACCCCTCCTCTCTGGCTAATTCCCCTCTGACCACTCCCAGCTACCTGTCCTGCACTGACGAGGATGAGATGTGGGACTGGACCACCAGCATCCTCAAAGCCCAGGTGAGGGGAAGGGAAAAGCTGAGGATGAGGTCAGAGGTTCCAGCTGTAGTCCCACACCCACTGTGCGAACTCCTTACTCTCCCTCCAGCACGATGACCAGCAGCCAGTAGTCTTACGACGCCATTCCTCCTCAGACCTTGCCCGTCAGAAGTTTGGCACCATGCCTCTGCTGCCCATCAGAGGAGATGACAGTGGGGCCACCCTCCTCTCTGCCAATCAGACCCTGGTGAGGCTCCCCACCCCCGGCCTGCTGCTGTGCCCTCCTGAATCCTGCCCATGTCCTTGCCACCCTGCAGGTGGGAGTGGTGTGCCTGCCAGCCTGGTGCCCCCCTCTGCCTCCTCTGTGCCCCCACTCCCCACCCCTGCCTTCTGTTGCCAGGCCTCACTGTGTCTCTGTGTCTCTCCCTCCCCTCATCCCCATCCCACCTGTGCCCAGCGGCGACTTCACAACCGGAGGACCCTGTCCATGTTCTTTGTGAGTACTGTACCTGTGTCAGCTTTGTGCCCCTCAGCCCTGTGTTCCTCTGTGCTGCCTGAACCCATGTGCCCTGTCTTTGTTCTGCAGCAGGCCATCTGTGGTGTGTGTGTGTGTGTGTGTGTGTGTGTGTGTGTGTGTGTGTGTATGAGAGAGAGAGAGAGTATTGTGAGGGGTGAGAAGGAATGAGGAAAATGAGGCATGGTAGGATATGATAAGGAAAAGGGAAAGTGGTCATAGGATCTGAGATATAGAAGGAAAGTGGTTAAGTGAACGCATTTTGGAGTCAGATAGACCTGGGCTGAAGCCCCAGTTCTACCATTGACTCACTGTGTGATCTTGAGCAACTTACTTAACCCCTCTGCACCTCGCTTCACTCACCTGCAGTGTAACCCATCGTACAGAGTTATTCTGATAACATACATGAAAAGTATTTTACAGCATCTGGCCCAGAGGAAGAGCTCAATAAACGTTAGCGATTAGTAATCCAGTAACTCTAACTTTGTGCCTGCATCATGCTACCTACTCCCATCCAGCCAATGAAGTCATCCCAGGGGTCTGTGGAGGAGCAAGAGGAAGCAGAGGAGCCTGTCTATGAGGAGCCAGTGTATGAAGAAGTGGGAGCCTTCCCCGAGCTGACCAAGGACATCTCTACCTCCTTCTCCACAATAAGAGAAAAGACAGCCAACCCAGAGACCCCCCTCACCAGCCAGAGGTCCTTTGACAAACCCCTTTTTCCCAAGGCAGGTGGCCCGAGCCCAGAGGAGAGGCCACCTGAGCCCCCTCCTGGCCCTCCTTCAAAGAGCAGCCCCCAGGCACATGGGTCCCTGGAGGAGCAGCTGCTCCAGGAGCTTAGCAGCCTCATCCTGAGGAAGGGAGAAACCACCATAGGCCTGGGCAGCCCCTCCCAGCCCGCCAGCCCCCAGTCCCCAAACCCCAATGGCCTTCTGACACAGACACCTGGCTTTCCCACCCAAACTTCCAGTTCACCCTCCAGCCAGCCCCTCACATGACCCTAAGATGAATAGTCTGAAGGGGGAGGTAACCAGAGGACCCAAGTTCTCACCATGGTAGACACTGCTGGGAGCCTCCTCTGCTCTGGCTGGAAAGACTCTAGAATCCAGTGTGGTGCTATGGAAAGAGCACAGGGCTGAGGGCTCTGGACTCTCTTGCCCAGAGAGGATCAGGTTATGGCCCCTCACTGAACCTCCACTCACTTTTATGTACCATGAAGTCACTGAAATAAGGAGCCAGTGAAACACCAAACTGTGTCTTAGAGCTGTAAGCCCCACATAATTTCCCTCAACAAGAGTAACTCCTGCTTTATATATTTGATACGTAGGAGTTCTGTGAGAGATTTTGTGTTTGAAAGGAATGGTTTTACTGCATTAAAGAAAAAAAAAAGATTTGGAAGCCAGAGAGCTAAATGATCTCCAAGTCTATCCTACCCCACCTCCTACATTTGGGGACTACACTGAAGACCTAGAGTGTGGAGGTTGATTGGGGTTGGGAGCTGGGGCAAAGAGGGGCCAAAAAGGATGTGTCACTGTTAATAAATCTTGGAACCGAAAGCTATTACTGTTTCATTCATTTAACAAATATGTATTGAACACCTAATTAGGTCTCAGGTATTCAGGAGAAAGTTTGAACAAAATAGATGGGTCCCGGGGGACCTGGGTGGCTCAGTTGGTTAAGCCTTTGGCTCAAGTCATGATCGCAAGGTCCGGGGATTGAGCCCTGCAGCCCCACATTGGGCTCCTTGCTTCTCCCTCTCCCTCTGCCGCTCCCCCTGCTTGTGCTATCCCGTGCTCTCTCTGTCAAATAAACAAATAAAATTAAGAAAAAAATAGACGGGTCCTGCTTTTTTGGAGCTTCTACTGTAGAGGGGGAACAGAAGACAGAAAACACACAAATGAATTCAGTGCCATGAAGAAATCAAACCGAAATGATGTGCTTGTGGAGGTGGCCTTTAGGCTGGGAGGATTGGGAAGGCCTCTGTGAAGAGTTAAAGAAGCCAGGCATGTGGAGTGCTGGGAGAAGGCGCACTCCAGAAGAAGAGGGAAAGCCACAGGCATGAAGCCTCTGCAGTGGGAAGAGACTTGGCCTCTTGGGGAAACAGAAAGGAGGCTGGAGTGGCTGAAGCACAGTGAGTGGGGAGCCAGAGAAGAGTATGGGCTGAAGGGGGAAAGACTGGCAGGGGCCAATAATGCACAGCCTTATAGGCCATGCTAGGGTGTTTGGATTTTATTCTGAAGCAATCGAGAAGTTTGAAGGGAGAGAGTGATGAGATCTTATTTACTTTTTTTAAAAAAACAAAAAAATCTTTAAAAAAAAAAGGGGGGGGCGCCTGGGTGGCAGTCGTTAAGCATCTGCCTTCAGCTTGGGTCATGATCTCAGGGTCCTAGGATCGAGTCCCGCATCGGGCTCCCTGCTCAGCCAAGAGTCTGCTTCTCCCTCTGCCTGCTCTTGCGCTCTCACTTGCTCCCTCTCTCCCTCTCAAATGAATAAAAAAAAAAAAAAAAATCTTAAAAAAACATCAATCACTCTGGCTGTTTTGTGAGCACTGGGTTATGGGGGGAAGAGTGAGAGACCAGATATTAGACAGGGGACTGATACTGGGGCTTGGACTAGGTTTGTGGTTTTGGAAATTGAAGGAAGGTGATTAATATGAGACCTTTTAGAAATAGAACCTACAGGACTTGCTGATGGACAGAATGCGGGGTAGGAGAAAGGGCACAATGACTCTGGGTTTCAGACTTTCCTAACTGGATGGAGAGAGGTGCCATTTGGTATATTGTCTGGGGAAGATATCTGGGGAAGGATCAGGTAGATGGAGCGGTTTTAAAAGTTTGAGGTACCTGTTAGATCTACAAGTGGGTGTCAATGGGCCGTTGGAAAGGTGAATCTGTAGTTTGGGGCCACAGATAACTGCTTTTCTCCAAGTAAGGGGTGTGGACCAAGGATAGGTGAGGGAGATGAAGAAAGGGTGTGGGGATCCTCAGAAAGCAGTGATAGGGCTGGGGCACAGAGCCCGAAAGGCAGACCCTAATGGTGACAGGGGCTTCCTGGGACGCAAGGCCCTACTCCCATCTCCCCACTTACATCCACTCACTAGTATCATTTAGTTTCCATTGGCCCATGACACACCTGTCTTCCTCTGGGACTGGTTTCCTCCTGGCTCCGGGTAATCTCAGCACCACTCACTGGCTTTTCCAGTTCTGTGGGAATTTGGGAAAGGTCTGAGACCAGCCCTGTTTCCCTTGTCAGAAGCATCTTTGCTCAGGCATCCAGTGACAAATTGGTCACAAATTGAGTTCCTCCTCGCCAAGCGTCACCCTTCGCGCTGGAGGGAGGACCGGACGACCAGAGATCTGCATATGTAAATGAGTGATTAGTAGTAATTACGGACTGAGTCAGTGGCTCCACCAGAAATAGAACCCAGGCGTCTTGACTCAGAAACTTGGGGTTCCCCTACCGCGCAGCGGACGCCGCGTCCACTCGGCAGTCGGGACCCTTTCCGGGATATTCGCAGCACCAACAGGAGTTTCTTTGGCTTCTCAGCGGCACCTTAGCGCTTCGCAGCCCTGCGCGTAGCCGGACCAGGCGTGGGCGGGACGGGGGCGGAACCGGGCCCGGTCCGGGGCGGGGCTTTGGCGTGGGCGGGGCTTTCTCGAGTTCCGGAGTCGAGTGGCTTCCCTTGGCCGGAGTGGAGATGCAGCCGCCGCCCCGAAAAGTGAGCTTGGCCTGGGAATGGGGACTCCTGGTGGGCTGGGGGAATGGTGGGAGTTGAGGGGGGCATCGGACCCGCAGTGAGGGGCGAGGAGTTGTAAGGGTTCAGGGCCTAACCCTGAAATAACCCAGGAAACACCCCAGTCCCTCCCCGGTCCCGCCCCCTCACCGCTCCCTGCGCGGAGTGTTTTTCAGGTCCCGGCGCCAAGGGTCTTCAACCTCTTCTAACCCTCACAGGTGAAGCCGTCCCAGGAGGTGAAGCTTCGCTTCCTGGAGCAGCTGAGCATCCTTCAGACCCGGCAGCAGAGGGAGGCGGATCTGCTGGAGGACATCAGGTAGCTTCTGATCCCCGCCACATACCCCCCCCTTCGCTGTTGCGCGCCCCGCCTCTCCTCGAACAGACGTTGGTGGGAGCCGGACCGGAGAGGGGAAAGCAGGGGGTGAAGAGTTCTCCAACCTGCCCATTCTCGGCCCTCACTGTCGGCCTGTCTCTCCAGATACCAGATAGGACTTAATCCTTCCTCCTAACCCAACACACAGAAACACACAGGGACCCTCTCTCAAACCCTTTGACTCCACACCACTCGCTCCGCCCCACAATCAAGCTTGGGGCAGAATCTCCCCTCCCTCTTCCAGACCTGTTGGAAGGCCGGAATGTATCCAGCCCCCCGTCCGTCCTCACCTCCAAGCCCAGAGACGGTTCTCCAGGGGTGGGGAGGATCCTGCCGAGACTCTGAACAATGAGGTGAGGTTGTTCTGGGTTGCGGCTGCCTGAGGTGATCTCAAGGACTCTCTCTTCAGTCTCGTTCCATCCTCGTGTACTCACACTTTAGGCCTGGCTCCCCTCTTCTTCCTGCCCAGGCTGAGGAGAGGATTGAGGGTGGGAGAACAGGACTAGACAGTGACACCACCCTTCCCCTCTAATCTTCACAGGTCCTACAGCAAGCAGAGGGCAGCCATTGAACGGGAATATGGACAGGTATGGAACTCCTTTTTCTGGACTTTCCCTTTTGTTGTAGTCTCCTTTACACATAGCATTGTCTCTCTGCACATACTCCTCTTCTGGTCCAGAGCAATGGCCTAGAATTAGGCAGATTGGTGTCAGATCTCTCGTGCTACTTGTTGACTGTGTGACCTCGGACAAGGTGCTTGGCCTTTCTTGGCCTCAATTTCTTTCTCTGTAGAATGGAATAATAATCATACCTTCATGGAGTGTTGTTGTAAGGATGGAATAGGTTAATGCATGTAAATCACTTAGCAAAGTGAGTGGTACATAATACGCATCTGGTGAATGGCATTATTATACTCTGATTTCATATTCTCCCAGTTGGTGGGAGTCTTTGAAAGGTAACTGAGTCTGTGATGGCTTTCCCACCAGGCACTCCAGAAACTGGCTGGGCCATTCCTGAAGAGGGAAGGTCACCGGAGTGGGGAGATGGACAGCAGGTGGGTCCCATCGAGGGGGGAGTTCAGGGGGCCTAGAAGGGATGAGGAGCTCAACCTCAGGAACCTATGGGAGTGAAGGGCTAATGAGGGGGGAGGGCATGTGAGCTGCAGGTAGAGCTGACACAGCAGTCGGAGAGGAGCTGACCCAGCAAGGACACTGTGGGTGCAGGCGGAGAGCGTGAGTGATCCTTGTGGCTGAGCTAATGCACTGATCGATTGATAGGCTCCCAGACAAGGGGGATGGGAAAGCACTCTGTCTCCTATGGTGTTCGGTTTGGTGGTGGTGGTGGGGGCTCTCATGAAGCTTTGGAGTGCTCTCCTCCTCAACACAGACCTTCTCTGGGGAGAGGCAGGATGGTGTTTGGTGCCTGGCGCTGCCTGCTGGATGCCACCGTGGCTGGGGGCCAAGCCCGGCTTCAGGCATCCGACCGATACCGTGACCTGGCAGGGGGCACAGGGCGGAGTGCCAAGGAGCAGGTGCTCAGGAAGGTATGGCTCAGTGGATGGGCTGAAGGAAGGGCTGGCATGGGGTTGGAAGTGGTCTGGGTCAGGACTCTGTATGTCCATGCCCCTAGGGAGCAGAGAACCTCCAGAGGGCGCAAGCTGAGGTGCTGCAGTCTATCCGGGAGCTGAGCCGAAGTCGGAAGCTGTATGGCCAGCGAGAACGTGTGTGGGCCTTGGCACAGGAGAAGGCGGCTGATGTCCAGGCTAGGTGGGTTCATGGGGAGTTGGGAAACCTGGCTGGGGAAAGGGAGCCAAGGCACCACAGCTGGGCCTGACCTTGACTCTTCTCCCTTTCCTGCACAGACTGAACCGAAGTGACCACGGGCTCTTTCACACTCGGACCAGTCTCCAGAAACTCAGCACCAAGGTTTGGGGGGATGTGGACATGAGTGGAGGTGGGAAAGAGGTGGGCAGAGTAGTCTAGTGGTTTGGAACCCAGGGGCATAAATCTGGGAGACTGGGATGAATCCAGGCTCCCCTACGTCCTTGGTGTGTGCCCTTGGTTAACTTGATCTCTCAGAGTTTCGTGTTCTTCATCTGGAATGTGGAAATGGTACATTTATTTTTTATTCCTTTACTATGCATTTATTGTCATCTGGAATGTGGAAATGGTACATTTATTTTTTATTCCTTTACTATGCATTTATTGAGGAGTCTGTGGAGTTCCTGCCTTCAGAGTCTGGTGAGGGGCAGACAGATAGTAAGTAAAGAAACAATCAGATTAAGTGATAACAAAACAAGGTGCTACGGTAAAGGGTAACAGGATGTAATAGAGAGAAAGGCTGTCTGAACACATGGCCTGAATATCAAGAAGGAGCCAGCCATGCAAAGATCTAGGGGAAGAACATTCCACGGAGAGGAAATGGTGAGGGCAGAGGTTCCGAGGTGGGAAGAGCTTGTGGGCTCGAGGACCGAAAGAAGGCCAGTGTGGCTGGAGCACTCTGAGCAAGGGGACAGGCACTGTGAAAAGAGGTCAGAGAGGTTGCAGGGCCCAGCTCTTGTTGCACCTGGCAAGCCACAGTAAGGAGCAGTGGGGAGTTTATTTTAAATAGACACAGATGCCACTCGAGCATTTTGAGCAGGAGTTGTTGAGTATGCAAAATTTTTAGTCTAGTGCCAGGCGCATAGTAAGCACTCAATAATGTGAGAATCCATTCTGGATCTGGATTGGCCTTGGAAGGACCCTGTGGTTCCAGGGCTCCCTGTTGACACCTGTTTTTTCCTCCTAGCTGTCTGCCCAGTCAGCCCAGTACTCCCAGCAGCTGAGAGCAGCCCGCAATGAGTACCTGCTCAACTTGGTGGCCACCAATGCCCACCTTGACCACTACTACCAGGAGGAATTGCCAGCCCTGCTCAAGGCCAGTCCCAGCCCAGATACCCCTGCTTCTCCTGCCTTTGCCTTGTGGGAGAGCCTCTCCTTGTTTCCTACCACTGTCAGGCTGGGTGGTGCTAGGGACCCAGCCTGCTTTGAGTAGGTAGAAGTTACATCCTTTGGTTCTGTTTTGGGTTCTGCTTCTAGCTGGCTGCATGACATTGTACAGGACACTTAGCCCCTCTGAACACTTAGTTGCCTCATTAGGGACAACTTCTGCTCTATCTAATTTATAGGACTAGTGGGGCTCAGGGGAGAGAATGGATGTGAAAATGCTTTTTAAACTGTTAAGGTCTATGCATACGTGAGGGCCTATTATTAGAAGCAGTTAACTGTCTCATTCCTTCCCTCAATCCAATTCCTCATGCCTATCACCCATCTAAACCTGGGCAGAGAGCCTACTTTGCAGTAGAGGCTGGGGGAAGGGTGGTATCATTATCTTGGGGTTCTCTCCAGGCCCTGGTCAGTGAGCTGTTGGAACACTTGAGGGACCCCCTGACCTTGCTAAGCCGCACTGAGCTGGAAGCTGCAGAGATGGCCCTGGAGCATGCCCGCCGTGGAGGGCAGGCAACCTCCCAGGTGAGGGCTGTGCCCTATAAGAGCTCCCCAGAGACTCTCTTCAGCCTGCTCTTTCAGTACAGACCACCCACTGCATATCTGCCCCTTTTATTCTCACCCGTCCTTCTTCTTCCAAGAGGGGCTGGGGACAGGTTTGGAGTGGTAACCAGTGAGCGACTACTTCGACCTTTTCCAACCCCCAGGTAAGCTGGGAGCAGGATCTGAAGCTCTTTCTTCAGGAGCCTGGAGTATTTTCTCCCACACCACCTCAGGAGTTTCAGCCTGCAGGGGCTGATCAGGTGAGACTTCTCTGTTCATTGGAACCAAACTACATGTCGAGGGGACTGTGGTTTAGGCCTTCTCCCTCATCATCCTTGTTCTGGTTAATGGCTGTTCAGCTGTGGAGAAGGGGTTTCAGAACTCTAGTTCACCTCCCCCCCACCAGGACCCAAACAAACTTTATTCCACTTCTCTGGCCCTTCACTACATCATCCTCTTCTTTCTCCCTCAACCCAGATCCCATTTTGGGGACTTGCTGTGTGTCCACAGGAATGCACACCTGTGCCCTCACCTCTTTGTGCCTGTCCCTGGAGGTTAGGATGGAGCGAAGGAAAAAGGAAGGGACTGCAGAGCGGGGGCAACAGCAGGCCCTGCTCTGAGCATCTGTGTACATTGTTCATTGAGGTGTGTGCCCTGGAGCTGGAGGAGGGCGCAGGAGGCGTGGCAGGGGACTGTGGCCTGGAGAAAGAGGTTCAGCGCTGGACGAGCCGAGCTGCCCGAGACTACAAGATCCAGAACCATGGGCATCGGGTGAGGTGGGGGGTGCAGGTGTTGTGGGTGGGCGGGAAGAGCTGAGAGCTGAGGACCCTGGAGCCAGTGGGGGGATATCATAGGGCTGCAGGCAGGAAGGGAAGGAAAGGTATTTTAGGCCAAGAGTGTAGCACAGTAGTTAAGAGCACAGCTTTTGGAGCTAGACCCACCTGGGTTCAGATCCTGCTCTGTTCTTTCCTCGTTATGTAACCCCGAGTAAGGGAGTGACTTAACCTCTCTGGATGTCGGTTTCCTTATCATTAAAGTGGGGCCAATAATAGTATCCACTGCATGAGGAAGATTAAGTGACTTAATGTATGTGAAGCAAGTAGCGAAGTGCCAGGTCCATAGTCAGTTGTCCTGCAGAGGATTTCTACCCACCCCTGTTCTCTGCCTTTGCAACCAGGTGCTGCAGCGGCTGGAGCAGAGGCGACAGCAGGCTCCAGAGCGGGAGGCTCCAGGTATAGATCAGCGGCTACAGGAAGTGAGGGAGAGCATCCGGCGGGCACAGGTGAGGCATAGCCCTGTGCCTGGGACCCCTGAGATCCCACCTCCTCATGCAGCACCCTCCTCCTCTCTATCTGCCTGGTGGGGAGCAGGGAGGCAGGAGGTAGAAGGTGGACATGTTTGGGGTGGTTCCCCTCACCGCCCAGAGGGCGGGCCCGTCCATAGCCTTGATTGATTTCTCTTCCCCATGGCAGGTGAGCCAGGTGAAGGGGGCTGCCCGGCTGGCCCTGCTACAAGGAGCTGGCCTCGATGTGCAGCGCTGGCTGAAGCCCGCCATGACCCAGGCCCAGGATGAGGTGGAGCAGGAGCGACGGCTCAGTGAGGCCCGGCTGTCCCAGAGGGACCTCTCTCCCACGGTGAGTGCCCTTTGCTCCCTACCCCTGTACACCCAGGACGGTAAAGGGTAGATCTCCCCAGAGGAGGGCAGACCCTATAAAATGGGGATCCCAATGGTACCAAAGTCGAAGAGGTTGTTGTGAGGCTGGAATGAAATATGTATATTTTTTTGCATAGTTTGTAACACAGAGTGTTCTCAGTGAACTTTTATCATGAATGTAGGATGACGATTATGAATTAAAGTTCCAAATATGGATTCTACGTGGTTCAAGTGCCGACCACTCCACTTACTATTAGCTGTGTGATCTTGCAAAGTGGCTTGACCTTTCTGAGCCTCGGTTTTCTCATAAGTAAAATGAGGTGGGGGCACCTGGGTCGCTCAGTCGGTCAGCATCTGACTCTTGGTTTTGACTCAGGTCATGATCTCAGGGTCGTGCAATCAAGCCCCACATCAGGCTCCATGCTCAGCACAGAGTCTGCTTGTTTCTCTTTCTCCAGTGTGTGCACACATGGATGTGCGTGCTGTTGCTCTCAATTAAATAAAATCTTTTTAAAACATTTTTAAAAAATAGGTAAAACAAGGTGATACACTTATGTAAAATTTCACTGGGTTATTGTGAAGATTAAATGAGGTGCTATACATAAGATGTTTAGCGTCGTACCTGGCACAGAGTAAGCACTCAGTACTGTAATTCTGCGATTGTTGTTGGTGTTACCCTGCTCTGTGGTGATTTTGCTTGTGATATATGTTGGACAGATGGGTGGTACCACCCTTGGGGAGTGATCTATCGGTGTTCTTTAAGGGTAGAATGGAGGCGTGGGAGATAAAATGGGTACTTGAGAGTGGGCGCCCCCAATCATGTCTGTTCTCTATCCCCTCCAGGCTGAGGATGCTGAGCTCTCTGACTTTGAGGAATGTGAGGAGACAGGGGAGCTCTTTGAGGAGCCTGCCCCGGCAGCCTTGGCCACTAGGCCCCTCCCCTGCCCTGCACATGTGGTGTTCAGCTATCAGGTATCAGGTGGGCATTGGGGGTGGGGACCTCAGAGAAGTGGGGATGGGCAACAGCCATGTCCTGAATCCTTCCTTGTGGGGCCCAGGCAGGGCATGAGGATGAGCTGACTATCACAGAGGGCGAGTGGCTGGAGGTCATAGAAGAGGGAGATGCTGATGAATGGGTCAAGGTGGGTATGGACCTTAGATTCTGACCTTGGTGGTGGGCAGGGGGCATGGCAATGGGAAGGACTTCTCTGTGGCTTGCAAGGACCCAGACAGACAAAGCTAGAAGCCCAAGGAGGAGGGCTAGGGCCACGGGCTGCTGAGGCAAGTCTGCTATCTATTCACACTGCTGGGTGAACAGGCTCGAAACCAGCACGGCGAGGCAGGCTTTGTCCCTGAACGGTATCTCAACTTCCCGGACCTCTCCTTCCCTGAGAGTGGCCACGACAGCGACAATCCCTCAGGGGCAGAGCCCACAGGTAAGAATGGGAAATTCTGGGTCAGGGGACCTTGAGTAGTTGTGGCCCTGAGGTGTCATGGCCCCGGGGCACTACTGCCCATCAACTCCCCTCACCACCTCTCCTGGTCTTCTGCAGCCTTCCTGGCCCGTGCCCTATACAGCTACACAGGACAGAGTGCAGAGGAGCTGAGCTTCCCCGAGGGGGCGCTTATCCGCCTGCTGCCCCGGGCCCAGGATGGAGTGGATGATGGCTTCTGGAGGGGAGAATTCGGGGGCCATGTGGGGGTTTTCCCCTCCCTGCTAGTGGAGGAGCTGCTTGGCCCCCCAGGACCCCCTGAACTCTCAGACCCTGAACAGGTGAGGCTTCCTTCTCCCTGGGTCCCCAGGCACCTCTAGGTTGAGCCTTCCACTCCAGTGAGGCCCCATATTCATCTTAATGCCCCCTTCCTTCTCCCAGTTTACCTCCTATATTGGCTTGGACCTCCCAATCTCCTTTGGCTGGGCAGAGAAGAGGGAAACTCAGGCAGTCTTCATAAGAGTGTGGTGGTCCTACTTTAGTGCTAGATAGATCTGAGTTCAGATTCGTATTGCATTGCCTTGGGCAGTGATATAACCTTGTGCTTGTTTCTTTACATGTAAAACAGGGGTAATAATACCAACTTCAGCAGCCCAACTGTCATGACTAGAGATATGGAGGTAAAGCCCTTAGCACAGTGACCCACAGGAGGTCCTTTAATATAATGGTACCTACCGTTACAGCAGGAAGAGCCTAGGAGAGGGAGTCAGGAGAGCTGGGTTCTAGTTGGGACTCTACCACTAAAAGACTCCATGCTTTTCAATAGATGGCTTAACCTGAGCCTCACCTCTGTGAGAAATCATAAAAATCCCTACCTCATGGGATGCTGGTGAGGAATGAGTTAATGAGTGTATGTGAAGTGCTAACAGAATGTCTGGGACATAGTGTCAGTACATGTTGGCTATTGAAGTGTGTATCAGCTAAAGCCCCCACCTGGATAGAAGCATCTGGCCGCTCTCCAAATCAAGGAGTGATGGGACAGGAATTGAAGGCAAGATGAGAGGAAAAGGTGGTGAAACCTTCCCACGTGCCAGGAATAACTCCATGTGCCCATCGTTCCCAGATGCTGCCATCCCCTTCTCCTCCTAGTTTCTCACCTCCTGTGCCCACCTCTGCCTTGGATGGAGCCCCTGCACCTGTGCTGCCTGTGGGTGAGTAGGGGGCCCTGGGGGCCCTGGGGGGCGGGAAGAGACGAGAAGGAGGAGAAAGGTTGCCCTTGGCTCCTCTGCCTGCCCTCAGGAACCTCCTCCATCAGGCTCCCAGAAGCATGATGGTGAGAAGAGCTTGGGCTTTGGAGGGGAGGCAAGTGCGTTGTTGAGACTTTGCCTGTGACTTCTCAAGTGTGTGGTTTAGGGCAGATGTTTAACCTGCCTGGGCCTTTATAGAGTGAGGAGAAAGGTCCCTACCTCACTGAGTTGTGAAAGTTAGAAAGATGGGCCTAGCTTTGTGCCTGGCACATAGTACACATGCCCCCAGTAGCTGTTTTCCCATGAAGATTATTTTACAAATCAGCCAGCTTTTCCCACTACGCCTCCTCTGCCTTCCATGTTCTTGAATCCTGCCAGCACCTTCGTTTGTGTCATCATTTTCCTTCTTGGAATGCCCGCCTTTTCTAAAACCTTCTGGTACTTCCACTTTCTTCGTGAAGCCTCCTTCCCTGATTCCAGAGGTCCCTGTGAGCATTTTCTGCAGCCCCTGCTCCGGCACCTATAGTTCACTTGGAATGATTGAGCACTCAGTCATTCATTGTGTTTGTTGGTTTTTCACTCTCAGGTTGCTGACAGCCATTGGGAGTGGGGGTGCTGTGAGTCCATCTCCCCCTCTCAGCAAGGTGCCAAGTAAGAGTGGAGGATGGATGGATTGATGGATTTTATGGCTCTAAGATTAGGGACTCTTCATTAATTCATCAAATATTTACAGAGTTCCACTGTCCTAAGTGCAGGAGATGCAGCAATGAACGAAACAAAGCCTGAAGACTGACTTGTGGTTCTTGTTTGCAGACCAAGACCTGGACTGCCCTGGACCCCTGGACATGATGGTACCTCGACTCAGGCCGGTAAGGGTCCCTCCCTTGGAGGAGATGGTGTCATTCCAACTTGTCCTGTTTTGTCTGCGGGGCTGAGGGAATGGACAGGGATATCCCCAAGGGAGGGTACTGGAGTACTGACTCTGTGTTCTCTACAGATGCGTCCACCGCCTCCCCCACCAGCTAAAGCCCCGGATCCTGGCCACCCGGATTCTCTCACCTGAAGCCAGGAGGATTGCTGTCCCCCCAGTGATGCTGCTGTCCCTATTCCTATGATGTCAGAGACCACCCCCTCAATGATCTGGAGTGACACAGCCAAAAGCTGCAGTCTCCCCCATTTCCACTCTCACCTCCAGGGGTAGAAACTTTCCTTCTCCCCATTTCTGGGGCTGGAAGTCACTCCTTTTCCCCCATCATACTTCTGCTATCTTTAGGGCTGGAACTACCCCTCTTTCTTCTGCCACTATCCCCTCTGTAGGGTGGTGAAATATTCTGCTATCTCTGGGGCTGGAACCCATCTTCCAAAGTCTTGAGTGGCTCCAGCCCATCTGTGTCTCCACCCTAGCTCTGTGACCCACCCCACTGGGTCTGTGACCCATGGCCACTGGGGTTGGGGGCTGGGACAAGGGCAGGCCTGTCAAAAGGAGCTGGAGCCAGTATGCAAAACAGCTGTAATGGTCTGAGCGGATTTATTGACAGTGAATAAAGGGCACTAAGCCCAAGCCAGGGCCTGGGCCTCTTGTGCCAAGAGGGCAGGGGGCCTAAGGTGCTATTGCTTTAGGGGCCCACCGAGGGCGGGGGCCTGCTCCCAGCTGCCACGCTCTAGCAAATGGAGCAAGGTGATGGGGAAGGGGTCAGGCAGCCTGTTGGCAGGCAGGGGAAGTGAAAGAGACTGAGGGATGGAGGTGGGGAGATTTCTCCCGCGGTCCCCCAGCCTGAAACCATGCAACTCCAGATGGAAGTAGAGCTGGTTCCTCAGCTGGGGGGCAGTGCTGTCCAGTGGAAAGAAGCGCCTTCATGCCCACCCACCCCCTGGCCCTGCCAGCTCGTAGTCCCAACAGCACAATGAAGAAGGAGCCTTGGAGGAGAGGAAGGGTAACAGTGTTGGTTCCTATTCAGGATGTGTCTCAGCTTTTCCCTGGGGGCTGCAGGACCTTCCCTGTCTCCTGGAGCACATGCCCACTCCCCACCACTAAACCAAAGACTTTGTAGCAAAGGCCATCCCTGGGAGTACAGCGAGCTAATGGGCTTAGGTGGTGTACTTAGGGGGTGGGAGTGTAGGGGGTGGGAGAATGAGATTATCTGATTTGGGGCCCAAGCAGACTCACCTCACACACCCCCTGCTCCCCGTGGTGGGGACACCTGTGAGAGAGAAGTGGTCAACAATGGGAGACCAGGACGTGGGTCATAAGAGTGCCATCTCCCCCACCCCCAGGGTAGGAGGCAATAAGAGCTGAGCCCACCGTAGCCCTGACCATGCCTTCATACCTGGTGATCTGAGGTGTCCAGTTTGCTTGGCTGTCCAGTTCCCTCTCGACTGGCCAGTCCTGGGCTTGGGCCCTTCCCTCCAGCCCCTAGCATGGGCTCTGCAGAGGCTCTAGGGTTCCCCTCAAGTGCACAAGGGACTAGGCTGCCATCCCTGAGTCCTCCATTCTGTACTGGGGGACTGGCGAGGCCCAGGGGCTGTGGCCTTTCAGGGGGCACACTCTCAATGGCAGGTATCCCTGCCCTGGGCCCCCCCCCAGACCCCTGACTACCCCCTGTGTCCTGCCCTCCACCAGACCCCCAGCTCCTGTCCGTGGGAGAGCCATCACGATGCTCATGTAGTCCATAGCGCTTCTCAATGTGTGTCACCCGGAACCTGGGAAGGGAGGGAACACTGGGGCTTACGACCACAACTTAGAGACTGCTTGGCTTCCCCTCAACCAGGAACATCCTGGGTTTCATGGCCACTTAGCCTCTGGCCTGGGGGGACGGGGGGAGACTTCCCCAGACTATGGGGCACATTGTACAGCCTGACTTCTGCTGTAGCTCACAGTCTAGGAGAAGAGAGCTGGGGCCCACCTTTGGAGTCAGGCGCCTGATCACTGGGGCTCCCACCTCAAACTCCCTCTTTCTGGGGCTTTCTATCCCCACCTGCCCACAGAGAACACGGTGGTCTCTCCAGGCCGGGGGCGGCTCTTTCCTTCCTTCGAGCGTCCCTGGCGAACAAGTGGGGGCCTCTTGTTGCGGCTGCAGTGGATGCAAGGGGCTGCAGAGCCCAGATGCACTGTGTGATGATGGGAAGGGGCTCCATCTTGCAGGCTGGAGGTAACATCCACGCTGGACAATAGGGAAGAAGGGAGCAGGAGTGACATTACCATTTCCTTTCCTTTTCCATTTGCTCCTGTTCTTTCAGCTTCTTAAACCCCCAGATGCCCCACTTTCCCCAGGCCCCAGCATTCTTGTATTTATCTAATAAACACAGTATTGAGATTTTAGTCGTCATGTGTTCTTTTTCCCAGGGTTGTTTGCCAAAAAGAGGGCAATGTTTAACCCAAAGGAATGGCACAAGGATAAACGTCAGGCTTGATGATATCCAGATGGGAAGTATGGTTTGAAGGACTCAGATTTCTATAAAACTTCTTTCTTCATATAGGCTAGCCAGCTTTGCCTCCCCCCTGCCCCCAGACATGCGAGGACATTGGGAAAGGATTGTGCTGGAGGAGAGGGTACTCTCCAAGGCAAGCTAAGTCATGCTGGCCCTTGTTTCCAGCTCACCTGGACAGCTGCACTGTCCCTTCTCCTTCACTGTCCCCCAGCATCTCCTTCAAGGCCTCAGCATTGGCTGAGGGGAGAAGGAAAAGAGGGAGTCAGTGGAGGTGGAGGTCAGGGCAAGAGAAAGTTGAGCGGGGGCAGGGTGGGGGGGTGGGGAGAGCAAAGGGCCAGTCTACACCCACCTTCATTTTGGATGATGCAGCGAACAATCCTCTCTACGGTGTCCTCGTTCATGTCATCGTCCTCAGCTGAAGGATGAGAGGTTGGCAAGGAAGCAGGAAATGAGTCAGCTTTGGGTGGACATTACCTGGTGGCTTCTGTGGCTTACTGCTCAAGACCTATCCCTTTGTCTATTTGCCATCATGCTGGATGTTAGCATTTAGGGGTCAGGGCAGAAAAAATGGGAAAGTTAGTGGGAGCCCAAGACTACCAACAGTGGGCCCTTCCCACCCATGCTGTCTTTCCTAGGCTTGCTTTCAGGGTGGGGTCATCCCACTTGACTCAAGAAAGCGTCATTAAGCCTCCTGAAGGCTTGGTCAGGATGTGGCCTCTTGGCCAGGAAGGCAGAAAGAGGTGTGGGGTGAAGGGTATGGGAGAAAGGTGACTGAGCCAGGTTCTAGGCTCCTCACTCACGGGGCTGGAGCTGGGCATCGTCAGGCTCTGAGCCCCTCGACGTGCGGCAGCGGTAGCCCTTCTTCTTGAGCACGTGGCAGATCATGAAGCCTACGAGGCCCATGAGGAAGAAGACCAGCACAAGCAGGAAGAGCATGTATAGCCCATGTTGGGGCGGCTCCAGGTCTGGCTGTGGTTCCGACATGAGGCCCTGGGGGGCGAGCGCGGGCCAGGGAGCCTCCTGGGGTTAGGGGGCTGCAGCTAGGGACTGGGGGAGGGATAGGAATTCGGTCCTCAGGACCCGAAACCGACGAGCCTCTGAGGTCCGGCCCCACCCCCTACCCAACCAAGGAGCTGTCCGTGCCAAGGGTGCTGGTCCGGGGCAGGGGTGCCAGACGGCGGCTGCGCAAGCCCTCTTCCACGACCCTGATCCTGCTTCCCCGACGCCCAGAGTGTTCCCCTTTCCAGCTTGTCCTGCGCTTCCGTCCCTCCCAAGGACACTGCAGAGCGAGATGGGACGGAATTCTCAGGCGGCCGGCTCAAGAATCGCGCCTGAGTCAGCGTCCGCACCTCCTCCGCGCCGGCCTGAGCCAGGCCTCTGCAACCCCCTCCCCTGCCTGTATGCCCGCACAACACCACCCCTTTCGGTTCCTCCCATCCTCACCACCTGGCCCACTCGGTACCGGTGGTTTGGTTCTGGCTCCGGCTCCGGCTCAGGTTCCGGCTCCAGGGACGTCCTAGTCCGGCTCAGGGCCCCCGACGCCCTCCCGGCGCTCATCCCTTGCTTCCTCCCCCTCCCCCCTTCGCCGCCTCACCGGCTCCGGGCTCCGGCTGCAGATACCGGTGCCGCGGCAGGCAGGGGGAGGGAAGGATGAAGAGGGATGCCGGCTTAGTTGGGAGCGGCGGCTGGCTCCGTACAACTCTGGCTGTGGGAAGGGGAAGGAAATGGGGTGGGGGGCGCTGCCGCAGACGCCCTAGGTTCCCAAATGCCTTCGCCAGTCGCCAGCCCGGGACCAGGGGGCGGAGCGCAGGTGTGCAGGGCGGAGAGCGAGAGCCTTGCGCGCTTGTGAGCGCAAGTGTGGGGCGCGCGTGACTGCGCCGCCCCCCCCCCGGCCCCCCCGGGGGAGTGTGCGGCGCCGAGTCTGGGTCCGGGTGGGGAGGACAGGCAGTCAGAACAAAGTGCTCTCCACTGGTCTATCCCGCATGCTTGGCGCGGCTCCTGCCCTCAAGTGCTTCGGTCCGGTGGATAGCCAGGAACCTTCCCAGCAGGCCAGGGGAAGCTGGCTTTCCGCACCCGAGAGGGACGGCGTGGCGGTTCTCTGGAGTCTCCTAGACTGGTGACAACGCCTGCACCCCATTTGGGGCAGCTGCCTGGACGAGATATCTCGGATTCCCGAGGATTTGACCCCCGCCCGGAAAGGAATGACCCTCGCATCCTAGGACCATACTACCCGTCCTCCGCAGAGCCCAGAAGCTGAAGCTCGGGAACCCAGAAGGGCGAAGCCAAGCGAGGGGCGGAACTCCGCAGGGGGCGCGGTCGGGGAGGCGGGGCCTGGACTTCCCGGTTCCGCAGAGGCAGGCTGCGTCCTTACGCAGCACGTAGGAGCGGGGGTGGGGCAGGCGGCCGGGCAGGCGGCGGAGGCGCGGGGCCTGCTGCCGCCGGCACCATGGCCAAGACCGTGGCCTATTTCTACGACCCCGACGTGGGCAACTTCCACTACGGTGAGGGAGCAAGGTTGTACGCGAGGAGCTTCGGGACGCGGAGGTTTCGAGGCGGGGGCTATAACTCCGGCGTCGGGAACTGACGAACTCTCTTCTCCCACCCCCAGGGGCAGGGCACCCTATGAAGCCCCACCGCTTGGCATTGACCCATAGTTTGGTCCTTCACTACGGTCTCTATAAGAAGATGATCGTGAGTCTCGCCATCGCTGCTGGGTATTGAGGGTGCGGGCGAGCTGTGTGGTCCTAGGATAGGTGGGCTGCCCTGAATGCACCAAGTGCGACCCACACTTGGGGTGGGGGGCAGGGTGGATGGAAGGAGCCAGGAACACCCGCCATATGCAGAGTGTAGGTGGATGGATCCACCGGCCTAATGGGAGTTACTTTTTCACCTTAGGTCGGCCACCCTTTGACCTCAGGTAGACCAACCTCTGGCCTGTGGTTAGGGTGGAGTGGGGCTGGTTTGACGAGAGAAGGTGTTTTCCTCCCCAGCATCTTAGGATGTGGGCAGTGCTGTGGCTTCAGGAGAGAGGGGCTGGATCACTTTATCTGGATGTGGGTGTTCCCACCGCAGTTCTCACCCTTTCTTTGCCACCTCTCTCCACCTCCACGGAGCTAGAGCTCCAGGGAGGACTGTGTAGCCCTGTGTGCAAATGTGTATGTGTGTGTGGAAGAGAGCAGGAGATGTCCTGGTATTTCCTTATCAATTTAGAATACCCCCCACAGGGTTCTACTTAATTGCTACTCAATCCTCCATCTCCCAGATATGCACATGGAGATAGACAATCCCCAACTTGGAATTTATAGTTGTGATAGGCGATTATAACAGTTAAGCTCAGCCCTCATGCGTCACAAGGGGAATTAGTCAACAATATGAATGAATGTTGTCCACTGTGCTGAGGCACAGACAGTGAATTAGCTTTAGAAAAGACTGAGGTGAGGTTAGTGCATGAATCTGAAGCCCTTGAAATTGTTTGCTGGTACATACCTGTGTGCATTTTCTGGGGAGAGAAGCTTTTTGTTCTTGCCCAATTTCTAAAGAAGTGTGTGAACCCCCCAAAAGATAATAAATCTCTGGCTTAGCACCTTGGCACCCCGGGGTTTTAATTAGAAGGTTGTCATATACCCCGTATTATTTAACTCTAAAATTCAGGATTCATAGAAGAGAGAGGATGGAATCAGAGCCAGGGGGAGGAGATGAGTATGGATAGAATAAAAAAAGAGGAGATCCAAGGAACAGGGTAGGTGGATCAGGGCTCAAGGTTGAGAAGGTGGGGAAAGGTTGGGCTGGAGGTGGGAAGGAGTAGGCAAGTGCACTGTTCTTTCGGAGACTTGATCATAGTACCCCACCTGGCTAATCAGAGCCTCTCTTCTTCACTGACCTTTGCTTAATAGAATAACAAGGATTGGAGGGGTGAGGGGACTGCTGATGTGTGTGAATTTGGACAGTCCACCCGGCTGGGTTCAGTGTGGGCAGTCTCAGGCCGATGAATGGGACTGATCTCACCTGGGTTCACCTTATGTTTCCATCCCGAGGTCTTCAAGCCGTACCAGGCCTCCCAGCATGACATGTGCCGCTTTCATTCTGAGGACTACATCGACTTCTTGCAGAGAGTCAGCCCCACCAATATGCAAGGCTTCACCAAGAGCCTTAATGCCTTCAACGTGGGCGATGACTGGTGAGGGGAGAGCTGGGATGTTTAATGCCAGCCATATAGGAGAACACTTGCGTGAGGTCTGGTGGCAGCAGTGGGAACATATGAAGGGGGTCCTATTTGTCAGTGAATCATCATTTACTCATTTGTTTATTCAACAAGTATTGGTCATTTGCTCTAGGCCAAGCCCTGTGCTAAGTGCTGGCAATGCAATGATACATAACAACAAATTTTAATATTGCAGTTGTGCTAAGTCCTGTGAAGGAGAGGTAGGTGGCTGGCTGAGTGTATATGCAGGAGAATTACCCATCTTGGGAGTGGGCTGGTCAGTAGAGGCTAGAGGATGTAATGGAGATTGAGGTGAGATCTGAAGAAAGAGTAGGAGATAATTAGGTGGAAGGTGGTTGGGAGGATGGGGGTGAGGGCAGGAATGTTGTGGAAATTAGATACAACATATGCTGAGGGTTTACGAGAGGTTGGTGTGTCACTCATTTGAGGAACAGAAAAAAGGTCATTCACTGAATATGAAAAGGAAAGTGATCTGAATCAAGGCTAAAGAGATGGGCAAGGCCTTTAAAAATTAAATAGCCCCATTTTGATTTGGGGTTCTTATCCCTAGAGTAGAGGGAAATTGTCAAAGTGTTCTAAAAGCAAGAGAGCGATTTACATTGAGAGAGGTTTACATTGAGCTTTATCATATGAAGAAGATTCAGAGGCCCTGTGGGGAAGGGAAGATAACAAAGATAAACCAATATTCTTGCTTACATTCTCTCATATATTCATGAAAATGTAGGGATCATAACAGCTACCATTTACTCAACTTATTTTTAGACTTTTTTTTAGGAAAATTTCAAATGTTTCTGAAAGAATAATACAGTGAATTCCCATATATCTGTCACCACCTGTAACACTTAGAGCAAATGGCCATTCTTACTTCATCTGCATCCCAGATTAGTGTTGTTGTTTTTTTTTTTTTTAGGAGAGAGGTGGGGAGCAAGTGAGCGGGGGCGGGGTGGGGGTAGGCAGAGGAAGAGAGAGAATCTTAAGCAGGCTCCATGCCCAGCTCAGAGCCCAATAGGGACGTGGGCAGACACAGGACTTGATGCCAGCTGGATCTCACGACCCTGAAATCATGACCTGAGCCAAAATCAGGAGTCCAACTCTTAACTGACTGAGCCACCCAAGTGCCCCCGCATCCCAGGTTATTTTAAAGCAAATCTCAGATGTCACATTTTTTAACTGTAAATATTTTATTGTGTGTCTCTAAATGATACTCTTAAAAACATACATGCACACACTCAACATTGTCATTATCACACCTAAAAACTTGACAGTAATCCTCAATATCATCATATTTGCAATCAGTATTCAAATTTCTCCAACTGCGTCCTAATTTTTTCTTTTTTGCAGTTGATGTATTTAGGATGTAAACAAGGTCCATACATTGTATTTGGCTGATACATCTCTTAAGGTTTTTAGTCTATAGTGTTTCCTTCTCTACCTTGAATTTCTTCCTTTTTTTTTTTTTTAAGATTTTATTTATTTATTTTGAGAGACAGAGTGAGCGGGTGAGAGAGAGAACACAAGTGGAGGGAGGGGCAGAAGGAGAGGGAGAAGCAGACTCCCTGCTGAGCAGGGTGCCCAATGTGGGGCTCGATTCCCGGACCCTGGAATCATGACCTGAGCTGAAGGCAGACATTTAACTGAGCCACCCATGCGCCCCTCTACCTTGAATTTATTTCTTGAAGAAACCAAGCTATTGGTCCTATAGAGTTTCCTACAACAGGCACTATTTATTGCGTGCTTACTCTGTTCTGAGGTTTGCTGGTATACCCACTTCAATCTCACACCAACAGTGAGATGTAATAGTCCTTTGCCTTAATTTAGGCATAAGGAAACCAAAATTTGAGGAGATTTAGGTAACTAACCTGAGTTACAAAACTAATCAGTGGAAGTGGCAGGTTTCAGATCTAGAAACCTGGTTTTTAAACACTACACTGTTTCCCTGAAGATCCTACCAATAGAAGCACTCTGAGCTGGAAGATAGAAGGTTGGCATTGAGCACCTTTCCAGGCTTATCCCTAAACCCCTGCTTGCACAGGATACCTTCCTGGAATGCCCTTTGTTCCTCATTCAACCTCTCCAAGACCTTCCTGGCCTTCACACCACCTTCAAGCTTCACACCACTAAATCTTTCTTGACCACACCAGGCGCAGAGGTCTGTCCTGTACACACTGCCCTAGTCATTTGGTGTTTAGTTGCATGCTATCTTGGGAGATTTCTTGGTTTTTTGTTATTGCTGCTACTGTTGTTTCTGAGCTCACTTTACAGGTGTGGGAATGCAGAGTCCGCCGTCAGGCCCCGACTGGGGCTCTGTAACTGCTCTGTGCAGTTAGGGAATACTACCACTCGGCCCTTGGCACTGCATCAGTTGTGCTGTTAGACTTAAGCTACAATCATGCTTATCTGTGTATTTCAGCGGAGAATGGGGATTTTCCCTTTTAATTAATTTTTGATTGTTTTGAAATTAATCTAATATAAAAAGCCCAGTTATACTGCAAGGCTTTTAATGGAAAAAAAAAAACCCAACGGTCCCATATCTATGCCTCCCACTCAAATCCCTCTCCCCAGAGGCAGCAACTTTCAGCTCCTTTAGCTATTTTTTCTGGTATTTATTTTTGGGTTTCAAAGCAATGATCCTAACCTACTACTGTTACTAATAATCTATAATACTTAATCCCTACTCTGTGTCAGGTACTATTTTAAATGCTTCACAGGCATTAGGTCATTTAATCTCATCAATCTCTGTGAATCAGGGTCTCTTTACTGCCTCCTTTTCACAGATGAGGACACTTAGGCACAGAAACTATAAACAGCTTACCCAATCTCATGATCATTTGTAGGTGTTTTTTTGTTTGTTTGTTTTTTTAAAGATTTTATTTATTTAACACAGAGCGAGGGCAGGAACACAAGCAGGGGCAGTGGGAGAGGGAGAAGCAGGCTTCCCGCGGAGCAGAGAGCCCAATGTGGGGCTCGATCCCAGGACCCTGGGATCATGACCTGAGCCGAGGGCAGATGCTTAACGACCGAGCCACCCAGGCGCCCCAAAAATGTGTGACTCTTAAAGAATGTTATTGAACATTGTGTTAAAATATGATATGCATAAAAGAATCTTTAAAGAGAAACAAAGTTTATGTTCCCTTTCAAATTATTTCCTTTTTGGCATGTGTGATTAAGTACCTAGAAGCTGCCTACTTTTCTCCGCAACCAGGATACAAACTCTCTGACAGAGTTAAATGCTTTTTTACTTCCCATCCATTGCCTTACACAGGGCTTGGTACATGGTCCAGAATATTTGCTGAATAAATTTGCAGATAACTTAGGGGCTGGGAGAAGTTTTCTGAAGAATGGAGGCTGGAGGGGTTTGGAGTCGGGAGAGGTGTAGGAGGGGCCTAGACAGAGGTAAAGGACTCTGACTCGCTTCTCTTCCTTGTAGCCCAGTGTTTCCCGGGCTCTTTGAGTTCTGTTCCCGTTACACAGGCGCATCTCTGCAAGGAGCAACCCAGCTGAATAACAAGGTGACCATGGCCCTGAGTCCTGTTCTCTCTTTCCTGCGGGTCCTTCCAACTCAAGGCCTTAACCCTGACCCTGAGCTTCCAGCTTTGGGGGTGAGCAAGGAGGACTGTGAGTTGGGTGTTTGTTTTTCAGATCTGTGATATTGCCATTAACTGGGCTGGTGGTCTGCACCATGCCAAGAAGTTTGAGGTGAGTGAGGAGGTGATGGGCGAGACAATGACTGCCTTAGTCTAGGTGTGGGATGACACCAGGGGGCAGCTGGGTAGAGGAATTGTTACTGTCATTGTAAGACCACTGTCTCACCATAGGCCTCTGGCTTCTGCTATGTCAATGACATTGTGATTGGCATCCTGGAGCTGCTCAAGTAAGTAGCCTGGGAGGAGATGGAGGGACTTATGAGACCCGTGGCTGAGGAGGTATCTCACACTGTGCTGGCCCTGACCCGTTCCTCCAACCCCCACACTAGCTTCTCCACAGTTCTTAATGCTTTACTCAGACTACCTCTCCCGTGCTCTGCTGCGGACTCCCTGCTGCCTGCTCACATTTCAGTCTTCTCTGCACATCCCTCTTCTGTCCCTGCCTCCAGGCTGGAGTCCCAGGGTTGCCTGTAGGGAACTGGTGGTATTAGGTTTCAGGTGACTTGGGCTTAAGTAGACTCTTCATAATTCCAAACCTTGTTTTGGGAGGAGTGGGTTGGGGGTTTTCTTGTGGGGGTTCCACTCTACCTCAGACCCTGGCTTGGCTCTCATCCCAGGTACCACCCTCGGGTGCTCTACATTGATATTGACATCCACCATGGTGATGGAGTTCAGGAAGCCTTCTACCTCACTGACCGGGTGATGACAGTCTCCTTCCACAAATATGGAAACTACTTCTTTCCTGGCACAGGTATGGGAATAGGGATAATCATCCTCTTCACACCCTCGGCTCTTTCCTGTGATAGCCTCCTGCTCAGCCTTCAGATCTTGGCTCAGGTGGCTTCTCCTCAGAGAGGTGTATCCTGACCACCGCAGTTAAGGTGATCCCTCCTTCCCCGTTTCTCTGTCATGTCACTGTGCTTGCCTCTCTCAGAGCACTCACTGCTGTTTGAATTTTGTTTTGTTTACTGTCTCCCTCATCATGCCCACCGCCCAAGAATATAAGCTTGGTGGGATTTCATTCATTTCGTTAGTTCTGTCTATTGCTGTATCCCCAATGCCTAGTGCAGAGGTTGGCTCATAGTAGGCCCTCAAAAATTATTTGTTGAATGAATGCAAGCCACAAGAGACTAAGTGTCTCTAGGGAATGTGTGGTGGAGGTACATAGATGTAGTGAGAGGCTCTCAGTGTATGGATTGAAGTTGAAGCAGCTGGATTTGGGTGCCCCCTGTGTATAGCTCCTAACCCGTACTCTCCACTTGCCTATAGGTGATATGTATGAAGTTGGAGCAGAGAGTGGCCGCTACTACTGTCTCAATGTGCCCTTGCGGGATGGCATTGATGACCAGAGTAAGTATTGAGGTCATTTCCCTGCTTACTAGGCCCCTTCTTCCTCTCCTTGAATTAACCTCTTCTGCCTGGTATTGTTTACTGTTGGGCCAGGTGTCCTTAAGGAAGAATGGCCTTCAGAGGGACCATGAACCCCCCGGAAATTGTATGCAACATATCATGTGTATGTGCATTTTTCTGGGGAAAGGGTCATTAGCTTTCATCAGTCACTCAAAGTGGTCTGGGACCCCATCCAGCTGTTCAGAACCAATGATTTGGTTCTTGGGGTTGCCCCCTTTCCTGGGCTACATGCTCTCTCAACCCCTTTTTTCTTTTGTTCCCTGTCTCCCCATCCCCTTGGGGTGCCAGGTGCCCATCTTTGGCCCTCTCCCAGGTTACAAGCACCTTTTCCAGCCGGTTATCAACCAGGTGGTGGACTTCTACCAACCCACGTGCATTGTGCTCCAGGTAATACTGCCAGTGCCTCCTCAAGAGGGCTCTGCCTGGGCTTAGGGGAAGAGATCCGGGAGGGGGATAGCCCCTGCGTTTGTTGGGGAACGGAAGTGAAGGACATCTGAGACGTTCTGATCAGTTATCTCACTGCAGCTGCCTGGGGTTTTGCTTTTTGCAGTGTGGAGCTGACTCCCTGGGCTGTGATCGTTTGGGCTGCTTCAACCTCAGCATTCGAGGACATGGGTGAGACCTGCCCTCCTTCTCTGCCCCTAGGTTTTCAAGTGGCTTTGGGCCTCAGTACATGGAGTGGGGGTAGTTGGGGAAAGGGCCATAGGAAGAGGAGAGAGAGAGTCACTCCCAAGCAGCGAGAAGGGCCCATGCAGAGGCATTGAGACAGGGAAGAGCTGGTGTTGCCAGCGAGGAGATGAAGTCAAAGTGGTGAGCCGACAACATGGGGAGCAAGCTGGAGATGGTTTGACGTGAGGCCTAAGAAGTTGGCCATGGTGAGGTCATGCAGAGCCATTAGACCCTGGTGAGAAGTCTGGATTGTATTTCAAATATGATGGGAAACTGCTGGAAGATTTTAAACAGGGAAGGGACATGATCCAATTGATGTTTTAAAGCGACTGCTCTGTCTGCTGAATGGAGGAAGGTTTGGGGTGGGCGTCGGGACAGGCGTGGGAGTGGGACGGCCAGTTAGGAAGCTGTTGGTGTTGTCCAGAGGCAGATGTGGTGCCTGGGCTTAGGTGGAGGTGGTGGCCAATGAGAAGTAGGTGATTGGAGTTATATTGTGGAGGCTGGAGCTGACCGCACTTGCTGGTGCTTTGATGAGAATAGTTGATTAGCAGATGAGGTGCCAGGGTGGGTGTTGAGCTGGAGAGAGGTGGGAATGCCCTTTATGTTTCAATTTTTACTGAGACACAACATATAGACAATAAAGTACACATAGCTCAAGAGTATAACTCAGTGAATTTCACTACCTTTTCTAGTTCCCTTGTGCCCTTTCTAGGCAATACCTAGAGACATATACTTTGGCTTTTGATTATTTCCTCCAGCCATTCCTCTGGTTCCTTTTAACAGGGAATGTGTCGAATATGTCAAGAGCTTCAATATCCCTCTACTGGTGCTAGGTGGTGGTGGCTATACTGTTCGAAATGTTGCCCGCTGCTGGTGAGCATGCTCCCTGATTTTCCTCCTCCCCCTTGTCCAGTGTGAGTTGGTGAGCTGGGGGCTCCCTGAGAGATGGCCAGGTGAGCCCTTCAGCCCACTTGCTCAGCCTAGCCCACTCTGCTGTTTGGTTTCAGGACATATGAAACATCACTGCTGGTAGAAGAAGCCATTAGTGAGGAGCTTCCCTATAGTGGTAAGGACCACTCCCTGCTACCCCACAGCAGGAGACATTCTCAGAAGACCCCAGAATGGCCTGATTTGTTTTTTGTTTGTTTTTTAAAGATTTTATTTACTTATTTGAGAGAGAGAGAAAGAGAGCACAGGTGGGGGGTGAGGAGGGACAGAGGAAGAGGGAGAAGCAGACTCCCCACTGAGCAGGAAGCCCAATGTGGGACTTGATCCCAGGACCCTGAGATCATGACCTGAGCTGAAGGCAGACGCTCAACGGACTGAGCCACCCAGGCGCCCCCAGAATGGCCTGATTTGAAGGCAGATGGAAATTAAAAAAAATTTTTTTTTTTTATTACAGATGGGAAATTTGACACTCCAGGAGCTCTGCAGACTAAATCGCTGAGTTCAGAGCAGGGAAAAGATTAGACAGCTATTATGCAGGGGTTTGGGATGGGAAGGAAATAGATTGGGAAGTCTTGGGACCTGCCTGTCTCTGTCTGAGCCATGTCTTCTCTTCGAATTTCCCTTTCCCTGCTTAGAATACTTTGAGTACTTTGCCCCGGACTTCACGCTCCATCCGGATGTCAGTACCCGCATCGAGAATCAGAACTCACGCCAGGTCAGCAGCTTGGAGATGTTGAACATAAGGGTGGGGAGGGCCTAGGAGAGGTTCAGGATATGGGAAATTGGAGAAACCAGAGAAGAGAAAAAAGTTCTCAGCTATCACTATCACTGTTATCAGCTAGGAGGCGGCGCAGGTTAAAGTAGAGGCAGTCCGGGTTGGGATCCAGTTATCAGGTGAGGGAATTAGAACTAGGACGGTGGGGGTGGAAGGCAGCTAGACGGGTGGATGCTCTGGGAATCACTCGCTCTCTGTTCCAAATCCCCAACCAGTATTTGGACCAGATCCGCCAGACAATCTTTGAAAACCTGAAGATGCTGAACCATGCACCCAGCGTCCAGATTCATGATGTGCCCGCAGACCTCCTGACCTATGACAGAACTGATGAAGCTGATGCAGAGGAGAGGGGTCCTGAGGAGAACTATAGCAGGTCTGGGGCAGCGACTTGAGAGCAGGGGCTTCCAGCAGGCTTGTCGGGGAAGTGAGGAGGGAAAAAAGTAAATTGGAAGGCATTAGCTTAATCGACCCTGGCTTACTTGCTTTAGTATGCCTACTCCTTGGTCTCTTGTAATCCCCACTCTTTCTGTGTGTGTGTGTGCGCCATAAATAAGTAATATATTTATTGTCAACATTTTAAACAGCACCAAAATATGTTAAGCTTGCATTCACACAATCCCTGACCAGTTCCACAAAGTAACCACTATTAATGGTTTGATTTATATCTTTTCAAATAGATTTTTTTAATCGGTTTTAAGTATACTGTTAGCATGCACGTAGGAACACAAATGCACATACACACTCATTCTTAGAGTTTGTGCATCTTTTTTTTTTAAATGCAAGTTGGACCATTCTGTATAGGTTGCTCTACAATTTACAACGGGTTCTTTTTTTTTTTTTTAACACTGTATTTTTCTATGTCATTATATATAGATCTGCTTCATTATTTTATCAGCTGTATAATATTAACCAAGTACCATTGATGGCATTTATATTATTTACCATTTTTTCACCATTACAAAGAATGTGGCCCTGAAACCCCTTCCATAGATGCACATATTCCCAGAATTGTTTCTGCTTAGGTGAAAGGCTGTGTGCACTAAAATTGTTTGTATCTGCTGCCAAATTGCCTTCCAAACAATCTGTAACAGTTTATAATCTTTTGGGCATTTTACTCCTTCCAGGTTCAGAGCTAGACAGGCCACTGCTCACATACTGCCCTCTAAGGCCTTTGATGTCTTTCCTCTGTTCATTTTTTCAGATACAATAATTACATTGTGGTTATTTTTTTTAAATCTTTATTTTTCTGAGATACATACTAAAATATTTACAGATGCATTGAATTAGGAAAAAAAGAGGTTAGGATAGAGGTGTTGTTGTTTTTTTTTTTTTAATCCCAGAATAGGCTTTTCTGAAACATGAAGGGGAAAGACAACAGAACACAGAAGTGGAGAAACAGATGTACTTAATGGAGAACAGATATCCGTACATGGCTGAGGGATAACCACAGCTGGACACTTGCACCTCCCATGCAGTGTTAGAGGTTTGAGCTGACTCTGCTGCAGAGTCACATGACCTTCTCAGACCCTTCCAGACTCTGCTTCTCTGTATTAATTAATACAGAGGTCAGCTTCCACATCTCTCCTTTAGACCTGAGCTTTACTACTTGGACCTTTGGGACCAGTCCATTCCTTCTCCTCCATGAACACCTCCTTATTGAGGAAGTATCTGAACATCTGGCCTAAGGATTCCTTTTTAACATCTCACCTCCTTGTCAACTTCTTCAGGTCTCTGAAGCTTGACTTCTAGAAATTGATTTTTTAAATTTTTATTTATTTATTTATTTAAAGATTTTATTTATTTATTTGACAGAGAGATACACAGCAAGAGAGGTAACACAAGCAGGGGGAGTGGGAGAGGGAGAAACAGGCTTCCCGCTGAGCAGGGAACCCGATGCGGGGCTCGATCCCAGGACCCTGGGATCATGACTCGAGCCGAAGGCAGACGCCTAACAACCGAGCCACCCAAGCGCCCCTAGAAATAGATTTTTTTTAAAAACCTGTTTTCAATTACTCCTTTTGGCAAAGTTTGGCTTTTTCATCTCTGGTTCTAGGCTGGTATCTGGGCCTGGTGTCTGTACAGTACCACGCCCTCTCAATAGCCAGCAGCAGCTCAGGCCTCCTCCTGCCTTGAACCCTCCCTCACTGTCAGACCACCTACCAAGTTCCTGTTCTTTGATGCCTATAGCTCCAACTTGCATATCACTTGCAGAGTAGTAATAATAGGAGTTATGACTTTTTGTGGGTTTGCTAAGAACCAGACTCAATAGTAAATGCATTATATTAAAACGTACATATCATCATGTCGTCATTCTGCTGTCATCAGACAATCCTGAGAGGTGGCTGTTAACCTTAAATTACCAGAGGAGGAATCTAAGGCTCAGAGAGGTTAAGTAACTTGCCAGAGGTCCTACGGCTAGTTAAATACCAGGGCTGGGAATCAAACCTGAGTCTCTGACTCCACACCTCCACACCTGAGGTACTCAGAGGTAACTGAGACATTGCTTACCAGGCAGATAGGACCTTTCCTGACTTTGTTTCCCAGCTTCTCTTTGATCACTTTCTCCCTTCTTTCTTCGTTATTAGCTGTGGGCAAGGTAATTCAGTTTTCAGTTGTTTGTGTTCTCCCAGAGAAGAGTTTTCCAAAAAGAAAGAAATCAGTATTGAGTACTTACTGGGCTCTGTGTTGCTTTCACATCCCTTCACTCGCTCCCCCACTTACAACTCTCCCTTTCCATTGCTCTTGGAACAAAACTCCTTTCTCTGACCATGGCTTTAAAAGACATGCTGGTGCTTCCCTATGTCCATGGTCTCATCTGTAACTACTCCCCTCCCCGCACACCGCTTCCTGCCATCCTGGCCTCTGTGCTCTTACTGGAATACGTCAGACTCCCTCCAACTCTGTACTTAGCTTTCTTGCAGCTCAGAATGGGCTTCCTGAGATCTCTGCCTGGCCAGCTCCGTCTCAGACTTGAAGTCTTACCTTCCTAAAACAGCTGTCTCTAATAATTCTGCCTGAAATTTACCCTTTTCCTCCCTTCACTCTCGGTCACATCCCTTCATTTCATTTTGTCAGAGCCCTTGCCACCATGGGAAATTACCATCTTTATTTATTTATTTTGTTAGTTGTTGTCAGTCTTGTTTATTCGGTAAGTTTTTTGAGGAAAGGCAGAAATTTTATCCAGCTTACTCTCTGCCGTATCGCTGTGGCTTGTGATGGTGGCTGGCACAGAGTGTCTTTCCATAAATGTTTACTGACTGCATGAGTGGATGGGATGGATAGCAACCAGTATCTTCCAACAGGAGAGGAGTGGTTCCTCGACAAAAGGGGCCTAAAAAGTGGTTCCAGAGAGGGTAGCTGTGTGGGAGAAAATGAGAACTTGGAGAATAGGACCCTGATTTGTCTCCGTTGCTTTGCAGGCCAGAGGCACCCAACGAGTTCTATGATGGAGACCATGACAATGACAAGGAAAGCGACGTGGAGATTTAAGAGCAGCTGGGCTTGCTCTGTCCCAAGGAATTCCTTTTTACCTCTTGTTTGGGCAGGAGGGAAAAGATGTGGCGCTCCAAGGCCTGGACGGTCACTTTCCGGGCTTTTACCAATGCTGGAAGAAGGTTTGGAGACCACATCTGGTTTTTGAACCAACTATCCCCTTTCCTCTTCTTCCCAAGGCCTGACAATGGTACTTATTAGGGATTGAACGGGGGCAAGGATAACTTCCTCTAGGACATCTTGGGCAGTGGGCCCTAGAGGCCGGTCCCAGCCACTTTGGCCCCCTTACTCCTTCCCTGCTTCCCTCCAACCCAGAGACTTTTAGGGATGAAGGTGTAGACAGGGCTGACTTTGCCTCTGACTTTCTCCTTTCCTGGGTTCTCCTAGTACAGGCCTTGTTTCCAGTGCAGGTGAAGAGTGAGGGATTTTGGGGGGCTCTGGCTCCCTAACACCTTAACCCCCGATGATGGGAAGTACGGTTTTGAGTCCGGGGAGGATGTGAAAATGTCCTGTTCTAACTTTTGGCTTTGTGTCCATTTTATCACTGTTTTTATCCAATAAACCAAGTTGGTATTTTTTGTACCTTTTGCTTTCCTGGGAATACTCTCTTTTTTCTTTTTTTTTTTTTTTAAGATTTTATTTATTTATTTGACAGAGAGAGACACAGCGAGAGAGGGAACACAAGCAGGGAGAGTGGGAGAGGGAGAAGCAGGCTTCCCGCGGAGCAGAGAGCCTGATGCGGGGCTCGATCCCAGGACCCTGGGATCATGACCTGAGCCGAAGGCAGCCGCTTAACGACTGAGCCACCCAGGCGCCCCTCCTGGGAATATTCTTAATTCTTGCTAGCTGACTGTGTATGAAGGAGAAGGAAGGGGGGGTGATGTTGTATGTAATAAAAATCATAGTTAACATTCATTCAGCACTTATGTTAGGCCCTGTGTATGCATTCTACGTGGATTGTGTTACTCATATTAAGGAGTTAATAGAGCATTCTAGTTACCAGTTAGACAAACCTGGGCAGATTACTGGCTTAAGAGAGGGAGTAGAAGATGAGTTCAGGTTTTTGAACCTGGGTGTTTGAAATGGTGTGATGCTAGTTGGTGAAGATACATTGGGATAAAACATGTCAAGTGCTTAGCACAGTGCCCGACATAAGTAGTTGCTCATTATCTTAATGTGTATGTGAAGAGTGATGGTAGATACTATAGTAACCACAAATGTGAACCTTTCCCTGACGCAGTCTATAATCCAGTAAGGAGTGAGATAAATGTTATAGAAGATGTAGACAGTGGTATGAGAAGGAAGAGTGATAGATGGATCACTCCTTCCATGTTTTGATCCTGTCTTGTCTGTCAGTACTCTAGCTTAGAAAGTAAGTAGTTTTTTAACTGTTTTGGACAAACTGAGTTTGAAGTGTGGGCCGGACAGTTCTTTGCAGCTTTCTGTCGGGTGATTAGAAAATGGAACGCAACCAGCTTTATGAGGCAGCCAGCATTGGAGAGTCCCTATAATATCCCAGGCCCCAGACTGAGCACCGGGGTCTCAGAGATGTTGAGTCACTGACTCTGCCGTCCAGGAACATATATTTGAAATTTTTCTCCAGCTGCGGGTAAGATAAGTAAGTCCATACTTTGAGGGCCTACCAGGTGCCACTAACTTTTCACAAGAGGAACAGATGTAGCTGGAAGAATGGATGAAATTATTGAGGGAGAAATCAAGCTGGTCAATCAAAGAACACTCTTGGAGAACACCTGCTTTTTTCACTCAGGTTTGGTTTATGTCAGGAAATCTTGGTCAAACAGGACTTCCCAGACTAACCTGGGTTTAAATTTTTTACCATTTATATGTCCTTGGGCAAGTCACTTTAACTCCTGGAAGTCCAGATTTTCTATCTGTAAAGTGGTGAGACTAGTGGAATCTATCACACGACAATGTGAAGATTCAGTGAGGAAAAACAGGAGTTTTACATAGAGCCTGGCTTAGAGCAAGTGCATGGTAAATGGTAATTATTATTACTGTGTATTCACATGTTGGCAATAGTTTTTCAGATTAAAAAACAAAACTAGAAAATAGCAGACCTGTGATTCAAAAGTAGGTAATGTAACTCCAGGGCTAGTTGAGTTCCAGTCTAGCACTTGCTCTGGACCAAGCTCTGTTTTTGGCTCAGAGCTTTCAATAAATGATAGCTGTCCCTTTTAAATTTTTGCATGTGCTCCGCTGATAGTGCACACATAAAAACTATTATCCTCGAAAGACTGGCACTGGATTTTCGACCAAGACGACACTTCTCTTATTTGATTTTTGGTTCACCTGGTCTAGGATGTGAGAGGGTCTGGGCTTCACAGCCACGTGGGCACTGTGTGGGAGCGGGGAGGCCTGCGTCACGCAGACCGCCAGGTGGCGCCATTCCGGGTTGAGGCCGCGGAGTTGCACCGCCTACACAGCCCCCCCCCCCACGTGGGTCCGAATGGTTAGGCCCGCCGGGCAGGTAGCTTGCTTCCGCGGCTTCCCTCCACCCCCTCCCTTCCCCCATTGGTAGGAGCTGCGGGTCCGGGCGGAAGTGGGGCAGGCGGGCGGGAGCGAGGCGTCGCCGTTGTATATTCATGAGGCGCGCGCAGGCCGGCATACTAATGAGGCGGGGCGCGGCGGCCGGCTGAGGAGCTGCTGGGCGGCGGCGGCGGCGCGGCGGCGGCGGCGGCGGCGGCGGCGGCGGCGGGGCGGGAGTTGTGGGGCGGGAGCCGCGTAGGCGCGGGGTCATCTGCCAGGGCGAACCTGGACATGGAGCCGCTCGGCGGGGGCCAGGGTCCCGGCCGCGGGACCCGGGACAAGAAGAAGGGCCGGAGCCCGGACGAGCTGCCTGCGGCGGGCGGCGACGGCGGCAAATCCAAGAAATTTGTGAGTGCCCCTCCCACCCGGTTTCCTCAGCCTGGCCCCGTAACCGCCCTCCGGTCCACAGAGACCCCCACAGCCGGCCCCAGGGGTGCACGCCAGTCTCTAGGGAGCCGCCCCCGCGCCTCTCTTTCTCGGTTTGCTGGGTCCCGGGCTCCACAGTCCGACATCCTACCCCTCCAGGACCTCGGGAAACCCCGGAGTCCTACCCGGCTCTCGCCCGGGCAGCCTCGGGGCTTTCTTCACCCCCCTCCCCCGGCCTTTCCCTCCCCGCCTGCAAGCTCTGCCCTCCGCCCCCATAGCCCGGCGGGTCTTAGCCCCATCGCTTCCCTCTCAGCCCCACTTCCTTTCTTCTTCTCTGTTACCCGCACACGCCTTCTCTGTCTTGTTCTCTGTGCTTTCCTGGGTCCAGTTTCCCTCTTACTCCTACTCCCCCCCCCTTTTTTTTTGGTATCCTCTTATTTGCTTCGCCTAAAGGTCACTTCCTTCTCAAGATTGATCCCTTTCACCTGCTAACTTTCCTCGCTCTTAGCCCCAGCTCTGGGCCCTCAGCCCGGTGTCACCTGATAATCCTTCCCCTCTGGAATGTTACCTGACTTGGGCCCTCCCTTCCCTCCTCCCTTGCATGTCCTTGTGATTGCAGGAATGGGTTCCTGCCCAGGTCCTATGGTCTTTGGGCATGACGCTGATTTGCTTCCCGGTATTCCTCCATCCAGGGAACCTGTCTCTTTGCCCTGTTGCTTATCACTTTTCAGGGGGTTAGAACTTCTCATGATGATGATGCCCCTCTTGACCTAGGATGGTGATTTAAACCTCCCCGTGGGGAGGAAGTTAGGCTGCAAGTCCAAGAAGTTTCTGAGTAATTGAATTGCTTTTTATATGTTTCCCATGATAACCATCTCAGCTCGTCTGCCACCTCCTGTGTGACAGGCTAGTGACATTCCTTTTCTGACCTGTAGAAGAGTTTAGCTTTCCTCAGGTGCCAGTGACTTCAATCCAAGTCTGAAGGAATACTGATATTCATGTGACACTATCATATTTCATTACCTTTGCCTGCAATAAATCTTTTTTACTCCTTTCCCTAGGGAGCTGTTTGCTTTTTACTGTAAAAGCTTTGAAAGATACGGGGCGCGATCCAAGAGAGGGAGTCTTGGATCTTAGTAATCATTTGCTAGTTGTAAATGTAGTTTTTTAGTCTTGTCTTCCAGGTAATTATGCCCCCGCCCCAGTATCTCTTTGTACTAACCAACTGGATTCTGACTTTTTGCTCTTTCTCTTTTCTCTTATCTCCAACCTTCAGTAGTCTGACCCAACTCCACAACTTTGGGAAGAAAACTGATCAAATGATGGAAACAGGAAGAAAATGTTGCTTTGGGACCTAGAGGATTGAGATGTGGAGAGTACTAAGCAGAATTAAAATAGTGACTCATCTCTTCCTACCTATTTCTAGCAAGGCAGGTGCTTCTGGACTGTCCTTTCCAGTGATTTACAGGCTGTCAGTAACTGCCTGTTTTTCATTTGGTGAACATCTTTTTTTCCCAGAAATGTTCGGTTAATGGTAGTGATGACCTTCCCCCTGTGGTGATTAAAACAACATTTCCTTATGTTTCTTTAGGATAAGAACTGACACTCGGAGCTTTCCTTTTAAAACTTAAGTTCTAGCGTCTATTGCTTTTTTATTTCTGTATATATATCTGTTATTTTTGTTTTGCTGTTGTTTCCATGGGTACTGTTTGACCTTCACCCGAATTCCAGTTATTCCTCCTGATATATAGTGAACTCTGACTTTTGTAAATGTTTTTCAAGTTCTTAAATAGAATTTTATTTGTGCTGTTTTCTTTAACACTTGTGTGTTTCACAAGTGAAATTGGGGCAATCTAAGTGCATGGTGCTGAAAGTTGAGATACGTGAGGAAACTTCACCTGTATTTTGGAATGTCCATGGAGTCTTGTATGTGCTGAGTGGATTTGGCTCAGTTTTTGGTATTTGCTTTACAGAGGGTGGAGCCGAACCAAGTTCTCTTTCTTTCTGAGGTGTTGGTTTTAACTCTTAGCCTACTGAACTGTTAAAAAAAGAACAAATACGGAGCACAGATAGGAGAATTGCATTCAGAGCTGGGGGATTGGAAAGTTTCCAGAAAAGTAGTGCTGCTTAACCCCTTTCTTGCCAACTGTAACTCACCTCAAGGCATCGGAATTTTCTCTTACTCTTTTTATGAGAAGTCTGTGGCAATGAGAGACTAGGAGGAGCATTGCAATCCACTTCTCTTTGTGTCTGTATGTATATGTGGGTGGGTGGAGGGGGAGAGATCGCTGGTGTGCTTTTGTTACCCTTGGCTTAGTTTTTTGAACTATAGGCTACAAGCAAACTCAAAGCTGTTTTGCCTATTCCACCTTTGCTAGAGTGTGTGTCCTCTGGAATTCCATTAAGAATGTACTTTATAAAGCTGCACTGGTTTGGACCTTGTGTGCCTGAAGGTTATTTGCTTCTGAGGAGTTTCTTACCGCTTCAGCTGCTCCGTACCTTTCCAAGCTTATGCAGGTTCTAAGTATAGATCAACTGAATGGAACACAGAGCTCGCATATTGCCGAAGATACACTCTTAACTCTCTGATGCATCTTGGGTGGAAAGCACATGGAGTCGAAGTTTAAACAGTGATTGGGAATCACCTTTTAAAACATTTGGTGGTTAGAGATGCTGGTGTGTGTGGTTCAAGCCAGGCTGCCTGGCATTCCCCCTTGATTTTTCAGGAGTCTTTCTCCTCCTGGGTCATAAGCATATCCCTTCTCTAGCATTGTTGCACTTCTTTCACAGGTCCTTACGGTGAAAGAAAATAAAAATTTTAAACGAACAGAATGCATTCTGATTTTTCAGCAGTGATGAATGTAGGTGTCAAATAGACTGCTGGCTGAAATATGTGTAAAGGAAGTAATTACAACCAGGGTGTTAGGAGGCTGCAGAGTATTCCTGCGTTTTATAAACTACACATTCCTTATAGTCAAGAAGTGGATGCATTCTAAGAAAGAATATTGCTTCCTGATTCAGTTAGGGGCATAACTTTGTAAAACATGAGTTTTAGCTTGGGATTAGAGAGAATAGAAGATACATAATTTTTAAAATCTTGTTTAATTTTGGATGTGTATATTGAATTTTCACCAAGTGGTAGTATTTTCATGCCCTTCTAAAAGCAGAGTGATAGTGAAAGTGTAAATGTTTGGTTGTAGAACCCTGTCCATGCAAAAAGAGCAGTCAAAGGTAGAGGATGTCAGGCAGAATTTTAAACAGATACTAGGGAAGGTAGAGAATATGAAAGAAGTGGAGTTGTTTATGCAGTTATCTGCTTCTCTCCTCTTTTTTTAATTTTTTATTTAAAACTATTTTTTTTAAAGATTTTATTTATTTGAGAGAGAGAGAATGAGAGAGAGAGAGAAAGCACATGAGAGGTGGGGAGAGTCAGAGGGAGAAGCAGACTCCCGCCGAGCAGGGAGCCCGATGCGGGACTCGATCCAGGGACTCGATCCAGGGACTCGATCCAGGGACTCCAGGATCATGACCTGAGCCGAAGACAGTCGCTTAACCAACTGAGCCACCCAGGCGCCCTGCTTCTCTCCTCTTAAAGAAGACAATAACTAATCCAGAAGGTTCCAGAAAACCCAGGAGTATACAGAGAACTTTATACAAGTCATGTGGGTTTTTTTTGGAAGATGATAAACACGGGATTACTTAGTTTAGAAAGAGACAGGGGAGCCTACAGGAATGTTTTTGAGGTTTGTGATGACAGAATGATACCGTAAAAATTGCCCTTTTTCCTGCCTTGTCTTTAAAGAGGTAGCACAAGGATCCACTTGATCATGTTACATTTACTTGTCTCGAAGGAAATCCTTCCTCGCAAGAGGTCAGACTGAGGGGATGCCTCAGAATTAAAATCTCTGCCCTGGGAGAGTTGATAAACATTGGAATACTTTTATTTTAAAAAGACCTGAAAATTTTATGACTTGTGAATTATGTTTATTATAAAACCTGAGAAAATAGTAATAAGTGAGAAGTGGTTTAAGTTTGTTGCTGGGCATTTGGGTCAGAATAGACTAGTTTTATTTCCTGTATGATAGAACAACCTTTTGCTATCCCATGGGGCCCTCAGTATTTTATAAATGGATTGCCAAGTTATTCCTGGAGAGTTATATTTTCAGTGAAATATAATGGAGGTTTAAAAGATAAGGTTATACTACATATGATTTAGAAGAACAAGTTAAAATCATGTTTATTAACAAGAGATAGTAGGTATTATAAAGAAAAAAAAGGTATGTATATGCAGATGGTGTTTTCTCCCATTTTATGTCTCAGCTGAAGTCATTCTTGACTACAGAAA